>NC_089201.1:7852984-8592984 GCF_963930695.1 Labrus bergylta | reverse complement strand
ATTAAGAACAATCCATCAATATGCAGTGCAAGTCCTGGAGCAGGCTCAGCAGAAAATCATGGCAAAAAAAGTGAAAGCAAAAAAAAAATGTGGTTCTTACAAGAAGGGAGAGAAAAATCTGTCTTTACAATCCCCCTGTTTCGGCCTGCCAACTTTCTGCTGGCTGTTGGTAGTGCGGAAATGAGAGCGTGCTAGATTCTCCCCTCCCGAGAATAACACAAACCCCTCAAAGCTCAAATCAAACACACAATCCACGTCACAGGAAACCATTTTGAAGCGTAAAACCTCCCAAAGGGAGCTCCATTTGAATGCTGCGGGTATGCGCTGCCTTGCTCGCTCCCTGTGCCTCCCCCTCTCCCCCCTCCCACTCTCTCAAGGCTTCAACCACAACCTAACCCGAACCACACCACCTCTCAGACGACAAGACTCCCTTTCTCTTATTCCCTGCCCATTTCCCCGTTATTCATTTCTTTACCATTTTGTCTTTGTTGTTCTTTTTGTATCTCTCGCCCCACTATCAACAACTCTATTTTCATCACCAACAATTATGATAGATAGATGGATAGATAGATAGATAGATAGACAGACAGACAGATAGATAGATAGATAGATAGATAGATAGACAGACAGACAGATAGATAGACAGACAGATAGATAGATAGACAGACAGATAGATATATAGACAGACAGATAGATAGATAGATAGATAGATAGACAGACAGATAGATATATAGACAGACAGATAGATAGATAGATAGATAGATAGATAAATAGATAGACAGACAGACAGACAGACAGACAGACAGACAGACAGACAGACAGACAGACAGATAGATAGATAGACAGACAGATAGATATATAGACAGACAGATAGATAGATAGATAGATAGACAGACAGACAGATAGATAGACAGACAGATAGATAGATAGACAGACAGATAGATATATAGACAGACAGATAGATAGATAGATAGATAGATAGACAGACAGATAGATATATAGACAGACAGATAGATATATAGACAGACAGATAGATAGATAGATAGATAGATAGATAAATAGATAGACAGACAGACAGACAGACAGACAGACAGACAGACAGACAGACAGACAGACAGACAGACAGACAGATAGATAGACAGACAGACAGATAGATAGACAGACAGATAGATAGATAGATAGATAGATAGACAGACAGATAGATATATAGACAGACAGATAGATAGATAGATAGATAGATAGACAGACAGACAGACAGACAGACAGACAGACAGATAGATAGATAGGTTAAGGGTAATGAGCCTGCCCTCTCAGTTGAAGCACTCAAGTGACCTCTCCTGACAGCCCCCTTCATCTCAAACATCAACCACAACCTCTCACACCCCCATCCTGCTCGCTTCCCTAACCACCTCCTCCCTTCTCCCCTTACCCCCCTTCCACCTCCTTGCCAGGCAATTGAAACGCAGAGGTCAGGAGGGCATATGGGAGGCAATCTCAGTAGTTTGTTTTGGCTTTCTCACCCCCACACCAAGTCCTTGGCTGTGCGGGAGCAATGTCGCCAACCTGCCTACTTACTGCCTGGGAAACAAACATCCTTAATCACCTTGGCCCTGTATCCACCAAGGCCACACTAGTTGGGCCTGGTCTGACAAACTCGGGTGAGAGGAATTGGACTCCCTCTGATGAGCTAATGCCATACAAGTCGAGCTCTGTCTGCTGAACCCAGGCCACATGAGCAGTAGCCAGACAGTCAAATCCAGGTCGCACTAGTTGAGTACCCTTTGTTGAAACAGAGCCAGTGAGGACATACTCTTCAAGCTTAGTGTCTGCTCAACCCAGTCCACTCAAATCAAGCCCTGATGATCAACCCTTAGTTGGGGAAGTCGAACTCTGTCAAGTAAATCCAGGCCACAAAAGTCCAGCCATGATGTTTGAAATGGAGCCAGAAAAGGCTGATCTATCTTTGGCTGAGTGAGCAGTTCTGTCATTATATTGGCTAAGTGTTAGCTAGCATTGGGATTCTCTGACGTAAGCGCTGCGCAGCTGAGGGCTGGCAGTAAAACCAAATGTAAGACTGGAGAGAAAGCTTTAACATATGAGCCAGTGACAAAAAGCTATTAAGATCAGAGATTAGTTCGGCGATCTGTCTTACACAATCCGTCCCAACCTACTTTCCCCCTCAACCAAGTCTGACTTCATTTTTCTAGTTGACAGTCTCCCGCAAATTCATCTTCACAAATATTTATTCCTTTCTGTTTACCACACATTTACCTGTCTCTTATCCTCTGCTGAATATCAGTCATGAGTGTGCTTAATAGGACAACTAGGATAAACAAGGTGAATGTATACAAGTCTGGTAATATGTTTGTGTGACTGCTGATCTATAAACAAAACAGGAACAATAACGAGGCAGGTTTTTTTTTTTTCAGCTGTCCAAACCAGTGTCTCTTTAACAAAAAGAGTTGAGGCAGTACCTAAGATCTGTGTTATACTGACTAGTTCAGCATTTTCCATAATAATCTTTCTTTTTGAAGTAATTCATTAGTCTGTACATTGTTACCATTATACAGACATTCACTCATTAATGCCATCATCACCACATCCGACTCGTTACACTCTCTCTCCACTGGGAGGTTGGACAATTAACCTTAAGGTTCTACTCCCTGGGTGATATAAAGAGATTAGTGACCCTGGTTTGATTGTGCGTGATGAGTCGAGGCTTGGGTTAAAAGTACATAAGTTCTCAAGGATGGAGGAAATGAATTTACCCAATCTCCAAGGCTCATTGTTCCCATGGTCTCTTTTTCTCCTCTGTTCTCCTGAACCGTGTTTCAAGTCGGAGTGACCTGCGGGCAGGCGAAAAAAGTACTAAGAGACCCACTGATCCCCATCCAGCCCAACGTGCAGCCAGGCGGCAACTGCAGCGGTGAGCAGGTACATGAAGCGCTGAGACCAGCCGAGACTTCCAGGAAGTTCAGCATCAGGGATCAGTCTGTGTTATTGACTTGGCACAGCCTGCAGCCAGTATGATTCCACCAGCAAGGGGTTCACTGACAGCACTTACAAATGTATGTGTGTGTGTGGCTCTGTAGTCCAGATGGGTGGCCAGGCCGCAGTTGATTTCTGTTATTTTGTAATGACAAATGAACCCACTTGAACTGGTCAATTCTTCTCCTTCTCTCCCTTACACACACACATATGCATCAAACCAGCTCCCCTCTTTTATTTGCTCTTCCACACTACTACTGAATTCTCTCAAAATGCAAATGTACACGCTGAACAGCTGGCAGGGACATAGACCACCCAACCAGTTTAGGAGCATTGTGTTGATAGCAGATAAGCTGCACTACAGTGCCAGGATGACTTCTTCCCCTCTTTCACATAGACATCTGGGCGTAAGCAAGTCATAAACACTGTGCCTCTTAAAAGAAAATCCAATACAGATAGCTCCACCCTCTTTCGGTCATCACAAAAAAAATGTTCAGCACAAACACAGATCAAAGACCTTGCCACAGCCAGTTTAGTGATGAACGCTGGCAAGTACCATCTCCTATTGTCAGGACTTCTAATTGATCCTAATTGATGTTGTGACAGGAGACGAGGGGAAGGATCTGTGGAGGAGCACGATGTTGGAAAACAGTGTTCAGCTTGCATTAAGCGCCATAACAGCTGAAGAAAGCAGAATACAACACGACTGGCTTTGCTGATTGATCCTTTGTTTTCTACTGAGAACTGGTGGATGAGCATGGAAGCAATAAGAGGCTTCATGCAAACCAGACAAGAACAATATGTTGACAAATTCTACAAACAAACACTGATGGAGGAACCACTCAGATCTTTTACTTAAGTAGAGAAACCACAATAAATAGTATGAGTTAGTAGTAAGGCATAACACAATTATGTCATTTAACCATTTAGGATTTAATGAATCATTATTTTTACCAATATTTTAAGTGCTGTAACTAGATGGGTGGAGCTGATTATAACTTGACCATATTCTTTTGGGTGACTTTGTAGATTAATGCATTAATTTGTTATCCATGGTTCGTTTTTACATTTCTTTTGTCTACAAAGAAACCAGTAACAGGCTGCCAAATGAATCCAGTGGCTTAAAACTACAATCATTTCCTCCAAAAAAAGAATCCTGTTGAGGAGTGTCACAACTGTGTATAATGTACGGAAGATCTCGAGGCTCTTGTTAATACTTAAACTCTACTGAAGCTCTGTGGCAAACATTGTGTTTATGTAACAGTTACTGCATAGTGATAGCAGAGATTTTCATTAAATCACATTAAGTTTTAATCTTTTGAAATATGATGCATGGTTTGAACTGTTGATGAAACAGTCTTAAAAACTATACTAATGCCTCTACGCTCCTACAATACTGCTTTTCTTCACTGCTGTTTACATAACTTGCTGTTATCAATCATACCAAGTCACTTCATCTTGCCATTCACTGCACATCATGTCTTAAGTGTCATGTACTGTAAAGTTAACTTCACCATTTATATTGAACTTGTATAAACCTCTTATTTTTATTTGCATTTATCTTATCTATTCTGTTTAAAATTGTATTTTGTATGACCTTCTTCTACTTGTCTTTGTGCTGCTGCAATGCTCGAATTTCCCCTCTGGGGATCAATAAAGTATTTTCTTATCTTATCTAATCTATGACCAACTACAGCAAATGAGACCAGGCGATTAACAGCACATTACTGGAAAAATGACTTTGCATGAAGAGCAAAAGTTCAAAGTGAGTAATAATCTAAACTGACCATGATCAGCTTCTTTTTTTTGCCAGAACATATTTCTTGTGCTTGTACAGTTCATGATCAAAAAGAAGGACATGAGGTAGGACTTTGTCCACAGGGAGAGCCAAGATCCACACATAAAACAGTTCCTATCAGCTTAAACTAGTGGCTTCCAACCTTTTTTTTTTGCTCCCATGACCCCATTTTGACTTCACAAAAGTCTGACGACCCCAGTAATTTGATTTCTATCAGTTTTTCTACTGGGTTGCAAGTACGCTTTCTTTTGAGATCACATTTAAGCTTTTCCATGTTTATTGATGTGGACAGAGGAAGTAAAGCTGGGATGACATTTCTGCATAATGGATAACAGACACACAGACTCAAAGTAGCCAGTGTTTTTAAATATTTTAATATACATTATCATTTTATTGATCAGTAAATACAACTTTAGGCAACACCATTTGAATTCCATCTGAACCCACGTGTGGTTGGGACCCAAAGGTTGGCAAAAACTTTATTAAACGACCCATTATTTAGTGTTACAAACTTACACCCTCTTCTCATGCCAGAATTATATTATTTTGTGAAGACAACAATACATAAATAAAAGTAATACTAGAGGTAGAAAACATATTGACATTAAATTTGTGATGTTCTTTCTGCAATTTTCATGAGGTAGCATCTCCAAGTAGAGCTTTTTTGTTAAACATTTAGATCATTCTTATAGTTTGGTTTTGATGCGTCTAAGTATTTCCCCTATCATCGTTTTCAAGTAAAGCCTAGGGATTTCATGACTGGATTTAGTCCAGTCAACACATCATTAGTAAGAGGACATAAAAGTATTAAATATTGCTGTTACCTTTTACTGAGAATCCTGGTAATAATTGTAAAAAAGTATACTATTTAAAATATTGTAATATATAATATATATAACAATGGCACACCTTAGCCTTTTTCACATTATGCACTCCTGAAAATATCTAGATCATTTTAAAAGGACTGCTTTGGAGATTCTCCTGATCTGGCTGTTCACTTCAGTGGGAAACTATCCCTGTAAGACAGGAGGGGGGCGTGTAGTCTCCTGAGGTAATACGTGACATAAAAAAAAAACAAAGCTGAAGTAGCGGACGAAGCAACAGGGTCTTCAATATGATGCTATAATGAGAATATTTGCCTTTATATAAATGCTAGGTGTAGTTCAACAGAATGACAACATCAACAAAAGAACAGAGAACAACATACTGAAAAACAGAAAACGTAATTCAGCGTGTATATACTATGTGCACCGTGGCTGTTTGCGTTACACATAAGCTCCTCCAGCAGGTATCAGGAGTTATTTCAGGAGTTTTCTGCAAGTGTGAAAGCCCTACTTGTTTTAGTGTGATGTGGTGTTCTTCTGTTTGGTTTATGATTGCTGGATCAAACTTAACAAAACAAAAGAAAAAGAAAAGATACGATTTTTTACATCTTTGAATGTAAATCTGTCTGTGATCAAATGAAATCTGAGTCTGGCCATTTCAAGCCTGGCTTTCAACTCAGTCAACGTGTGTTGTGCAAAAGCAGAATTTAAATTTGGTTTATCAGATGAATCTTCTTGAATCTTCTTAATATTAAAAAATACAAGTAAATTGTGAAATATACTGATTCTCTGTAATGTAAGCAACAATAAACAGCTGCTCCACTTTTTTTCTTTACAGTGTCCCGCTTCAGTTGTTGCTCCTGGCTTTGAGCCAACAAGTGTATAGATGTGAGTACAGTAAGACCTAGTATATACACTGAGGGGCCACATCAGGGTACATTTTATGTATGTGTGAGTGGTTCACAATGAGGCATGAATGTGAGCATCATGTGTGTCTGTGTGTGTTTTAAGTAAATTCTTGGAAAAACGGAAGATGTATTTTTTTTTGTAAGGGTGCATACAGTACATGGACTCACACTAAGACCAACACACCTACACCCACATACACACAAACACAAATATACACACCCTTATGGGGTGACAGAGTGCACTGACTGAGTTCAGATGAACCAGTGGCAACCTGGGGAAGCAGGAATGTGTATGGCGCTCATCCAAGAGAGGCCGTCAGAATCCTCAGCAGGCAACCCCGGTTGTCTTAGTGAACACAAGTGTGAGTGTGTTGAAGTAAGTGCATCTGCACAAGAGCCTGGTAGGGGTTGTGTGACTATATTAATGTGTTTAATTTTACAGACAGTTGGCGATGAATTGTGTGAATGTATGGAACCAAGCCTCCAGCTTAAACTTTCTTTTGTTATTATCTGAAGCAGAATACAATCAGCGTTTTTTTTCCCCTTGCATACATGCAATCATTTTCCCTCATGGATGGAAAAAGCCCATAATGATGAGATCAAGTGTGACTTTTCTTTACAACTTCACTGTACGATGCCGGATACAAATTCCTTCACATTTCCATGATGATGTGGTGGAGCATCTGTATGAGAAGAGCTCCCATACAAGTGGGCAGTTACTACGGCAAGCGAGGAGGAGATGTTCCCTCTAGGGAAGCTAAAAGGAGTCAGGGAGGACACTCACTATACTGCCATTTATACCACTAATCCCAAAAATACAGCATGATGTCATGCAGATTCCAAGCGCTGACTGCAGTAGCAGAAACAGGGTCATGTGTGCACTTGACTAATGCACAACCGAACGAGAAAAAAAAAAGGAGAGGGAGGAGTAAGGATAGAAAAAGGAGGAGAGTGAAGGGCTGTCTAAAATATTCAACCCCCCCTCCATTAACCAGCCGTGTAGGGATGGGAACACGACCTGCACTGTACATCTCGAGAAAGAGAGAGAGAGAGGGAAAGAGAAGGAAGAGAGAGAGAGAGAGAGAAAGTGAGAGTTGGTGCACTGTGGAAGTGGACCTCTTTCATCTTGTAGTCCTTGAATCCAGCTCAGCATTTTCTAAGTGATGTCATCTCTTTTGCACTCTCACTTCACCCTCTTCACTGTCTCCCTCACCTCCATCTGCTCTCTCGCTCCATCCTTCCTGGGCTCTCTCTGCGTCTAGCACGCACATGCTCACGTTCCCTTCCTCTGCACTTTACACATCGTGTGGTGCATTACAATATGCGATGCATCTTGTTCAGGACACATAGATTCCTCTAAATCTGTATAGCTGCCTACAGTCATCCCAAGTTCATCGTCCCACTGTCCTCCCGTTCCTTCAAACTCCAGACACATAGCACCGTCTGACAGGCTGAGCGAACTCTGGGTTAACAAACGTGGAAATGGCTGCCAGCTGCATGGACAGGGCCGGACAGAGGGGAAAAAGCTGTACATGCACCCTTTTTTTTTTTTTTTTTACTGAGAAGGGAGTGGAAGGGGGAGAAACTGGCAGGGAGGAGTGTACAGTGTGTTGCTAAGGCACAAAAAAGTCTTTGAAGCTATTTAGCGATCATTATTTTTTACAGCAGTGGAGTTTTGCAGGACATTTACAGTGTAGACAGGTTTGAGTGCAGTGGAGGAGAGTTTAGGTATAAAAGGCTTTCTTGAGGGGTAAATTTAAGCGCTGACGAGCCTGCACTTAGCTTTGAGCGCTCTGCAGGAGGACGGCTCTGACCGGTCTGTGCCAGCAAGGACTGGTTGGTTGTGCTCCTACAGAACCTCTCAACAACTGTTGCTACTGTTTGCACAAACAGTAGCTTCTCCTTGTATTCTCCAAATGCATTGTATTACTGATCATTTGAAATGATGTCTTAACAGCGTAATTATCAGCCAACACATCCCTATACGTGGAGTATTTTTAACAGGGAGTGCGTATTGATCTGAGGATGTAAAGCAGACTGGCCATGGATTTCTGTTTAAAGTGAGCACACTTCTGCTCATAAAATAACATAAATCAGAAAAACATAATGAACACTATTTCTCCCTATAATCTTTATCCAAGTCTACTGTCACCTTCATTAAACAATCAAGCATGTTGACATGGTATCTTTGAGATCTTTCATAGTTGTTGAGTAAATTGCAAAGTTGGGAGAGGAAATATGAATAAATTGAACAATGCTTTGATCAAATATTACTCACAGCTCAGCTATGATGCAAACTGTGGACTGTTGCCTTGGAATCAGCCATCTTTGGTTGCTGCTGTTGAAGGTGACAGCAACATGAGGAAACAGGTGATGGTCCTCATCTTTGAGTCTTCCTATTCTTCAGGCCTAACATTCAACACGGGTCACCACATCATGCTGTCTCAAAACCTCATTATTAAGATGCTGCCTGCTGATGTGTGCAGTGAGCTTGGGGTCAATCGAGCAGAGGGGATATTGCACTCTTACTATAGAAAAAAAAAGTGGTGGGGCCTGCTTTCTTTACCGTGCAAGTACCTTATGTAGATGACTCAAACATTCCTCCCTGCCATCACTGAAGACGTCATCATCATCATCATTGGGGCAGCTTCAGCACCTGCCGATCATCTGAAATACAACACTACTGGTAGTTTTTTTTTCTTTCACTGTGGATTTTAGTATGATTCAAAACTGTACAATGTGTATTTATTGTGGTGCAGAAAGTTGAGCTGAGCTCTTTTCTGAAAAGAAAAACAATAATCTGTTTTATTCATGCCCAAGAATTATGCAATTCTGGCAGATTGCTTCACAGATGTTTTGAATTAAAGGAGGCCATCTTTCAGAAACTCAATTAAAATTTAAAGATAAAAGATAATATGACCAATTACCCTGTCAACACAAGTTATCATGATGAGTTAAACCAAATCATATCCATCTACTTCCATAAGGATATGAATGATTTAAGAAAACACATCTCACCACATGTGGATCAGAGGTGTTGTTGACACATGATCATGTTTTACTGTCCATCTCATTGCTATCACATCATTTATTGTTTGACTCCAGAATTATTTGTTGTTTTCTATAAACACAAATGAGTTGTTCCCGTTAAGAGCTGAAATGACTAAGAGATATTCATCTGTGTGAGCGTGAGATGAGCTCACTAACCAAGTGTTTCTCAGTTTCTGTTGGTGCTCTATAAAAATTCGTCACGTTTATGACTTTGATTAGTAGTCTTCAAAGTGTCCAAAACACAACACAACCATACTGTCAGCAGGCACTAAACAGAATAATATGTCAGAACCCAAATGCCAGATGATTTAAGAGTTGGGTACAGCATGTACTGATGATACATGTGTGTGTGTGTCAGACTTGAGAAGGCACAGGGTATCCCTGTGACAAAGAACAGGGGGAGAGCCGGGTTGTTGTTTTTTTGGCAAAAAACAGAAAATGATTTCCCAACTTTCATGTGGGGTCCACTCAGGCCAAGAGAAGAGCACGGACAGGAATTTGGTCTCCCTCTCTGTCTGTAAGGCAGCTGTTTCCCTTGACTGGGAAGCAGAGACAGAAGGAGGAGAGGAAGAAGAAAATAAAAGTGAGTGAGGCCGACAGAAAAGAAAAAGAGGGGCTCTTTTTTGGTTCAAAATCAGATTTCTTTATAGCGACGCAGGAGGTGAGTGGTTCCAGGCAGCAAACAATGGGCCAACAGGATCAATATTGACATTCTCCTTAGCGATAACTGAGTTGGCTGGGTGAGGTCAGGGACTGGATCTTTGTATTAGCCAGCCAGCATTAGTGGTCACGGCTGGGGGACACTTACTGTAACCTTGGCCTCACATAATGGAGGGCCTGAGAAAGTCCAGGAGAGGTCCCTCCCCTTTATGGGCCTTATTACGGTAAGAGAGCAAAGTCCTGCAGTAGGCTGATTCAAACACAGATCATTACTTTGTCAAAACAGCTACCAGACCACGCTGGCACAGATGCGAGCCAGCTTGTGTGGCAAACAGCGTCTCGAAGTGCCAGTTGTTGAGCGCAACAGCCTTGAGAGATGAGGCGAGGAGAACACAAGAAGTAGTAAGCAGAGAAGTTCTTGGACAAGTGACCGTTTATTTAGTCTTACTCCACCAGCATTTACAATTAAGACAGATTCACTGGCGAGTCTTGCATGCACACACACATCTTCTCTCAGAGTTATGGCAAGAGGTGTTACCACAAGATAATAAAACACTCCAGCTAATTCCATATCGTTGCTTTGCTGACACAACATTTAAATTGTTGTTTATCTAAAGTGGTCAATTAATCCAAGGCAAACTCATAAAAGAGGAAAGGATGTGGGTTGTCCAGGTAGACAGATCCAGCTGGCAGAGAGTCAGGGCTTCTAGGGATACCACAATATACCACTCCTCAGCATGGCAAAAGAAGAGCAGTATAGGAGAAGGACGAGGAGAGGAAGAAGAAAGGGAACTTCTGAGGAAAGAGGAGAGACAGAGAAGTGGAGTAAGAGGAGAAGGAGGTGGAGAGGAAAGAGGGAAGAGGGAAGGTCATCTGAGGTGATGGAGATTCTGTACACTGGGCTGGTTTGAAAAAAAAATGGAACCAAGCCACTCTGCTCCTCCTGTGATAATTTTCTGGCTCGGGTTTCTGGATTGAATCATTGCAAACTCACACACACACACACATATACACACACACACACACACATATACACACACACACACACACACACACACACACACACACACACACACACACACACACACACACACACACACACACACACACACACACACACACACACACACACACACACACACACACACACACACACACACACACACACACACACACACACACACACACACACACACACACACACACAAACACAAACACAAACACATGTCTCCAGTCTCCCACACACACGCTAAGTCTTCCTTACTTCAAAACGTGTGAATAATTCTTACAGAAACAGAACTGACATCACAACAATCCTGTTGTAAATCAATAAACTTTACTTCAAACGAAACACCCTCTGCTTGCATACGAGTGCAGGGTTCTTTGTCAGAGGGCTTTGTCAGAGTCCGAACCACTCTGTGACCCCTCCTCTCCTGGGGTCCAGCTTCTGCCTCTGCTTCTCATCCTTCATGAACTTCTCCTGCATCTCCTCCATGGAGCCCTCCGTTGGCGCCCGCTCTTTATCTGGGATGATGTCGGGGAAGGTGAAGGTCTGGCCCTGAGCCTGGGATGAAAAAACAAAAAATAAGCAAAGAAACAAATGCACTCCTATCTAATAATTAATTTGTCATATTTTGTTTTTAATTCTTACTTCTTTCAAATACCAATTTTTTATGTGCTAAACCTACTAAACTGCATTTTAACATGAACCATTTCCTTTCCATTGCACAGACACATGGTGGAATGCTCATTTTAAATTCAGGACATTTTCCCTCCATACTGCTCTTTCAGTTACACAAACTATCCTTTTCTCTCTGGCATTCAATTTCTCCAACTCTCTCCCACACTTAATCTCTCTCCATTTCTCTGGTCTTGATTTATTCAGAGGGAAAGGATGGTATCCATTATTTATTCCATACCAACCCATCTCTGGACATGGCTAATGCATCACTGGTCCAATCGTAGTCTGTGTCAGGCCGCCATGAAGTACAGTACAGCACAGCACACACACACACACACACACACACACACGCATGCATGCTTGCACGCCCACACACAAAAAATAACAGGTCAGTGGGTGCAGGCATGCACACATATCCATAGCCTATCCCTCTCAGCCTCTCCCAAGGACACCTGGCAACAAGAATTCACTGTTATCAATCTGGAGCCAAATCATTGCTGTCCTTAACTGACTCATCTTCATAAAAGGAGAGTTCATACTTTCAAACGCCTGCGCTAACATGTGTCGGATTCAGTTTTCTGGATTTAGAAAAAATATTTGAACCTCACAAATATACCCAAAATGATTCATGATCTCTAACATTGTATTTAACACCAACAGCTTCCACTTAATGTTCGACAATGCTGTCAGCAACAGCCAACTACATTTAACCATCCTGGACTCAAAGCAAGCAGGTCATCAGTTAAAACACACCTAAAGCAGGTAGACCAGTTAACAAACCGTGCTGCGTTGGGCTCAAGTGACACAGAGTAATTTTAGCATATAGCCTATGATTGTAAACGCTGGCACCCTCTCTGACACCCTCTCTGACACGAGGAGGAGGAGGTGGAGCCCTGTGGCCAGTGAGCATGCATGTCCGCCCAACTCTGCCAGAAAGTCAGAGCAGAACAAGCAGAAGACCGGAGTTCAATACATGTTGTTTTCTGTCATATGTGAATCTATTGCGCAACTTTTATGTATCTGCCACCAAGGCCGTTAATTTCAGCAAATTGATCGGACGCTGCACAAAACTACTCACATTTGGCTGATACTAATTTCCAAAACTAATGTAAAATAGGGGTCTCTGTTTTTCCAGTGTTTAAAAATCAACTTCTTATGAGGGCAGAGAACAAAATCTACCAACCCATAGGATCACGTTTTATTCAGCAATCGGGAAAACCCAATGCTCAGCTGAAAACTGAATTTTTGTTTGCATGTGACAGATATCTATTCTTGAAATTCACCCCACACTTTGGTCACTTTTATACGAAACCAAAATGAGTGCATAAGGGAGTATGGCTGTCACTTTTTCAATAAGACAACTTTGATCAAAAGACACGGTACTGCACATTTGAACCTGTTCTTGGCACTACACAAATATTTGTGAGCCAGCTTGGAGAGTTGCGGGTATAGTGCCTGGTGTCTCTCCACCAAAGCAGTGAGCTGCAGTCTGTGGAGAGAGGAGTCTCCCTCATGGAGATTTGCATCTCCTGAATTGCGCCCCTATTACAGCATTACTGTCTTCATTTACTGAGGTCAAGAGGGCAAGCAATGGTCAAGTTGTGCTGAGGAGCGCCCTCTGCTGGATCAAACTTCAAAATTCTACTACTAGTGCCTTGTTTAACGCACTAAATATCTGATATAAACTAAATATCTGATATAAACCTGGGCAGTTGGTGAATTATAAATTCACTTTTTTATTATAATTATTTAATGAAGAAATTCAAACATTTGAATACTTTGAAAGCCCACTCAAAAGTTTAGAGGCTTTCTCTGAATCAACCACCATCAGTGTCAAATCTAAGGATTTAAAGAACAGAAAAAAAATATTTGGGTGATACCAAAGAAAGAAACTCACTACTAAATATACTTTTTTTTGTTAAAGGAATTGTCAAATAAATTGTGAATATAAACCTGTTAACAATTTATGCTTAAACTCTTCAGAACATAAAAGAGTTTTTATGTAAACCTGTATGACTGTACCTGTAACAGCCACGGTCATATTCACTGCGTTGTTAGTAACTACAAAAGTTGTACTCTCAAATAGCGCTATCCATTGTGATGTGCTACGAGGAACCTCTGCTCTGTGCATGTGCAGAGCCACAGTCCTGGCTGCTTGTCATTACACCAACACCTTCATGTGCCTTTAGATTAATTATGTTTCTCCTGAAAGCTTGAATAAAAGGTTTTTTTAAAGAGTATCAAAACATGTATGTCAATTTCTTACAGTGATAATGGAGAGGGTAGTGGTGTTATGTAAATTGATTTTGTACTTGGGAGTATTATTTTCGCATCAATACAGCAGCAATGGACGAGTGAGTGAGTGAATTCAGTGCGAGAGAGCAGCATTGCCAAGCACAAAGTAGTGAATCAAAGAAAAAAAATTCCGTTAAACCTCCCCAATTTTCCCTGGGTATACGATATTACCCTAATTATCAAAAAATCGCATTGTAGCCATTTAAATTATCAATTCATGCTGTCAAAATAATATTGAAACAATAAAAAATATATTTATGGCAACCCAAGTATAGTTCCTGCCCTTTTTTACCTTGAGAGAGAGAGAGAGAGAGAGAGAGAGAGAGAGAGAGAGAGAGAGAGAGAACTTTGAGGAGCATCTAGAACATAACATGCACAACAAGGGTTGTGCATGTTATGTTCTTGTTATGAGAAAAAGAAAAGCAACCCTGCTCTTGTGTTTTTGTCTTGCGGCAACGCCTGTACCACACTACAGGAGGTTACTAGGAGCTGTAGTAATGCAGGAGAAGAGGGACCAGAAAGCAGACCCAGCTTGGAGGAGAAAGCTTAGTCAGGCACAGGCAGACAGCTGCCAAACACCAGAGAAGCACCTGGAAACCGACGGTCCTGCCAAGACCTTCAGTGTCCATCTGCAATCACACACACTGCCATCGAGGAACACAGAATCCAAAACACAAACACTGGACAGGGCCAAGGGAAGTTTGACGCAGGAGCTCAAGGAGGAGTAGGGCGAAAGAGAAAGAGGCAGCAAGGAGAAAGATGGGGTGAGGAAGTGACTGGGAGATGAGGAAAGGAAAGAAGTGTTGACTGAGGAAGAGGTTGACCATAGAACTAAAAACACCCAGACCTGGCAATGAGGGGAATAATGCAGAGCCAAAGAAGACTTCACCCGATTTGAACCAAACGTTGTCGCATGACAATTCCCAGTTATACCGCATAGTGCTGGACACTTTGTGTATACACATGGCGAAGATTAATACCGGCCTCAGAGAGCGCGATTCACAAAAACAACAAAGCCTGAGATTGAAATCAACAAAGCACTGAGACTCGTTAAACAAGTCTTGTTGTTGGCAGCAGGCCACGCCCTGTGTGTGTATATGTGTGTGCAAAAGCGTGTGTCAAACGTCTGCTAGACACATTTCTGCAATGAGAGAAAGTGCTGGCAGAGAGCATTCATATTATTGTTTGATATATATATATATATATATATATATACATATATATATATACACATTGTACCACAGCGCAGTCTGAGCCAACGTCCCCTCGGTCTTCAAGTGCTCCAAGCCAAAACGATCTTTCCTGTGTGTCTGTCTGCCTTTCTCTGTTGGTGTATTTGTGTGCGTATGAGGGCATATACTGATGGATTTATGTGGAAGAGAAAGTTGTGGACAAAAAGGACAAAGTCAGGAGTTATGTACCTAAAAGAGTTTCCTTTCTATTATCTTCTATGCTTCCTAGGCGTAGATATTTTTCCCCGACTCTGCCATCATCTTCACCAAGGTCCCAATTGGATTTAGATGCCATCCAGGAATATTGAGATGAGGCCCCACGCTGCCAGTGATGTAAACATGCTCCTCTTACGCACATGAACAACCCATTACACCCAGACTTTCCTCCAAATGAGGAAAAAAGGAGAGACACAAGGGGGGAGGGGGGTTGGGTTGAGAGGGAAAGGCCAATGTTGTCATCAACTCCCCACCAACCCGTCTCACTTTCCCACGTCTGTGTAGGTTTCCCTATTAAGTTCTAATTTTAATGTCTTGTTCTCTTCCAGGAAGTGTGTATTTAGGGTGGTGGTCTGGCTTGCGTCACATTTGGATGCCGCTGTCAGTCTTTCACCAGTTGATTGTGGAGCTCTGTCAAATGAGGCACAACAACCAGCATCCCAGCATTGTTTTCACAGCAGAAGAACATGCTTTGTGTCTTTACTGTCATTAAGTGCTTGTTTATAACCTGTGTGAACTTCCAGGGTGCAAATGTGCTCTGGGAAAAAAAATTCCCCTGATCCGACCTCACTTTGTGAGCGTGTGTGTGTAATCCTGTGATAATCCTGTTTAGAGCCCCATAGGGAAGGAGGGAAAGAGGAGAGCGAAAAGGGAGAGGACCAAGCGAGAGATGGAAAGAGACACACAAAGGACAACTGTATTCAATCTGACTGACCTTTGCTTCTGATCTTTGGCAAAGATCTTTGGGGGGGGGGGGGGGGTGTAATACATTCCCCTTTAGAGAAGGGGAAGAAAATAGAAAAATGTTGAAAATATGGGCAAATGTGTGTCCGGCAGCCTTGGAATGCATGTGAAATCAATACTGGGAAAATTCGAGGGGGAGACTCTTTTATTATTCATAAGCTTAGATTTAAGTCTGAAATATGAAAGCCATAGTTGTTCTGGCTGGATGTGTTAAAATGTCTTAAATGAAAACAGGAAGGTGCTGGTGAACAGTTCTTTTCGGACCTGGAGCTGAATAGAACATAATGGCACAGTCGGCAACTAAGAACACAAAAGGCTTATTCAACCTGCTGTTTTGAAAAGAGTTAAAACACTGGAGGACAAGACTGGACTGGAGTGGACTTGACCAGGACCAGCCGTAAAGTAAACATGGCCGAGTGACATCAGCATTTAAATGGCACAGTAAGCTAAGTTAGAACTACGCTACAAATTCTGAAAATAAAAACACAAAAAAAGGAGTCTTTCAAAGTCGACTACTCAGGCCTGTTGTAGTTCTGACTTCATTCTTTTTCAATATCCGCAGTGAACAAGAATGCCTTTATGGTATCAGATTTGATGCCCTCTGGAATGAGAGTAGTTTGGAGGACATTTTTATTACTTAGAGGACTGTTAAACAGCTGAGAAACTACTCTCAAGGTCAACTGGCAACTTCAATTCAGATAATCTGGACAATTTAAGAATCTAATCCATCAGAAAATGCCTTCTAACCGCTCTTTTATGACGAGAGACCAGCCTCTCTCTTGTGCTGGCTCAAGACCTCAAGCACCTTGAATTATTGGGGGCCTAATAAGATTTGACTTAGGGTTGGAAGCCAAGTACGCTGACTTTTTTGGATGACAACACTTGACTGAATTTAAGAACAGAGGAGCTCTCAATTGGGTCACAAAGTCTGAAAAAGCTTGAGGTGGTTTGAGAATGGGTCCTCTGCTGTTGGACAACAGCATATCCCTTTTTGATCAATCCAAAAGCTATCACAAGACATTCACAAAAAAAACTGTTAATAAAAAAAAAAAAGAGAGGCAAATGTTGGCAGTTGCTTAAGGAGTACAGACAAATCTGGGCAGCACACAGAATGAGAGGTGTTGACGACGCGGTGAGAAATCTCGTGAGGCTGCGGCTCGTGCAGCTGTGGTGGCAGTGTGGTGCTGTGGTGGGGTAAACTTCAGCAGAGCACAGACACATCTTGAGTACTAGTGATGTGTGTATGACTATGGTGAACACAATGGTCAGTGTGTGTGTGTGTGTGTGTGTGTGTGTGTGTGTGTGTGTGTGTGTGTGTGTGTGTTGTTGGGAGGAGGGGGGACTTGAAAGAAAGAGAGAGGTGTTCACATGGTGATTGAATCTGTTTTGACCACACCTTTGTGGAGCCTGGCAGACTAGAGAGAGACCACAGTAATGAGGTTACCAGGATTAGAGCTGAGGGCAACCTCCTGCTGTGTGTGTTGGAGATGTGTGTATCTGTATGTCTGTGTGCATGTGTAAATTCTATTTATCTAAAGAACATTTGACCAGGCATGTATAATCTTCTTCTTATCCTCTTCTTAAATTAAGGGCCCAGGTGTGGGCGATATAGAAACAAATATCATATCACAATGTTTTATGGCAGAATCACAATCAGGTTTTCATCACGATTCTTTTTCATTCTGATTTAAGACTAATTTTCTAGTTATTGACCAGTACAACAAAACTTCCCCATATAACATCTTTAATTTGAAAAATACTGTGATTTTAACGATAATCTTTTTTTAAAACCTTCTTTGTCTTCAGAAACAACCAGCTGGTCAATGCATTAAATAGTAAAAAGTCCCCGACACATTTTTAGAACCAAACATTTCTTTTTACCGCATGACAAATGTGTATCAAATGTGTGCATTTGTTTCTGCACCACTTTGTTATAATGATTTAGTAATGTCTCTCCAGTTGTGTCTTTAAAATCTGTGTTCTCAGGCAAATGTTCGCACAGTGATGCATTCATATGGAATCATACGGACGTTAAGAGTTCTGTTTTAGCCTTTGATTATATGTCATTTTGTGTGACATTATGGATTTGCTTCAGTTTTGTTTATAGACGGTAAGAATGGCAAAGAAAAGCTCATTCAAACATATGACTATTCTGTGATCATGCAGTGAAGTGACCTTGTTTTGGTTTTACTGTAATCTTGATTTTTTATTCATAGAGGGGACGGGATAACGTGTCAGTGAGGGCGGACTCACACAAGGCAAAGTTGTCCCGTACCGTGCTTAAGCAAGATTGCACCCCCTCCCTATTCCCCCGCAGGCCTGCACTCACACTGCTCCGGGCCTGTGTGCTTAGACACGGTACGGATTGACTAGTGTGAGTGCGTCCTCAGTGACGCACACACAGAATGGTGACTGTATCACACTAGCACCTGTATACTAAAAGAAGGAGAGAGAGAGAGAGCTGCTGACTGATAAACATCAAGCAACATGCATGGAAATAAATGATTATACCGTAATATTTGTGAAGTTTCGTTTTCAGCCATGAATCATCCTCCGTAATGAAGCAAAAGGGGATGGGTATTATCTGTGTATGAGCATAGAACCGTAACAGATAGAATGGACTCTGAAGCCCGATATTACGATCTCCTAGCGCTGGCAGATTGTCAGTAACCTGACCACTTGACTGACCACTGACTAAATGACATCCCACCTTTTTCTCATCTGTTTTTGTTGGCCTCATCCGCCAATGAATTATTATAGCTTGTTTCTTGTTGGTTCATTTAAGTGCATACTGGCTAAGCACCAGTAAGCCCTGGCTTGTAAACCGCAGTCAGATGGACTCATGAGTAGCTTGTTTATTGGACAGCTTACTCGCAACCTGTTATCCAATAAGATTACAGTTTTTTGCAGCCAAAGAGTAGGAGAAAATTAGATTGCATTTCCTTAGGTTTAACTAAGCATTGTGGGTGTGCCTGCACCACTTGTCATAATTCATTATCTCTGGTCTTCATACCAGATAAGAAGGAAATAGCTGACTAGAGTGATGTACAGGCTGTGGTTTGCCCTTGATTAATTTGTTATGCACGGTTTTCCAAGCATGAGTAACTACTGGCTGTCCTATGTCAATATCCATCTTTTTGTACCCATACAGTACAATCATGTGGAAATAACCAAACAATGGACAACATGTTCATACAAATCATTTTTGTTAGAAGGCTAAAAAACAGAAACCTGGGTTAGTAGAAGTATCCAGGCCAAATCTGCAGAAGTCCTGAAAAGTAAAATAGTTCAATGTTATCAGTCCAAACATTCTTTGTGTAAGCACAGTCTTAAGTGTTGATCTTAAGTTTTACACCAACACTTCTAGAGAATCCCTTTCTCATATTTTTGAATTGAAAAGTTTGAGCTGAAAGTGCTCTATATAAGAGAGGTAAACTGCGAGAGGTATGAAAGACCATGTTAGAGGGCAGAAGAGGAGACAGGATGAAGCATGGTGATTGTAAACAGCTCTTACTGCCAGGCCTCTGGGTGGGCTTCACATTCACTCTCACTGTATCTCACGCACACACACACACACGCACACGCACACGCACACGCACACGCACACGCACACGCACACGCACACGCACACACACACGCACACACACGCACACACACACACGCACACACACACGCACACACACAACTCTGCCCTACGCCTCTGTCCAATCCTCCTGGTACAAACTTTTGTGAGTAAGAGACGGAGGAGATGGAATGAGAAATAGGGAGGATAAAAGAGTGAATAAAGTCAAAAACAAAAGACAAAAAAAGACTGTTTTTCTCTCGGGGGGGGGGGGGGGGGGTTAGGGGACAATGACTCAATGGGAAGTTACTTTGCAGGTGAAGAAGAAGTCAAACTGTTGAAATGACGAGAGCCTGAAAGGCATGGGGTAAAATAACAGCAGAGCGAAAAAAGCAACATGCAAAAAAAAAACCCTCTATGAAAAAAGTCAGATAAGTGGCAGTAAGAGTAGACCACTAACCAATAGCATCCTGCTGTGGGTTCATTCAGGGTCATGACCTCGACCCTCCCTCCAATTACAATGACATCTCCTCCACAGCCCGGCAACAGCCAATAACTTGGTCAACCTTGGCTTGCAGCAGGGTATGTTTGTGTCTCCATGTCATTCATCCTGATGGCCCTTACATTCATGACCTATGCTCCTCGTGATGAGACATGTTAACACTTTGGGAAATGTTTACAGGTCAAGGTTTGTGTCCGTAGACATCACTTTGAATAAGTGATTATTTAACTGTCCCATTCAACATTGTATCCGATTTCTGAGGATTTCTCCATCTCCTTGTGCTGATGGCTAATGTTTTTATGTGCAGCCATGAGATGAGTTTTCTGGGAAAATTAAAGGGTCTTGAGGTAAACATATATTATGAACACATGTCCAACAAGCATGCGGGCCCCTTCTGTCTGTGGGGGGCAATCTGGCTCTTTTTTCCAATTTAACTATATTCAATTAACTAATCATTACAAGTACATCACTAGCTCCGCCAATACCGCATGTTTTCTTCCCCACATTTGACTGAAGGCTATTCCTCGCTGTGTAAGGGAAGTTAATGTTATAGTATACTCGTGTTTCTGTAAAACGTAAAGATTGTTTTTTTATGCCTTGAATTCCCCTTCTGGGATTAATAAAGTATTCAAAACTAATTTTAAAGACAGGACAGTGGATAGAGTAAGAAATCGTGGGAGAGAGTGGGGAGTGACATGTAGTGAAGGGGCCACAGGGAGAACGGCAGCCTGGGTACAAGGGGCATGACCTCACTGCTAGGCCCCTGGAACCCTTAAACACAAAAACATGTATTATTTTTCACAATTGTTCTGATATTACTGTATATTATATGCATATGTTGAGTGAATCCAGCACTTGAGTTAAATCTTGCACATGCCCACCAGAAACTCATCAAAAGATGGACAGCATAGGGGGCCTGAATAGGGGAACTGATAGCCTAGAGGTTATGTTGCTCACTCCATGTAAAGAGGCTATAGTCCTTGTTGCAGCGGCTGTGGGTTTGAATCCAACCTCGGCCTTTTGCTGCGTGTCATCCCCCACTCTCTCCTCCCATCATTTCCTGTCTGTTTTCAGGTGTCCTATCTAATAAAGGCAAAAATACCCCAAAAAATGTCTTAAAAAATAAAATAAAATGAGAACATGACAGCTCCCCAATAGAGAAGCCAATACATTTCGGGCTCCCCCTACTGACGAGCTGCAGAAAAGGCCATTAAGCCTTTCTATTTGTTAACAGCAGGGACATAGGTCGAACTATAAAATCCGTATCCACATCATTTTTTTTATTCCATTATGGTTTCTATCATTATAGCAAATTCTCATGATTCATGCCTGAATGTTCTTTTTTCCGAGCTTAGTTTTAATCAGTCATTTGATTATACTAAAGTGGTCTAGTTTTACACCATGATTTACAGGTGCAGCTCCTGCGGCGTGCACCAGATGACAAAGAAAAAGAGAAACAGCAAGACATTGAACTTTCCCTTTCTGTGAGTGTCTGCTTCAAATTGACACAGGAAGCTGTTCTGCTGTGGACTATGCAGACCTGAGGGATATTTGTGGTTTCATCAGTAAGTGAAATGTGTTTGTTGGTTAGTGGAAGTTGGATGACGTCAATACCGCAGCTCAACCAGCCAATTGTGTGCCAACAGTGTGCACCAACATGTGTCCCTTTTAGCTATTAAGACATGGTAGCATCTCCAACAGGAGCATCCTAGTCCTAAGATCATCCTCATTACCATCAGCATCTGTCATTTTTATGATAGATAATAGTTTTATTACGGTTATTGTGGTCATCCATAGAAAAAAAACTTGATGAATCAGAAGTTAGACAGGTGGGCGAACACCATCACTGGCGACAACTGAAAATACTTCAAGATCCATCACAGTGACCTTCTGACACGGGGGTCCAAAGTACATACTTCTGCCCAGAGACAAACAGAGGGTGTGAGGGAGAAAGTGTGCATGTACATGTGAGAGTGTGTTTGGCAGATTTCATGTCTGGGCATGTCTGCTCCCAGCCTGCTACTGGAGACACTGGACCCTTGTAACCGAGCTCTCTGGAAAAGATCATCAGCATCTAAATACACACGCAGCCACCACCCACAAAGACATTTACATCCATCTGATCTTGAAGTGGACCCTCGGAGGATAACAGCAACAACAAAAAACAACAGCTGAAAATAAGAGGAACAACTCTGTTCATATGAGCAACAATGACCATCAAACTCTCAACCATGTCACCGTTGACCACATGTGAACCTCTGTAGCTTCAAACCAAAGCACACCTATCCCCCACCTATCCCAACCATCCACCCCCATTTAACACATACACACATAAACAGCTGTTCACTATCATTATCCCCTCCATCTATGTCATTCATCCCCCCCCAACCCCCACAATGTACTATATTTCTCTCTATGACACATGTAAACAACCCTTACATACCCTCCCCCCAATTTCAAGCAACCCCTCCACCCTCCCCCGCCCCCTCTTAGCCCCAGACCCAAACTATATAGGCTACCAAACACACAACAAACACACATTTAGACCCTTGCACAAACACACAAACACACACACACACACACACACACACACCCCCCAACATGCTCATGCAACACAAACATCCAGCCAGTGCCCCTGCCCCTGAGGAATGCGGGGACCAGCTGGTGGAAAAAATAAAAAACTAAGAAGCATACCAAAACAGGAAATGCACCAGCAGGGACATATCAGAGGGCTTTATCAGGCCAGTGGCAGCCCCGCTGAGAACCTGGGTGGCGCCGCACGCTGATTGGCCGATCAAAGTGGCAGCTGTGTCATTACAGGTCAGGGGTAATCAAGTAAGGTTATGTGCGATCCCCCCTTGTGCATGTGAGTGGGGGGGGGGGGGGGGGGGGGGGGGGTCACGGCTATCTAAATAAGGGGAACCTGGAGGAAATATGGGAGGAAATGAGGGTGATGAGAGAAGATGATGCAGAGAGAGATAAAGTAAGGATCAATCGAAAACAGCAAAAGGAAAGACTGAGAAGAACATGTAGAGTCAGAGAGGAGTGAGAGATCTCCAGCTCAAACTACATTTTCATACGGCTAAAATAAGCTTTCCATTTTTTGAAACCCTACACTACATTTCTTCACAGCTCTGCTTTTAACATAATTGTCATTTGACAAAAAGCCAGAGCACATGTTATTCTACGTCATTAAACATGAACTGGGTGTAAAGCGTCAAATTATGTTTAAAAAGAAAAGAAACTATAGAGCCTCGAACTAAAGCCATTCAAAAAAAGGTTTGCGTGTGAGAATCCAAACCGGATGGGTAAGACCCTGCTCTGTTCTCTATAATTCATGTTCTCTCTCTCCTGAGCTCTTATGAAACCTACACGTACACTCATACAGGAACACAACACGACACACACACACACACAACAGGATTTTACTTAGGAGTGAATTTTTCCAAATCAGGAGACACAGGGTGATGGTGGGCCTTTCAGTAAAGCTTGATTGCCAGTAAAAGCTTCTCCTTTTATTAGCTTACCAGCAGCACATGTGCACGTGTGGACACACATACATGTAAATGTACAAACACTAATGAGTGTATCAGCCCGTTCCTTCCTTTCTGAAGATTTATACGCCTAGAACGCTGACAGATACGTTTAAGTCAGAGTAGGTCTGCATGAGTCATCCCAGGAGAATTTAGATTTTCTCACTTTGAACCGTTACTGCACATTTCACTGCAGATTTCTAAGTAAACAAAACAAAAATAAGTTCCCTCTGTAATATCATTGCCTATATAAGCTAAATAGTCAGTGGATGAGGCACTCTGTAAAGATGTTAGTCCAGGTAGAGAGAGGAGGATATTTGGTTTCATTTGTCTGGCAAATCCTACTTGGTAATAATAGATCAATCATTTTGGCATTTTAAGGTGAAAAAAAAACAAGAGTTGAATGCATTGTGTTTGCATAAATTATTGTTATTTTAATGTGGGTATCTGTCAATGTGAAGTTTGTGCTTTTGAAACCAGTATTGTTCTACCAATAAAAGTATTGTACACTTTTTGTAATCAAAATTAGCTCTCAAATGTCTACATGTCAAAGTTGACTTTTTTTAGAGAACGGGTTTGTGCTTATACTGTGTTATCCAAATAAAATGGTTCGAGAAAATTGAATTTCAGAGAATAAAATGTAGTTCTGATTAACTGACACACATTTCAAAAATGATATTTTCTGAAAGCCTTTGCTAGGAGGCCATGAAATAAAAAATAAAGAAGCAACACCTAAGACAACTCAATGTGAACATCTTCTGACTGAACGTCTACAGGTGATTGTTTGTCTTGACATTGGTAAGTTATTTGATGAAATTTACCTTCACCGCTACTTGATGATCATTGTTTTTTAAAAGTACAAGAGGCATATCTGGTTACTGTGTACTCAGCTGCTAAAAACGCAGCCTTGCTGCATATAAGAGAAACATTGTAATGTATAGAATATTGGTGATATGACTGAATTTGTAAATTTCATATTGTGACCTTTCCAGCCCTTGGCGACAGAGAAAAAAAGTGAGACTGTCACAGCCTAAAAGAGAGTGCTGTAGGAAAAGTTGCAGAAGTTAAAAATGTTAATTGGCATGATAAGCGAGGGTGAGGCAGCACAGGGAAGGGAAGGAAGCGGAGCGGCACACAGACAGACAAGGCTGTGTGAGGAAAGGCTGTGTTTGCGTGACAAGGTGAAAAGGAGGAAGAGGGAGGGAAGGAGAGCGGGAGCCATCATGATCCAAATAGTTGAAAATAATAAAATTCCATACAGATAAGCATGATTTCCCCCTTGGCCCCTGTGCCTGATTCAGCACCTCTAGCTCCAAAGAGCAGGGGCTTTGCTCAGAACAGGAACTGGTTAGTGTGAGTGTGTGTGTGTGTGTGGGGGTGGTTGGGGGGGGGGGGGTCATTGAGGTCTGCAGCCCCCCATCCTGCAGCCCCCCACATCCTGCACCCCTCAGCCAAGCCAGATACTCAGTCCCTGAACGCTAGAGGAGTCTATTGTTGGCAACAAGGAGTCAATAACAGATAAGAAATGAAGGGAGGCTGGTGAGAGAAGCTGAACAGCAAAACGTTGCCATCTAGTGTCAGTCAAACAGAGGAGAGAGCCAGACCTGGTCATAATCACCCTCAATACAGCGGTTTCTTTCTCTCTCCCTCATTTTCAGCTGTGTCACCACTCCTCCGTGTTTGCCACTCATTCTCTCCTTCTGTTTGTCTCTTTCTTTCACTTCAAGAGATGCCCTCCCCGTGGACCGAGAAGGGGCGGAGAAAGCTAAAGAGAGAAACACGGGAAATGAGCAATTTGAATGAAGCTACCACTTATTGTACAGCTGTTGGTTCAGCCCCTTATCTTGTCTTGTTCTGTGGTCTTTGGGTAGGTACATTGTTTAGGGCACCAAGCAGTCTTACTGGTAACACTGGTTTTGTTTCATTGCTATTAGAGAAACATTGTTGACTGCTTCTATTAAAAACCTTGGCCACTTAACATAAAATGTATAACAAAGAAATAATGGTGACTAAATTAGTTGTTCGTGTGAAGAAAAGAGCTGTCCTTTTTTTTTAAAGCGCAAATGTCCCCACAATAAAGACATTATAAAACCTGCTAAATCAAGAACACCACTTTCCAGAATTCATCACAAAATGTTTGAAAGACTAAATTTACTCATGACTTTAGTTGTAATTGAAAGCATTGATGTGTTTATGCTGTCCTATGATGTGGATAACTTGATCGTGACTACTGCCAAAATAGTGACATCACTGGTCTATGTGTAAACAAAACTCGCAGCTCCCCTTCATGACAATTTAAGGTCGTCATTGTGACAACACCTTGGACCATCTGTGTGCCTGCTCTCCCTTCTGCTTCACTCATCATCTATACTCTCACTACTACCCGTACACAGACTCTCCTCTGACTGTATAAAGTGGGCTTTTGTCTACAGATAAACTCTGTTGAATGGCGCTTGTGTGAGATTTGTGCAACCACACCCCACAAAAAAAAGGACGAGCTGAAGACGATGCTTAAAGACTTTCAGTGAGCCAAGATTACTGTGAGTGCAAACATGGATTTCTAATCTCTGTGTGAGATTATTCAGTGTCTAACATAGTGTCAAACAACTCTAGACTAGTATGGATTTTTTTATGCCATATTGTTACAAACATCCCACAGGTGCCTGGACGTGCCATGCTGTGCCCAACACGCACAGAACACAACTGCTGCTCCTCCCTTCTGAAAACAACTCCAAGAAAATGTCTGAGATTCCTTTCTTTACACTGATACTACCACACACTTCCAAGAAAATGATAAAGAACCTTTACTTTCCTATGAGCTGTTTATTTATCAAATAAAGTTAGGGATGTCTTCCAAATGTAATTTCCTAAACATTTCTTAAACTGTTTTATCTTTACTCCCTTTTGTTGAATCACAGGATAGATTAAATACAGCATGTTGTCAGAGGGACAATTTCCACCAGCCAAAGTCTATCGGCTGATTGGACAGCGTTACTTTTACAGCATCCATTTGACATTTACAGCACAAAGTGGCACTGAACTGGATCATTCAGAAATGCTGAGACTGGTCATGCATCCCATTCATATATTCACAACGTCGCCCCCGGGAGCTTTCAACATGCACTCGAAGCACTCAGCCCACTGAAGTGCTGCAGCTGGCACCAGCCAGCAAAGCTCTCTTGCAAACTAGCTGCCAATCTAAAGAGAGAAAATACCTCCTCCTCTGACCAAAACTCACCACAGCCTTTTCATTTTCATGCCTGGCAGTAGGCACTTTATCATAATGTTTGACTGACAACAATGTTGACTGAGAACATTCAAAACTAAATATAATTGCAAAAGCGGTGAACGTTCTCTTTTACAGAAATCACCAGATAGGATTCAGGAAAGTTTCAGATGGAAGCAAGATTTAACTGGGACACATTTGATGAGTCTTTACTACAGGCTTGACATGCATTATGAACACCTATCTGTTTAATAAGGCACATTTAAGTCAACTTTGAAAGAGGATTAGCTGCCAAATACAGCATTACACTTGTGATGTAATCTGCTTGAGTGACTATTCCTAAAAGAAAAAATGTCATTACGCAAGTGTGACCGTGCAAAGTCACATAGACTAAGCACTTTCAGAATCAGCTAATCCTAGCGGTTCAGGATTCATCTGAAGTTATGCACCGGTCAAACTGATCTCTCAGATAAAAACACAGTGAAAACACTGAAGACTTGTCATTTTGTTCTGCTGTTTTTGCCACCCAATCCCCAACACAACCACCTTGTCCCCCAACCATACACACACACACACAGCCCATACCCCCTCCCCCTGGTCACTTTGCCCCGTCTCTGGACCTCCCTGCTCTGGCTTGACTCCATCATCCCCTTAGTCACCTCCCCAGTGTAAGCCCCTCACATGCGCGCACACACACAAAACTATCTCTTCCCCCCCTGTTACTGGGGTCCTTCCCTAAGCCTGAGGAAAATGGCCGTCACGGAACTCCGCTAACGGGAGGCCTCCCCTCAACCACAGCCCAGGAGTAAGGAATGAGAGAGAGGAAGAGTGCAAACGTATTACTGCTGCAATATTAGCTGATGGAGGGAGCCGGGGGGGAGGGGGGGGGGGGGCTGAGGGAAGAATGGGGGGGACTGCGGTGTGAGCATCGACCCACAGAACACTCTCCCACATGTGGAGTCAATTAGAAACAATCTTGTTTTCTACCCACCGCTGCATAAGAAAGGAGGGTTTTCTAGTGTGAGAGAGTTTGTGAGTGTGTGCGTACATACATACACAACCAAGAGAGTGAAGTAGGAAAGAGAGTTAAGAGACCCTGTTTTTCCTTAAACCTGCCAGAAAAATAAGCCGGATATTAGGTTTTATATCGAGCCATTTTGAGCACAACCAGCCTGCACCTCAGGACTTCTGTCGCTGTTCACCCTCAAATGAGCTTGACTTCAGAAAACCGTGAAGTGATTGCAACAACAAAGCAAATGACACTCAAAGTAAAACATCAGCCCTCTGGGACTCTGCATGCATGCACACATGTCACATATGTGCGTGCTGTTCTGCATCCCCACACCTCTCATCATGCACATCTAGTGAGACAGAAGCGTCACTACTGACTCCACATGGAATTCCAGACTCAAACAAAGTCACAGGCCACTTCCTTGGTGTTACAAAAGAGGAAGTCTCCCTTTTAAAAGATTCATGGCTGCGTCAAGCTTGTATCCTCTTTCAAATTGTTGTGTTTAGATAATTTTCATTATTCATTGGTTTCAAGATTGATGCCTCCAAGTCTGGTGGGCGGCCCGGCATAAACAAGTGTCTGCAATGCTTTTGATTTATCTGGGCAAGATCAAAACGAAAGGCACAAAACAAAGGTCCATTGCTTTTGACATCTGCATCAAAGGGGCATTAAAACAATGATTCTTTTAACATTTTAAGGGGAGGTTTGTTTGATTTGAAAGGGTAAGAGACTTCAAACATTAGCAAGGCGTGCGGGGAATAGGCATGTCTGACCCAAATCTCACCTCAAACGCAGGTGTGAAGGTGAAGGCCATTACGCAATGAGGGAGTCAGGGCTGCCACGCCACCATGGGGAGCATACACACACTTAGTGATCATGGCTGTTCACATTCCATTTATAGCACAACAAAAAAAGAGACAAGAGCTAAACCACATGATAACCACATCTCAATATGTCCTGCAACAAGTCTGGCATGTAAGCAAAGACGACCTTTAACACTGTAGGAACCCAGACTGCTTCTTTCCCAGAGGGCAGCCAGAGAGTGTGAACCACACAGGAGAGACATGACCGGTAGGAATGTGCGATTTGTGTGTGCATGAGAGGCTCGATCAGGAAAAGAGAATAATATTTAACATGACAAGTTAGGGGACAGTGCTTGTTAAATTTCTTTACTGCATGAGTGAAATAATCATTTTGATCGTGTGTGTGTGTGCTGGTACCTTCATATGCATGTGAACAAATATGAGAGCTAACCATCACAGTCCGCCTCCCCCTCAGGGCTCTATGGGGGAATATGAACTTACCCATTTCATTTGTATCACCTGACAAGTCCCCCTTTAGAAACAGCAGTTGAAAAAAGAACTAAAGGCTCAAGGCATCCAAAACGGCCAGTCCTTCTAGATGTTGTGTTAAGTAACACAAGCTCGATGATAACAATAAAAAAAGATAAACTAGCTTACAGAGGGCCGGGTGTTAAGGTAGGTACACACCAAACTGACCGTCAGGGGTTGGAGCATGTCAGGACTGTCAGAGAAAGTCAGAGGTTATGGAAGGCGTGGTGTGAACTGCTTTTCTCCCAATTCAACATGTAGAATTGGCGGCGACCATTCAGAGAGAGAAATCACTGATTAGCACTTAGTCAGAAACTTCAGGCACAAGAAGGAAAACAAATTACAAGTCTACAGAAGTCTCTTTGGCAGTAGGCTGCTTTTTGAATTTACCTCAGGATCAATAAATGATCTTTCTGTTTGGTTGGTGTGAACAGCACATTTGTTGGCCCGACAGCCTGGGACAAAACACGCAGAAGTTGGTTTTCATCGCAGCTTGTTCTTTGTTGTCAGTTTGGTGTGTACTAGACTTTAGAGGGGGGAAAAAGTTGGTTTCTGGAGAGGTCTCCACCTCCCACTGGGCACTGGACGGAAGTCAATGAACTAATGCAACTCAGACAACACAGCAATCAGAGAAGACAGGGAGTAAAGTGCATGAGTGTGCATGTGTGTATGTTTGTGTCTTCTCACCAGCTGGACGTAAGCTACTTTATAGTCAGGCTGCTTAACCTTCTGGTTAAGGTGATTCCTCTTCTTGTTGGAGCCTGAGAAATACAAAAGACTGCAGGTTAAAAATGTGTCTTCAAACAAAAGATAAATCATGGGAAAATTCTGGGTTTTAGATGGCGGAGACTTAGACTACTGATAGTGAAAAGAAAATGGGTATGGTGAGAGAAATGTTGTGCAATATCAAAATTTACAGTCAGATGATAGAAATTTAAAATGTAGTATAGACCAGTGGTTCTCAAACTTTTTAGACTGCGTACCACCTCCAAAGATATTTGGCTCTCCAAGTACCACCATTATGGTAGACGTTAAAATACACTGTAGGCCTATTTCTACACACATTTTACGCAGGAGGCAAATATATTCATAAAATAATATTATTTTTTATTGACTGCTGGCAGCCACACTGTAGGACTACTAAGGGCTAGCGCTAGAACTGGCACTTAAACTCCACACAACTCTGACATTTGACCAAATCAAAAAAAGTGCAGCACAATAAAAATGAAAACTTTACGCCAACAACATGTTTGAGAATATTTAGTCTCCAGTGTTTCCCACACAAAGATGATACCTGGGCTCAAGTATATTTCCGACCTGTTCTTATTTAACTTTTCATTTGTTCATAAAATTGCTGCATTCACGAGAGAGAGTGAGCAGGGGAGAGAGAGAGCATGTGAGAGAGTGCAGGCTCCTCGCAACCAGAGCCTCTGTATTATAAGTCTCTGCGTTCAACATAGCAAAACTCCCTTTAAAAAAAAAAATCCTTCTCGACTCTTGTGCATAGCTAAGACAGTAAAATAGAGCAGAATCACATCAGCTTCAGAGCAAGAGAGATAGAGAGGGTGAGCGACTGTCCATACACTCTTGTAAATGCATCACAACAGAAGCATCTCCTGCTCCGTTTTAAAAATGTTAATGTACAGCTGCTTGCTGCCGATTGTGTGCTGATCTCCAATAAATAACAGAATACATGTAAATGTAGGCCTATAGCTGCTTGCTGTTGTTTCAGTACTGAACTATAACGGAATATCGAGTGGAACTATTCAAAACGCGAGGCGCACTCCTGTTGTTGTTTATGTCTGTGTGCGAGCATAAATTGAGAAGATTAAAGTCAAACATGACTTATTATATTATTGTCTCTATCCACCTCTTTAGAATATGTGTCCTCTGCAAGGTCAGTGCATGTGTGTTCAAAGTGTCTGCTCTCATACAGTGTGTTATGTACACTCCTTATTTTTTCAGTAAACTTTAAAACTCCACAGGTTCTTCCCGAAGTACATTGTTGTAAAAGGTAAAGTAACATGTAGGAACTTGTGTTAAAAGTAGGAACACTTTCACTTTTTAGGACAGCTTGCTTCAAACCCACAGCTGTTGAAGGGCGATGCCACCACAGTTATGGCGGCTTGTCAAGTGTTTTTTCCCTAGATCGGTCTGTAGACATTGATTCCCATGTTTCACTGGAAAACTTATAAAGGAAGCATAAAAAAGTTAAAATTGAAAGATTAGTGTATCTTGATTAGTTGATAATCAAATTTCAATAATTTCTTTATCAATATATAAAATGGTAAAATGCTTCTAAGCTATCATTTCCCTTCCAAAAGTTGGGCAGAAATCACCATTTAATAAAAGGAAATCACCAGAAGAGTTTGGAGAGAGTGACAGAGGGTATGAAAACAGAAGAGAGAGAAAGTTGCAGCAATACAGGCGAGACAGCTGGAGTTGGAAGATCAATGTCAACAGAAAAGAAAGTTGAGTATAGAAAAGATAAGGAAGTTTGGCTCGGGTAGGTAAATCAATGACTTGTTATTCTTTTAGATCAATTGCTTTTTGCATCAGATCAGTTTATTAACAGCCATTAACTTCTTGACTGATATTTTCTTAATCTAAAGTTATGTTCCTGGGCCCCTTTCGGACAGAATAATCAAAGATGACAATTATTTGTTTCATGGCGAATTCATGACGAATTTCATGCCAAATTCAATAGTGCGATTCCTAATGTTTTAGAAGTTAATCTCTGGGTGACAGACAGCAAAAGTAATGAAGTGCATTTTGTTAAAGTTTTTGTTACATTATCACCTAAACAAGAGATATTTTACTTTTGAATATTTTTCATCACCCTTTGTAACACAAAGTGCTTTACATGCACGGTTTAGTCAAGCTATGGCTATAGCGCGATAAGGCCATTAAATTGGGCTACTGTCCTTGTCCCAGTATTCAAGCATCAGGGGAGATTTAATTTATCGATGGGTGTATGTCCTACTCTCCTATGGTAGGTGGTGAAATGCCCCCATTCAGCTAGTTGCTACTGGGCCTTCTTCCATTTGACCCATTAGGCCACATACCAAAAAAGTTGGCAAGCAGCAAACTGTATGTCAAACAGTGAAAACATGGACAACTTTACACCTCTGTACAGTTCAGCTGTGACAACTTAAACTATGTCTCTGTCCATAAATGTTTTCGGTTCTCGAGCCATATTGATACCTTCATCTTGTTTTCCTTCCAGCTTTCTTCTATGCGTTTAAACTGGTGGGCTTTGAACCCCGACTATTAAAGGTGTGCATGCAAAATTTAAATTTAAATCCCAACCGCATAGTGTGTTAGTCTGACTTCGACCTGGTACGACTACGACTACAGTCGGACTAACATGCTTACATGTGTTTTTAATGTCCAGTCTCATTCTGAAGACCCCAGTGAATCGACTTTCTTAACATCATGTATGTCTTGTAGTGAAGCAGAGACTGATTTTATTGACTATGAAAGGCAGGTTAACTTCTCACCCAGCTTGAGATGACATCCCCTGTCCTATCTGACCTCACCAAGTCTGGAAGACTGAGGACTGTGAGTGTGTGAGTGTGTGAGTGTGTGAGTGTGTGTGTGTGTGTGTGTGTAGGCTTGAAGTCCGGCTTCAAAAAAAGAGGTACTTATCTCAATCTTTATGTTACAACAAAAAACTCTATCATTGATGGATAACGAGCAGAGCATCAAACACTTCCTCTCAGCCTGAACTCTAATCTCAATGAGACCCTGGTGGTCAAGTCAACAGGCCCTTTGAGAAACTGCCATTGCCATGGGAACAGTTTATGACATGAAAAACAAGAGAAACATTCCGCTATAATGAGTCATTTGTGTGTGTGTGTTACTATGTGTGTCTGTGTGGTATGTGTAGCTATAATCACTAGCCAAGCAGCCCACTGCTCAGGGAAAGCCCTGAGCAGGGTTGTAAAACACCCCCCTCCACGCCCCCCTGGCTAACTGGAGGCCCCTGTGTGGGTGGGAGACAGAGGTAACGAAGAGTGTGCCTCTGTGTGTGTGTGTGTGTGTGTGTGTGTGTGTGTGTGTGTGTGTGTGTGTGTGTGTGTGTGTGTGATTATTCAGGAAATCAACAGGGAAATGGTTCAACCTTTGAAGGAGCAACGTAAGGCAATGAACCCACCGCACCCCATAAACCAAAAACACTGAGACAAACTTGAACAATCGTACATCTTGAAAAGGTACAGAGTGTGTTTCTTTGAATTCAAACAACCCTTTCCTAACAGTCACACAGACAGAGCTTTCATGCAACATTCGCAAACGCAAGCACAATTTCTCCCACTTTGAGATTGCGGTTTGGCAGGCAGCTATCATGTTACAAATCCCTGGCCGGAGGGGTAACCTTGGCAACTCCTTCCAAAATACCCCTGCCGCCTATGGAGGAAAGAAAGGGTCGTTTGCGCCCCTCGCTCTCCTCTGCCTATTCCCGTCTTTACGCTGCCAATTGAGTGGAACTCCTGACGCAGACAGGGATACCTTCTCTGACGCACCTCAGGATCAGAGAGGGGCCCTGAGCAGCCTATTTTACTTTATCCCCCTCTGTCCCTCCACAGCTAACTGCTTTCCTTCCACCCACCCTCCCGAGGGGTTTTCCTTTTCCCCTAGCTTTTAATGACACAACCCTAATAAACAGTGTTAATGGGTACTCCACACTGTAGGCTAGGCTAAGCTAGGCGCCTCTCTCTCCTCCTCCCTCACAGACTCTCCTCCAGAGGTATAGGGGGCTCCTCTTGGCCCTTCAGGCGCTGCACAGAGGGGGCTCATGCATACTCATCTCAGCTGTTCCTTGACATCTCTTCAACATCAAGCCCCCCATATGTCCAGTCCTTCTGTTCTTTCATCAACTTGCAAATTCCTAGACTTGTTGGGAGACCCTAAATCAGTCCTTGCAAACTTAAGCAATTTCCTCCCCCATAAAAAAGGGGATTAAGTCAGTGATATTGACACTGTTTGCTCTATGATTATCCTTGTCACAGGGGCAGAGGGGATGGGGCAGTTAGGGCCTTGAAGATGCAAGTTTGTAAGTGAATAATATGTGTTTGCGTGAAGGGAGAGTGAGGTGTCCTGGGACAGCTGGAAGCTGGAATGCTGCAGCGGCAGATTGTCCGATAAGCAGCTGTGTGTGTTAGGAGAAGGAGAGCCAGGCACGCTAACCACTACCGCAACTAGCCGCTGGAAAACACTCCCGCTGCTGCATGTCAATGGGAAGACGGTCTACACCACGGGCTAAAATTGCTAATCCACACTAACCACAGCTTAAAGTCTAAAACACAGAAACAATTTGACTTTCTGCTTCCTAAAACAAAAACAAAAAAGACTTTCTGTGAATCACATACGGAAAAAACAAAATTCAATACACAAATCAATCAACTGATTGAAAATGGTGTAAAAAAAAAAAAAATAGCTTAAAATTTTGAGGATTTAGTGTGAAGGTAATTTCTTTTGGACAAAAATAGCAATTAAACCTCACATTCAGTCTTCAGGTATAAAAACTATCTTGTCACAAATAGTTTCACAACATTTTTTTTTCTTGGTTTTAATATCTTAGAGCCATAACTTTTCACAAACAAAATACACTAATTAATTTATATACACCATTATACAGACCATTTCCATAAACTCTGTGACACCATGTTTGTAATGTAGCAGGCATCCATAAGCAATAGGGAGATAATGCAAATTGTATAATATTATGGTTTTAACTGATGCTATAATACAATTTTCTGTTACAGAAGGATTTTCTTGCTTACAATATTTCAAAACAGCCGCCTCCTGAATATTTCGTACAGCCCCAGAGTATGACGGAAGCTTTCATGAGGAACACTGTTTTCCAGTGCCAACACTTGATGAACTGGTTATTTATAACTGTAATTACGGCATTGCATCAATTTGGTGGTGGTGGCACTGTATCGCAATCACTCCAGTGCAGACAGCATTCCTGGAATTGGCAGTAAAAATTAACTGCTTTAAAAAAGATATACAAATTTCAAGTAGAGCCCGGCCGAATAATTGTGTGGCCGATATTAGCATATCACGTGACTATCAGCATTGGTTAATTTAATCTTCAATATGCGTCGATATTACTAGGTTTATTTGATTGAAGTTTCTCATTGTTATTTCTGATTGCTCAGTAGAAAATAGTGTTTCAGTGCACTTTTGTTATTCTGGATAATAAAGGCTTTTGTTCAAGTGTGTAAAAAAAAAAAAAAATCTTGTCTTTTTTAATATCTTTTTCACAAGTGTTTAATAACTTCATTTTAGGGATCATTGCCATAAATGTGTCAGTATATCTATATCTATTTAGGATGGAAGACATAGCCAAGAAAGATATCGGCTGAAAAATTGTTATGGAGTTTTTTTCTCCCTAGCATCGGTTTTGTATAGGCCCCAAAAATTCCACATCCGACGGGCCCTAATTTCAAGTACGCATGCCCACCCCTTGTTTCTTTACTTTGTGGTTAAAAATTAAAGAAGTAACATTCTGCCAGAGACTGTTTGTGAAGGCAGAGTTTTAACCATGTGTTTGTTTGAGACTTCCTGTGCACCATTTTCTTAATTTACTCACTCCAGCTGCCATTTGACTTTCATTTGGATGAAATGTTTGTGGCTTGGTACAAGTGTCCAAAAATCCAGAGTTTTCATCACTGCCTTAACACCCTCTCTCTCAGCAGTCTGTAGTGGCTCCATGTTTGTGCAGTCATAATGTGTTCAATGTTTCTCTACCACAGGCTCTCCTTGACATAAGCTCGAAGAAATAGACAATAATGTCCAAATGACCTGAAAAAAATCTCTTTTCATGTTCGAATGTGTCTGAACATTTAGAAGTCTAATTGTTTGAATGAGAACAGAAAACATGTCCAAATAAAAACATACTGTATAATGTTACTAGTTCTTCACATTATGTGAATAATAACTGTGTGGGCTCGAGAGAGAAAAAACAATCTTGTTGAGTAGTTTCCCACGATCAGTAAGTCTACAAAAAATACAACAATTTTATGAGGTATTGTAAAGCACTCCAAGTTCTGAAACAGGCCTCTGTATGTGCTTGTGCAAAGCAGTGCAAACTCACCAAACTGTATCCTAGTGCGAACTGCTCCTACAGGGACGTTGTAGATCTTCTCCAAGTAGTTCTTCACATCACACTTGGTCATTCTGAAAAGATAAATCCAGAACAGTCAGATAAGAGAAAAGAATACAAATAGCAAGGGAAAAAAGAGAAAGTAAAGCAAGGGTTATCCAAGGGAACCAGCATCAGTGTTTGCATCGGGTAAGTGGGTAAGTAATGGTTTGAATGACTTTGAATGAGATTACATTTCAGAATCAGAAATACTTTATTCGGGAGGGGTTAGATAAGGGAGTAAAGGAGGATATCTGAGGTTGCAGTCCAGAACTCACAGGTCATATGCTGGATATCTCTCCATCAAGTTACATCACATTCACTCAACTGATACAGATATAGACAACATACCGCATTTCCACACTCCATTTCGATAAACTCGGTATATTTCGTACTGTAAAAGACAGGAAGCTCCCCTATAAACCCATATTCAGCTTTTGTTCCTAAACCATAAAGTGGAGAGAAGAGAAAAGAGAGTGTCAGTGTTCATCCAATTAGCTGTCTGTATGTATTGATCGCGCCCAGTGAAACCCTACACAGGAAGTGGGCCTGGCACCAAATGATGCTATGGGCCAGCCCAGCTAAAGCTAGCCCACTGGGCAGCATTTGGAACAGATCACTCCGACCAGAGGAAGAAGAGCTTTTAACTGCTAATCAATCTCTAGCCAATTGGATTAGGCTGGTAGAGAGCACTTCCCAAATGCTTCCGACAAAGTGCTTAATAGCGACGCTGAGGTCTGACGTGAGTGCCTCGGATATGGCGTCTATCATCTCATATGTTTCTTTGATAGAAGAGGATAATGTAATATTCTCTCATTTTCAGAGAAAACAGCACAACACCTTGTGCTTTTGTAACAATATTAGGTGAGGCAAACAATTTCATGAGAAAAACCCATCTATGAACACAAAGACTCTTTGTACCTAAGAATGACGTAATATAGGTTTCCATTCAGTACAAACAATTGCCCTTCCAGTCCGTCAAAATTTGGCAAAGCTGACACTGATGTAGACATATAACACTTCCATTTGACCTGCTGAGTACTGTTTATCGACAGACGTAAGCTTGCATTTAAAACAATTGGGTAACTATTTCCACATTTGATTCCATCGTTCCAAAAAGCTGGTTGGTTTGATGTGGTGATTCTTGAGTATGATAGGGCTTTTCTCCCAGACACCAACTTCAGGCAGCTGCCTTTAAGAGCCAAGAGAACCAAGCATTCACTAAGCTCTTCGTCTCAGCCCCAGTGCTGCTCCAGGACCACTCAGGGAGTGAGGAAGTGGGAGCTTCTTCACAACAGAGTAAAGAAAGGTGTAAACAAAATTGTCAAGGCCTCTTTGTCTCTTTTTTACCCGGTTGAGAGTAGTGAGGTGTGTTTCCTAAGATATTGCATGCAGATGTGCCTTTCTGCTTCATTTGCACCCATCTCCTCCCATAACCCCCCGTCTCACAGTGTGTGTGCCAGAGGGCAGTGAAGCAGAGCAGAGTGAAGGGGGGTACTTGAGATCAAGAGAGGAATAAAGACAGAGTGATTGCCCTGAGAGATGAGTTTTCCTAGAAAGCAGGGGCGGGGAACTGGGTTAGGAAAGTGGCTTGGGGATTGTGAGGTCTCCCCCGGATCATTAAGAGAGGGAACACTGATCCTGATTAATGAGAACATTTCTGCATCTAAATCCTACTACTCCTACTCCTATTATCCAGCCACCAGAAACATTGAGACAACATTTAAGAAGCATGTCCACCACATTCAAATATGTTCCCTTTAATAAGATACTGATGCCCACAAACATGCTTTATGAATGAACATTAGCTACTGTATGACTGCAAAACATATTCCTTCCAGTCATAGAGAAATGTAACAAACATTAAAACCTCTGGAAACCCAAATCCACATTAATCTTCTAGCTGAGTTATTTATATTAACAAACGCATAATATTAACCATCTAAAATGTATTAGAGATGAGCTTCAGTCCACTTTTGAAATATGTTCAGTGCAGTTATTGACAATTTTCTCATGGGTGTGAAGTCGATGCGTAATGCTTGAAAATTCACAATGCAGAAACGAGGCCTGGAATCCAGTATGAAATAAAGCCTTGGGCTGGAAGCTGAGGAGAAAATGTCAAGTTAAGCGTGTACACAAACAAAGCTAAACTTAGACAAAGGGCGTGGTGTGGTCCAATAGTGATGCATGCAGCATCTGATCATCATCCGAGTATAAACACTCATCTGACTCCACAAGCAGGTTTTCATTCTTCCTGTGAGGCAGAAGTGTGAAAGGTTAGTCTTCAAGCAACTGCAAGGGCTAAATGAATCGTTCCTCAGCAACTGGTTTATATTTATATGCAAACAAGCATGCTACAAAGATTTCTCCTTCAAGATGATGAAAGAACTCCAAACATAAAACCATGAAGGGCATAAGATGACGCAGAGGATGGATTAGGTTCAATTATAGTCTGTTATTGTCAAGTAGGTTTAAAGCAGGCACAGTGCCTTCATTGTTGCAAAAAAAATGAAAAAAAAATGAAATTATATCGTTCTACATTGTTTGAGAGGAGGTGTAGAATGTGGATTTTTAAAAAAATCCAAATTTGATATCAAATTATTTTAAAAGAAACAGGCACAGCAAGGAACATGGTAACCTTTGTGCCTTTGTTTGTGCATGGCATTATGGCAGCTTCTCCAATTGAAGTCAAACCCACACACCTCTGTCAGCTGCTCTGAAAAGTAATCCCCCCGTGTGCTTTGAAACTACATTCTCCTGGATACTTCCTATTCTCAACTGCTGGCTGACTCACTGTGATTCAAGTAGATTGAGAATATCACTTCCCATTGAATAAGGCAGTCCAATTACACCTGTGTTGTTAAGGATTTGAGAGAAGTAGGTGAAAGGGCACCGTTGAAAAAGTGCAAGAAAGCTTTGACAGTCCCTGAAAATAAGGATAATGAATGTATTCTGATGGCTCAGAGACGACTGCATGCCACTTGTCTTTCAATGCTAAAAGAACATCTGCCAGGTGAATAGGTGGTGTCTCTGTTGTCCATAATGGATGCCCTTTACAGCCACCCAATAACCATGACCTCATAGACACAAACTTAGGCTAAACACATCTGGATTTTTGGCTGTATCATATTGTACTCAACTGATGTTCTTAGACAACAGATAGTTATCATTCAGTTATTTGTCTGGCAAGATATATTCAGTGTTAAGGGAGAGTAAAACAGCAGGGGGACTTTTAACTGTATGCATCACTTCCCGACAGGTGTTCTGAACTGAACTGTTTTTTAAGGCATTACATTTGTACCTAACTTTGATTGGGAACATGTTGACAAAAATGTGTACAAGAGAGGGAAAACGTCTGAAAGTTGGTTGGCAACATGCCATTTCCTGTCAAGCTGTTAAACTACAGTAGTAGTGTGGATAATACATGTGTCAGTGTCCAATACTTATAAATGTGTTAATGCTTTATTGCAGTTGGTGATTGGTGCTTCTAAAACTTTAAGTTGATGGGTCACTTTCAAAACATACTCAGTATTGCCTGCGTGTCAACAATGTCAATTCTAAAGTTGGTGAGAATAAACTTTAGGGTACAAAACAAGAGAATGACCTAAAAATGACCTGTAAAATTAACAGATATCTGACTATTGACTCTTTGGAAGGTAGCAATTCCACAAAAAAACTTTTATATACTCAACTATATCAATGTCATATTTTTCATATCCATATCCACAAAAACGCAAAGCTGGGGTTCCATGTGAAGCTCTGACAACAATGCCAGAGGCATGCGTTATGTTCCATTTGACAACCTTATCAATTGTGTATCTATGTTTCACTACATTAAAGCTTTTGCTGTACTCTGTGTATTGCTGCCACCTGTAGGCTTGAACCACAATTAATTATTTACAGAGTTGGAAGTCATACTGATGTTTTTTTCAAGTTCACAACAGACAGTTTGTTTTATGACAGGAAAATGCAAAAATGTGTTTTTAGTTAATTACATTCATCTCACTTAGGATTAGTGCTCATCACAGTGAGTCATGTTCAAAAATGGCATGTGCTCTTCTGTGTAAACTGAATGCCACGCAACAGTCCTTGCAAATTAGTAATCCCTACACCAATCATTTGATCCAAAGAATGGGGGTGTTGTCCTTTTTGTTTCAAGACAAACATGACTTTGTATAGGGATGATTCAGTGACCAGCATGCTTTTTGTGGCTACCATGAATCCTTTTTGGAAAGGTTGCTTGTTTTAGCAACTCAACTTGGCAAACCACTGGAAAGTTTTAATGTGGCTCCATTTTTGATACAAACTGGGCTGCATCTGCATTTGGGCTTTTTATGGTGCCATTTTGGTCAGCAGATAAACTTTAAGTATTACAAGGGAATGGAAAAGAAAAGGATGCAGCTGCACATAAAGGTGATGCAAAGTTAAAGACATCAAGTTCTAACTTAAGATCAGAGGAAAGAAAACCCCTCAACAATCCTCAAATATCCAGCATTCTTTTCCTGTAAGTGTTGACTTGTATTGCTCAAAATAAAATTTTCATTTTGATTCAAGCTAACACAGATGTTGAATTGTTGACAGATGTGGCCTTTTTTCTTTTTTCTTACTTCAACTGATAAAGCAAAATTAAGTGACAAGTGTTTCACAGGCTGTAGGTCATTCATGACTGACTGGAAGACACGACAACTTAGAACCAAAGAGCAGTAGCATCTCTGGAACAGAAAGATGAATTGTCCGACTGACAAGTTGATGGATTGCGCTCTAAATAGCCAATCAGCTTTTTTTTTTTCATGTCCAAGTTTTATCAACACAGCATGGTTTAAACATCCAGGAAACACCAAACAATCCATACACATACATGCACGACATCAAAGTACATTGTGTCAGAGCAGCTTAGTGGTGAGAATGAAACAGGAGAGTTGTTTTCTGCAAAGATGAAAGGCCAAAGAAAGCCGCACCACATTGTCAGTCTGCCCCATTGTCAGGTTCGAGTCGAGATATGCACACTGACTACTTTAACCCTCCCATCTACACAAACAATACAAGCAAAGAAGTTGCTCAACTCTAAGTATCAAGACCATAATAGGAGACTTTGTTTAGAGGGAAAGCCATTGAGGAACCTGAGACTCAAGAAGAGAAGAGACGGTTGGGAAGCTGAGAGTATAAGAGCAGCGTGTGAAGGATTAGATATATTGTTTAAGTTTTGGTGTGACAATAGATGAGAAATAGATCAAAGAACGGGTCATCAGGAGTTACTAAACTCTGTACAGCGAGACAGGTCAGTAAAGACTCGGCACTAAGTTACCCTCCTCTGCTGGTTTGCTAAATTACTTCCTATGACATAAACTGGAGTTAATTAGGGTAAAAAAAAAAGTAACCCAGTTTCCAACTTGAGCAAAGTGGTTATGAAGTGGAACACAGAAGACCCTGTTGCCATGGTGATCATAACATTGTTTGATCCAACAGGTACTGAATAGTTGACAGAGTGGAAAGACAATGTGAGCTGCTGTGTATAGCAAGCTCAGTAAGCTCATGTCTGATTACACTGAGAAACCACAGCATGGCCTGGTTTCACAGTTAATAAACAGCATAGTAGCATGAAATGTGACTGGCAAAAAAAAAGTGAACACAACATTCAGTGTGTGTGTGTGCCTGTGTGTGCCTGTGTGTGCGTGTGTGTGCGTGTGCATCACAGCTGGCCTCTCGCCATGTCAGGTGAGGCCCACAAGGTAGTTGTGTGGGTGTAAACTGAGAAATTTGAATGTTCCTTCTAGAGCTGAGACAAAATACTAACATGGGACAAAAGGCTTGAGAACAAACAGACAAACAAAATACTTTCCTTGAGCAGTTAGAAAAAGAGTTTTGAGAAAACACAGCCCAGGTGTTTCAAACAATATGTGCCAAAGAGAGGTGCAGATGTATCGCAGATAGCGAGGGAACAAGAAAAAATAGCAGGAGAGAACAAGACAAGCAAGCATGGATATATAGCTCCCAGATGTCATTGAGATGAAGGCCATTTGTGGTATTGCACTGAGAAAAGCAACATCACCACTTCTCATTGACAGCTGCTCGACAATACAACTCCAGCATGCTAATACCCCCTATCCTCCAAATATATAACTGCAACAGTTTCCGTCACCATAACGACTCTAACTCATCAATACGTTTTGGAGTGGGGGTGATTCACTGTCTCGCCATGTGTTCATTTGCTACATTGAGTGTATGAAAGGTACAAAAAAAGAGTTTAAGCACACACTGAAGCCCCAGCAGCATTTCAATCAGCCATGCACCTCTCCCAGGCATCAAAGACTGCAAGAAAAAAAAAAACCTTACACACCCTTATAAACACACAAGCACCCTGCACTTACCCACTTTTGTGCACACTTACACAAAGACACGACGTTCTCACAAAACTCACTCACCCACACTGACAATCGTGCACACAGACACACACACAATTACATAAGCACCCTAGGAGTTTGGCAGAGAAGAGGCAAAAATCAGAGTGGGAGGCCAGGCACCTGGATGAACAGATTATGGTCTAAACCCCATCGGAGACACATAGATGATCTGCCTCAAACTTCAATTTTTCTCCCCAGTGTGGGCCCTGGCCCTGTGCTTGCCTGAGGAGCTCTGCTAACCTCACTGACCTTGGCTCTCGAAAGCAGTCAAAATCAGCTCATCATTACTCTACGCTAACTGCTCAAGACCTCTTGTTGCATTTAATGACAGAATACGTAGAGCAAAGAAGCATTCATGTGTGAAATAAGGAGGCAGTTTAGTGTTTTTACACAGCAAGAGCATACTCTACTGAACACTACATTTAGAACATTTTGCTTTCATTTTCTGTGAAGTTGTTAATATTGGCGTCTCTACATGACTATAATATTTGGCGTCTGGCTGTGTATAACATTGTCTGAACGTCCAGTGCCAAAATAAACATGTTTTGACCCCAACTCCCATCCCACTGTCCATGTCAGCCTTTTGCAAGTCATCATTACAACTGGGCTCATCAAAGACAGCCTTATAGAGGTCAGGAATGTCTACTGTCAACTCAGCCTTGTGTTTATGGGGCTATAGCACCACCTGGTGGCCAGTAAAAACTGATTATTGATGCCTTACACTTAAAAGATGTGTTTATCATTTAAAACATCTGAATATCACTAAATGACTCCAGTAGTAAGACTAAAACAATCTAATAAAAAACGCTGAGGCCAACCAAAATATCTGACTTTCAGTCAAATTATTTTACAATTTACAACAGGCCTGCTCAAAACATGTTGTGCTGAATCCAGACAGCCCTAAGCAGCCAATGAGAAGCAGAGCAGCCAATGAGAAGATTGTTACTAAGAAGACAAACATGTGTAAACTTGTTTACCATTTTAAGTGATGTATGTCTATAAATTCTACCTTAGACCGATTCATAGATTGTTGTTTCTTGTATGTGACGTCACAACTGAGCGACAGCATAATTGCTGAGCACAAGTGTTTGTGGCGGTCCTGGATATACAGGGGACCTCACATTTTCAAGAAGAAGACGAATTTCTGCCACACTTGTGTCACAAACACATTTCCATAAGAATAAATGCAAAAGATTAAAGACAGAATTAGATCTGAAAAACATCTGCTGCTTCACATGTCTTAGCCTTTGCAGAAGAAGTAGTTGGGCACAAAGTATGATTCAAGGTCTGCATCAGTGTCTATTTTTTTTAATCTTTCACTCATCTTTCACAAAAGCAGGTGAAAATAGTTCAGTAATAAGCTTTAGGTGTCAATCAAAATAGAGTGTAGTTTGGTCCAGATACCTGAATGTGGTGAAATCATTTTAGGAAAATGATCACCAAATTACATTACATTACAAATTACTATTTCCAACACTTACAAAGAGGCTTGAATTGATTAATATTAAACCAAATTATGCGTTTCTGTAAATAATATGTAATGGCTTCGTTTCCAGACAGTGAATGTGGTGTTGTCATTGTTAAACCACTTAACCGGAAACAGCTCTCAGATATTATTTCTTAAATTAACTCTTGATTGATACACAACGCCTGAAAGCTAAAAGTATGGGATAACATGTCAGTGGAGTAAAGGGATTGTGTTTCAATGAATAACTCACTACAGAATGATAGGAAAGAAAAACTTACTCCATCGGAATCCGAAACTGTGCAGTATCAAGAGGCTGCTCTTTTCCTGGCCTCACAAGAGTCAGAAACCAGTTTGGTCTAAAGATCCTCAGCTGAGGATTTCCCAGCTGGTAGAGAGGGTATCTAAGATGAGAAGAACACTATTCAAATATACAGCATTATCTACAATCATACAAAAAAGGAAAATATAGTACAAACTGTACGAGAAAACTTGTATCCGTATTTTGGTCATCTTTGGTAATATACATAATATACCCCACAGCATATGTAACTTACATACATGCCTCCTAGACTACACAAATCCCACTCTCTACTTTGAGTTACTGCCCGTGAAACCAGCTGTATGCATTCATTATATTTTAATCATACTACAATCTCCATTGAAGAACCGTGGTTATATCACTCAAAAGCCAATTGAGCAAGAAATGAGTGAAGACACAGGTGAGCAACTTCCCCTTCAATAGAACGCTGTAATGACCTCAGCGTCATGGTTACTCGCATAGTTACTGAACTACGACTATGGCTGCATGTTTACGGCAGTTTGTTTTTAGCTTAGCTGGCTAATGCTTGCTACTTACATGCTGCACACAATTATAAAGCGTCACAGGGACAACATGAATGTAGAATTTAAACGCTGTAAAGTCGTGTAATGTCAATAAAAGCATGTGTCCATAGCTACTTCCAGACAAACAAGGAAACTGCAGGACATGCTAACGTCAGCTGGGGTTGTAGTTTAGCAAACAGAGAGATCACTTTAACCTCTTGCAGGGCGTACCTTTACAGAAATGAAACACCTTGTTACTTACAATAGTCTTGTTACTGGCATCTCTGCTACGACCGGTTAAAAGACATAGGTTGCGAGACTAGTTGTCTTGTAGTTCTTCTTCTTTGGCAGAAATGTCTTGTAGTCTTTTCAAGGTTGTCAAATATGCTACACGTGCATGGATGTACTTCCGGGGGCCCTCACGAAGCGCATGCGCACTGCATTTGTTCAGTGCCATTGAAGAAAAGGTCCTTTGAATGTGATCAGCGTGCTTATCAGAGTCTCGGAGCGCTGTCGATACTCATGTCAGATTTTAATTCATGGTTCAAAACTATTTGTTGCACATGGCCTGTTCAGCCCATTAGACCTTTACACGTTTAAGGTTTCAAATTAAAATATATGCATGGAGATTTTAAGGACAAAGGTCACAATCTACAAAATCTGAAATAAATTAAAGAAATGTTTCAGTTTTAAATAGACCTATGAATTATGTATTTTAATAGTGTCCTGGAATTGGGGTAAGTACCATAGACTGTAAAAATAAGTACACATGGGAAAGGGTTTTTTTTTATACACTACTCTCTCTTTCTACATGCAAAAAATAATCAATCGACTCATCTATCAGTTAATGCTCTGAAAATCAGTAAGCAGTTTTTATCTCCTCTGACAACAGAAGAGTTGTGTGTCTTTTTTTTAAGGATTGGTTTCAATATTCAGACTTTTCTGTGAGTATTTTCAAAGAGCAGCAGAGGGAGACCTCGTCCCGTGTCTCCTCAGACCCGGTGCCCCGGTGACCTCACACATGCTACGATGTGCATGCCCGGGGTAAGAGTGATTGAAGGCACCCCTGAGTGGAACATGAGTCCTTTGCTCAGCTGGTTCAGAGCTGGTAGGAAATGGACCACACTGACAGCCCACAAGGAAGTTTCCATCAGTTATTAAGAGGCCATGAAGTGTGTGTGTGCGTGTGTGTGTGCGTGTGTGTGCGTGCGCGTGTGTGCGGGCGTGTGTGTGTGTGTGTGTGCGCGCGTGTGTGTGTGTGTGTGTGTGTGTGTGCTGGAGTGCAGTTCAGCATTCGATTATTACGCAGTAATGTGTTCTTCATTCGGCAAAGCTATTTTTCAGAACATGTTGCCATTCGTACAGATGTTATGGTGAGGATTTTAAATCTCTGAAATAGGAAATTATCTCTACTAAATATTATTTTATTTGTACTTAAGTGTTGCTTTGGGTGTAGTTCACCTGGCAGCTGATAAGAGCGTGTACTGGTGATTAATAAAGGTGGTGACGTAGAAGAAGGTTGCATCCCAAACATATCCTATAGGTACTAGGTGCAATAGTTGATGCATTCAATGTCGACGCACAACATAAGAGTGGTGGTTTCAGACTGAAAGGTCACAGGTTCAAATCCCTAGATCAGCTGGAAATAGCCTTTCTTTAAAAAAAATGGTTCCTGCAGCTGGTGGAGTTGCATCCTTCTACCTAGCTGGTACATGCATAAGTAGTCTATGATCAATCAGCCTTAACACAAACAATGTTGGATTTCTAACATACTGTAGTAAATATTCACTTTTAAAGAGCTTATAATAAAAAAATGATGTTGTCATCCCAAGACATACAGTACAAGCTGTAGAAATCTAATAAATAGCATGTGATAAAATCAATACTTAAAGAAATGCATTTACAAGCATGTAAAAATGATTTTATCAAAAGGCTGAAGTAGAAAATCAAACAGGTGCATTAAATGATAATGGATTAAATGCAATTCAAGCATTATTTAGACACTCCATGCTATTATTGCATAGCTGACACAAATTATTACAGGAAATGTGTTGATATAAACATGTCTGACTGGATTCAAGGTGGATATGTTTTCGTTTATGGTTGCCACTTTAAACCTACTGTATAGGCTACAATGGCACTCCAGCTCTTTTTTATGAAATGCATATGAAAAATATTCTTAGAAAAAAGATGTATTAAAGTCTAAAGCCGAGGCAAATGATGGTATTGAGGTCAATTACCACATACCTATGCCCCTCATCTGTAACTTTAACTGAAAAAATGAGTTTTCTCTGGATGCAATAGCAGCAGACGCTTGAGCTTGCAGAAAAGGTCTGAGAGGAGAGGAGGGGGTCAGCAACATGAAACGATTCAACCTCCAGCCAAATGTCTGGTCTCACACTGTTGTCCAACTCTGCCATTTTTAGAAGCCATTCAAGCCTATTAGTGAATGCACTTGGTTCTGCTCGAGGTGGAAATTAAAGTTCCGTTTAGTATCACTGGTTGCCATAATATTGGTTCATGGTTATTGAGGTTTTATTTCACTTCAACTGACTGGGCACAAAGCATGTGAGAGCTCAGCTGCTGTCATTACTGCTAAAATGTTCTCTTAATGAAAACGTATGATTTGTCTGTGGTTCAGTTTTGCAGAAGGACAATAATCATATATCTTTTGAAGCTAAAGTGCATACATGTGCAAACATATGATATGTCACACATGTAAGTATGCATGCACATAAGTTCACACTACTCTCAGTCGATCATGTATGGTTAATTTTGTGTTCCATCAGCAATCAATTGTTCATTTTACAATGATAACTCTTAAAAATGAATTGCAAAAGGACAGTGTGCAGAAGTTCTCTCTTCTCTTGATCCATGAATTTCGTTCTAGTATCTCTCTGCTAGAAAATGAAGGTGTGCACAGACTAAAAGAATACATGTATTTTGGGGTGCCAGTGGCCTGCATTGTGTTTGGTTCATGCATCCAATATGCAGAGTCTGTGTTCCTTGAAGCGGGCAGCCCAGGTTCAAATCCGACCTGTGGCACCTTTACCGCTTGTCATTCCCTACTCTCTCTCTTTCCCTGATTTCTAACTGTAGCCACTGTCCTGTCTTAAAAGCACAAAAAGCCCCAAAATAAATCTTATAGTAAATAAATGTATTCAGCATGACAAAATGTAATAACAACTTAATTTCTCTTAACTCAAACCACTGATGTGTGTCTGTCAGTATGTGTGATAGAAGGAGAGGGAGCCTGAGAAAAGGAGAAACGAGTTTTGGAGACAGAACTGTAAGGAAGGTTCAGGTCTGGGGCAGTGGAAAGAGGCAGTTTGTGTCACCGTGCAAAAAGGGGGAGAAAGTAAGTGAGGAGGAGGAGAAGGAGGGAGAACAGCAGAGGTGGACCGACGGAAACAGTTCAGTCTACAGCGGTATTGTCCCGCCAAGAGCCGGCGCTGGGGCCGCATGGAAACTTTCCCCCTCCGACTCTCAGGCAGCCGGAGGAGAAGTTGATGGTATTGAATATCCTGAAGAAAAAAAAGGAAACGCTAAATTGAAGATCCAGACGTGAAGATGGAAAAGTTTGTCAGTTGAAGTGAATAGTTTTGTATGTAACCGATTTGCTGTCTTAGTGTTTCTTTCTGAAACCACTTCATCCTTCCACAAACAATTAATTAATTTGCTTTGCTAAAATAACTGATCGGGAATACTTGAGTATTTACCTTAGAAACACCTTACAAAGAGCCAAAGAGAATTGAATGACGGGAAGGTACAGAAACATGTTTGTAGAATAAGTGAGAAAACTTTGAAGTGAAAAAATCCAATTAAATAGTAACATTAACTTCTGCTGTCAAAGGTGAGGCTCACACAGGAGGAATGGCCTTCAATATGTTATGTTTGTTATGTACCACAGTCAAGGACGAGGCGGAATGTGTCAGGGGAGCTAACGGTCATGTTTTACCACAGTTCTTTGTAAAAACCACTCTCATCCTCTGTTGACAATCTGTTACAGATGCTTCAGAGATACAACACTGTGGGCATCAGTGGCTTGTTATCTATCAGCGGTTACTGAACAGGTCAATCAATTTATACTTAAGCTACCCTTATGGCATTGCTTTATGAATGGGCAAAGCTATTCTGTCCATTTTTTTGTCCACTACGTTGGTCTGGAATTAAATATCTCATCCACTATTGGACAGTTGAATGGATTGCAATAAATTATGGCACCAGCTTTCACAATGCCAGTAGAAGAATCCCCCTGATTGGTAACCCAATGGGGAAGTACCAAAAACGGCAGTCCCTCAAGTTTAACACGTAAGGCTACCTCCAAAATCTCTGACATCCCTTCTAGTGCTTTTGGAGGGTTACATTTATACACATGCCCTCCCTCATTTGAGTCATACAGAGCCTTAAAACTATGCATAATAAGGTAACTGACCACTTTCAGCTTTATGGCCACATTGGATGCTGCTAGTTGTCCGTGTTATCTCATATATTCAAACTAGCCAGTGAATATATATGTCTGCAGAATTAAAATGCTCCCTTTGCTTCTTTGGGCTAATAAATTGAACAAACAAAAATAATCTCACTCTGGATAAGGAAAACGATTAGCTTGTGCATTCCCCAGGTAATGAATTAACCAAGTACAGAGTGTTTAGCCTTGATAACTTGCTAACCTCTCACTCCTCTCCAGTGCCGCCCTCTTGTCCAAATATGGTCACTTTTAGCTCAAGGAACCAACACTGCAGTCCATAAGAATGCCAAACTCAAGGCTTCAGAAAAGTAGTCCAGAAAAACCAATGGGGGCTGGATGTTCACTGCATAGGTATTTAAACTCTCTGTGTTACAGCCTGAGATGCTAGCATGGCAGGAAACTCTCGTTTGGCTTGACAACTAGAAATGACACTGACAATAGATAGTGTTTTTAACAATTTCTGGTCTTTTGGGGATTTTAAGAGGAAGTATACATACTTGAAATGTGTTGCACCTCAATAGTTTTTGAAAGTAATAATACTTTATGACAACTTTGAACCTTCTCAAGGCTGAAAGAAGATGTAAGTCCACTTGACCCACAAAGCATAAACCATTAGTCCCTCTGCCCCACAGCAAATTAAACTCTTGCCCCTTTGCCATCAACACTAAATGAGTGGTCAGAGGTAGTGGCCAGTTCAGGTCAGATTCCTCTGTTTTTTCTTGTCCCATGTTCACACTCTCAGAAAGAGCGAGGGCATGCCACGCAGCAGTCCTCTACCTATTAATAGCAGCAATGGATGGAGTCAGGGGCAATCTCGATGGCTTGTAAATTTAGACCCCCCCCCCTCCCTGGACGTTCCGCTGATGTCATAAGCCTGACCTCTGACCTAGGAGCTTGGCTTGCACAAGGCCCACGTTGAACTTGAATTTCAGGGGTCTGAATGCAAGCATCCACACTCTAACTAATGCATGCACTTCTTCATTTACAGTGCATGACAATACATGCAAATTCTATTTTTAAAATGCAACTCGGAAACAGTTTTAAGCAAAGTATTATTACACAATTATGTCATTGAAGATGTTCAGTAAAATGTACAGTCTGACTGTTAGAAAGCTAAGACGATCACATGAGAGCAAGTGACACATTAACTGAGTCTGAAGCTCCTTTGACAGAAAGTAGTTTGTGTGCAGTGAGAAGTAAAGTTTGGTTTTCAGCAAGTACACAAAAAACAACAGATGCATCTTTCTTTTAAATCGTAAAACGTTTAGCACCAAATACACTAAACGTTTCACCCTTTTTTTTTCTGGAGATCTTGAAATGGACTACAGTTAGAGTAGGGTGATTAGGTGGAGTTCTCACACAGGTTCCCACAGCCTTATCCAGTGTCTCTGTCACTGCCAGAGTTATGTGATGGATCGGGGGGGACGGGGGCAACTGATCTTCAAGGTATGTCAGCCGACACTCTTGGGATATCTTGTGCACAGCACTGCAGAAGACCTTAACCTACAAGCATAACAACATTGTTGAAGCCTTGATTCTTCTTGTCTTATTTTTGGGTCTGATAAAGTTGTTGTTGGATACCAGTAGAGCCATGACCATGTTACTGTAAGAACAGTGTTGAAATAAATGGATAGTGACACTGAATTAAATGAGCCAATGTGATCTGTGCACAGTTCAGGTTTCAGATAGTCATGACAAAGGATCTGCTTCTGTGTGAGCTAAGAGTTTAGTGTTGCAGTTCTACCTTCTGTACATGAGCACTGATGCACATTTACTATCAAACAGTACGAGTTAAACAGTAGTCCAGCAATACTATGTCGACATTATAACTCCAGACACAATGGATGTTGACAGTTCAAATGCCAATGAATGCCACCTTCGACCAATCGCACCAGCACTCGCTACCCTTGAGGCACTCATAAACAAAATTCCTGCCCTCAAATGTCTTCTGCAGAGCGTATGAGTCACACAACTCATTAAACCTCACACTGCCTATAATAATGTTTTGATATATAACAACACACCCTGAATCTTTTCAAAAACATTTCCCGTATTTCTCCGCTTTAGATTTTTTATTGTTTTTATTTTTAAATATCCAAGCAATTACATGTCCTTTATGTGTGAGTAAAACTAATAATAAACCCAACACATATTTTACAGGCTCTTCTGGTCGTAGAGGTTTGATTAATGCATGTAGGTCATCCCCTTCAACAACCTACTGATGCGCACCTTTCCTGGTGGGATTATTATTTCATTTTTTTTAAATAAGAGGTTTTTAGAAACCAGTGTCTCAAATCTTCTATTGTATAATAAAGCCAATCCAATAACAAGTTGCAGTAATTGACCAAGATTGATTGTGTTGGCTTTTAAGCTACTCTTTGTGAGAGATTTTCCATCAGAAATCAGGACCAGAGCTGAAAGGACAAATATCTTTGGGAAGTTATTGACAGTAAGGTTTGCGGTTTAGTGTGATTAATTTCTTCTGTGGGCCTATAATTTCAAGAGTGTTGGGCTTCTTGTTTCGTTGCACATTTATGTTACATGTTATATCAAATAGGGATTGCTAACATGACTTTGACTGACATGACAAGATAATATAGTATATATTTCAGGATGGAACAACCTAATGTAAGCTTTAGTGACAAATGAAATACTTTGGTGAATTTAAGTGAACAGCACTGGCTCTGGAGCTTCAACAGGGATGTTTGCTGGATGATGGGTGATTCATCTCTCTTTGTAAACTGAGCAAAACTGTCTATACAAACAGTGCCAAGGCATTTAAAACTAGACATACAACCAAGGCCCTGGATCGAAACCAATTCTTCTGAACCCACTCAAATTCCTAAGACAAGTGGGGTAATTAATAATAGCTTAAATCTCTACGTCAATCTGATTAATAATCGTATTAGATGTGCCCAATTAAATGTAAGGCAAAGACAGGCATGGCACTAGTCTAAAATATTCCACTGCTTTGATTCCCTACTTGTGGTTTCAAAATCAATTTCGGACATCTCTATTTGCTTTTTTTTTTTTATGTTTAACACCACAAGATTTAAATTTGGATAAGGCTGGGCAAACCTTGCCATGCCCAATTGACGCGCCTGGCAGTTAACCAAACCACCGGATGACAAGTCTCCAAACTTTTTACGCACGGAGAGCGCACGGAGAGTTTGCGGGCACGCGTAGGGGGTCCCTCCCGTCCAGCCTGTCCGTGGCCTCCTCGCCTCGGCGGGTAGTTCCAGAACTGAGCCAAACCCTCCCGATCCCCCCATTTCCCTCTCTCTACCTTTCCCCTGAAGAAACAACCCGGTGTTACGTCAGAAAGTGCAGGGCAAGCAAGACAGCGTCTAGGAGCTATTCGTAGGCATTGCTGCCAAACCCGGCTTCGGGCTGCTCACGAGCTCTCTGCAGCCAATGCAATTGACAAATCCAACTCTTATAAAACAGCAGCAGTATGTGGTAAGTCAATTATTCATTCATACTGGTTTACTTCCCTTGGATTTTTGTTTTTTCTCACAGCTTTCTTCAAATGACAGGTCTCTGTTGCTGGCACATTTACGCAAAAAAAGCCAACAGTGTAAACGGTGTAAAGATAAAGAGTAGGCTGGTTTACCCTGTAGCCTCACTGAAAACACCATGACATGATGAAACAACAGAGATCTTTGACGCACAGAGATTTCTGCAGTTTTTGTGTTTGATTCTTTGCTGATCACAAAAAACAACATGCCCCACGCTCGAAATAGGAACCCTAGCCCCATCCCAGAGGTAACATGGGACACGGGATTGAAGGAGATGAACGAGACCTGGAAAGGAGCTATAGCGTGTATCGGTGTGGCCGTCTTCTTTGTCATGACAATCGGGATCATATACTGGCAAGTGGTGGACCAGCCCAACAAGAACTGGATCCTCAGGGGGACTTTTAGCGGACTAATATGGGAGAGACGGACCCACTCGCTGGTCATACAGACACTAACGGAGGACAAGACCTATGTGGAGATAGACGTCGGGAACGTGGGGAACCCAGACATAGAGGTTCCCTTTGTGAGGAACCTGTGCTGGCTCAATAAGACGGAGTTCTGCTATACGTGGGACTCTGTGGCGGAGGTGAAGATCTCACTGGAGGTGAATGAGGAGACGGAAACAGAGTGCTACAGTATGAGTTGGGCACCGGTGCACTGTCATGTGGAGCTGAAGGTAATGTTACACGAGCAGTGCACATACAGTCCACATTACGCTTAACAGAGTTCAAAATAGGAATATTCAATTTACAATGCAGTTGTTGCTTAAAATACTGTTTTGCACTTGGAGCTTTTTTATGCCTCAATTTGCAGTTTCTTCAGATTTAATTGGAAATGTCATTGTCATTGTGCATTGCAGTTATGGCATTTGTGCACGATTCCTTTTTTTTTTTTAGTTCGAGCCTTTTTCCTCTCATACAAATCGGTCAAAATAAAGTTTGTTGATCTGATCAGACTTGTAGGATACACAGATAAAATAGTAAATCATTATGAACTCATAAATAAGCTATTATCTTTTCTATGATAATTTATTAAATGCAAAAAAGATTATTTAATTATTTAATTTAACTGCTATATTTTGTTATAATTCAGTTAGATGATTAATTCTGCTCTCATAGTTCATTCAAAAATTGCATCACAGATTTCATGTGACGACAGTGCCTTTTGTTGGTTTTTTGAAACATAACTTCATACGCAATTCCATTTTATCGAAATATAAAAACAAATAAATGGCGCGTGCATGATTCTCTGATTTAGTATTTTAAAACAAGTTTGCATTATTCCCTCATCCTAAACCTTTTCGCACTCATCGGTGAAGCTGCACTAATTGGTATTTATTTTGTGTCAAATCTGCTTCACAGGTTGTTTTTTGCATGCACAGTACTTCCTGTACTTTCCCCCCAGCTTAATTATCAAAGGCATTTAACTATTGGGATGTTTGGGGAGGTTAATCTGTCCACACTGGAACATTCCTCTCTATAACTCCCTGTCATGTGGTGCGACTGCTCACAGGAACTCTTTCCAAACTTAAGTAGCCTTTATTTTCCTCCTTTCCCAAACCCTGCCTGATGCCTCTCAGGTGACCACTTGGCACCTGTTTTGAAACTCTTTAACAGAGCTCACATTTGCTGACGTTCACTAATTAAGATCCGTGTTTGCGCATTTGTCCCCACATGCGTAAAGACGCTTTGAGGAAAGACAAGGTTTCTCGCCGTCATTCAATACCTAGTGCGTGCAATGATGTCTAAGATAGTCTCATGTACCAGGCATCACATGAACTGCTTTGGGCCTTGCATTCCTTTACTGAAGTAACATTTACCTTAAATGAGTGTCAAATATTCTTTATAATATATGATTCTGAATATTTAAATTCATACATTGAAAACATAATCCATGTGTTTGTCCTTCATCTCAAGTCTGCTTTAAGCATCGAAGTGCTCTTGTTAAGTTTGACAAATATACACGAAATATTGGTGGTGGTTTGAATTTGTGTTAAATTCAATTAAAAATAAAACAATAAATGAAATTTTCTTCTATTTTCCTCACAATGTTTATTCCTAAACTCTACTTAAAGTCTTTATTCATTTTAGAAAATCTACAGTTTAAGATGAAACCTCCCCCTTTCCTTTCTTTATGTGCCACACTCTCTTCACTTTTTTTTATTTGTCTCTATTTGTCATTGCATTGTGGGCATCCCTTCAGGACTGTTTCTCCATGACCAATGTGTCCTGGTATGGTGGTGCCAGTGTCCGGGGTCAGACCTGGCCAATCAACAATCAGAACGCCACCATGCAGCCGTTCACTGTGAGCGACCTGAAGGACAATCCCTCGGGCTTCGGCTCAGCCCTGGAACGTTACTTCCTGGGCTCATCAGGTAAGATTTTATTGTGAATGGAGACCATCTCCTCAGCAGAGGTTTTCCAATCTTTGACATGACACATAGATTGTCTGTTTTCAACACTTGCATGTTGGTGCACGGAAATCTGACCCCACATCAGCGGGTGTACATTGTGCGATGTGAATCCCAGGGCAAGAGGGAAACCCTTTGGATGCTGCTGTGTTTTCTTTCCACTGCCCCTCATGCACGTGTTTGAGCAAAAAAAACAGTCCCACTGCCTCTAGAACCACCATCCCTAAAAACACAACACTGCCAGGCTGCCCCACAAATAGAGTATAACATGATACTGTCTGCGGAACGTCAGTTTATTAATATGGAGATTAGACTACAAAGGGAAGCAAACCACCTTTGCATCTTAAATTAACTCTTAGGGATGCCGAGGTAATTGCCTTTTGTTTCTATTAAGAGAGCAGGTTGGATGAAGGCCTTGCTGACTCTTATAACTCACCAGGTTATTTTGGGGGGTGTTAGATTTTATCCTGGGGGCAACAGGGGGAGGCTGGGACCACTGGCGGATGTGAATAGTTAATGACTGATGAGGAACGTGTGGTGTGTTTGTGTGGTAGCGTTATAGCATTAACCTCGGGGACTTTGCTCTAAAGACATCTATGTGTGGTGTTGATTTCTGAGCTGCAACCAATCTGAATTTTTCTGAAGTTTTTCCATGAACATGATGTTTGTCTACAGCATATTCAGCAGGAACAGACAGAAAAGCACTGTTTTGCATGCACATTGCGACATGAATGAATCAGTCGTCAGTTTTGATTTCATTAATTGTTGGCAGTAACCACATTCATTCTCATACTGCAGAAACAAATGTCGGTACTTTCACACACAAGCACACACTGATGCACTTTTGAAGATGTTATGTAACACAGCGGCCGGCTTAACAAGAGCCTCACATGACTTAAATCCTTCTCCACCTTGTAAGAGGACGGCAGTAGTGATCAGGACCCTGTAACCCTTTGTGTCTCTGTTCAGCTTTGAACAGAGCAGAAAAACACACATACACACACACACACACACACACACACACACACACACACACACACACACACACACACACACGCACACACACACACACACACACACACACACACACACACACACACACACACATGAGAAGAGATCCACAACAGTTAGATCGTTTCCTAGTAACCACTCAGAGACACATACTGTACATAGCCCCCAACATAGCAAACTGATGCTCAGCAATGACAACAATGTCTTTTGGAGCCTTAAAGGTACATCTAACATGATATCTTACTTAAAGTTCAAGGGTGTTTGTCTATTAGTTTTTTTATAATGTTTAAATTGGCCACAGATATAACTGTTTTCACAATTAAAGATGCATTTACATTTGCATTAAGCTGCTATCGAATTGGAATTAGGTAAAAAGCATAATGGATAAACAATTTGGATGAAGACAGAGAGGGCCGATGTAAACTATTTGTCATTCTTCTTGATTCTTCTTGGAAGCATCTCATAAATATATAAAAAATTAAAGAGCCCTAAAACTGTCATGCTTTAGAGTTGGTTTCTGTGTGATTTTTCACAACCTTCATAAATCCAAAGTCAGGACATTTTCTGTATCAACGAGTACCAATCAATCAGATAAAAGTAAACACATGAAGGCAGTGTTCTTGAGTGTGCCTTATTTATTTTAACTTTGATGCTTAGTCATGAACTATTTATCACAATAATGATGGATTGGGGCACTGGATAGGCTTGTTGTTATGTTGCGTGCCCTATGTATGGAGGCTATAATCCTTGACTCTGTAGCGGCCATGGGTTTGGATCCTATCTCGGCCCCGTTCTCTCCTCACAACAATTCCTGTCACTATTCAGCTGTCCTATCTAATAAAAGTAGACATGCCCAAAAAATAACTTTAAAAATAAAATTATTGATATTGACATTTTTTTTTTTGTGTAAAAAAGGTATACTGCAGAAAGCAGAGTGATATTTCTTGAAATCCTCCTCAACATAAACTTGTTTTCTTTATTCATAGTCCTGAGAGGATTGTTGGTTTGATAGAGTGTCAGAGGCTAAGAATTGATGCACGACTGTAAAAACAGAACATAAAAGAATAAAATAGATGTGCACATGTACATGACAGTACTGTTTGGTTCTGTTATGACGGATATATATTAGTTCAAAGTAGTATGCTGCCTGTTTGTGACTGCATGCACAACAGTCTTCCCTCTGTACCGACACCTTGTGTGGTCAAATCTTATAAGGAGTAGGATTTACTGTGTTTACAGACCATTTTGCATAATAATAAATAAGCCATTAATAAAGTACAGTTCAAGTTGAACAGACTCTTGTTTGACTTTTTATGTGGCGACCAGGGGTAATGCCAGGTATCTTTGGTCCTTGTAAAAAATATGAAACATTCATCTCCTCTGGTTGTGACCTTCATCTGTAGCGTTACAGTGAGAGCTTGGAGAAACCCTGGCCATGTACCAGTATATGAAAAGTTCACTTACAGTAAATCTAATGTCTCCTCTCAAACGGCATCAGGGCTAGTAAACTAGAAAAATCTAAATATCATATTGCACAATCTCCTTATTTCCATCAGCTCTGTCCAAAGTAGAAGTTAAAGCCTCTCATGTGAAACTGCAATAAAAACAAACAGCATGATGTTGCAGTTACAGTTATGTGTTCAGATAAATAGGATCATTATGGGAAACCGAGAGATTGTGCAAAATAGCTAAGTCTTAAGCAGATTATTGATTTCTTCCTAGTGTTGGCAGTGAAACGTTATTATATTTGCATGTAAACTGGCCAAATATAATTGAATGCAGAACCCCCAAGAATTTCAAATATATTTATTACATAGACTCAATATAATTCATATTTATAACCATATTATGGGTCAATTCGTATAAAGTGCAATTGCAGAAAAACATGTGGCTTTCAACTTCACACAAACAAAGTCATCTTTTATTAAGATTTAAACAGTGAATGCAATTTCACTTTGAGGAATTAAAAGATCTCATACTGAAATGAAAAAATTCCAAGTTCACATTTGAGACTGAAAAAAAATCTGCTTTGACCTCATGTTATCTTGGTGAAGGGAGCTCGACTATCCATGTTTGAAACCGGTCCCATTGCTCTGCACTTGTCTGTGCACCAAAAGAAGTGTAGTGATGCTCCCACTGAGTTTACAGTTTTATTCTGCGTATTAAGTATTAAGTTCATATGCCAAATCTTCAGCTCTGTTTCTGCACAGAAAATGAACTGCAGCATGTTTATGTTCCTCAAAACAGATTCATGAAAGGCAGCACTCCAGGCGTAATAAAAGAGGGAAAGAGACGCCACATGTCTTGACCATTCTGGTGAATTTTATTCGTAATAAAAGGGACTGACAAATCTGAGCTCCTGCATAAAGGCATTAAATGCCCAATTTCAGGAAAACAAGAATATATTGCAGTTTGAGAGCATTATGCAATGTATTAATATTAGGACTCACAGCTGTGTGAACCCAGTGACTGTTAGCGACTTATTTTTGTTGTACATGTGAGTGAGTTGTATGTGCAGGAGACCTGTCTGCACTGACTCTAGTTAGTCACAGGAGCACATTATAAATGTGTTGTGGATTATGGGGCTGGGACTGATAACCTGAGAGGTCTCCTGGGGACAGTTAAAGCATGAGGGTAACAAAGAATAACAAAGAGCGACAGAGCAATAAAATGACTTCACACTGCACATAAACCCTGAATGAACCTGGATCAAGTGAGTGAACAAAGAGTAACAGAGGGAAGATGAAGCAGAAAAGTAAAAGGCAGAGAGATGGAAAAGACGATACATGCAACTGTGCAGTGGAGTGATATTTGAGAGTGTTGCCAACTGGAGAAACTCGTCATAGCCCCACCTGTCTTTATCCATACAAAAACAACATGGCTACTAAGAACAGACTAAAGATCACTGAAGCTACTTCCTGTGGCGAAAGTTGTCTCAAAGCTTTAAGGGCTTATTCCTTCATCTACTCAACTAGAGGTCTTTAGGATACAATGTCACAAGGTTGTATGGGCAAGTAGAAGACATGGTGGACTGACTGTCAAAATACCTTCACTTTGGAAAATAATGCCTGCACATCTCTGCAATCAGGTGCTGCTATTTCCCTTAGAAGAGAAACATTTAAGTTACTTACAGGGCATCTTTCCCAGTGTCCATACCTTTAAAAGATCAAACTAAACACACTGATTATACACAAACAGTCAAATATGTGTGTGTGTATATATATATATATATATATATATATATATATATATATATATATATATATATATATATATATATATATATATATATATATATATATATATATATATATATATATATACATATATCAGCTCTATAGTATGAATTGAGGGCGCTGTCCCATAATAAATAGTGATAACTTAGAAAATGGATTAACACTTTTTTCACTGATTTATTTCTGTTTTTCTAAATTATGTCCATCCAGCTGATGTAATATCTTTATTTGCATCTCCTTTTTACAATCTACGGCTTCTATTGAATAAGTCTTTGAATGCCATCATTTTTAATAACATTTTAGTACACTTTCTTTGCTGTGTAAGGAAAGCACTTCTGGTTGAAGATTGCTTGAAAAAGTCTAATTATTAAACTATTTGTGTTATTTCTTCGTCATTTAAATTTTTTATTTTAACTGTATAAATTCCAGCCACTGTTTTATTTTCATTACTTATACTAGCCTACACTATTTTGCCACTAATGTTTCATTGCTGTGGCCTTCAGGATTACAGACTTCTATTGTAACACATCTGTCAGTGGCTTGAATGCTTGAGCCAGTCTTTCTGCTCTGAAGAAGTGACCACAATTTAACATAACTTCATAACTAAACAATGTTCATTGAGATCTTTGAACCTATATACATTTTATTACAATATATATTAAGAACCAATGTCATATTAAGATGATTACACATTAATTATAGTGGAGTCAGAACATTGTTGCCATTAATAAATGAAAATCATATTGAACTTTTTACTTTTGTTCTAGAAAAAAAAGATAATTTTCAGCATGGACAGAAAAATGTAATTAAAGGGGTCATATTATGCTTTTCTGGTTTTATATGCTCTTTAGTGTGTTTTCCAAGTGTCCTGTGCATGTTTAGGCACATCTATGTGCAAAAATTCAAAGTCCGCGAAAACGCAGCTTCTCCTACGTCCTCCTGTTAGCTGTAGCATTAGCTGCATGTAACGCTCGGTTCTAGCCCCCCTCGATAAAAAATTGCCAGTGTGACGTCATTGTCAGTGTGATATCACTGATCTAAGCCCATTGGCTCGTTGTGGCAAGCCCTGCAGCTCATGTTGCACGCCCATTAACTTCTGTGGCACGCCCACAATATGCTGTAGCCTGCGGTAGCACAGTAGTGCTAAGGTGCTAATGTTTATGCTCCCCTCGGAGCCAAAGTGGCTGCATTCCCAATATGGTAAAAGGGGCGGGACATTTCCGAGAGCCGTGCTGAGTGACTGACCAATTACGGCAGAGCCGACAGGCCGACCAATCAGATCAGACTTGGCACACGTGGGGAGTCTGAACATGGGCACTTCAGAGCCTTAGAGAGAGTTAGAAGTGAGCCGTTGCATGGAGCGGCAGTTCATGAAAACAGACACTTTTTTCGAACTTTAGCTATTGTGAACGTACAAAAGTAGGTACATAGATTAAATATATGAACCCCAAAAAGGGCATAATATGGACAGGGCATAATATGGACAACAAAAGTTATTCAATGTTATTCAATCCGAAGAGAAAAGTAAATGAATCAAAGATAAATATTCATGTTACTAAGTTATATTGAATTATTATCGGAGAATCTTTGGCGCTTGAACTCTACAGGGAGATAGGGTGATCAAAGATGTCTTCCCTACGCGACGACAAGATCTATCCCCCTGTGAAGGTCAAACACCAGTGCTGGAGGTGTTAGCGGATGCTGTCGTCTGAGGCTGATGGCATGAAGCTAATCAAACTGTAAGACTGGGGTTGAAGGGACACTGGTTGATGTTGTCACCTGAGGGTGATTGGATGAAAAAACTGATCTAACTCAAGGCTGGGGTTGACTGGATGATGGCTGATGATGTCATCTGAGGATGATGGGTGGAAGAAGGTGATGGAGCTAGACATGGCGGTGATTGTGACGTGGAGGGTTACACGTAACAATGGCATGAATGAACTGGTGGGAGAGAAAGCCATATCTTAAAAATACAGCAGCAATAGAGAGGAAACAAAATTACATATTTTTGTAAGCCAACCTGGAAGTTAGCATCGCCATGGGGTCTATCGAAAAAATGCCTATGGGATTTTTGCACTGGATTTCGAATCACTGCTGAAAATTAGCTCTGTGGCAAACACGTTTATTATGTTTTCACGTTTGGTTCAGAAGGATAATCTTCACATGTGAACACCATTTTTATGATGTTTGAAGCGTTGATGCAATCCCAAGAAGCAAAAAGCTAGCGTTATGCTATAAGGGAACTACACCATGGCTTCAACGTCACCACCTCAGGATGTCTCCAACAAGCTAACAGTTTTTACTACTAGTGAAACCGTAGCCTATTAAATAGTTTATTAGCCAAATCTTTGCCTTTACCCAAAAATTAAACCTACTGTAGACCTTGTGTCTAATTGTAACTGCAAACAGAGATGATGACGTTTAATGTCCCCGAAAAACCACACTGTAGTTTGATTTAGCTACTTGTTAGCAACCACCTTTTTAAGGACACGTAAAAACTTCAAAATTCACAGGTGGGGGTATTCACTAACGTGTAATGTTGCACAACAAAACTCGAATATCTCTTACGCTCGTGTTAACCACAGACCTCATTTCAGGCATCCAACCACCAACCCATTCAGAAAAACCTACTGAGTTTGAGGCAAACAACCCCAATGGTGCTAAAATGCTAACATTGGTCTTAGAACACATTCCTGTGGCGCCCTATATGATTGGCAAACAATGAGAGAGTGGAGCAGTGCTATTGGATAGATGTGACCAGGTGTTGTGAAGTGTTAATGATTACAGTAAAATAAGTGAGCATGTGTAGAGGAGTGCATGAACATAAAAAAAACAGCATGCAGAATATAGTCTTTCCTGACTGAGCTTTCAGCAGAGCTGCATTACACTGACAAAAATACCATTTAGTTTATTTTAGTTTATTTTACAAGCTTCCATATCATCCTATTTCAATGTGTGTGTTTTATTTTTGTAAAATATAGTTTTGTATTTGAAAGTTAAACATTTTTACAAATTGGACTCATTTCTGTCAGATACTGTTTGTTAAAATCAGATCAAATAGGTGTTGTTGTAGTTGCACCTGTTTACTAAGGACTCACAGCAGGCTGATGGGGAGAAAACTCAAACTCCAATAAAAGTAATTTGTCTTCTATCTCTTTATTTCTGCTTCTTTCCATGCTTTCCCTTATGAATTCACATTCAGAGATTAGAATGACACATCATTTCTGCGAGGACTCACAGGACCTCACACTTGTTGCTTTGGTCTCTGCATCATTTTTTATCATAGTTTTTTTAGTAAACTGAAGGGAATCAGTTTACTATCTCCTTCCCCTGTTTCTGTATTATTATCCCTGAATCAGTTGTTCCAACTGGGATTCTTAGACATGATGCTTTGATGTCCTGCTTATGTCTTGTTTGGTCTCTCAGAGGGAACCAGCCAAACATAAGAGGGAGATAGGGATTACAGTTTGTGTACCCATCACAGATTTGGATTTATATTTTGTTAAAGATGATGCTTGAGTGGATTTATCTGATATAAAAGATTGGTTGGATGAAAAGGATCAGTACAATAAGTAAAGACAAGGTTCCATTATGGTGCTTAAAGGAGCAATATGTAACTCTAGCGTACACGTAGCCTTTAAAATTGGTACTTCAGTCCAAATTCAAAACATTAGAGAGATCTGTCTCCCCCACCCCCTCCTCCCTAGAGTCAATATTTTTACCACGTTTCTGGTCTTGTTGGAAAAATGCAGAGGCTTTTTTGGTCGGGTAGAATCAGTCAAATCTGAAACATTTTGCTTGCCCGCTTCCATCGCTGCAACACCTGTTGGTGTGTTGTGATAACTGGTCTCTTATCTGGTAAATCCAGGGGCGTCCAATATGCTGTTAGGGTACCTTGAAACTGCCTACTTCTCTGGTTAAAGTCATAGTCATTTAATGATTTAATTCAGGAGATATCTTACATGTTGCTCATTTAATGGTGAGCAACTTTAAAAGAAGCAAGACAACCACGGACACAAAAAAGAGCTAGAATTTCTAAAACATTTTCATCAACCAATTTAATTTTTTAAACATTTTGACAACCTGCAGATAAGGACCATGAAATGTAATTAAAAGCTCCAGAACAGCTTTGAAACATTCCATGTGAGTTTTTTGACCCAAGAAATTAACTCCTAGGTCTTTTTAATGCACAAATGTAAAGTGAAGAATAGTTGGCTTCAAACCAACCCTCTATCTAACATCCAGTTATTATACAGGATTAATTACCCATCAACTATGGGCAACACCTCATAAGCGTTGTGTGTTTTTCTGTAGTTGTTTTTTTCCTTAAATCTAATATACTTATCTGAAATTCCAGATCAGTTTTATTGCATTTATTTATTATATCCAAAAATCACAGGGTGATAAAGAGAAATAAATAATAGCAGAATAAGCAGATACACCCAACCGTGTTGCGCCAAAGGTCCCTGTGGAGGTCCTCGGGCAGCTGCCCAGAAGCGTCCACTCTGTGTGGACAAGTCCGAGGTGAAACGCTTTAACAATGAGTCACTTAGCCAACTGAAGCTTTGTCAAAGCAAGCTGTCATCTCCATACGCGAGGCCTAATGTATGAAAATCATCCCACAAACATTTTCCACACTCCATCGCCTACCTAATACTTTCCATCAAGGACAACAAGCAGGAAACATTAGAGAGGGGGACTCTGGAGAATTGATACAACAGCCTCACTTTGATTTTACAGTTTGAAATGTGAGCTCTTAAAAAACATGTTTCATAAACTTCATTTACATTATTGCTCTACTCCTTTAAAAGTATGTTTAACCAGCTGAGACACTAAGTGGTTAAAGAAAATATAATCCATCAAAGTAACTGATGGTGGGATGTTTTTGTCTTATAGTCAGAATGACACATTCCTTATTTGTGATTATTGCAAATAACACAGCCTTAAAAAATAAAACGGATTACTGGTACCAAAAGTAAGGACATCTCTTTACTGCTTCATTATTTTTCAATAAGTGGAATTGGAAATTTACTGCCATGGCAAAATCCCAGTTTTGGGGCCATCAGTTTCTTGAGGTTGGGCACAGAAACTAAGTTTCCATTGTTAAGGAAACGCATGCCTGAAGACACAGTCACACACGTTTACAGACGCGCACACACAGCTAGTGTTGAGCACACCTTTTATAACCCCAGTCAGGTCTTTTATGGTGCACAGGTGTCATAAATAACAGAATGAATATGACAGGTAAAAGAGTAAGACCCATCTGGAACACAGCAGCAGAGAGTCAGGCAGCCACGTTAAACCTTCCTGATCCTCAGAAGGTGTATGAGGTCACAAACGCTACCACCTACAAACGTCCAGCTCAGATGCAGGGAGAGGAAGTGCAGAATCTTTATGGTCCTATAAGTCCTGCTCTGTTGTTCTTGCAAGTCTACAGTTTGAATTTGTGTGAGAGGATGCAATGAAAGGTAGCTGGATTTGTGCGAAAACTCACCTTCAATTGAGGCATGTGCGTCAAACTAGTACACTTCAGTCATGTTAACCCCTGTCTGGCTGCTTCTTCAAAGGTAAGAGGATACGCTCGGTCGGGCATATAATTTTTGCTTTTGAGAGCTAGTGGAAAATATTTCAAGGGAAGCTTGGAGTGTTTAAGGAATTGTTCTAAAAATAGGGTCTCCCCCCCTCTCTCTCTTTAACTTTAACTCCTGGGCACCCCACTTTGGCTGTAACTCAAGGCCTCAAACCTGCTTCACTTTCTTTAAATAACACTTATTGATTCCTGCTACAGTCTGCTACACACATCTTTGAGGCTAAGATGAGTGCGTTTGTTTGTGTGTATGTGTGTGTGTGTGTGTGTGTGTGTGTGTGTGTGTGTGTGTGTGTGTGTGCGTGCATGCGTGCATCTTATAAAGAGCTTCACTATTTAACCTGGGTTAGAAGTAAATTTTCAGTCAGGAGTTGTAATTCAAATTCAAACTGGTCCATGCAGTGTGGATGGGACAGTAATGGCAGGATATAGCATATACAATATTTTTTTAAATGTTGTGTGTAGTTACAGATGGAATATAAGGTACCACTGCTTTTCATCAGACTGTCCCGTTTCCTTCGAAGCCCAACAGTTTCATTTCCCATAAAAAATGAAATATGACTCAAGAAGTCATGCTCACAAACGTAAGCTCCACTTTCCACCCTGTGTGCACTTTAGTAAAACACACACATACTGTTTGCAGCCTGCTGTATCTGCACATCATTCTACGAGGCTGCTCGGTGTCTGGTGTACTCGGGTCGCCTCTATTTCCACTGCCTGCATTCCTCTTCCATCCTCCCATAAAGCTATAACATTCTCTCCCCTGCCTCACTTTCTACTCGACTGTTGAGGTACATTATTAAAATGCACAGTTTCATGCCGCCTTTGCTTTATTGAAGATTTATTTGTGCCATTTCAACCCTGCTGTTTGAATTTATTAGCGAGATGTCAGACAAATCTACATTTATCTTCTTTAATGTGTCTGTCACAGGCTTTTGAGAGGCGACCTAATACCTTGTGAGAGGCTTCTGAGGAGTTACTAGTATCTCTTTGACATTATCCATTGCAAACACATGAGACTCACCCTGAGGTGAAAGGCTCTTGGCTATGGCTTTATGCAGTTTGCTGCTGATCTCTGAAACTATTAATCTGATAAATGGACACATGAGTATCCGGTCTGCTCCTGGTCTCTGCCTGCTGGAGAACAGTGAGACTATTGAAACCAGAGAGGGCGACTGAAGTTAGCCAAGGTTTTAGACAGGGTTCGAAGTCTGTTTGCCTGTTTCAACAAAACAAGTGTTGCAATCTAATCCTTGCATTAAGCAAATCCCAGTTTTGCAACCTTAGGCAAATTGCAGAATAAACAGGAGCGAGGGCCCTGTGTTCAGGTCGACGATGTAAGTGCTGGGTTCTTGATGACTTGAAAAGGGACGAAAGGCATAAGCAGAGGGGAAGGTAGTTAAAGGTGGGAGTTACTGTAGGACGGGTGAGAAGTGGTGAGGATGGGGTTTTGAAGTAACCTGAGAAGAAGGAGGCATTCCTTGCAGGGCAGCTACATCTGCGGGCACGATTATTTGCTCCACATAATCTAATAATTTCACACGGCTTCTGAAACCCCATTTATACATACAGTAGGAGAGAAACAAGGGGTTTCCCTTTTTAGAAAACAAGAGCTGACTCATTTTAGCACATTATCATCGAGAAAAAGTGATCTATAAGGACACTTGATATAAGTAGCAGGTCTGGACTTGTGATATTTCTATAAGCTACCTAATATCAACCCACCATAAGCAAGAACTTGGTACAGTGGGAAGGAAAAACATTAAACAGGCAGAAACCTTGAGCAGAACCAGACTCAATGGTAGACAGCCGTCTGTCACTATAACAAGTTGGCTGAGAAACAGATGGACATTATTTGAAGACAGACAGACAGAAGATAGAGGGAGACAAGTGGACATGGAAACTGTTGATGGTGTTTTTTTTAAAGCAGAAAACAGATATTAGACTTCAACACCACTTTCGATTTATATTACAGCTTCCTCACCCTCCTCACATTGATGTAACCGACCCAGGTGGAAGTTGCCAGCGTAAACTCATCTAAGCATGTACTGCTATGTCTCATACTAGGGAGTGTTTTTCTCACATCTGAGTTGAGTAATATCAGCTGACACAGCCCACAACACTCCATCCGTCTCTCCCATCCCGGTCTCAGTAACACTTGCGCACTATGTCATATAAGAGGAATCTGCAGTGCACCTCGTGTACGCAACTTTTTATTGCTTTGCATCAAGGCCCAGCTTATATCTGTTTCAAGTGAAACATATTATATAATCTGTTCATGTCATTTTCTGAAGTAACATCCTGTTCATTCCCAACAAGCATGATGTCATGATTTTTAATATTGTATCCACTTTCATGCAGGTGTAGCAGTGCTTGTGTCTCCGGATATTCCCCTGCAGCTCGGGGTGGACAGCAGAGAGCAGTTCTGCCTGCAGTCACTGCCCAGTATGGAGCGCCTGCCTTTACAGTACACTGTGTGTGTGGCCCCTGATGTGAAAACTGTACACCAGCAAACAGTTCAACAGCTCCCCCAGCACAGGAGGGAGCTGCCCAACATGAAGACACTGTGGTAAATTTGGTTTAGATTGGGAATCCTGAGGTTTGCAGCTTTCCCCGGAGCACCAGGGACTTGTTTACCAAACGCATTTCCACAACATTAAGTTAAGGGTAGCTAATTTTCCCCTCAAAGACATCCTGTATCCAGGGCAAGTAGTAATAGCTTACAATAGTACATGGACTTTGTGGATGAACAACTCTGATTGGTCCAGTATAGTAACAGTATTGTAAAGTGTTACCTAAAATGCTAAAGCTGAATTGCAGTTGGGATAATAATATAAAGTTATTAATTATAATGTTATGCTGTGACAAGTGTTATTGATTTAAATCGCAATGGTTTTACATCTTGAATCCTGCATGTGTAAAACAGTCTTTTCACACAGCAGCCAAATCATTTGTTGAATCTTCATGAATGTTTGTGGAAAAGCAGAGGGCATTAGGCTGGAAGTAACTTTGGACTACATGTTCCAAATATTTTTGATATAAGGCTTATAACTGAATTAAATCCAGGTTCTCTCTGTGTGTCTGACAGGCTCCCTTTCTGGAAGATGCTTGCCAGCGTGGATTCTGGGCCGAAAGTGGAGAGGGAGCTGAGGACCTTCTCTAACCGTCTGAGGAGACACCAGCTGGGGGAGGGAGTCATCAGCCTCAATGAACATTCCACCACCCTCCTATCTGATATGGTACGAGCTCCCCACTGCACACCATATTCTGTACTTTGCTGTCTCTGGCACCAGATTGAAAACCCAAAGGCTGAATGAAAGCTCAAAGAGGAAGAGCCAATGAGTACAGTTTGATGTCAGATTAAAGCCAAGTGATAATAGCTGGTTATAAGCATACAGCTGTTTTTGACCATCTTAAAAACATATTTTGTTCCTTCAGAGGCTGTAATAAATGTCAGAACCCCCTCCTACTTGCTCAAGGTGAATTAACTTGATTGTATCCTGCTGCGTTCTCACATCAGCTCACTCAGATTTTCTGCAGAAGAAAAAGCTAGGGTGCTGGAAGAAGAAGCTCTGGATAAAGTCTGAGTGAAAAATTAGGTTGTTTGCGTTCACACTTGCAGCTCACTTGAAAACTTAAACTTACATTTTTGAGGTATTTTGTGGAAGTGTGAAAGACCTATTTGTTATAGTAGTGTTTAGTTTGCCCTAGAAAAATAGCAGATTGAGCAGATAAATCCAATCTTTTTTTTTGGAACATAGGTGAACAAATTTGATTATTTAGTATACACTTTTAAAGCCCACTGCTATGCATTACCCTATTTGCGACAAGTATCCTCTTGTTAACCTTCTCTTCTGCACCCCAATTCTTGCACTGTGTAAGAGTAGACTCCTGTAATCCTCCTCTTCAACCATCTGGGCTGTGAGGCTGTGGGTTCATTGGTCAGAGGCTCAGAAATGGTCAAGGAGAGAGATGAAAGTGAATTCTTAAGTTGATCTCCAGAGAGCTGGAACAGAGAGGGAGGGAGGACAGCTTCACTGAAATGTGAAAATGTAGAAAAAAGATGGTTGAAGGACAAGTGTGCAGAGCATACTACCAGCAGGACATGTTTGTTATTATGTCCTAAGTTTGTAATGTGTTCAAGGTGATCTTAACTTATGTTGCAATAATTTTCTCCATGTTTAGTGTTTTTCGTTTTGTTTTGTTTTTCAAGAAAAGGACAGGTGCTTTTCTACTCTTTCTCCCATGTCAGTGTTTATTTCTATTTTACATTTATCCAGTGACTTTCCTTGAACCTTGCTGGGAAGTGCCTGGAAACAAGACCAGCATGGAGTACAGTCAAAGTGGATCTAAGTCAATACCTGGTTGTGTTCCATTACAAAACAAATATAGCTGAGAGAAGACAAACAGAATCTCTCCTCACTGATCTCAGGTTGCTCTTAGTGGTGTAGCTGTGGGATGGCAAAGAACTGTAAGTGTTGAGATATGTCAGGATTTCAGCCAAGACTAACAGAGGTAGGTGATCATGATGCTGCAGTCAGACCTGAAAGAGAAGGGGGAGGTGTTTTCTTTTTACTAAATCTGGAGCTCAGGTTTAGGTATCTCATTATATACACTCACAAAGTTTTAAAGTCATGGAAGTATATAAAAGGGAAGAAAATGGAAGGAGTAACATGTCAGCTGGTGGATGTCATTTGGTGAACAGGAGTTTCCCATAACCCTTAGTTTTCTGGTAAATCAGAGATATTAAACACCAGTTTTGGCTCAACATCACCCACTTCCCTTCAATAAGTGCCATAAAGAATCACCCGAGCGTACAGTGCTGCATGGAAACTCCAGAAACGTGTAGGTGTTCAGGCCGTTCAGAAGTGTGACTGGCAACAATGACCGTCTGTTTCAACTAAGCTTCTCTTTCACTCCAGTTTTTACAAGTATTCATAAATGATCAGTCACACTGCAACCTTTCTTTTCCAGTCCCCGTATTTGTTTGAAATGACGCGCAGAGATTGGAAAATGTAGGTTACGAAAGTCTGCTGTGTTATTGAAGTCATTACTGAAACGTTTAGAAATGCAACTCTTTAGGAAGCTAGCAACTTTTGTCACTCATTTTTGGTCCGTTTTTAGTTTTTGACAAATCTGGGGAATTCACACTAATGGTCTAATTCAACTTGAGGAAAAAAAATAGAAATTACTTTATATCAGGACATAACAATGTTCTTAGAAATGACATAACATGTGCTAATCCACCCTTTATTCCCACAGCAGGTTTCTCCTCCATGGGTCAATGGGTTACTTCACCATATAGATTCCAAAGGATTATATACATTATTGGTTCTGACAGAGGTCATGTTGTGTCAGCTGCTACTGTAGCAACCATTGCATAAAATCCAAAAGCTACCTGTCCTTATATGGAATAAAATCTTGTACCAGTTTATGGTGATTTCAGGTGTCCATTGGTGCATTATATTGTTAAAAGTAAATTATTTAGATGCAATGTTGTCACTTATAGATCTAAGTATTGTTAGATGATGCCGTGCTCATAAAGTGTTATCAGGACTGTAATGCAGTTAAAACAGTGCATGTTTCTGTGTCTCTGCAGGACCACGACTACCTCAACAGCAGAAGAAGGGGGATGTCCAAGAGAATGACCAGGGACCTCCCACTTGTCAAGCTTCTTAACATTTCCATCACCCTGTCCCCTTTCCTGGCCGTGGACACCAAGCAGTTCCACACCTCCCTCATGGACGGCACCGAGGCCTATTGGCTCAGTCTGCCCTCAACCCCTCAGGGACAACTGGTGAGACCAGGGTCATGATCCTGTACAGCACTCAGCATGTGCTCACAGTCCTCAAATATATTTGTGGTTGTTGCAATGGCAGTAAAAAATATTCCTGCAAAGTAAGGAACTCCCTACTTCCTTTACTTTGTGAGTGATTCAGTCATGGAATCATATTCAAAGTCTGAAATGTTGAAAAAACTCAACTCTTTAGTAAAAGAAACCAACACCAAAGCTTTCCAATGTTGACAATTTCAATCCATTCACAAGCTGCACTTTGATAATGAGCAAGCAATGTGAACAAAGTCTAATCCAGAAAATGCAGTTCATCATTTATAAGCATTTATAGAATAACTGTGGTGTTAAAATCTTTGTCATTCAGGTCCCTGTGATGAGTCAGTGGCAAGGGAAGTTCTGTGTAAAGCTGAACATCACAAACCCAGGAGCGGTGAGCTGGTTTCTGGACAGAGTGGGATCCCTGCAGGCCCATCTTGGGATGGAATATGTCCTACTGGAGGGGGGTGAAGGGAATCTGTTTGAGGAGCAGGGACTGCGATCGCCACAGGCTCTCAGTGGAGACAACTACATTAGCCTGCTGGCAGATGTGGCCACGAGGATAGGAGACACCACCATCGTGACAGCAGGGACTCGGTATGCCCTTGATCATATTAGTAATACTTCCCCAAAAGCAACTTACATGTTGGGATAGTTTGCATTTTGAGATAGTTCAACCTAAAGCATTGAATTTAAAGCATGTTTTTTTTATATAAATGTTTTTTGTGCCTCAGGTCCAGCCACAAGCCTTTATTTGTGAGATTGACCCCCCTGCAGTCGGACTGGAGTCTGATGGGCCTGAAGGGCATCATTCCCTCCCTGCTGCACCACACTCTGCTGGGATACAACTTTCTCATTCCTGATGCAGTAGGTAATACCACAGCCTATGGGTCACTTTTCTCACCTTTAATTGCACATAGCAAGACTTTTTCAATGAGGTCCTTTCTATCATTATTCCTTGTGGGTTACAAAACACTCCTATATGATGAAATCAAATCTGGAATGCTCCTAATACATTTCAAACAAATCCACAGAATCAATCACACATTATATTCCATTACTAACAAAGCATGAACTGTATATTTAAATAAATCATAATCTTAATAAATACTATCTCAGTAGTCCATCTTGCTGTTCCAGGGTTCGATATGTTACGTTATGTGTTTTACAAGTAGAAGTGGTCAAAAAATGTAAACAACCAATTGTATGATTAGCTAATATGTGATTGTTAAGTTGTTTAAGGAAAAATAGCCATTCTTTTATTTATTTATTTATTAAGAAAGGTTATTGTTGAGCTGATTTTCACGATATTACAGAAAATAAGTCAGAATTATTTATGAAGTGGACTACAGAGAACATACAAACAAGCTGTTTATTTAAGTCAGGATTTTTAAAACTTTAAGATTCAGTTGAATATCTGACATTGGTAGTTATGTACATGACATAAAGCAGAGTAGTACCAGAAAACCTGCATCAATTGTTTGATTTTAGTTCAGAAGATGAAAAACATAGGAGGAATTTTAACTTTAAGCGTTAGTTAACACTGACCACCTTTAAAACAGATGTGTATTTCTACTGTTGGAATCAAAGTGTGGAATTCTTTAAAGAATGATTTGAAGAGCTGTGCGAGTATATTTCACTTTAAGAAAATGTACAAGGAGGGAATTATTAGACTGGTGGAAATTGGCAGCTAGTGTGTTTTTTAATCTCTATTAATGTAGAAGTGAAGTCAATGACTGAAATAGTTTGATTTTCTATGTTGCTGTCACAGTGGTTGCTAGGTGATTGTAATTTGAGAGACCATCTAGTGATCTCTTGTTCTTTTTTATTGAGTAAGGGGCAGATAAAATAAGATTGATTCTCCTCCCTGCTTACTTCCAAACATGGATTGTAATAAAATTGTGATTCTTTTTCTGTGAAGGGTTGTGAGTATTACCATGTGTGATTTTTTTTTTTTTTTTTTTAACTGATGGATGGTATTGGTCAGGTCAAATGGTCTTTGCACTCAGTAAATACATGATATATTATGGGATATTTAAGAAATGTAAATCTTTTGAGCCAGTCACTGCCAGTTGCACTCATAAATAGTTATTATTTAACATGTTATCAACTGACACCTGAGAAGAATGAGCAGAAAATTCTAGCATCTTCCGACATTTTACCAGGGGTATTGATCTGTCATTTGGTGAGTTTTCAGTGTGTATTGAGTCAAACATTAACTCTTTTGCTTCCTGAGTGGACAAAAATCTTAATATATGGTTTGTCCAGTCTTTGCAGGTTTCAGATGAACAGACTGGCCCACATCTCACACCTCACATACAGGCTTTCCACTTCGATATCTTTGCGTTATCTAATTTCTAGAGCCTGCAAGAATTTGGTACCTATTCTGAACTTTTAAACTACTGTTTCTTGTTTTTTCTCTTTCTCTCTCTCTCCTTCCAGGTGGCTCTCTGTCTGGAGAACTGGTCACTGATGAGGAGTTGTTCATTCGTTGGCTGGAGATTGCAGCCTTCCTCCCTGTCATCAGTTTCCACACACCACCCTGGGTTGTCGGAGAGGATCGGGTATACAAAATAAATACTAACATCAAAAAACACATTTCAAAACAACCCGGCGCACCTTGTGTAGCCTCTGTAACAAATATACATTTCACAACTTTATAACTAGATTTTCCGAACGAGAGATCAATTGAGGTGAAGTGTGAATGCTGCCATTTCATTGTTAATTGATCATCCCAACTTCTCGCTGAGTGGATACAATTGATTAATAATAAAAGAGGGGAGAGTTTATTGACCCAGCAGCCTCTCTTCAGGTGTAAGGGTTGGTACTGCAAAGTTCCCTCTGGTGTGTTTTCATAGAAGCATGAGATCTGGTCCATCAAAACCTCAGACCTGCAGGGTACACAGAACTAAACCCTTTACCTCTCTGCTGGAAATCAGAAGTGAACTGTTTTACTTAAACTCCTGGAAAACAATGCTTCAATGTCTTAGAGTCAGGTGACAGATATTAATACTTCTGAAAACGTGGGAACTGGAGTCTTGAACAGAAAGCTGCTTTTAGAGAGGCTGAAGGCTATTTTTTTTCCATTCCCTTCCTTTCTTTTTTGCTCAATGGGAATAGCGATGGCTTGGCCCCCTCCTGACTTCACCTGTGGTTAAGAGTCCATCTGTTCTGCATTACTGTCCTTCATCGAGATTTACAGCTCGCTCTCACTCTCAAGAGCCACTTCGGCAGGAATGATAATGAATTTGAGGACAAGTCTTGGAAAAATACTTTATTGTGGCAATTAAGATTTCCATGAGTAATTGACAAGTGTGACAGAGCGGGAGTGATCGACTGCCTTTTTTTCCACAAGGACAGAACTGAGGGAGCAGAATATATTGGTTGTGACTTGAGTTGCGTGACAAAGATAAAAATAGGCCTTTTGGACAGCGAGACATTTGACAGCAGCAATGTTTTCCATTTTGGTCTCTCGCATGGCCTTAAACGTATAAACTCAGATAAAGTGAGACCTCAAGGGATTCTCAAGGAAAATAGACTCCGACATACAATACATAAGTCTTTTTTATTCATTTTACTGTAGTTTAAATGTGGGGCACCTTTATTTCCAGAATGTGTGCTACTCCAGTCACGGACAGGTCACAGCAGCGACCTCATCGGAATCAAATAGCAATAAAACCTCAAAGCCACACACACGCCTGGCTTCTCAATTAGAGAACCATCCACTCACGATCAGGCTGTAACTTCAAGCTCATTCCTACAAATGTTCTCTGTCCCGACTTGTAAAAATACATTTTTTATAGATGCGGTCAAGCTTTGTTTTTGTCTTGGGACACTGAAAAGGATGTGACCCTTTCAGGAATGCTGAAGCAGTTTGTCCAGAGGGAGACAGGAGGAAGACTTGGACAGTGTAAAACTACTGAGTCAACAATGGTTAGCTCAGGCTCTGTCTGCGTCTTAGTGCAGAGATGGCACAAATGTCTTTTGCAGGCCTGATTGTCAATAGTATTTTGTATCCTTGAATAGTTTTGGCAGATGATTGAGTTAAGGAAATGACTTTTTTGTGTGTGTTTATGTTTCTCAGTTGCTCTAGATTTCTTTAAAATATATTTGGCTGTATATTGATAACAGTCGCTCCAACTGAAAGAAAAATAAAAATCACAAAATGTCTGATAGTGACCCTGAATGGAGTTTATCATTATCAAATTTAGAATGTTTAGCTGTAATCCTCATTATGTTTGTTATTCTCTCCCCTAGTTGCTTAACTTGACTCGGACCTACATAGCGAAGCACCAGAGGGATGTGGTACCACTGATAAAGAAGTTTGCAGAGGAGTGGCAAATGACGGGAAACCCCATCTACCGGCCGATGTGGTGGCTTAGTCCTAGTGACCCCATGACCTTCACCATCGATGACCAGTTCCTCATCGGGGACGAGGTGACTTAATGATGTTCTGATGGGGAAGGATTTAGTTTCTTGGCGTCGGATAGTGTATCAACTAACCCCCTGGCAGTAACCTGATGTTGCTTGCCCATTAACCACCACTCCGTTACATCTGAACTTGTTTGACTGTGCTGTGTATGTGTGTTTCCAGGTTCTGGTGGCTCCAGTGGTGGAGAAGGGGGCAGTGCAGAGGGATATATATTTACCTGACGGGGGCTTTCAGTGGCAGGACAGCCGGAACGCCCAGGTGTTTGATGGGGGGACGTTCCTACAGGACTACCCTGTGCCCCTGGAGGATGTGGCTGTTTTCTTACGGAGAAGCTGAGTCACGTAACTGATCCATTGAGTCACCTGACCTATCCTGAAACTGTTTTGAATCAAATTCTTTTTTTGTGCTGTTCTCAACTTGCACTTTTCCACTAAAGACCATTAACCCTGTCTCAAGGCCCTGTCTTGAGATGAAATGTAGAAATATTTTTTATACTTGCACTTTACAGTTCAAAATGATTTTTGTTTTTTCCTTCATGTCTTTTTCACCTTTTTTAAAAATGTTAATCGGTTTTACCTCTTGGCTGATTTGTTTCCGGACTTTTTGAATCTTTTCTGCTTTTGTATGTATGTAAGTTCCGGAGAAATCTGTGCGTTTACATACTGCATTTTTTTTTAAGTCTTTAATTTTTTTGTTGTTGCTGCTGGCTCTCTTGATATGGAGGAACAAAGCAAGCCCCTTGTTTGCTTAAAAAAATCTGAATCTCTCAAGAAGACCAAACGAAGATAAAGAAGGACAACGGAAATTATTTGAAAGGGTTTTTTTTCTGGGGGAAATGCTTATTGGGAGAAAATTAGCTCACACATAGCTTTGTTCAGAGGCTGACTAACCGTGGGTACTGTATGTCTTGTTAACTTATCAGAAAGGCTTTTACTTGAACTTATCAAGCCATCTGGCTGATATTTTATGAATGTACCTCAAGTTATGGTTTTTCACTACTTTACTTAATACAGTCAACAACCTAACCCCTTAGCACTTATTTTTAGAGTAGTTTAACTTATTTATCAACATACCACTTTGTTGGACACGTCTGAATGTCCCTAAGTACTGTAGGGCAGAAAGAGTTTGAGGCCAAGCCACTGTAATTGTAACTCTGGCTATATTTAATTTAAGATGAGCTATTACCTTCTTACTAACCTGCTGTAGTATCAGCTTTTAAAGAAGCTGCTCACTTTCTTGATGTTGTGGTGATGGGCCCTCATCTCATGTGATCCAAATTAAGTTCGACATCTAGCCTTGTTGACGACACCGCAAAAGGTTGAAAGGAGATTTTTAAAAGGTAGTAGGCCTACTACATGGTGGAGAGAACAAGATGACAGATACCACTCTCAGCCAGTGCTTGAATGTTGAGCTACTACATCCAGCTGGATCAGCACAGCGCTAAGCAATCTGGAAGCTTTTAGCTGCTAGCTAAGACACATCTGCGAACAGCTAGCATGGTCCACAGCTACACTTAACCTACCGAAATGACCTAGATTACATCTCATCTGTTTTATCTAAAAACAAAAGATAAAAGTTGTTATTTTTGCTTTGTATGGACATTTCCTCAAGTTTCAAGTTTTTAGGCTAAGTTTGCTAACCATCTCCTGAGTGAACTTACCAACTCCTGGCTGCATGTAGATATCATAAGCCCTTTTCAGAGTCTGATTACATGACATTACGTCTTTGTACATTCATATTGATTCTGCAGTGGTGTTATATTGGTGTCCCAGTCTGTGAATTAACAGTGCCAGCATGTTGGGGAAGCCTGATGTGTAGAGAAACAGTGGAAAATCTACACACACACACACACACACACACACACACACACACACACAGCACTGCTCTCCCTCGCTGACTCTGCCGATCTTGCCCCTGTAACGCCTCTGTTACTACCTCCAGAGGCAATAGAAGAGGGATTACTGCACCCCCCCGATTACGACTCTGTGACATTCACAGTGAAGGCGAAAGGAATGTAAATATCGCGCCTTGATTGGTCTGAATAGGGCTAAGAGACAAGAGAGAGGTATCAATCTTTTCATTAGTCTCACAAGAAAGCAAGTAAATGTGTAACCTATTTGCAATACATCAATAAGATACTCTCAAATGCAAAAAGTGTTTGTTACAGCCATCTTGGATTTTTCAGACAGAGTTGAAGCATTAAGCCTAGCTGACTGTTTAGTCACAGAGGTGCAGTGGCAACTTGTTATCAATCCTGATGTGTTACTACATGTCTGCCCTTTACTTAGCTTAACTATTTGGACAATTCTTGACCTGCTTTTGTTTAGCAGAATTATGGTTGATTTTTTTTATTTGACTAAACACAAGCAAATCTTAAATGAGACCACTTATTTTGACATTTAACCCTTTTCAACCCAGCAGACACAAAAGTGTATTCACTTTTGTCCCATGAGTGCTGCCTGTACAGTTAGTTAGCTAATTTTGCGCTTTGTTAGTAAGCTAATTTTTGTATATTGATTTGTTTTTCAAAACCTAAACCGGCCAGCATTGCTGATACAGACTGAGACCTTATCACATAGTGAATGCTTTACCGCTTTGGTCAATTTACTTTACTGTATCACCTCGAAACACTCAGGTCTACTGAAGCTTATAAAATCACAAAAGTCTTAGTGCAGCGTAACATGTTGCTAAACATTGACGTCTTAAACTCTCCTAGAGCTGAATGTACAACAGACAAACTGTGATTTCCCAGCCGAGCCCTTGGTGTGAGGAACTTTTCTAGTTCCGGATCTAATGCTTTTTATGGAATGCTGTGGTATGTTCACTTATGAGTTACAGGAAAAGCTTTTGATGTGTTATTCCGTCCGTCTATGGACTGAGCGAACCATGTGCCTTAAATGCCACTCTGAAATCTGGACAGCACAAGTGTCTGGATTATTGCAGTATCAGCAATGTACATATTACGATGACTGTGCCATTATAAGTGTTTTCTATTCTGTAAATCAGAGAACTTAGAACAAAAAGTTGTAATAAAGTTTACATTTTCTTACTTCACTACCTCAAGTTCTTTAGTTTTATTTGGGTGCTCTTTATTTACCAGATTGGAAAATATGCATTGGTGTTAATGTCTGCAGGGAATCATTGACCATGCAGTTAATGGATGTAACCACAGAAACGTCTTCCCTTGGTTTGTCTACACAATTTTTTAAGCCTTCTACCGCATTTTTGCAGCTGTTAAAATTTTGTGAGACCATAAGTTACCATAATATATGAAACCGACAAGAGCCAAGCTTTTCAATTCTATTGAGACTAAGCTCTTGGCTATTTAGCTAGCTATCGAACAAGCTAGTTGTCATTATGAGTATTTTTGTTGTTGTGTTGTTGTCCAAACTAATTTGTCAGTTAAGAGAAGCTAATTAGAGAGCATGTGAAAAGTAGTCTAATCTTGGGTTAGAGAGAGACAAGTAAATGACAGTAATACAAAATAGCCATCTATCAGTCACAACAAATAAAACAATGTATGACACTGTGCTAATAAGCTAGGTATATTGAGTGGAGATGGAGATTTCTGCTAAATTGTGCAAAGACTAAATCCTCCCAGCAAAGGATTTAGGATCTAACACCTAATCTCTAATGACCCTTAATAGAAACAGAGGAATATGAAAAATTTATAAGTGTAAATCACTTAAATCAGTTTTCTTACACATGTGCAAGCTATGTGAGTTCATGTGTGTATGCGTGTGCAAGGCTCTTTTTATTAACATATCTCCTTCTTCTCATGTCATAGGGTCTATGTCTTCATATAAGCATGCTGACCACCAACGTCTCCACTAATTCCACTTAAACCTAATAAAAGTTATTTATAGCTCCGATGAGCACGTGCAGGGAGAGTTTCTCAGGGGAATCACATTCGGCTCAACCTCCGCTCCTCTACTTTACCTTCCTCTCCTGCTGCCCCTTGGCTGAGTTCCACCTTGGGGCCCCAGGACCCTGCTCCTTTAGCGCACTTAGACAGGTGCAGCTGGCCACAGACATGCACTGTCCCCCCATGCTCAGAGCTCGGCCTCTCCCTTTACACCCTTGCCTTAATCATTTAGATTCAGATTTAAAAACCCAAGGTTCACTGCAGCATTAAACATTAACAAGGAACACTACAGTAGTATGGCTACATACTTAAGTAAGTAAAGAAGTAAGTGATAAAGACCTGATATGGCTCTGCCTTAGAGGACAGCAAAGGTTAGAGATCAAATTTGTGAACAAATCCGAAATGACCTTTAACATAACAAATGATTTTTTTTTGTTTTGTAAATGTAGTTGACATATAAAGTAGTTCATATAGTTTAATGAATACTGTTATTTCCAGAAATTAACATAAATAAACTTCCTCCTTGATCAGTGAACAATAATAAGTTTGTTATATGTTTTCTATTAATCAATTGAATGTGTATGGTGAATGCTCTCTGTGAGGTCCACTTAAAATTGAAATAATGGCACAATCAACTCCTGCAGTCAAGACACCCTTCCTCAAACTAACATTTAGCTTCAGGACACAGCAGTCCAATTGTTTTTTCCCAATCGCTAAATCAACATTTAATCCAATTAGTTTGGGGCATAACGGGGCCTTACGTAAGCAGCCCAGCAATGCAGGAAAAACAAATTGTCCTGCCAAAACCTGAATCAAGAATGACACCAATGATCTGCATACAGTAGCTGTAATGAAAACAATGTTTGCTCCACTGTTAACATCTCCCTATGATTACCACTAGACAAAATGGGAGGCATCCTTACTCCTGTGTGAATGATAACCTTATAAAAAAAGAGGAGAGGCGACATTGACTCCTGTCTTTTCTTTGAGATTGTTGTGGAGCAAGTGGCACATGAATTAAACTGGTGACAAGCGGAGGCCGCTGATCTATCCCAAAGTCTACTTTTAGAAAGTGCAAGTCAAGGTTTTAGGTTTCAGTGTCTGCTCTTGAGTGAATGGGTTTTCCAGCTTGCCAATTAGGAGTACATTTTAAAGGCTTGTTGTCCTGAAGCCAGTCTGGTAAGGTCTGTTAAAAATTGCTGTATGAATTTGTTGTAGTTTGACTTTTTTTTGTTTTGGATGGAGACGATACTATTTTGTGTCTTTGTGTGAAAACTTATCAAAATGTTCTTAACGCACAGAACCTAAGGACACACCTGATAATTTGAAAAAAAACAAAAAAACAAATATATATATATATAAAGGGCTGGCTTTGATGGAGATCCTTTTTTCTGAATTGACCAAACTGCAGGTTCCAAGAGTGGATGGTGAGTAAGCAGACCTCGGCAAGGCAGCATTGAAATGTTAGCCTGCTATCGGAAGCCGAGGGCAGGGTGACATCAGGGCGGGCGTACCGTTGTGGAGGTGTGTTTGTGTGAGAGGGAGAGAGAGAGAGAGAGCTAGAGGGCCCTCCTTGGATATTTGTCACCTCAGCCATGCCTTTAAGTGTCTTCCTGTTTAATTTAAGTTATTAGCTGAATATCCCTCCAAGCAGCACCAGTGGGGGGGGGAGACTTTCTGACACCCTCAGAAGCGGATCTGTTCTGGGTTGCTGCCAATTGAGCCCAACCACCTGCCCACATGGCAAGCTACAACTTCCCTTCGATAGAGTGAACACTTAGCTAAGGAAGGAAAGATCCCATTTTCACACTACACCAGTTTCAAGAGGTATCAAAATGTTATACCTAAGAAAAACAGGTAAAGCTATGACCTCAAGATAACCTTATGATGCAGCTGATGGATTCATATCCAAAATAAGCAGGCGTTAAACTATTATGATGGTGTGAAGTACATGACCTTTTTTGATTTACCGAGCTCACGGTTGAAGAAGATGGGTCATCAAGGCAAGTAAGTAGCAACTGTTAGCCAATGCTTGCGATGTAACTGAAATCTCATATCCCAACAACTATTTGTTCGATGGCAGTAAATTTGGTATACAAATCACTCATGCCTGGAGTATGACTCCATAGAACTCTGCTGTTCTGCTGCCTTTTGCCCAAGTGCCACCATTTGGTTAAAAAACAAATTTTGCTTAATGTCTGGACAACTACAGGGTAAAGTGGAATTAAATACATACTCTAGTCCCACCAGGGTAGATTATAATGCCTTTAGTAATAACTTTTAATCTAGCCCCATCATCATGTCATCATGATGATGGGGGCGGGGGGGCTGGAGCCATTGTGCGAAGGCGGGGGTAGGCCTACTGGTAGCCCCAGTCTTCCATTAACTGACAACTGACAAGGATGTCTTTGGACTGTGGGAGGTAGCCAGATTACCCAGAGGGAATCCACCCATGGACAGGGAAAACATGCAAACTCCACACTGAAAGATTGTAAATAAAAGTAAAAAAAAAACCCTGCTAATTATCAGCATGTTAGTACTGCCTTGGCGACCATGTTGACATTTGCACAGTATGTAAACCATTGTTCAACATGAAAGTCTGAAGAACATTTTAAAATCCCAATCGGGATTTTATCTTCTAAATGTCCAGAGATGTTCTGAAACCAGTATACCTTAAGGGGCAGAAACCTGAGAAGGTTTCAAACTATTAGCTTTCTGTATATATATTTATTCTTGTCCACATCAAGTGTTTATTTTTGAATAGAAGAATTTTAGAAAAGAGCAGACACACTAAGAAGGGATACAGCTGTCAGACATTCACTTTATTGTTAAAACATGTTTTGGTATATCAGCTGTTTGTCTTTTTACACATCTTTAAATTAAAGGCAAACATATACAGCTTAATCATCGAAAACCATGCAGCATCGTAAACATGAGGTCTACCGAGATAAAAAGTCATACAACTACAACATACTGGCAAGGTCTGTGATAAATAGAACTGTCATGTTGAAAATAAGAGAAAGCATTTTGCATGTTTCTCTTCTTCAGTCAGCAAAAACTTTAACTTAGTGCTTAGTACTCTGTGTTGCTGTTAAAACAAGGCTGAGAAAAATAAATAATATGATGACCTGACCCCATACACATAACAGAAATGCAGTCCTATACATGAAAGCCCCTCTATATCTGCACATCCTAAGCATAATCCCCAAGAGAAACAATGATATCCTACTGTACTGGAGAGACATTACAAGCTATTAGGCAATTATGCTTCTCATCTTTACAGCTGCAACACCATTATACTGACAGATTTACAATTAGCTCATTAAAGTGTTCATCCATGTTGACTTGACAAAAGACTACCAAGATTGTTAGGTATTGATTAGCTTGAACTGAAGAGCCAGCTATGGAGTGTAAGACAGAGTTAAAATACAGTCAACTCTCCTTTTTCTATCACAAGAAGCTGAACAAAAAAAATCACCGCCGGTCTTGCACATTCAGTCAAACACTCTGTACAAGTGAGATTCCCCCCCCAGACACACACCATACCTTACCGATCCCTCACTTCCGCAGCGAACTTATTGTTATACATCCTGCTACCTGGTTGGTTGTGGTCATATTTTACTACATCATGAGCATAAAACCTTGAAATGCTGAAGCCAGAACTCCCAGAATACTAGGCCAAGTGAGTGAAACCTGAGTATGAAAACAACAAACATACACACACACACACAAACATAATCTGCACCACCTGTCACCACCTCATGAAATCATTGCAGCTAAAAAAAAAAACGAACATGGCTGCAAACTTTAGGAAAAAGAACAAATGAATGTCTATTGATTAGATGGTAACAACAGCTCCCTGTCATCTGTGCTGGAATCCAGACAGACAAAGATTCTGTTTATTAAAGGTACACTGTTTACTTCTGCTGACAACTGTAGGTAAAGGATTACTGGATACTGTTCAGATGTGCATCTCAGACCACTTCAACTAAACCTTGTTTATGATACTTAACATTACATCTGCTCCTTTTGGCCAGTTACACATGACTCAGGTGCTGCCGTTGAGAACACCAGTGAAAATTCAAACTAAATATTCAAATGATTTTCAACATTGGGACAAAACTAAGTGTTCAATAATAAGTACAAATATTGCACCATCTCTCAACTAAAAATGTGATTCAAATATAAGATGACGCTACTTTACAATCCTTCAGCTGAAATGTCATTCTCTGTGGTAACACAGACTTGATCTCAGACTACAGCAGCTCTACTTTTATTCCTCCCTTTCTGCCCTTTTTACATTAGTGGTCACTAAGGCACTGGTGCGTACAGTCTTGGAAATAAAAACTTTGATCTGTGCACTACCTGTACCGAAACACCACCTGAATCTCACCTTTGCCGATGCATCCAATACATACAAACTCCTCTCACACATATGGACAGAAACGGTTCCTGTGAAACCTCTCAATTCTCCGTCAGGAACGTCAATTAACTTAGAAAATAATTCCAAATCCAACATTTGATTCTGTACAAACTTCAGGAAGAATACATGTTTTTCTAAAAACAACTTGTAGCATTTATTAGACACTTAGTTGGTTTTCTTGTCGAGCTGGAAGAGGTCCAGCATGTCCAGCATGGCCTGTCTGATGTTGCCGCCAAAACGATGGGAGTCCTGATATAAAACGGGATGGAGAAAGAAGACTTTTTACATGTCCTTTCATAAAGTAATGCCTTTGAAAAATCTCAACTGTAAAAAATAAAAACGAGAGAACTTACGGTTTCTGGGCTTGAATGTTTGCTGGAGATGTGGAAGTTGATGAGGTTCTCTCCAACAATGATGTAGGAGACACCGTAACCATCATCAGCAACCTAAAGGACACAAAGAAGGTAGATTAGGCTGAGATGAACGTCTGTATGAGTCAAAATATTTTCAAACTGAAAGTGGGGGTTTCTGAAGATTGCATGTAGATGTTCTATTTCCTAATACATGATGTAGATGTTTTGTGAACTGCAGTGATGCAACATAACCAAAGGTGATGAATAACTTACAGGACCAAATCCACCTCCAGAGGACACATACTCAGGATGTTTGACCAGATCAAAAAGCTCAAGCTGCTGCAGAGGGGTCTGACTGGTGGACAGCCTCCACGGCTCAGACAGGACCTAAAGATAAAGACAACACCAAGTACAATTAAGTCACTGGTCGATGCAAACTGACTCAGTAGAAGTTCAACATTTGAGTTTGATGTAGGTTTATTTGCATTTCTTTTATATTCAGTAGAAAGTTATTGATGGAAGAGGTGAGGAGATGAGTTGTGACACAGTGATGAGCTGGGATTTCAATAATCCATCCATGGCTGCTTAATATGTGCATTACATGCCCAACCTACTTGATTTGACATTTACACATACAGGTCATTTATCTATGTGTTCACTATTATACAGTAAGTACAAGTCCTCAAATGTAGTCCAGCAAAAAGTACAAACAATAGTGCATGCGCAAAAAACTAATTTAGAGGAAAAGTATCACATTGTTTGGGGGGATATCTGCCAGCTTTCAGAGCAGAAGCCCCCAACAACTTGCAACAACACCTCGTACCTCCTTGAGGAAAGCGGAGTCTTCTCCCAGGTATTTGGACACCACATAGAGGCAGAAAAGGTGGCGATCGATGCCCTCTCCTGTCATTGCCAGACGGTACATGTTCTGGTGCTTATCAGCTGCCTGTTTGAGCAACTTCAGACACTCTTCTCTCTGACGAGACAAGAAACACATGATAAACGACTGACGAGCATGATCCACACTGTGGATTTACAATCTGTGACTAAGAGTAATCGATTCTGTGTGCCTTACTGTCCCCTCTCTGATCATGGCGCGAACAAAGGCACAAGTCTCCATGGTGCAGGAGCGCACCGTTTCTGTTCGGCCCTCGCGGAACAAGCGTGTCATGGAGGCTTCGTATGTCAGGCAGAACTTCCCTTTGTCCTGTGGAGAGACGGTACGGGTCATCAAACAAAATACAACAGAAAACTATTTTCAATTCATTTAAGATTTGTTAACTAACCATGATATGTGTCAACCCATTTTTCGACACATTGATAATGACAAAACACCATGAAATATGATGCCTATATAACTTTTTCAAGGCAGCTACATAAAAGATTTCTTCAAAGCTTGAAGCTAACAAGCAGATGTAACTTTCATACAGACGTTTGATTACTTGTGCTAGTGCTGTCTAATGTTTTTATGAAATTAACTACAAAATTGAGAAAATACATCTTTTAACCACGCTAGACAAATGTTTTCAATAAATGATTCACTGAAAGTCTTAGGAGACAGGTATGTTTGCAAGCTGTGAGTGCCCTCTGCTGGAGTTGGAGGGGTGTAGCTGTATTGTATTAGTGATATGTAATTTAAGGCAAACAAGGCAAGGATCACTGAAGAAAAATATAAAAATTGGTGTCGTTAAGAAATAGAGTGTGACAGAAACTAGTGACATGTACTTAGTTACCCTGTAATGGGCCAGCTGGAGGGCGATCTGGATGAAGGCATCGGGACTGGTGCGGCACTTCTTAATCAGACCCTTCCCAAAGTCATTGAAGGGGAAAATGTGAGAGTCCACATCATCAGCCAGAGTCCTGGCGACTGTCAGAGATCTCTCGATGGCATCCTGGCACTAAAGGAGAGACAGGGTCATATTTTACACTGAGCAGAAGCAGCATTGCTGACTTGAAATATATGAATCAGTATATTTAATAATAGAGCTCAAATTTATCAAATATACAGTATATCAGTGGAAGTAGCACTCCTGAGACTTGCATCACAAATATTCAATATCCTAAGTTTTTGTTACTTTATTTATTTTAAAATTGGTGCACATACTTCCAGCTACCAGCAGAGGGAAGCCAATTCCTACAAATATTAAATCCTGGGTATCATCCAACAGTGGTACAGAAATTGCAGCAGATAAGAGAATGCCTGAAAATGTGTGCAGTTAGCCCAGTATGAAATTAGTATGACCTCTCCCTCCTGATTGTGATGGCTCTCTCTCATTCTTCAAGTGACTCCACTTTAAACAGCTTTAACCACTTATGTCTCCACTGGTTAGAAAACTTGCTGCAGAACTACAGTCTTACCTCAGCAGGAATATCCCACTGCAGCTTCTGAGGACCTGGCAGGTTGGGGTGGGGCTCCCCACAGCAGTGACCTTCCTCAGTGTATCCCAGCCTAACAGGGTCCATGGACAGTACATGCTGCAAAGCAGAGTCGAGGATTGACATGACTATCTCAGTTTAATGTAGGGTTAAACATGTGGCGCTTACAGCCATGAAGCTAGCGCCCCTTTTGAACATCTTGCATGCAATGTGTACCGCAAGTCTAAGTCGTCACGTCACGCCCCTGATCCACCACAGAGGAGGCAGTAACAGAGATGGAATGGGAGGTGTAAAGACAGTGGCAATTTGTAACGTCGGAGCTGGAAAGGAAGGACAGTGCTGTGTGTGTGTGTGTGTGTTCATACGTCATATCTCTCATGCTATACAACACTGTAATGCAATGTGACTTCACACACCGGAACACCCATATTGCGCCATTAGAGATTCAAGATATAAGTACAAAGGTGAAATGACTGTGGAACTTTTTTACCGCGCTGCTGTGGAACGATCAAGGGTAAAGACTGACTTCACATTTTAGTCACAAATGCTTGAAAGGACAGGCACCCTGCCAATCAGACATACAAAATAAACCAATTTATTGGTTTAGACCAGGGGTCAGCAACTAAGTTTGGACTGGGGCCAATTTTCTAAGAAACTAAATGGCGGGCCAGACTGTTACAGTCACAAACAGAAAGGGTTTTTGGGCTGCATGAAATAATACAATTGTGTGTCCTTGTTCATCAACACATGGCTGGGATAAAAATAGGTTCATTACTGGTGTATTTGAGTTACAAAATATTTTCCCTTTTTATATTGTAAAAAATAGCCTACATGTGTATCAGTTCTATTTTGAGAATGACTCACTGCTTCTTTTAAATGCACCGACATGAGAAGCTCAAGTTTTGACATCACTGTTGTACCTCAATCGGTGCATTAACAGGAGGGATGTACAAACAGCAGACCTTTCTCCCTCTCCCTCAGATGGCGATGTGATTCTAATATCTTGGTTTTCCTAAACTGTGAGCACCGATTGGAATTGGTTATCCGTGGACACAGTAAGCAAATCTGCAAGCTCAGTGAGGTCTATATCCCTGCATTGATCAGCTCTCTCTCTCTCTAATGTGTGCAGCAATTTTATGAATAAATGCCAGTTTATTCAATGCAAGTACAAAGCCTGTCAATATGTATTCTGTAGCCAAATCATAGCTACTGTACAGGATAGCTACTGTACAGGATTACTTGCGCTTTTTGTTGTATGCAAAAGGCTTAAGAGGAGGTGATTCCAGTGACAACTGTTGTTGCCGTGACAATGCTTTGTTTCAGCACCAGGTGCTGTCCTCTGCAGCACTGCTCACACACTGTTCCATGGTGTGAATGTTTGGGTATGTCAATGATTGTCATGGCATTATTGTTAAGGAAATAATGAAATAAATTAAAGTCACAATTCAAATAATCTTGCTGGCCAGATATGATATCTGGCGGGCCAGCTTTGGCCCGGGGTCCGCCAGTTGCTGACCCCTGGTTTATACCGTTTAAACGGTTTAATGCAATTATTAAATATAATTTGATTAAAACTACAGTGACATACCTCCCACAGATGGCCAATGATGGGAGCATCAGCCCAGGAGTGCTCAGCGTTCAATCCCATGGTACCATTCTTAAATACTATCAGGTTAAAAGATTTATCGAACCACCTGAAGGAAAACAAAGAAGAAATGCTTTCAGTGACTTAATAGATGATGCTGTGTCACCGACTCTTAAATAGCAGAAGTTAACTTTATAGTGAGTTTGTCTTGCCCACCTGTCGTGGCACTTTCCGTGGAGCAGAGACTTGGCGTAACTGTCCAGAGACTTGACTGGGTTGGCCTCCTCAAAGCGCTGCTCGGTGTCATCTAGGGTCACACAGAAAGCTGCCTTCTCGATGACGTCCAGAGACTGCTTGTTCTTGCCGCGGACAAAGTATGTCTCACGAGCGTTTGCCCATGGGGTCCTGCAGAATGTCAAATAAAGTCAGAGTCAATAATTCTCAAGACAGAAGCCTATTAATGAACAGAGAATACAAGTTTCTCCTCAGCATGACCAGGGTTTGGGCCCCTCTGCTATCTTTTAATGAGAGACACACCCTTCTCTTTTTTCACAACACCCACATCCTCTTACTCAGCTATAGAGCCTGACCAACCTGTCATCAGGGCTGTTCTCATTGACGTTTTTTGGTTTTAAGTTTAAAGCATGATTGATTTCAGATGATTTGTAGCAGATATGTTAGAGTTACTTTGTTTGTCCACTTTAAAATAAAAATGATATGGCGGATCCTCCAATCATTCAAATATGCTCATATTTTGGTTTTAGTTCTAACCCTCCCAGTTTAACCCATGAAGCACTTGTTTTCAGAAAACAAACAAATCTGACAAACTGTATAATATATAATTAAACTCACAACATGACCCTTAAAACACATCTTTCAAAAAAAGCTAATCTACCTAAAGAAATCTTTACTTCCTATGCGGTAACAAAACATTCTGAAAGTAGTGTGAACTAATCAATATTGCGGCTCCTTTTGTAATGTCACCCACCTTTCCCCTGCAGTCAGAGCGGCTAGTTTCTCCTCTCCTGGCAAGGGCTCCGATTGGTCGGCCAAAATCCTCTCCATCTGCTGCTCTATCTCTCGGGGCAACAGCAGCCGCCCGTCATAAAACATCCACACCTTGAAGTATCGCCCCTTATGGTACACAGCGATGTGTTTGCTCTCGTTCATGTGCTGGAGTGTGTCTGGGAGAAACGGACCAATGGTAGAGATAAAGAGGAAAAAAGAATAAAAACAGAGAGTGAAAGACGATTGTTTTGAGAGGTACCAGGGGCGGTGCATTTAGATTTTTGTCCATTTTTCTCTTTGCACCTTAAAATTGAAGTGTGGATGTCACAGCATTTCATCTCTGGGAACAATAGAAGTATTAGTTATAGGTTATTGGTCCCAGTGGCAAAATGATGTGATATCCACAACGTTTCAGTGTGGATCTTTAATCTTTGTCTACATCCTTTCTTATAAACGTAATTATTTGAAGGGCAACAAACAGCTGACTTCAAAGTGGCACTATATGATGGAAGGGACAAACCAGTTCATAAGATAATGCAGCTTGAAATGGGGGGTGCAGGGAAGTGAGATGAATAGGAAAGTAATTTGGGAACAGGGGAGTGGTTCTGAATAAAATGGATCGAGGCAAAGTTTGTTTGAACACTGTGTGCATCCAAGGACAAAAGAAAACTACTCAAGAACACACCGTTTTCTTTGATACAATATGTTGATGTTGTTTTGGTGATGTTTAGTGTTCAAACAAACATTGTCCTTGTAACAGACAAGACAAAGGAGAGGCTACTTACACTAGCAACAACCCTTAAAACAACACAGTCACATCCAGGTCAAACTTAGCGTACTGCATTTCCTCTGAATGTAAAGAAACCTCCAACAAACCTCTATATTACTATTATTACACTGAATACTACTTTCTAATTAACAGTTTAATTACATGAAGAAGCTGACACTCCATTTTCACATCACCCATATCAATAAGCCCCATACTCGCCTGCAAATACAACTAACAACACTTACTACACCTGGTGCCTTAATGTCAAACTAAAAATATGATAACTCATGGGAATTTTCTACATGTACTTTATATCTATAAGTTTCACTTTTTACCTTACGATCTGTCAGGATCTCAAGTATCTGTCCTCTAAAACATGAATGCATGATGCCTTCACACAAAAAGATCTCTGTCCTGAGTTATTAAACATTGAGTGTTAAATCATGCATGATACATTTCATGTTAGTTCTTCTATGACTGAACACCACATATCAAACCCATGCCTCACCAAAATCTAGTTTAAACTGCTTTTACAAATAAGGAGATAAATGATATTAATCTTATCTGTCCAACAGCAAAGAACAGATACTGAACTGTCTTTGAAAATAAAACGTATTCATCTTACTAAACCTGTTTCTTCGTTATCTGTTAGTGTTAGGGCCAGCCTAAAACTCTCTGACATTTGTCTTATCATATGGCTTTCTCTGTTTTGCCTTCTCAAACACATTAACTACATTTGACTTACATGCAAATCAGTCCTTGAATGTGCACAGACCAGCACACATGCATTACTAATACATGGAGGTCAGATTATCTCTATGTCAAACATATGGACGTATATGTCCCAAGGAGAAGCACAGTAGGAGTAGTGTGGAGGAGGCGGCACTGCTATAGACTCTACCTGTTTCTACACCTGGGACACGACTGCTGTTGAACATACACTCGTATTGGGCTGAGCACATGGGAATAGTGTGTAGGAGCATGAGCTGAAAAGCAAAAGGGGAGAGTCAAACACATAGAGATGACAAACTAATTCACTAATATCCCGAGAGAGCAGCAGGAAACACTCCTACAGGGACACGAGCATGGAGGAAGAGGAGAGGGAGTGATGAGGATTGATAAGCAGTCTGAAGGAGCAGAGGGGACCTCAGAGGGCTGCCAGAGGAGGAGACATGAGCGGGGGTCTAGAAACCAGTGGTCTTCCATCTCCATTGCCACCAACAAAGCCCTGATAGTTGTACTAAGAAATATTTATTTTGAATAAATTACTACTTCAACTTTAAATTTCACATTGACAATACCTACATGAAATTACACTGAAGAGAAATCCAATTAGGAGTAGATTTGTACAGGGCTGTGCTGTTGACATTGAGTCTGTTAGTCAGGGTTTCCAGCAGTGGCCATGGCAATAGCAAGGGTCAGGGTAGAAGGTCAGAGGGCACGGCAGAGATGTGCCCTCCTCTTACCTGTCTCCAAACCAGGGACGCGGGTGGTGTTAAACATCCGCTCCCATTGAGCCGAGCACAGTGGAACCTTGTTTGCCAGCAAGTAAATCTAACGCAGCGTCCAACAAAGCGAAGGGACAAAACAGTGAAACAACTGAGTGTGAGTCTGTAATAGAGAGCGCTCATGCATTGGAGTTTGTATAAATGTTGAACAATCAGTTAATGTAATAGATTACTGTGTGTTTATTTGACATGTTGTAGACTGTATAACAGTATTGTGCAAATGTAAAAAGAATTTGCACTAAAGCATCATGCAGGTTGATAAAGGAGGAGGAGTGGCAGGAGATGCGGGAAAGAAATGACACTACAGGGTGTGTCAGTAAAATCATCAGCATTCATTAAAGCTTTATTCACTAAGCCTTCACACGAAGCTTGTGATCTTGCTTTGCTGCTAATCACAACTATTACATCAAAAAAAAAAGCAGAAAGCGCAGCACATTGCTCATTCCAGAGTCGGAGTTAAACAGAGTGAGTATATCAAGTATTCAAATAATCACAGGGGAGACTGTAAACAACAAACTTACTCAACGAGTTCACAAGAAAGGGTGGTGTCAGATAAGTGGCTTTCATAATAAAGTGGTCGAGATCAAAACTATAATTCAATAAATCATTATGAGAAAGTGAAACATTTACAGAGGATTGATAAGAGCTTACATGTCAGTTCATATCTAAATTTGCAGATTAAACCAAAGTTCAATAAAACCATTTGCGGTGTGTAATGGAGACGGTGGAACTCTTTACTCACTGGTTTGATCTGGGCTCTGTCCAGTTTTCTCCTGTAGAGCATGATAGCATGGATGGCATTACCTGCCCTTGCGGCCTGGATGGAGGTGGGGAACACGTACAGGAAGTCCTGTGAAAAAAAAAAAAGAATAACAGCAAAATATAAGAATCTTTCATATTGGATTCAATGGGGAAACTGTCCTTTAAAACTCGGCATAACATGTGACTTTTACATGCGTAGATTCTTTGTTGTGATTTTGGTCAAGGACTGGGCGCATAGTATCTATCACGGCCTGCTATTTCAAGCATGTTAAGTGTTGTTCCACTGACCCCATACCAAGTACACTTATACTTGTTATGGCTAACTTTTCATGCATTTTTGACCTTTCATGCATAGAAAGAGTCGAAGAAAGACAAATCAAGTCAAACACCCAGGGTTTGACCCTTACGTTTGACTTGAACCCATAAAAAAGGTCTGACTACTCTAATAGCACCGTGTGTTGTTTTGCTTTGTAGGCCATGGCAGAGATCAGATTTGTGCAAGTTACGAAAGAAACAGTTGCTATCATGCCAGAACTGTAATCTCCCATTGATAATATTTTCTTTGATTACAAGGCGGACTAAACAGATCCAGAGTTCTGTATGTGTAGTAGCATGACTCATGTTAGCTAGGCTGGAGTGACAGGCAGGTCTACTGTCTTACTCGTTCAGGCAGAAACCTGCAGAGGGGGCTATGGGTTAGTGCCAGAAAGAGTTCCTCTTCCAGACACTTCAGTGGTGGACAGTTATGTTGAGTTCACTGGGTCCATGATCATTAATCTGAATCTGTAGTTCAGTGTTTGTAGCTTTGCCAACCGAAGATTCCAAAGACTACAACAGAGTAGCCGAGAGGAGTTTTACACACAGAGCCATTTTCTACTTACCTTAAAAAAAACGTTTTAAACCCAACTGTGCACATGGTATCACACTCAAGACTCATTAAAGGCTTATTTCTCAACTTAAAAAAAAACAACAACAAGAACCAGAGCTCTTTTTTTGCAAATAGACGGTCAGCTGGAACATCTTACCATGGCATAGTAGTTGCTGTTGACCATGATGGGCCCACGACCTCTAAGGTAAATATACTCCTCCCACCAGTCACTGACCTGTGCAACACACAGAGAGAGGGAGAGATATAGAACACAGGTTGAGATCATAATCCACCCTGCATTTCTTAGTCGTATGAAGCTGATTCAAGGTCCAGGAGAGTTTCTTAAATGAGACAAAAGTGTGCTGAAGAGAGGAAGAGAAGAATGCTTTCGGACTCACATAGTTGGAGGCCCACCAGGACTTGAGTTTGAGGTACCACTGCAGTCTGGGTCCCAGATTCTTCTCAAAGTCTTCAGCCAAGCCCTTCATCCGCTCATACTTCTCGTCTTCCATCAGTGGGCGCACTGACTCCAGGTACTATAAAAACAGACATGCATCACCACAAGAGTGAAGCAAAGGGACGTTCGTTTAGAACAAGGAGATGGCAGATAGGCCAGAAAAACTAGCCATTCAAATTTTTTTCCCCAGAGCAGATTATGACGGGCAGGCAGGAAGTTTTTTTAGTGGCTCTGCTTGAGGCAAAACAGTCAAGAGGTGACCTGAGGACATTTTAAACAAAGTAGAATTTACAAAGCTAAATGTTTGCATTGCTTATTCATGACCAAGTCTAAGAAGTTAAGTGTCTACTTTGCAATCATCACAAATAAAGCCCCTGGCTCTGAGATAATGAGTTAATATGCCAATAAAATGTATTACATTTCTTTCATTACAATTGGTTATTTAAAGACCATTTTGAAGTGCAGGCCTTCTCTGGTATTTTTGATAACCTAGAAATATGTTCTAGTCCAAAAGCTAGGGCTATTTTGAACAATTAGGGTTATGAAATGAGAAGCGGAAGTTACCCTTCTGCAGGTGTCTTTGACTGAGGGAACAGGTAGGCGTGGCAGGGAGTTCTGGAAACTGTAGAGCATTGGCTTCCTGCCAGAAAAGACCTTGACTAACAACTGGTGAAGCAGAACAGATAAGAGAGAGGAGAAAGAGGATTAAAAGTATTCTTTGTGTTACCGCGATCAATAACTGTATCTTTTTGCCAATATATTAGGCTCTATATGTGCTACAGCAAAGCAAAACAATGTATACTAATCCAGTGTATGACTTTGTATCTGTGTTGTTTAACATATGCACCTTTATCTAGAACAGTTAGACAATCAGCATAATGCAACCATCATTTTATTAACCATGTGGACAAGAAGAGCTCCCTGACACTCAGGTAGAAATCTGCTCTATAGTTAAATGAATAGAGAACCACATTCATTGTCTCACCATCCAAATCCGAGTGGACCAGGACACAGAGCCATGCCGTGCCCGCATCCAGCCATGCCATGACAGCAGGCTCTTCAGGACATTCCTCATGATCATGATTATGGTGACCCACAGGCCTGTGCCCACCAAGACTCCTCCCACTATTTTCTGATTGTCTGTGGATATATATCGGCTGTGGATGGAGACAGAGACAAGAATGGGAGAAAAAAAGACAGGTCATTTAATTAAGCAGCAGTCAGACTGGGCCGAGTCCAACGTCTAATTTAATCATGACGGACTAACAACTCTTTTAGTGACAACAGTAACATCCTAAACCTTTATTACAGTCCAGCCAATGATACATTTTAACTGAACAAGTGGCATAGCGTTTCTGCACTTTCAATATGTTTAAAATATTACACAAGCTAACCTGAATCACACAGTCATTTAGTACTTCCATTACTTTTAGGAAAAAATGCTAACAAGAGAGGCATTCAAAGGAACTGTTTGCATAATATCACTTTATATGATCATCATTTTTAGCAAACATTAAGATCATCAACTAAATCTGACTTTAAAATGACAAAGGACAAAATAGAAGAAGCTGCTCTATTTTCTGTGATACCTCTGCAACTGAGAGAGGTACAGGGGGAACCAAGGGCCTACTGTACGTGACTTCTCGAAAATACCTAATGCAGAACTCATAAAACATCAGAAACATCCTCATGTCTGTTTCAAGGTGGAGTATTTTCACTGTATCATTTTATATCATTTTGTTAATACTACTCCAGCCAAACTCTTACTTCAGAGCCAAACCAATCTTAACTATATTTGTTAGAGAACTTCCTTTTTATCCCTTTACCCCTGTGCCAAACTAAGACCAAATATGGAGGCGATTCAATCTAAACATGAAAACGGCTTCCTCGTTGTTGTTGCTGTAATGATGGAGGATTTTTTTTTTGTCTTATCTGTCAACTTGTAGAATCAAAAGCAGAAGCAAAACAAAAACCTGCCATGTCATGCTAGAAAATCGCACCGTCATTTCAGTGGTCTTACCTGATAGGCATGTGTTGGCCGAGCTTGGCAATCAACCCCAGAGAGGGATCCAGCTGTTGGTATTTATTGTAGGACATGTAGGAGACCACCACCACCATGAACCCACCAGGACTGCCAGGGTACACGCCAGTCATTACCCCATTCTGTGGAAAAGTACAACAAAGTGAGAATTTAAAAAAAGGCAAAGAATAAAACGTCTAATCTATCAGTCTATATAACCATCATGATCACAAAATTCAACCTGAAGGAAATAGTACATGTTAGAAAAAAGAGGATTATGATATTCAGTCAGGGTCTGAAATATACTTTTTGACAAACATTCACTGCCCAAGCTTATTTTTTACCCTCTAACATAATAGACTGTGTTTTAGTTTCAAACACACATTTGTCACAGTAGTTTTAATTGAGTTAATAAGGTGTTCCGTTGAATCGAATCACAGATTTAAGTCATGGATTGGATCCTTTTATCAGGAAATAGAGAAATTATGAAAAAAATACATTTTCTCGCCTTTATTTTTTAAAAAGGAAGTAGTGCCAAGGCCACCACTAACCCCCTCCAAACCGCCCCTGCATTAAAACATTACAAACTCAAAACAAAAATCCATCTGTGATAAATAAAAAAAGCTTTAATCTACAAAAACAAGCTTTTCTCTCAATTTAGCTTCGACAAAGGTAAACACAACATGCTGTGTATTATTGGACGTGTGTGAATCCCTGACTGCTCCTGCAGTGTGTGTTGGAAGTGAATGGTGGAGCGTGCATATAGCTTGCAGTTTATCAGTGTTTATAACGCAGCGCTGTTTAACCTAATCTGTGTGGAGAAGTTTACAGACTGCAGGATAATGTTACGATCAACAAGTAATTGACTGCTGATAGATGCAGACACGGAGAGAGTAAACAGAGAAATGTCAAACTGACTATTTGACCAGATCAAGTGCGTTCCTGACTTGCTCCGTACGGATCACAGATCAACTGTGTTCTGTTGCACTAAAAGTAAACAAGTGCGGGGATGGCTGGCGTTCTCATGAGTGTGCATTTGTGCAGCAATATATGTTGGTGTGCCTCAGCGTGCCGCGATGCTCTGTCATGAAGACAGCAGAGAGAGCAGCAGTCTAAAAAGTAGCTGCAGCTACATCGAACGCAGACAATCACAAGTCTTTAAACCCCAAATAAAATAGCAACAAAATATTAAACAAGCTTTCAAACCCTTCTCGATGAACTTTTGTCATTTTCTCGAAAGAATAATCTTTGTACTTTATTTAAGTTTTAGAGTCAGACTGTTCCACAGATTTAACCCACATATTGTTTTGTTTTTCCAGAGTAAGCTTCCCTCTGAAATGATAACTCATCTCTATCAGATTACAGCTGGTAAAATCCCTGACAAGAGATTTGGGGATCTTTTGACATATGTGAGGTATCATTACATATATAGCTCTAGACAAGGAAGGAATGAGTGAAAATGACAGCGTGTCATGAGTGACTCTGTGTTTGTGTGTCAGCCTTTGGCCTTTGTAAACAGCCTTTAGTCTGTTTACAAAGAACAGACATGAAGGTCTTTCTGAGAGATAGGTTAGCCTTTGAGCGTCATGTATATCTGTTTATTAACAGTTATTCAGCCAAAGCTCACCCCTTCATACTGTACCCAAACCCTCGACCATGTATCCCACAGCTCTCACCTTGAAGCGAATGAACCTTTTCTTCCAGGAGTGAAGGCCAGAGAGGTAGATCTGACGTAGCGCCTCATGGCACAGCTGGAGGTCGATGCCATCGGGGGTGACGGTGAACTGAAAGGCCACCGCCTGGTGAGCTTCTGCCATGGTGGCTACTTCTGTGCAGGGTCACTGTGGGTAAGAAAAGTGCAGTGTTGTATGTTCATCTACTAAGTTCATTACAAAGTGAGGTGAACACTGATCCTTTAAAGACTGCGAGAATGACATGTACATGTACTGAAGGCTGGATGAGGACATAAGGCCAATATCACAACTGTCTATCAAATTGAATGGCTCCTTTCACAGTTCATTGAAATAAGTAGCCCTCTTTCCTCGACTTCACTGACTGCAGGTTATCCAATTTCAAAGATGTAATCAGTTTAAGGTCTTTGTGGGGAAATGGCCATTGAGTAGAAAATGATTCTTATTGGATTTAAAAAAAGAACACTGACACCAGTCAGCAAAGAGTTAGACAAGAACCTTCACACTTCCTTCGAGGTATGGTATATACCAGTAAGTTTAAAGGCTAAATTGCTACAGTCCTAAATGTACAAACTTGAGCTGGATGAGTTGTTACTGTCAGGAACATCTTATTTTATGTGTAGACTGAGAGGCATTTCGAATAAATGAACACCAGACAATCTTTGAGGTACAAACCCAAGCATCAAACTGACATCTTTCTTATAAAGTTTAAATAATAGATAATAATAATAGATTAGTTTAAAGAGATGTCCTTCATAATTCATCCTATTGTGCATCTGCTTGTTTGTTGCTGCTAATTTAACTAATCCGGTTCCTGCAGGAAGCCATCAGATAAAATGCTCGAGGAGGAGACTGTGTACTCGTTTCCAAACTGGTTAGGCCTGTGCATCATCTTATCCTTTACTAAACGGAGCCCTGACACAATGCAAACTAATTTTCTCTAACCTTGAAGCTCTTTTATTTTTCCAAAGGTTAACATTGAAACTATGTCATGTTCTTTTCTTTTTTAATTTGATAAGGTAACGGGGTTAAGAGATGTGTGGAGAGAAAGGACAGGGTTAACTGGTTTTAAGTCTGCAGAGGTGCCAATTATCTGTTCTTTAAAAACTAAGCTATCATTGCCGTACACCTCCTAATGACAGACTTCTTCACACAGAACCTCCTCAGTTAATAAAAGCTCTAAAACAACCTGGATCACCAGGGAATCTGCACCAAAGCTCATATCTTTGCCCAAGTTTGTTCATGTTTACCTTTACAGGTATTTGAGTCTGCAGACCCTAATAACCAATAATAACCAATATCAACATTTCATTTGATAATTGTATTATGGTCAGGGAAGTTGGGGTAATACAAATACTGGCCCATCTATACGATATATTTATATAAAAATACACTTGAAATGGACTATTTCAGATGATCTGAATGAGCTTATGTCAAGTTTGAGACGTGGCAAAAATATTTAAGGTGATTATTAAAGATGTCTTTTAGGGCTGGGTGATATATCAGGTTGATCAATAAATCGGGTTAGTGGAAAGACAAGATTTTCTCTCTAACTTACTCCGCCACTCCCTTTGGGCTCACACAGATCACATTCTCGCCCTACATTTACTTTGTACAGGACGGCTGAGCGGCCCCAGGTATGTGTCACCCAGCCACAAGTATTCTGCAGATGTTGCTCTGCCTCATCTCTACTTCTGCTGTACCTGGAAACCGCATAGTGCACTTTTAAAGACAGGTTTACAGCTCGCAGTTTAAGGAAAGATGTCAGGAGAATTCATAAAGGAAAGGGAAAATCCTCTTACTGAAAAATAAATGTCAAAATAAAAAGTTCTCTAGCTTGATATACCACCTCGTCTCGCCCCACTCATCATTATTTACACTCATGTATGAATACAAAAGGTTTTAATATCATCCAGGTGACTTTACATATGTTACTCTTATGTCCCATTTTCTCTAAAATAAACTTCTGTAACCACTCCATTACAGCTATGAACACTGTTAGAAACTATTACAAATAAATATTATTTAAAAATAAAGATCCCTCTTGGGTAACACGGTTAATAATTACTCATCAGGTGTTTAAAGTCACTTGATGACTCCTCTGATGACTCGTTTGAGCAGTTTGACAGAGAGAGATTGAACAGACGCTCACGTACATGGTTCATCTTATACCGTTATGATGCCGATTTCTGTTCAGAAATGTCATATTTTAAATGTTTACATCACTGGTCATCAGATTTAGGCTCATACTTGCAGTTTTAAAGTACGGTTTTCATTTTTTAAGACTTTAAATCGGTAAAGACATTCATTCAGATGGAATGATTTCACTCAGAAAGGAGCGTGGCTGGCATCGTTTGGGCAAAGTACCCGGATGGGTTGCTCTCATGAATGATGTTAATTGCTGTTTCCAGTTGCGTTCAATTGCTGTAGGAAATCTGTACTCCTTCAGAGCATACATGCAAAACAATTGATTAAATCGGCTGGAAAATATGTCAATTGCCCAATTACAACATTTTTTCGTGAAACTGCTGTTTTCACTGTTCTATTATCGTTTGACATCCCGTTGTAATGCTTGCTGATTGGGATTTTCACCGGCTTGCTGTTCTATGAGATTACAGCAACGCTTTTCTTTCTAAATCCTACATCGTCTCTTAAATTGTATATTTCTTTTCAGCTTGGATTCTATTGTGTTAACATGTTGTAATTTGAAAGCAAGACACGTCGCTTTCTGTATTTTCAGTCATTTGTACAGCAGCATCCAACGAGCTTGTGTGTTTCCGCCGTCACTCCCTTCCCCCATGCTACTTTCCAACATCACATGATCCACCCTGTGCTGCAGAAACTGGGGGAAAGGTCGCAGCGCTGCGCCGCTTAGATACCGGCTAAAACTAACAACATCGTCCTCACAAATCCTCGTACGCCGGTAAAAACATACAACGGGTTACTACTGAGCAATGAAAAACATATAGTCTGTTCTGGATTAAGTATAGTACAGGTTTGCCCATTATATACAATTTACAGCATAGTTAATAAATCATGCCAACTACCCCCTCCTCTTCATGCACTTTGCGTTGCATATCAGCTTCATGATTCTGACCACAAACGCCACATCATCCTTTGCATACAGCCCTTTTCTTTTCCAGTTGTCATTATAAAACGTGTCAACATCAAACACTTCAAGACATTCTTCATATGTAGGTTGTATTTTTTTTTTCTGGTATTATATCAAGTGTCCTGCCCACGTGGTCTGTGAAATGGGGTCACTGGTGTGCACCCTCATCTCGTTGACAGTCAACCATATTCTGTTAATTATATATATATAAAAAAAGAATCCGCCTTAAATCCTACATGTAAAACTAGTTTCTTATAACTACTTTTATGATGTTGTGACCAAAAGTCCGACATGACAAAACAGCTTTTACTGACCTTCACTTGTGACATTTACAAACACATCTATTATTATAAAATGTTCTTCTGCTGCAATCACATGTACACAACCATCATGCTGCTACATTGTGTTATCACAGCGCCATTGAGCTGTATATATGTATTATGAACGAGCTTTCAGGTGGTTGACAATGAATGACCTTTACTTGGACTTTTGCCTACATTTCTGTTATGACCAACAACGCAGGAGGGCTGACCAGGTTCCCACCTTGACAGCTTCACATGAGAAGGTAAAAAAGTAAAGTCATTATGTAAATGTTGCAGGAAGGTATTTACTAGAGGCCCGTTAAGGATAAAATGTCACAACCATAAAATAAAAACCAAGATTATGGCTTTAACATACCGTTCAACCTCGAAATTCAGTTTCGACTTTTACAAGATAAAAACTGTACTGTACTGTGAATTTCTTACTCCCACAGGCCCACAACCAAGTTATGACAAAGCGAAACAAGGAAATATACAGTAGGTCCTGTAAACACCTCACACAAACTCTCACTGCGCAGAAAAGGAAATACAACGAACAGGCATAAGCTTAAACTGCGCAGACAAATCCACAGTTTCCGCAGGGTTTGTTTGGCTTGTCGAGCCTTTTTCTTTTTTTTTTTTCAAAACCCCTGCAGCCATATTTGCACGACTACTTCCAGACCTGCCGAAACAGAGAGAGAGTCCAGACTACACTGAGACAAATTGTAAAAAGGCAAAATTATTACTCACTAACCCTTCTGTCAGTCTGAGAGAGCCGAGCTTTCTGTTTTGACGAGGATGAGACACGGCTTGTGTGTCGGCGGGGACTGCTCAACACTGCATGAATGGGAGCATAGACTTGTACACAAGGACAGCCCCCTTTCAGAGGTCCTCAGAAGGCACAAGGAACAGCGCCATCTCGTGGTCCCACGGTGATTACGACGGGGTTTTATGAGGACAGCAGGTAAGACATGCAGAGACAAGAGTCACGATGTACCGAGTACTCGATGTACCTCATGCAGGAGACAATAAAGAAGAAAGGACAATAAAGTACAGTCTAATAGAGGTCGGAAAGTTTATTTTTTTAAGATGTAGAATATTAAATTTAAGCTAATGAATTAAAAAAAGTATATCAAAAAAGCCTGTTTTTTTTAATCCATTAGAGTAGCATTGGAAATATCATATATATATATATATATATATATCTCATTTAACTTGAACATTCATATTTATTAGTGTCCACACACTTCTGTTATAACAAGTATATCATGTCACTTGTCAAAAAAACTTCCTCCAACATCCCTTTGCTTTCTTTCATTTTCTCTTTTCTGCCAATACCTACAAATACTCAAATCAAGCTCAACAGACCTCTTTGGTGCACCTTTGAGAATGGAACAGCCTACACCTATGAAATATAAATATACGTTGTGTACTCACTAAACTCTCAGCAATGCCATACCCAACTTCAACCTCCAGCAACAGATCTAACTAGACAATTTGCATTTACCTGCGGAAAACGCGTGGGAATGCTGACCGCTGAAATGTTGTGCAAAACACTGCTGAAAGAAGAATCAGCAGAAACAACTGAAGGAATAGTAGATGAAGAAAAAGTAGAAGATTAGTAGTAGAAGAGTAGTAGTAGTAGAAGAAGAGTAGTAGCAGAAGTAGAAGTAAAAGTAGTAAAAGCAGAAGTAGAAGAAGTAAAAGTAGTAAAAGCAGAAGAACAAGAAGTAGAAGAGGTAAAAGGAGTCGTAGAAGTGGTAGAACAAGTAGAAGATACTGCATAAAGAGAGCTTAAATGAAGTCAGACAATGAGAAAAAGGGGAAAACGTCTCCCTATTGGGTGCTCATTTCAAGGGCTTAAATTAAGAGTTGGTGGCTAAGTGATGATTTTGCGATCAAGAGGACAAATGGCCGAATGCATTGATGTGATTTTCATGTCTGGGATCCAAGAAATGTGGAAACCACAGCGATCTAAATGCTGTTTACAGCATTCCCACTAATTAACCTAAAATAACAAGAGAAACCTCTATAGTTGTACATTTTCAGTGACAGCTACAGATTCTAGTATTTATCTGCCTATAGTCCTCTGCAAAGATGACGTTTTGACCTGTCGTAGGAGGGAAGAGGTATGTAATACTGAAGGCTGCATTTCACTGGGTATGAACCTATAAATACAGAAAAAGAATTAGCCATTGTTCATAAGACAAGTTAAAACTTTATTAATGTGTTAAGCGAGGGGATGGCTTTCTGCCATGACAAGTCAAAATGACAAGTATGGAAAGACGCCTAAACACAGCAGAAGTTTTTCTTGGTAGTTATGGTTGTTTGTGTGAGAAAGGGCTTGCATGTACAACATCAAGACCATCACAGGATAAGCTACTACTTCCAGACCTGCCGAAACAGAGAGAGAGTCCAGACTACACTGAGACAAATTGTAAAAAGGCAAAATTATTACTCACTAACCCTTCTGTCAGTCTGAGAGAGCCGAGCTTTCTGTTTTGACGAGGATGAGACACGGCTTGTGTGTCGGCGGGGACTGCTCAACACTGCATGAATGGGAGCATAGACTTGTACACAAGGACAGCCCCCTTTCAGAGGTCCTCAGAAGGCACAAGGAACAGCGCCATCTCGTGGTCCCACGGTGATTACGACGGGGTTTTATGAGGACAGCAGGTAAGACATGCAGAGACAAGAGTCACGATGTACCGAGTACTCGATGTACCTCATGCAGGAGACAATAAAGAAGAAAGGACAATAAAATACAGTCTAATAGAGGTCGGAAAGTTTATTTTTTTAAGATGTAGAATATTAAATTTAAGCTAATGAATTAAAAAAATTATATCAAAAAAGCCTGTTTTTTTTAATCCATTAGAGTAGCACTGGAAATATCATATATATATATATGATATATGATGGCTTTCTGCCATGACAAGTCAAAATGACAAGTATGGAAAGACGCCTAAACACAGCAGAAGTTTTTCTTAGTAGTTATGGTTGTTTGTGTGAGAAAGGGCTTGCATGTACAACATCAAGACCATCACAGGATAAGCTAAATGGAGTGTGTCAATAAAGGCTGGGTGTATGGTTAAAGATGCATATCAGGCCAAAATCAGGGCAGGAACTGTATTTCTAAAGTTGCAAATCACGGGCCAACTTTCAGGTACAGACCATGTTCAGAGGAAGGACAGTGATGAGTTCACTTTAAATTGCAGGGTGTCAACATGTTTATGAAACAGCATGTGCTTATTCCTATTTTGTGTGACATCATAAAACAGCAACACAACTTTAATTGAGATAATTAAATATTTTGTCAAATATATCCAATAATTCATTGATATCTACGCATTAAAACATGCCACTTTTTTGCATTTATTGAGAACAAAGCAATGCTGTAGGTGTTTGTCAGCAGGCCTATCAATCAAACCAATTGGTCCAACAAATCAATTATTGCAGTGACACTTTTGTGTGGTGAGTCAGCACAAAAAAAATAAGTTTAATCTTTAGCAGTCAGTTGAACTTGAGTCTAAACTTAAAACATCACAGAATGGTTTCCTTTGTTTATCTATTACAAAATAACATGGAAGAGCACACCTTTGATTTTTTTTTCCCACTTTGCTGTGACACTACCTCGCAATGATTACCATAACAAAGTCAGGATACACTACTCTACACATGTGACTGTGTTATGATTGAATCCCTTCCAGGATCTAGAAGTATATTTAACATGCGTATGGGATTAATAGGCTGAACAAATACTTCTGCAACATAAAAGAATAATGACTGAGGAATGAGGAGTGCGTGGATTGAGGAAAGAGCTCAATCAACGCACCTGATACGAGAAAATAAAAGTATTTATTAAGGCTATAAATTAACATGAGATCATATAAACGCCAAAGAGATCCAGATCTATTGCAGAAAAATAATAATAAAACCAAGAGGCAGCAGCACGATATCACCTGTATGTCCTGGGTTGAACCACCAGAGGGCGCAAGCTGACAGTGTTTGAGTCTATACCATATTTACACATTATGGACATTTATCATCCAAGTTCATCTAGTTACTGTAACGATACCATTTAATCTCGTTTGATTAACCCACTAACCAAATAATGCGAAGGTACTCAGCAAGAACAAGTTAGTCTCGACTATATTGTGGATAATGCCAAGTTGAAGAGATGCCTGCGATGAGCTAACAAACCCGCAGCATCAAACATCTTTGCGAAACATGAAACTCCGTCATTTAGACTAAGTTATCGCGACGTAACAGGTAAAAAGCAAACAGAAAACGAAACATGGTATGTGAGGTGGCTTACCGTATTTTTAAGCTAGTTGCTGCAACACAGGGAACCCATGCTCAAACTTTCTGTCTGTGAAAGCCTTCCCGCTGGTGCGCATGCGTCGTACTGTCACTGGTGTGCAGCGTGCCAGACAGCTGCAGCAGCGAGCTCGCGGCATGTGGAGCGGGGCTTTGAGGGGGTTTGACTCCGTTTGACCAGCATCGATTTCAGCGAAGATTGTCGATAGTCGGGGACAAGCCTTTAACACAGCGACGGCGTTAGGGTGACGGACGGGCTCCCCATAGACTGCGAGGGAAAGAATGAGAATAGAGGATTTAGTTTCTGCTTCATTAGCACAACAGAAGAAGAAGAAGTAGAAGACGGGAAATCAGCCAACAAGGTAAGCAGCGACACTGTGTACTCCTGCCACCACTACACTGTTTACTCTTCACACACTTCACTATTATTTACGATGGAAACTCATAAATGTATGTGCCAATAATAATAATGATAATAATAAAAGTCTGGCCCTTTTGTGTTTTTACAACTTGTCCAATCCACTAAAGAACAATAACGGAAGTAATTCATACTGGCTATCATGTGTGCTAGCCAATATTTACAGTCTATGGTGCTAGTATGTACTTGTGAGTTACTGAAATGTAATTTAAAAAAAAAGGCTCTTTCTTCTGGGAACAGCGACGGCTTTTACCGTAAGAGGACATGAGGCCAGTTGACCAAATCCTCTGTGGTGAGGACAGTGAATACGCGCTTCTCTATGGGAATTTCTCCTTTTGCATCACCCTTCATGGGCTTTCCAGTTGTTCATTGCACGTACAAACCGGCTATAGGTTGACTGTTAATGTGTCTGACGGGATCCACCTCTGTTCATTTTCTGGTTATCCACTCCAACAAACACTACCTGCTTCCTGTTTGGCTGTAATGTCTCAATCTGTTTCACACTTTACATCCAGTTCCTCATTTGACTTCACGTGTACATATCAGGTATGATACCTACACAGGACATGTGTTCATAGGAGACAGATAGTCTACCCTGTATAACCAAATAAAGAGATCACAGCCCAGCTTTTACAGAAGTAGGCCAGTCACTAGTCTATGTCATGTCATGCCATGCGTGGTCCCCTCTGGAAGGTTGACTGGGCATCTCACTGGTTCATACTGGGGTGGGGGAGGTTTGCAGAGTGTGACAGATCTCCATCAGGATTTAGCTCTCATCCTCCAGATGTCTGGTGGTCATTGTCTTACTATTACCCCCCCTGCATGTGTGTTTTCTTTTTCAGTGTATGTAGCAGATGTGCGTGTTGTTAATCAAGCATTGCCGTTTCCCTTCATTTTAATGACTTTGAGTGCAACATACTATACTATCAGTTCATAAATTGTTGTGTTTTTTTTGGCATATAGCTGAACATGCACACACTTTTATGTAAGGACAACATATGCAGTTTTGTTTTTTAAATTGTTGCTAGGTTCAGCCCAGTTACATAGCGCTTGTGGTTGGAGGAGGAAGCAGCACGGAAAGGTGACGCCACTGGTGTGTGTGTGTGTGTGTGTGTGTGTGTGTGTGTGTGTGTGTGTGTGTGTGTGTGTGTGTGTGTGTGTGTGTGTGTGTGTGTGTGTGTGTGTGTGTGTGTGTGTGTGTGTGTGTGTGTGTGTGTGTGTGTGTGTGTGTGTGTGTGTGTGTGTGTGTGTGTGTGTGGTTGAGAAGTTTGTGAGAGCTCAAACAAGCCACCCCTCACTATTTCTTTCTGTCAGTGTGTCCTCCTGCTCAGCTCTGCGGTCTTCTAATGGTCTAATGGTTATGATTGTCTGCTAAAAAATAAATGTTTTTTTAGACTAAAAATTGTCAATATTATGGTTTGACCTATTACAAGTGTTGCTGTGATGGCCATTATCAGTTAGTGGACATTTTTGACATGGTATTATTTTGGAAAAGCTGACCTCTGATCAGCCTGCCTGTTAATTGGCCTCAGTCAGCAGCATCAGCCTAAGTGACTTAGTGTCTTTCATTTTTCTACTGTCAGTCACAATTGTCCATTTATGTAGTCCATTTGTTTCTGGATGAACTTGCATCAGTATGTCAAATATGAATTTGGTTGATTTGGTGATTTGGTCCATGTATAGTTATTTAAAAAAAGTCAATAAGCAGCAGCCTTGTTTGGTTGGATAATATTATTTCAGTGAAGAGGCATCAATAGCCTTTTTGTCTGCCTGAATGGCGGCTTTATGATAGACGTCAAAGGCCTACAAACGTACCAGTGTCACAAAACGCTCCAGATAGTGAAGCTGTTTGCATACTGTAGGAAAGACAGAGAGGCTTTGGCTCGGTTGTGTGACCCATGAAATGTCTTCGGTGTTGTCTTTTTAGATGGCTGTTTTGGGCAGTGGAGTCATAGGGTCACGCACACAAGGGGATAGACAGGAGTCAATACTATGGTCTCACTCACATTCACACATATGTGCTATTTTGAGTCTGCGGTTCAACAAACCCGTATTCATGCAGAGAAGACTGAGAAAAAAATCCTTTTGCAGACAACTCTACTTGAAAACTGGTCAGTGAAGTAGAACACATAACCTTACTCTTACATAGTCAGACGGCCACAGACACATCTGTGACTACCTGCTTATAGAAAACATGTACTTAATGTTGTTTTTCTTGTAAGTGAATCAGCATGAGGTGATGAGACAAATGTTAGGTCTGTCGATCAATGTGAAATTAAACAAGAATCTTGATACTGTTTTTGTTGCAACAATTCAAATAAATTGACAAGAAAATACAACTCTGTCCTTGATTTTAGATTTTAAAATATGACAACTCTCTGCTCTTCTCTCTTTTATATCGTAGCCTGAGCGATTGATTAAGTAATCAATAAAACAATATTTTGGTTGATAATGAAAACATCTTTAAATGAAAATGCTTAGTAGCAGCCCTTCTTGCCACAAATGATAATCGTGCTGCATATTTTCATGTTGGCTCATTCCATTTGGGCTGTAGAGTCAGAGTGAGCTTCTGCCAAAAGCCAGTGTGAAATTTGCATGAGCTGAGTTTGTCTATAAATTAGCCAAATTGAATCCCCACGCTCTCTAATTAGTGAAATCGAGGTCACGCTGTTGAGTGTTAAGATTGTCACACAGGTTGAAAACAGCTACGAGGCTGATGAGATGTGTTAGAACTTAGCTCTATGGGATAATAACTTAAATATTTATCTGTCGTTCAGTAAATGTATAAAGACTAAAGTGGGCTATCTTGGAATTTCCCCTCAATGATTTGCCTCTACTAGTTTTTGTCTTTTTTAGAAGGCCCTTCTGTTTTGTTTGTGCTTCACACACTTAAAGTCTCTCGGATCATGGTGAGATTAAAGTTTCCTCCAGCGAAAGGCTGTTCCACTTCCATCGACCATAATCCCTGTTTCTAACGTCGTAATCATCGTTTGAACATGAAAACTATCAGAACCAAATCACCAGTTGAGTGGGCTTCATTACACTCTGCACCACTTCTTCATATCTTTTGACTGGAGCTCAGCTGACTTTGGTCCATGGTGCGGCTTTACTCAGTGGGTAACCGTCCTGTTAAGTGTTGTCATTTTTGAAAGTTTGTATTTTGAAAGTCCAGTTCTGTGCTGTGGTGTCTTGCAGGTTTTGCTATATTGCTTAGATAAGGTTCTTATGAGCTTGTCGTTGACTTTGGCTTTTGCATCTTGATGCACTGAAGAAAGTCACAGAGACAACTGTGGAGATTGTAAGGACATTTTTGGATAAAAAAAATAGAGTTAAAAATAACATGACAGTCAGCAGGAGGTTGCATAACTTCCCTAAACATTGTGTATTTCTCTTGTGCTTTTATAACCATGCATTATTGATGGTTTAACTCACATGACTCACATGCATGACTTTACAAAGCGTATCTAAAGTAATAGTGTTGGTTTATAATGGAACAGTACTTCAGTACTTAAGTCTGATTTGTCTGACTTCTCTTTTAGTGTTTGACTTAATCTGTTCAAGGAAGAGCATCACTTTCCGAGAAAGTGGCTTTCTCAGCAGGGTCCTGTGGGTTTGTGTTTATGAATACTTTTCCCTTGACATTCCTGTCCTTCTCATACCACCCCTTTGAGAAAGTGCTGCCACTCTGGGAAACAAGTCTGGCCCTCTACTTCAGCACTGTGTGGTCATTGTTATATTTAGACCCCCTCCCTCCCCCCAGGTAACAAGGGAGGGAGAGTAAGGACCAGAGATGGTTCTCAGCCTTGGTCTGATTTAGGGTGAGGTGCTCGAGTGCCCCCTTCTTCAAGCTCCAGCTTGTTTTTTCCTTTGTTAAAATGGGGAAAGGTTAAGTAGACTGGGATGGTGAGTGTTGTTGGTGAATCTGAGTTCTGATTGTTAAGCTTTGTCTTCTGAAAAACGATGAGGCTGGCTGACAGTGCCAAAACAGAGTGGAGTGGGACAGACAACCCCCTGGGGGACAACAAGTTATTCTGAGCCTTGTGCTTTTCCAGAGTTCCTTTCCTCTGGATTTTTCACCCCTGGGTCACATATTCTCTGTGTTGCTTCTATTTTATGTGCATAAACACAGAGACTATAGCTGTACAAAATAATAACAGGGAGACAGAGGAAAAATGGCCAAGTTAGCTAAAAAGACAAGGACTTTCTTGTGAGGAAATCTTTGTTGATTGCCATCAAAGCTTCCCAGCAGGTTTCTTTCATGTGCCTAAGTTCCTTTAGTGTCTCAGTTGTAAGTTCAACACAGGCATGGCTCATGGGTAGACCGTAGATGAACTCAACACAAAGTTAGCAGTGCTTTGCTTTGTGTCAAAAACATCTATGTGTAAGTGTCCAGACAGAGGAACCAGGGGGGTAAGGGTAGACAATTGGCCATTGTCCTCTCATCGTCACACCTGCAAAACACATGTTAGGCAGCATTGGGCTTTGACATTTGCATCCTTGTTATTGTCTGGAGGGTGATGATGTTGGAGTGTCTGGGTTTTATTTTCCTTACACACATCATGGCTTTGAGTGGTCATTACAAGTAACATGTTTAAAGATGGGAATCAAGATAAAGTCCACAGCTTACACCAGAGGCTTGATCCTACAGTTCTAGGTTCTCCAACTGGAGCAGCTTTACTGTAACGCTGAACTTCCATCTGAACTCCATACCAGCCTGCTTTGATTTCCTGTGGGGGGACTTTGTGATATTCTAAGAGACTGAGGGGATTCCCTTTTACGAATAAAGCAGTATTGTTAGAGAAGAACAAACATTCTTTTAAATTAGGCGAAAATTGCAGGAATTTGTAAACCTTGAACTGGAGCTACTCTGTCAACTCTGTCTCTGTCTAACGTTAAAGCATCCTCACAATATAAACAGTAAATTGCAAAGACATCTAGAGATATTTCGAAAGAATTTTCCTTTCAAATAACAAATCCCTTTCCAGAACTTGCATATTGGCTGATAATGTGCCACCAATCAGATTCCAGTAGAATAAATACAAAATACAGGTACTTTTAGGCCTATACCGATAACTGTATGGCACATCTATAGAGCTTCCCTGTGAAACTGTGGATTTTCCATCAGGTCATTTTGTAGAAAACCTGACATTTTGCTATCTCTGCCAATCAAAATGATTGCACCCCACTTTTCTTCACTATTTCATTTGTTAAATGACCTGAAATTAATTCTTCTCAGCTGTTCCAAAGCAATGCAACGATGGGTTTATTAGGGCTTGTGGCAGCACAAATAAATCCACAGTTGCATCACAGCACAACTTGATGTGTTGGCTGTAATCTTTTATTACTTAAAAACATATTTTGGGTTAATCAAGTTGATTTCTTACAAGGTAAATATGGGAACTCTTGTAGAGAGGTGTATCTGCAAATAATTTATCCTATTTTTTTAATATCAAAAGCTTTTTAATAACAGCATTTGAACAATATAGAGAACTCAAATACAACATTTCTGATTTGTTTTCAAAGCATTCTGTCCCCTGCTAAAGATTTAGACACCACCTCCTATGTTGATCACAATATCTCTCTCACTCTCACTGTGTGCTATTTCTGCTATTTTGAGGCACAAGCTGGTTGCTTACATGTTAACTGTGTGTCTGACATCAATTAAAAAACGGAGCTCTGAAGCCATCTGGGGCTTGAGACTCTATGTGGAAATTAGAGCCATGTGGTCGCTTGTTAGCCTCCTTCCTTTTCTGAGCTGGAATGATATGCTTGTTCCCCACAATCACTGTGAGCGTACATAATTTAGCTAATGTGATGACAGAGATGATAAGAGAAGTCTTTGCAGAATATTGCAGTGAATGAATTTGGCGAACACAATGCAGTTATTGTTGTAATAATTACTTAAAATATTTGAAATCTCGGTTGATTTGACCAAAAGATACACAAAATGTAAGCAGAAAAATAAGTAGTTTTAGTGGTTGTTATTATCAATATCAGTATTGATTATTTTACGCTCTGAACTTAACCATTTTGGATGTTTTAAATTTTGAAAGAAGAAGTATATTTTGTCACTTGCCATCGTAACTGTTTGGGTGGTTATTTGAGACCACCAGGTAGAAGTTAATCTGTGCAGGACAGAGGCTAGTTCATAATTCACACTGATAATATTTGGGTGTATGCCTAGTGTGGTTAACAAGGTTGAATGAGTCCATGGCCCCGAGCTTGTCTGAGCTCAGAGCCAGACCGTCCTTTGGCTGAACACGCTGCTCTGACTAATCATTCGTTGGTAAAGAGAACCACACATCTGTCGTCTCCTTCTTTGTCACGCCATCAGTAGTTTGGAGTTTCAAGTGCCAGCCACAAAGATTCACTATGAAAAATCTAATTTCCAACCAAACAAGTGCCTCTGTTCTGTTGGCATAAACCCCCACACTCTGATTCAGCTTCAGGTTTTCAGCAAAGTGGGATGTCTGCCTACTGAAGCCCACAGACTGTAGTACATACACACACACACACACAACCAATACACGCCCTTTATTTAACCCAAACTCTGCGTATAGCGTAGCTTAGTGCTCTCAGTTTCCATGCTCCTATAGGAAGTAGACTGCTGCCAGACTCCTTATCTTGTGACTTTTCTCTTGCATAATCCTATTTTTTTAATGAACAAATACAAGTTCAAATTCAGTAAGATGATGTCATCATTATTCTACTTTAAGAAAGTGTAAAGATTTGTGGATTTATCCATGAAAACTTTAAGCGCTTTTGGTTGGCCATTTCGGACCTCTGCATGTTGATCTGATTCAGAATGCTGTGCAAGATTTCTGTGGTGACATAAGTGCTCTGAGAACTTATATTTCCATGCTAGATTTAGATGTCATTCAGGATGTGATGTCATCTAGGCTTAAAGTCTTGTATCCTGTTAGCACCCAGGTTTTAATGCTGTATTCAGTTTCTTCAGCTATCCTCTTTTCTAACCCACTGTTTACTCGTCTTTGCCCACCTAACACTGTGTCACCTCCTCTGCCTTACTCCACCTACACCTAAGAGAAGGAGGAACCGTTTAGTCTGCTACTAAACACATTTTCCTACAGTTTCCATCTGTTTGACACCCTCATCCCACCACAATCAGCCCCCCATCAGTCACCATTTGAACTAGTGGCTGATCAAAGCACATTTCTTTTGACTAACTGCAACATGTAATGCCTTTGAGGAGGCCCTAAGTTCTGTTGGTGATTCACAAGCAAAATACCACTCCTGTGAAGTGACCACCTTGTGGTATTACTAAAGGTCTCTTTTGCTGACTACATGCCAATTCTAGATGATTTAAGGTTGTGTCAGAAGAAGGGCTTTTCCCCTGTAAGGAGGACTCATGCTGTTGTCACACTCTTCAGCAGTTCTCATTGAACCTGTTATTGAAGGAGGGGCGGTCACTGGTTTCCTTTTCTTCCTGAAGCCAGCACAATACTATCAGCAAACTGGAGACTCAACACAGGAAATAAGCAGCTGGGACCTAAAGATGAAACATAACAGGCCGTACACACCACATTACCTTACAGAGTACAGACAGTGATTTAAAACAGCTCCCCACAAGCAGCTTGAAATAAAATCACCCTTATTTTACTCATATAGCATCATACTTACTGCAAGGGTTGAGAGCCTTGAAGCCTTTCAGTTAGTCATCGTATTTTGCTCACTGCTGCTTAGAATTAAAGCCAGACACAGAAAACACTGGTAAGGTATTTTATCTTATCGCTTCAGAGGTGGTGCCAAATTGAGCCAACTGACAGTTCCTCGCAGTACCTTTATGTCCTTCTATATACAGTATTTCAGTAATGAACACCATACAGTTGATAGTTGGGTAACTATAATTAGCTTTTAAACAAAGATAAAGTCTTTAAAAATGCACAGTGTTTGTCAACAAATTGTATTATAAGTATTTTGTTTAAAGTGCCATTACAACAGATTTTCTGATATTGCTGTACATTAATTGACATAATTACGTCAGTCTGTACTTGAGGGCCCACAGAATGAGCTCTTTTCACCTTATATACAATTACATTTCAAGTGTTATACATTTTATTAAATGTTTGCATACTGCTTATTAAATCTCAAAATGGGGATTTAACAAAAGAGTTGTGATATACGATGGACAAATAAAAGCTTTTGGCTCTAGTTTTCACGTCCATTCAGCAGAAAGAGGTGTCTGTCTTTCAGATATTATTTTAAACATTTTCTTTCCTTGAGATAACAACATACAGAACGTTCCACATCAGCTTTAAGCTTGATTCTTCTATAAACTTACTGTCCTCATACATTTAGATTCAGCCTCTGTAAAATGTACATGCAGTCTTTTTTCCCCCGGGTTATATGATGAAGGCAAGGTCACAGCAATGTCAATAGCACCACAACACAGGCTGCCTACTCAGCTCAGCTGTTAAGAAAAATATGCTGACACCTCGAATAACCTCACATAACTTGAGCTGAGATAGGCGAGAACAGGAGAAAATGTAAAAAGGAAAGCATAGAGCAACAGAGGCCATTTGTTCAGTGTTCTGGTTTCACTGACCACCTGTTAGCCAAGAGACTCAGCTGTTGTTTTAATGGAGAGAACTGGATGCAGAGGTTTAAGAGGTTGGTTTGTATTGTTTAGGGACCTATTAAAAAGGTAACAACAAATAAATGCTCATAATTATGCCCAGTTTCCTACCACCTTATCTGTAGTTGTGCCCAGTGTTCTGGCAGTATGGCTTTAAGACTAAACATGTCTTACTCAGCAGAAGGCATGAGAGTCTGTGGGGAAACCTTAAAGGGTCTTTGTATGTGGTGGCAGGTGCTAACACACCTGCTGCAGGGCATGCAAGACATGCATACCGCCAGAGACCTCAGCTGGCTGAAAATGCTGTCAGTCATCAGTGAGAGTATTCTTCACTGCCTGCAAGTTACTGTAACAGGCTCACTGAGAGGTTTTCTTGTAATTGTTTTGCTCACTAAAACAACAAGATGCCAATATGCTTGTTCCAGTATTTCTTTAATGTAGTAGCTAAATCCACAATGTTAAACCATTCAAGTTTCTGACAGCATTCAAGCCTGAGTCATAATTTTCCACCTTGTCACTAATAATAAACAAGTCCCCTAAAATAATGCATCAATGCCTTTAGAACTTTTAAAAGGTGTGACTGGTTTTGTATGTTTCTTTTATGTCTTTTATGTGCCATGCCTGGCATAACTGGCATATTCTTAACATCCAGCCATCATTCTAAGATGCTGATCTGGTGTACGAGGGCCTAAGCTGTTATCTCTCTTGGGATGGTTGAGCCCTGACAACTGCTCAGCAGTCAAGCCTGCCAGAGTACATCAGCCTAGGAAGGATTGAGGCAGGCTCAGAGGGGCAAAGGGGGTCAAGTAGGGGTCATAAAGAGAAGAAGAAGGGAGGGCTGAGATACAGGAGCATGGGACTTGTGTTTACAGCAACCTCAAGTTGCCTGGCTGTACTCATGGTCTAAGGCAAGTCACAAATAAATCATCATTTGAAACATTAGTTTTTCTTTTGGTATATTGTAAAGCACTGCTTACTTATATAGGTTATTGGTGAAATAACATGAATAAAGACTAAACAATGAGAAAGAACAAAACAGAATGTAATAGAAGCTAAAGAGAGAGTGACAATTGACAGAATACAAACAGTGACATATTATGTATGGGTGATGTCGGAAAAGTTGGGGGTAGAATAACTGTACAGAAAGAGGATGAAGAGTAATTAGATTGAATCAATTGAAAATGAAGACATATTGATTACCAGTATATGTGTGTTTTGTGTGTGTGTTCTGGAGGTAAAGATATTTGTAACATCACCCTTATTTAGGTAATTCTACAATCACCAGTTGAACATAGCATCGATATGTTATGAGTTTTATTATTGTTGTCAAAATATACAAGTAATGGTTAGTATAGCACTAATTATAACTTCACACACTCATCTGTAAAATTGTGCTGTAGTCTTATGGCGCCAACCATCTTGTCAGCTGTGCGTCTGGGTACTCTAGCAGGAAGTTGGTGACGATGTTGTGGCCTCTGTCTTCACAATCTGGAGCACAATCTGGAGCATAATCTGCATTCTGGTTTTGAGTTTATAGTAAGTTAGGAAGAAATCCTTCATTGTTCAAGTTGGTTGGTTAAATTGAGCTAGCGCATGCTGTATGGTCTCACGGTTTAAGATGATTGTGGTTTCAGCACCTCAAATGATGCCTGTGGCCTGCAGATACCTCCTGTTATTATAGTCCACATAATGAACATTTCTCAAACAAGTTTGTCCCCACCCCTTGAAAGAACACAGGAGCATGCGTTGAGTCTTGAGAAGCGCAATGAAATCCTTCCTAGTTCGACCTGTTCTGTAGTTGACCTGCACTCTCAACTGGTCAGATCATAGGCTGTTTTTAATCAAGAGTAAAAATTGACCCTACATCAGTTCAGTGTGAAAATACTCTGTCAGTATCCATCCTTCTTGTTTTATCAAACACTAAAATTGAGCTACTGTTGTCAGTGGAATTGTATTAGAATAAAATACAAGTTTATTTTGCCAATTAACAGCCAGAAATGATCATATCAAATGTTAATACCCTCTCCACACTAATCACAGAAACCACTCACTGATAGTAAATAAACAAGGCTGATAATATATAATAATAATAATAATAATAATAACATTTAGTTTGCTTCCTTCCAGATTTTGACATGAAGAAAGACATTGACACTTTGATAGCAGAGGAACGTGCTGACATCATCTCTAAATATGACAAGGTAAGTGTGTGCACAGGAATGTTGTCACCTAACAATAACAATATTCAGGATATTTATGATAAACAAGCATAATGCAGTTAATGGACTAATTATCATGGTTAAATTAGAGGAAAAGTCAGTGTAGCATTCCCTTCTTTACTGATCAGCATTGGTCCTGGAGAGATTTCAACCACTGCCACAGACAGCGAACCAGAGTTCAGTAAAGTAAAGGGAAGTTAAGGTGTCAAGTTGATGGTCTTTCTCATATAGAGAGGCCCTGAGTGTTGCCTGCAGTGTGGGAGCTCAGAACAGATTCACTCCCTGCAGGCAGTGACAATGGGTTTACTAGTAATAATCAATTCATTACAGGGGGACTGAACGTTGTTGTTTAGTTCACAAATTAAGATTGAGTCACTTTCAAAGGGACCCATTAGGAGTAATAAAACAAGAGTACTGCACGTGAAGGAGAGGAGGAGGGTTACATTGGAAATGTTGGTCTGTTTGCTGAAGATCAAACTCCTTTGTTGGTGTTTCAGGGCAGGCACGAGGGTGTCAACATCGACCCATGGGAGGATGCTGACTACAGCATCTATAAGGTTACTGACCGCTTCGGCTTCCTGCAGTAAGTTACCCACCTTAAGCTCTGACCTCCCTGTAGTGGATTGAATTCTAGGAATACACCTGAACATATTTGTGGACTATTTCTTCACTACTTCCTCTCTCTCTGTTTCTCTCTCTCACCGTGTGATGGTGTCTTGTTTCAGTGCTAAATATAGATCATTACATCACTTTCCCTTTATCTAATACTTTTGTCTTCATTGCTCCTCCAGTGAGAAAGAGCTGCCAACACCCAGTGCGCTTGAAGAGAAGGTATCCAATTTTAACCCATGTAGCAAATCCAAATAATGACCTTGACTGGATTTCTTTTACTCCTTTTACCACAGACAGTGTACATTTATGTATTTTGAAATATATTTTTTCCTCACCTTAGCAAAAGCTGCTGGAGGTGGAGCGAGTTGAGAAATGGCTTAAGATGGTAAAGAACTGGGACAAGTACAAGAACAGTGAGAAGGTGTGTAAAAATGTCCTGATGGCACTCAAAACATCAAATCACTGTCTCAATTTAGCCTTACCTTCACCCATATTTTACTAAACGACGTTATGTATTGCTTCCGTTTCTGTTTTCCATTCCCTTTTTAACCACAGCTTACTCCCTTTTCTCCCCCTCCTCTCTGGTCTAGACAGTTGAATCAAGTTCTTAAGCCCATGTGAGGAGTCCTTGTCATTCAGCTACAGACCATAAAGAGGCATAAATGACCCTCTCCCTCTTAGTTGTTGTGGTGAAGACTGTCTCATTCTGTTAAGAGTGTCTTTATTTATGTTTGTTCACATGTGTTTCAGTTGGTGAAGCGTGTGTATAAAGGTATCCCTCTGCAACTTAGAGGCCAGGCCTGGGCCTTGCTCTTGGACATAGAGAAAGTCAAAAAAGAAAATGAAGGAAAATATGAGGTATGAATCTTTACATCTAATGACCACTCCTCTAAAGTGATGATCCCGTGAAAGGGTAAATTCTCACTGACTGATCTTATGACACATCCCCCCTTTCTTATCCTCCAGAAAATGAAGCAGCAGGCTCGAACCTTCTCCACTGAGATCAAACAGATTGACCTGGATGTCAACAGAACCTTCAGGAACCACATCATGTTCATGGACCGCTTTGGAGTCAAGTGAGTGGGCGTATATACAAACATAAATGATTCTGGTTAAAGGCTTAATATGCGATTTTTCACACTTAAATGTAATAGAAATCAAGTATATCCTCTGAAAATAACTCTGTGAGTCATGACTGTCTACAGTGGGTGTAACACCTGAGTCCCACTGTCTGTGATGTTTTCCGAGCTTTCCTAGCCATAGCTTCACTTTGTTTACATCGCCGAGACGACCGGCCGGCTCCTCCCCTCGAGTATAAAAGTTGTTTAATTGAGTAGACTAGAGAAAAGAAGAATTACATACTGTACTCACTGCTTAATTGAATGTCACGTAAGTGTTTCTAGATCACGCTCATTTCAGGTAAATTTACATGCAGTGTGAAGATAAGAGCATAATAAAGATCGCTAGCATTAGCATGCTAACACAACAGTGCAACGCGAGTTGTTTTGGTGCTCAAGAGTGACATCTGCTGGATCAAAAAAATTGCATATTAAGCCTTTAAGGACGTCACTATAGTAATTATCCTAGCAACAACCCTTTGATGTTACTAATCACTCCCGACCTTTAGCCTGTAAAATAAGTGACACAGATTTGTAAGCTTCCACAACAACATTTCTATCACTTTGCATGTGCTATGGATGTCTCCTAAATTCATGTTTTCATTTTCTTTGTCACCTCTCATGTTAAGTTTTGCCCTCACTAAAGGGTGTGACCTCCAGCTTAAACCTTGAGGCAGCCCCACACTCATACACACACACACACACACACACACACAAACACACACACACAAGACTAAAGCGGTGGTTTCCTCCTCTCCTCTCTGTGTTTTATTAGCCTTCCTGTCAGTGCTCGAAGCCCCACAGGAAATGGCATTCATACACAAATGTGCAACCACATGAGTGCACATGTACAAAATATCACTGCCACCAATGTTGGTCTTTTACTCTTATATATATGACATTAGAAAATGAATTAAATATACCTCCAGTTAGTTTAAGAACAACTGTGAATCTGACACTGTGAAAACCAAAGGTTTGTACTTGTCAGTTTAGCTGTGAGTGCTCTTCTCTCACTCTTTGTAACGTACTTCCTCTTCGATTCAAAGCCACTCAGTCCAAACACACCAAAACACCACTCCATCCTGCTTGGCAGCCCACTCCTTCCCTGCAAGTCAGCAGCTGTCTCACTGACACCGACACACTGACAGCTATTTAAAGCTCCTTTCCTGCCTCTGTCACTGTATGAGACACATATTTACTATGGAGGCCTGGAGGGGAGACATCCTCTCCTGTCTACATTATGTTTGTTACATAATGTCCTGCTACAGTAACACATGCACTCTCAAACACACACAAAACATCCCTTGTGTTCATTAACTGAAACAGTTGAGACTCTAGTCAGCCGTGTAGCACACAACCCTGTGGTCAAAGAAGCTGCATACTCGGTGTCACTCAAGCACTAATAGATCACAGAAGTCCTTTCACACACACTCCCTTTGTGTAAACTTACAAGCTAAGCTAGAAGAAGAGGGACTGTACTAAACATACGAATAAAGATTTGTTAAAAATCCAGATGGTAGGTAGAAGTGATAATTTTTCAGCCTCTCCAGAAATGTTTGCAGCTGTTTTGAGTTCATTGGTGGAGATTGATGAAGGGAATTTAAGAATGAGATCATTTAGAAATCATTACTCATAGCCTGACACACTGTCCCAGCTTGCTTGATTGTTGCTAAGGAACCACATCTCTGTTGTAACTGGTGGTTTCTTTTTTTCCTTTTCCAGGCAACAGGCGCTGTTTCACGTCTTAGCATCCTACTCTGTGTACAACACGGTAAGTTTGTTTTTTGTGTTATCAAAAGGTGTGTTCATATAATATGGAGGAGTCATTACAAAAAAAAAACTGCACTTTAGTGGCGCAACAGCTGAAAGTCAGTCAAGTGCTTTAGACCCATCTGTTGACAGCCTTGTTTAGAGCCTTTTATTTGAGAGTTTGGTTCTGCCTGAATGTACAGCAACACTATCACAATCCAAACACCAGTAAAGCTACATCCATACTCGGCTCTCAAATAGTTAGACCAAGTTTACTCTTGATGCATCATGTTTGTTAAAAGAGAACAAAATCGTCTTGGTTCAAGATACACTGCTGGAAACACTTTTCATGAAAGCCCAAACCAGAAAAGTTCATCCTTTTTATTGTAAATGTTTTGGGGTTGTCTTTGGTTACGTTTTCAAAGTGCATTACTGAATGCTGATGTAATATATACTGATGATTCCTTGCATCTACTCTTCAGTGCTTATCACCCCCTCTTTACCTTCTCCTGCTTAAGCAAAGTTTCTTTCCTTCAAGTAAAATCCTGCTTTTACAACAAGCAACGATTGTATGTCAACACACAGTCATTGGTATACAGTGAGTGCATTGTATGTAGTTTGAATCTTGACCTGGATATAAATCTGTATTGATTAATTCTTGTAAAGGCCCAGTTGGCTGCTGTCTGATAGGGTTTAAAAAATGTTTGGATCCAAATCTGGTCTCATGTACAGCGCATTACATCTCCCCACACACAAACTCAGTCCAAGTCTGTTTTTTTTTCTGATTAAGCTCAGTAGTCATTTCTGCGTGTTAGAGGTGCCAGAGCCAGAGGAAATGGGCATGTGCTGTTCCCTTTTTCCCTTTTCCCCTCTCCTCACACACAGCTCTGAAGAAAGTGGGTCAGTAGATGAGACTGTGAGAGAAACAGGGAGGGGGGGGGGGATGGGGGGTTGTTTGTCCTTTTGCCTATGTTATGGCAGAGAAGAATGTGGAGAATGTGTAGTTTAACCTCAGTGTTGCCCTGGTAATGTTTACTGTATTTCCTTTAAAGGATACTTATGAGTATCCATTTGTAACGGGGCAATAAATCTGCCTTAATATGGACAATATCAAGTGTGTGTCCGGTTTAGTGTATCTGTGCTTGCCAAGGGCGATGTGTTTAGTGTAAATCATTGAATCATGGTGGAGTCAAATTGGCAGCTGTACAAGTTGAAGACAGGACAAGCCTGTGAATGAATTTTAAACTGCAGTAAATATTTGAACGTTTTTTGGTCAAAGTGTTTATAATACTGTAGCTGCATGTACTGTAGGTCTGGATGTGTGTGGTTTTACTGCTCATGAGGAGCTGCACAGTCTGCCTTCAGACCACATCAGACATTCAGGTGCTCTCCTCACTTCACTTCCCAGCCTGTGTGCGTGTATGTGCTCTATTAAATAATGAATATTTCCTCTCATTTGCCCATTCTGTTTAATTGAACCTGTCTCTTCTGCGGTGGTCCCCCAGGAGGTGAGCTACTGCCAGGGGATGAGTCAGATCGCTGCTATCCTGCTCATGTACCTGAATGAGGAAGAGGCCTTCTGGGCTCTGTCCCAGCTCCTGACCAACAGCAAGCATGCCATGCACGGTGAGAAGGAAGAGAGATGGACAGAAAGATTCAATAAAAACAGAGCTTATTAATGTTCAGACCTATCACATACAACTGTTTTTAGTATACAAATATTACGCACATACACAGAGAACACAGGGCTACTCTTTTTTTTTTTTTTTTTTTTTTTTTTAATTCAAACCAGTTTGAAACTTTCCAAACAATTTTTTTATAACTTTGCCAGAATATTTGCCCCAAATTAAAGGTGTATAGAATTTGGTACCACAGTTAATAGATCTTCTCATCTTCTCTCAGTGCTTTTTATCAAATATTTTAAGAGGACAATTGCCCTTCATTTCAAATCTATGTCTCTACTAGCATTGCAAATCGTTTATTGTATGCTTTTTAAAATATTTTCTAGGGTTCTTCATCCCAGGATTTCCGAAGTTGCATCGTTTCCAGGCCCAACACGAGCGCATCCTCTCCAAAATGCTGCCAAAGCTGAAGAAACACATGGTGAGTTTAAACTCAACTGTATGCCTGATTGCTTTCTTGTCCATCGTGGAAACATGATGGAGGTAAGTGATTGCAGACATGATCATGAGATCCATTTAGACCATCAATTATTATTTGTAATTAATGTTGCAAAAAAAACAAAACCACATGTTCAGGATGTTACTGCATATCACAGAGTCATAGAGCCTCATTGACTAGGAGATTTATAGTTCAGAATATGATCAAGATCTATCCATTCTTACCCCTCAGGACAAGGAGCAGATGACAACAGGGATTTACACCACCAAATGGTTTCTGCAGTGCTTCATTGACAGAGTGAGTGTTTGGATATCTGCACAAAATGATCCATAGGCACATCTTTTTTGTTTACATCTTGTCCCAGGTGTAACACTCACAATCACAACAATAACAATCACAGTCCCTTGCTCTTGACTTTAGAATATTGTGCCACATCGCATGTTGTTTAATTGTTTTTAATGCTTCTATGTGTCTTACGTAACAGACCCCTTTTACCCTCACCCTGCGTTTATGGGATATCTACATAATGGAGGGAGAGAAGATGCTAAATGCCATGGCTTATACAATATTCAAGTTACACAAAAGTGAGTATGACGCTGATTAACATTGTCTTCTGTGCCTTTATGTGATAAAATAAGTAAAACAAGCATCAGTATGCCCAGATACAGCAATGACTGCTGGTGCTTTACCAACTAGTGTAACTGTGTGGAAACATCGCACGCCGCCTCTCGCTTGGCTGACTCCTAACTGCATGGCTTACATAATGCAAGTGGCCGGTTGCTGTGGAGAAGAATCGAAAGCTGTATTTCTATTGGATGCTTGCTTGCTCGCTCAACATTGTTGAATTCCTTCAAAGCAACTCTTTGTGACGGGTTGCTTCTCTGTTGGTATCTTGAAATTAGACATATGTTACACTACTGTCATTGTCAAGCATGCATCACAGTATTACAGAGGTTTCACAACATGTAAGTTCAGGAGGTTTGCATTACCCATTCTGTGAGCTAATTTGCCTCTGTTTTGTGTCTGGTTTGTTGTCCAATCAGAGCGCTTGCAGAGGCTCCAGTTAGAGGACCTGAGGGAGTTTCTTCAGGAGCAGCTGGCTGTTTCTTTCTTCCTGCCTGATGACGTGGTGGTTGAACAGTTACAGGCTTCTATGTCTGAACTACGAAGTAAAAAGCTGGACCAACCTCCACCAGGTGCAGTTCTACCCTTTATCCTTCTTTTTCCTTTTTTCAGTGTAAAGCCTCATTCACTTAGTATGATATATCTATACAAAGTTCACCTTACAAGGAAATACACACAAGAAATTGTTCTCTCTGTTGACATACTCCCTGTTTTTTAACCCCCTTGAAGCCAAATCAGAGGAGCTGCCAAAGAAACCTCTGGGTCAAGAGAGAGCAGTTGTCCTTCAGCCTGTACAACCTGATTCTCCTCTGGAGGTCAAAATCAATCTGCAGGCTGACAGCCAACCCAATACAGAGATGCAGCAAAGAGACAGCACTGCCCTTAACCAGACGCCTTCTCCTCCCAAACCACAGAACTCTGCAACACTTCCTTTGCCTTCCCCTGAAGAAGTTGTAGTCCACACTCATGATACGCCTACTCCTCAAAGACCTTGTAGAGCTCCTCCATTACCTCCAAAGGTGGACAAACCCTGTGCTCAGGTTGGGTTGAACAGAGATGTAAAAGAATCTCTTCCGAAGATTAGCCAGGCAGAAGATGGGGGTAAACAGGAAAGACAGCCTGAAGAACCAGACACCCTGGACAGGTCTGTGGATTGGCCTCCCCCCTATGAACCGCCTGATATGGCAGCTCTCGACATGCAGTCTGAAGAGGAGATCATGGACCTTCCAGATTTGCCCCCACCTCCTTTCTTATACCCTGAGGAGGTTGACCCAAGTGTCCCAGAGACCCAGCACCACTCTCCATCCACCCTCTCGTCCTTACCTCACGTCCCTAAAATGAAGCCACCTCCAAAACCATGCCTGAAACCGCCCACGTCTCTGGACCTAACACAGAAAAAACCACCTCCTTTTAAGCCTTCCCCTCCCCGTGCCTTCACGACATCCTCCTCATCTCCCAGAATTCCTCCCCCAAAGCCAACCAAGTTCCCCGTGTCTCTCTGCGTCCCGGTGTCTGCAGGAGATCGGCGGCCCTCGAACACCTCGCAGTATGACAACCTCTCTGAGGCAGGCGATGACGACCGCTACTTTGAGAGAATGCTAGGGTCCACGCCTGAGGAAATGCCCAGCATGCATTGCGAGCCCCCACATAACATCGACAAAGACTATGACCCTGCTCGGTACCCTCTGCCACCGCCACCCATGTTCATTCCTCCCTCGCCTTCTTCTCTTCCTCCCTCGCTGTGCGCTCTACCAAGTTTGCCTCAGGAGCCAGAATATGAAGGAAACGACAGCTGGGTGGAGGACTCCATCATCCCCCCTCCGCCGCCTGGTTTTTCTGACAGACTCACTCCCTTTCAGTGTAATGCTGTCAGCTGTACAGACACACACAGAGCCGCCTCGCCTGGTTACTCTAAGCATTTCTCCAGGGGCCCCAGGGACCATTCTGCTTTCCCAGCACCACTGTTGTACACCGGGTCTCCCCCCGGCCTCTCCAGACCCTCAGGACAGTCAGCAGTGGGGGTGCCCCTGGTCAGATCCAGTCCAGACTTTTGCAGGATGTCTCCTGGGGGACAGCAACTGCCAAAATCAGTGACCTTTTGAAATTTCCACATTTTATTGAAGTGTTACTGATTTTGCTAACATGATTCAGACTCTATTAGAGCTTGATTAGTTTTCGAAGCCATGGGAGAGATGAAAGGCCAGTATCTATTCAGTGTGTCGAAGGTTTGTGCGCGTGTCGGTGTGTTGTGTGGAAGTCCTTTTTTTCACTGATACAGTATGTACAGATATCTGTGACATGAACCTTTGAAACAAGGGCAGTTAATTTTTCTAAATGTCCAACTTGTATTTAAAACTGTGTTACTGTTGGCTGCACACACAAAAAAAGTGACCGTGAAAATATTTGGCTTTCAATTAGTTTGATGAGAGAATGAGAGAATCTACATAGAAATAGTTGATCTAATTTCAGCTGTATTTCTCACCATTACTTCATCTCCTGTTTGTTAAAAAAAGGAAAGTGTCTTAACCTGACCGCAGTGCACCGAGTATAGCAACTCTTAACAAAAGGGCTTTGAGGCTGCAGAGTTACAGTCATCTTTATTAACGCACCCAAAGTCCTTATTTATACTGCAAACTGTGAGCTGGCTCACAACTTAATAGCAGCTGTTACTATAACACGGCTTCTTTACTGTTTCTTCATGTCAATACTTGATTACAATGGACCACTTAACCAGGCTGCACCACTGCAGTTTGCATGCAAGTTCGTAACAACCAGCGATAGGGAAATACATGGTGCAGCTTGTCACTGGTGTAAATACTGAGGATAGTTTCATATGAAGCCTGCTCAGGTTTTTTTTCCCACCCAGGTAGCAGTGGGTACTCTGTGGCTATTCACCTGCTTTGTTGTGTTTTAAACTGAGCGTTTGGGATGCTGTCATTTAAACAAATGGGTTATATCTGTTTGTCAGACACTTCACAGCAATAATGTTCTTTTCATGTATATACATGCATGCATCAAGACTTAATAAAGTTGAAGTATACGACTTAACGAGAGGAATGCAACATACTATCACCTCAGACCGAGTTACAGTAAAAATCCTTGTTGCAATATTGATGGTATGTAGCCCCACCTAGTGGTCAGAGGTTTTACAGCTGGACGGTAGAAGGCTTTAAGCTCTAAAATGTCCAGACATGAGGAGGACTTTGAAGATGCTCGAGCAGAAAATTTCTATTTATGAATGTGCAAACCATAATTTATATTCAATACACAACACAGGGCACAGTGAGCTTGAGTTTAGAATACATATTACACTGTTTTATCCATGCACAAATCGGGGAGAGTTGCAAATAAGTCAAAGTTAAGTTCATTCAGCAGTGTTTTAGAGCCATGTGGTGACAGTGGTGTCAGAGCAAAAGTTATTAAGAAATGGAAGTTGAGCCATAATATACTGTTAAAGGACCTAATAGATTAAAAAAAAAGGGTTTATATTGTTGTTTCATACAGTTATATTATATGCCATGTTTAAGCAACAGTTATGTTTTGTTTATTTTATACATTGAACTTTGTCATTGCCAAACGGTATTAAACTCTTTAAGTATTCAGCTGTTTTCTAATGGAGTTCCAGGTTACAACGTCATGTGTCAATGTGTGTTCATAAACTTTGGTCGCTGCTGTGATTTCTATCCCAAGAGCTAGAATCTTGGACCGCACAAAAGTATGTTCAGCTAGCTGGAGAATCTTTTTGTAAGTCATGTGACCTGACCACCGTTTGTGCGTCATCACTTCTCCTTTTTCTGGACCAACTGAACATCTATGATGCTGGAGCTCAGACCAAAGCTGATGTACGTTACTGTAACCGCTTGTTGGGAGTTTTATAAAGAGTTGAACCTTTGCTGTCTGTTGTCTTTTCTTTCCTACAGAGACAACCCACATATTGTTTCAGACGTTTATTGCAAACCCACAAACCATGTAGTCTCCCTGTACATATCTTGGGGAAAAGCAGTGCAAAGCATTTCACTCAAAGTAAACATAGATGATTTAAATAGAATGGTGGTTAAAAAGCTTTTTCATATTTTCTTTAAATAAAGACATCACTAAGACGGCAACATATACAAGTTGTACTTCATCTAGGGAACTGACACCAGACCCTGTGCGGCATATTATGAACAAGAACTATACTTAATGTACAAACATCCTGATTTTGTAAGGCAAGGGTTAGTTTAAAAATAACAAATAGAGCCACATCCATCTTTGGTGAAATTCACATAAAATGAGCTGTCGTTGACAAATATAAAGGATGACTTTTCTTAAAGCTGCATTAGTGTAGAATTTCCGGACTTCAAGAATATTACATGAAAGTGCGTTTATAGTTTTAAAATTGAAAATGTGAGTGAATGAGTGAGTACCTTCTTAGTCCTGAAACATCTAAATAACCAAATGCTAAATATTCCTATATGTTATGTTCATCATTGTTGCCAAGAAAGCATAGAAACAATCCTGATTAAATTCAACATATTTTAGAGAGCAATGTGTTTCAAGTTTTAAAACAAAGGGTGTAAGTAACCAACTGAAACTGCCAGTACCTCAGCACGGGAAAGGTCCATTATGCTGGGGGTGTGTTGAGTGGAGAACTGCCCTGCTGCCAGTGAGCAGTCCAGTTAGAGCCCAAAATGTTGAGAAAAATGGTGTACTTCATATCCTAAGCTGACTCATGAGGTTAGATAGGGAAGAGACGCTGTCCCTCAGTTTGGCGTCTTCCTCCGGTCCGAGGAACACTCCAGCCAGGCGTGTGGAACCTTTGGCTCCCATGATGCACGGCAGGCTGAGGAATACCTCTGAACCGATGCCACACCAGCCCTGAGGCAAAACAAAGTTAAGAGAGTTGACACCAGATAGAGTAAGAACGAGGAGAAGAATGATGCAAACGTTATGTTACGTGTTACGCAGTCGTTCTACCTGAGCCAGCGTGGAGACAGAGTGCGTCTTCTTCTTATCCAACAGGACACTGTTTGTGATGTCAGCGATGGACAAACCCACAGACCACGACCTCTGACCTCTGCTCTTTATCATCTCAAAAGCTCTACAAGCAAAATAAAAAGTTACCTTCTTGATGCTATTCAAGCCTCTAGAAAAGTCAAGTGTGATCAACACTTGTATTGTAACATTTTCTATCCTGTTTAATTCCTTCAACTTCATTGACAGAATCTGCATCCTGTAAATATTTCCATTTTCTTCTTCTACTAATTCTTATTTCTCTAAAGCAATTACACGACTCTGACCTGTCTAGCAGTGGCTTGGTAGAGGCGGATCCCGTAGCGATCTCTGGTTGCACAGAGGAGCTGAGCTGTGTGTTACTCATCACGGGAACTAAAAGACAAAAACAGTGACGAGCTCATTCATGTGCGTCATTTACAAAAGGCCTTAAGACGGCTGGTGAATGGAAAGAATGTATGACAACAGCAGGTTGTGCAGGGCTACAACAACTACCACAACAACAAATAGCTGGCAGAGGTTATAATAGCATGTGGAGGACATTTACAGGAAGAATTAGCAACACAAAGCTTCATGTAAATATTTAACGGATGCTTTCTGGCTCACCTTTGTCGTCTGACAGCTCTCCTATGACCCAGGCTGGTCTGTGAGTGTTCAGGTTTATATCCAGAACGTGACTGAGTCGCTCCGAGTCAAGGTTACAACCGGCTCCGATCACATGTGTCGGAGGCAAGCCACTCTGCCTCCAGGCAACTTGGGACATGAGGTCAACTAGATATGGACAAGGAAAGGAGGAAAGTCGATGAAATATTATGAGAGTTTTTGAGCAGAGTGGACAGAGTTTCTTTTTCCTCTAACACAAACCTGGTTGTGAAGCGATAATCATGACTGCGTTCGGGCTGAGACGTGCGAGATTTGGGATGAATCCTCTGTACAAGTCCACATTAGTCTGAACCACGCTTACATACGACTGCTCGCTGCTCCATGCATTTGCGGTCACCACGACAACCCTGGAGCCTGCAGAGGCTGAAAAGTCTAAAAAAAAAAGAAAAAAAGAAGAGCAAGAGAACGTAAAGCCATGCTGGTTCTAGAGTTTCACCTTGTTAACTTTTGCTTCACCCAAAAAGAATAGAAAGGCCAAAAAACCTTATTCAGATATATCTAAATTCTTGCTCTTTTAATGTCTCTTTGTCTCTTGCCTTGCTTGCTTATGATATTTCTACGTTCACCTGATTTTTTTTTTAATTTGATGTATGGAATTTGTTTTCTGTTAACACATTCCTGTGCTGAATACTTCAATCAACATTGTCCTAACTTTATATTTGAATGTGTTTTATCATTCCACCATTGGTCTGTCAATAATTCCTTAATGTATATCTGTAATGTTTTTCCTTTCTTGTTCTGTAAACTGCCTTGTAATAAATAAAGCATTGTTTAAAAAGAAAAAAAAAAACTTTTGCTTCACCCCTGATAGAAAACTTTTCTTAAATCCTCTGACTGGTCAGGGTCCTACTCTGCTAGTTTGGGAATCAGTGAATTCTTCTTCCCACCAATGGCAGGCTGATATCTTTCAAACAATCCAACCTCGAGCGATGACTCAAGCAGGAGGAACGTCTACATTTCTATATGACGGAGCAGAAAGTGACGTACCTCTAGATACTTCAACCTTAGGCAGACTGAAGATCTCCAGATCTGTGCTGCCGCCTTTGGTGGAGCTCTCAGCGACATCGATGAAAACAAGTTTATCCACTTTACACTGGATTAAAAGAAGAAAAAAAAACAATAACCATCCATACGTTTGGCATTTTAATTTAAGGCTGTAAATTATCCAGCATCATGGAAAATCCCTGGAAAGACTTTTAAAAAAGTTACCTTTGATAAAATGCTCATCACTGTCGCCATTCCCAAATCTCCTCCACCAACAACAGAGACTTTGTTGTTGAGCTGATGATGACTCCTGCTTCCACCTAAAACAAAGGTGAGTTAAGCTAAAAGAGGATACAGTCTTTTTTTTTGTAACTATCATCAACTGCAAAGTTAATATCATGTAAATTACCATCATTGATCTGGAGATTAGAGACAAAAGCAAGAAGGTCCTGGGGGTCTTTATCTTCTCCCATCGACTTTGTGGACAGCGGAGGATCCTCCGCAAACTTGGCAGTCATCTCATTCAGAAGGCCCACTACGGATGATTTTGGCTGAGAAGGGAAAAAAGAAAGAAATGAGCAACGCTGATGAAAACACAGCAGAATAATAATCCATTAGTTTCACGTGGAAAGCATAAAAGCCTTACATGATCCCAGTTGTGCAGCCCGGGCAGGTAGATCCGTCCTTGTGCATTGACATGTTTGCCCTCTCTGATGACCATGTTTGCAGTTGGTCTGAGGAGGCAGATGGGGGGAGTGAAGGGGAATGAGTCCAGCAGCCACAGCAGAACAGGGAAGTTGTAGGAACGGCCTTAAGATAAAGACACCGCCATCAGTAAGTCGTAACGATCTCACGCTGACATGAATGAGGAGTGTCAGAGGTCAGTCTTACCTTCATACTGGACAGGGATGTTACCGATTAATTTAATGAGATCTTTTTGCGTGCTGTCGCTGAAAGCTGAAATTGAAAACAGTCCGTTTTCGATCACGTGTCAGGTTTGAATCAAGTAGAGATCTTCAACACACACACACAAATAAAAAACTCACTGTATGTGCCTGTGCTGGGTTTCATCCCGGGGTAGATCCGATGGATTTTCTGCAGCTCCTCAACAGCAACGTCATGGAATTTGTACTAAAGAGCAAAAAGACAGACTCATCTATGACTGCTGAGATTATAAATCTATATATACACACCTACAATACAACTACTTTGCAGCTGCAATCGTTTTTGATCATCACATTTTTTTGTTTACCATCTAATTTAAGACCATCAATCAATCCAGACTGATTCATTATTCACTTATATCCTGCTATGAACCTACAATGAACTGCTCTGAACACTGCTCACATGCAACTACTGAACCACGACTTTTCTTTCTTTCAATTTGGTATTGAAGAGAAGATGAGATGATATCCTTTAGACAATGTAATAATGTGCTTTGTTGATATCTTTGTATAGAGCAACGAGGTGATTTTTGTTTGTTATCTGGATAGACTTCTCATCAGCGGATTTGGTTTCCAAAAATAAACACAACAACAAAGAAATAGCAGCCCAAATTAATTTCTTGTATTTTGTCGTATTTCCGCGCTGTCAACATTTCTCCAGGATTGATGAAGTGACGGAGCTGGTTCAGCCGGTTTGTTAAGGATGACAGCAGCTTACATAAATTTGATGAGGCTTCTGTGTTGGCCGGTTTTTATGCCAATTCAACAAATTAAAACCTCTTTCCGAAGCTTCTTCTCAGTCACTAACCTTGGACAGAGTCCGGTGTATTTTCTCTGAGCTGAGGTCCATCTATCGACGTTCAAACACAAAACGAGGTTTCCTTTTTTTTCCGTAATTTGAGCCTCTTGGCAGATGACTTCTTCAACTATTGATGTAAACACAAACTTCCGCAAACTTTCAGAAGTAGGCACGGGAAGACGCCTCCCACTAAAGACGTCACTTACGGCAAGGCAAAAGGGACAAAAAGCACAACAGGTGTGTTTTGAATTACCTCCACACACGTGAAATAACTTCTTTACTTTCTTTATACTATCCAACAATACTCCACACAATTTCTGTCTAAAAAATAAAACAATACATCAATGAATTAGTTCGCATTTGTCAACAAAAATCGGTAATAATAATATAATAATAGCCAACATAATAATAACAATTATTATTATATATTATATATTATATATTATATATTATTATATATTGTAATTATAGTAACATAATAAAATAAGATACACATTTTTTTTCAGAGTGACTAAACTAAGGATAAATGACACAGAAATTAGGCTAGTAAAGCATTAGTTTAATTGACATTTTGAAGAGTAAGAGTATAATATGTTAATAATCTCATAGTTTATGGGTGTTTGTGAATCCTTATAACGGTCCTTTAATTTAAGTAAAGATGATACACTAACCAGTACTTAGCCAATAACATATTATTATGTTTTTTATTACCCACCTACTGGCTAAGTAAAGAGGAGCACCATACTTGTTGGGTACTTTGAACTAAACATTACACTCTAGTTACCTCTTTTGTGCCCATTTTAATAAGTGGGTTTTCAAACTGAGTAGTTACTCGAAATTGAATCATTTCTTCATGATTACTTGTTCATTAGTTTCCAAGTCTGTCTGCCCATTGACTGGTCATACCCCAGGACAGTTCACATCGCCTCAGTGGATCTTAAATGAGCTTGAGCCCAGAGGAGACTGTGGCCTTCCTGGATCTGGTTTATATACTGTTTCCTCTTTGCATGGATTCAACTTGCATTTGTAGACTGAGCAATAACATTTTTTTGTGGAAGTGTACTTGATCCCATGCTGTGATGTCCACCACGTAATCGTATCTAATTTTCTTATGCAATGTTTCTGTGGGTCAAAGGTCATGATCAATCCTAATCATGAAAGCAACCTGCTGAAAGTTAAGTTAATTCATTGTGAGATTTTCCACCAGTTTTTTTTTTCTTGTAGCATTTCACAGGTTTTCCAGTCTTTGGGATGCAACATGTTGCTGGTATCCAATTCAAAATAGGCGTCTCGTTTTTTTTTCAAAAGGACATTTCGTAGTTTGAACATATGCTGTCTTTGTGCTTTTTTCAATTAAATATGAGGTTTCACTGTTTTCCAAATTTAGTTTTTATTTACATTTTACACAACACCCCAACTCTTTTGTTTGTAATTTATTATAATCAAATGTAATGTGTAAGTAATGTGATGTAATATAATGTTATGTAACGCAGTACAACAAACAGCTGCTGACATCATGCAAACAGTCAAATCAATACTTTTAGATCTACAGGGCACAGGGTTTGTTATCCAGACTGAGAGAGAGCGAGAGAGAGAGAGAGAGAGAGAGAGAGAGGCGGACGTTTTAACAAAGACAAACACAGACTTTCAATGTCAGAAATCTTTCACCACAGAAGAAGGCTCTGTTGACTAAATGAGTCTCAAATCAATAGCTTTCTAACTGTGGCAACCACACTTCTCTGTCACAACTTTTTCTTTTTTTGGATATTGTAGATAAACTAGTTAACGGGTAGATTATAAGGGAGTCTTCATCAGATTTTATAGAGTAGCTGATTACTTAATTGGGAACAACTGTTGTATATCAAGGTGATGTATATGTGAATCCTGATGATGGTCCTTTACTAATGCTGAGTTTTGGATTTTTTCTATGCATGTTTTTATTACCCACCTACTAGTTTAGTAAATGGCATAAGTATTTAAAGATAGATAGTACTTCATAGCCCTGATGGTAGGCTAATTCACCCTCTTCTCATGATGGTAAAATCTATTTCTAATTTCTATTTTTTTTTTGTTTTTGTCACTGCAAATGACCACAGCACTGTTATACTGTTCAATGATCATTTTATCATTTTTATTCTTCGTCCTTCAAGTGGAAACTGTTATTGTAACTTGAAAAATTTGGGTGACTTGCTAGTCAAACTTTTAAAAATTAATTCTGGGTATTTCGATGTTTGATTTATTTTTGGGCTTTTGAGATAGGACAATGGATAGAGTCAGAAATCAGGGAGAGAGAATAGGAGAGTAGGGAATGACATGCGGAAAGAAGCCACATGCTGGATTTAAACCTGGGCCGCCCGCTTGGAAAACCATAGCCTCCATACATGGGGCGCGTGTACCAACCACTGCGGCACCAGCAAATATACAGTATTTAATTGATGCAAATCAAAGTGAAATATGTTCCAAATATAGACTTTAAATAGACTGTGAGTGTGTTTTTACATAAAATGTGTCACGATTCCTGTTGTTGTTAATTTCAGTGTTAAGAATGCATTTCCTGTTTTATTTTGTATTGATCTTCCCTCCTGTTGCTTTTAACACTTTTTCTGTTCTTATTCCTGGTTGAAGTTTCTAGTGTTTCCTGTTTTATTTAATCAACTCTATCCTTGCGTGTCTCTGTTTCCTGTGTGTTTATTCTGTTGAGTTTAGTTTTCAGTGTTTCCAGTTATGTTTTGTAGTTTTTGTCCCCCTCTGTAAATCTTATTTATAGTGTTTCTCCCTGCCTCTGTGTTTCCCTCCTGTTCTTAATGTCCTCTTTGTCCCCCCTTGTGTTTGATTATCCAGTCTATTTAGTCTCTGTGTGTTTCTTCCCTTCTGTGTCAGTTCATTGTCAGATTTTCCCAGTGGTCATACGTCTTCTTACCAGTGTTTCTGTGTTTTCCTCGTGGCTCCTTGTTTCCCCTTTTCCCAACAGAAAAAAAGGTCCAGGTTTCTTTCTTCTCTTTGCTTTTTTTCTTTTCATATAAACTCCTCCACATCTCTTCTCTCCTCCTCCAGATCTATAACTGCTCTTGCTCCAAACCTCCATCATCAATAAAATCAACAATGAGTCATCCTCAAATTTCCAAAGCAAAGGTGAGTGGTAGTAGCAACGTACCTGGACGGCCTTTGATATGTTTTGTTTGTCTTTGTAAAAAAAAAGAATTTCTGTTGACACATTTCACCTGTCAGGAAAACAAACCCTGGGCCCTGTAAACATGTCAGTATGGATTTGCTCGTCCTCATAAAGTCAGCAGCGGTTTGTCATACTCATATGATATGACATCACTTTCCTTAATGTTACAGTAAATGACATTATATCATATAATAGTATATCACCGCCTCTTTTATAATCATAGTATACTATTTTTTTAATTTAAAAAATGCAAAGCATGTCAAATGTTGAAATTGAGGAATGTCATTACATTAGTAAAATCAAATGTCCATTTTGAATTTGATGCCAGGAACACTTTTTTTTATGTTGGGAAAGCAGCAACAAAAGTCTGGTAGAGTTGTGAAATTCTAAAATTAAAAACAAAACAAAGATGACCCTGAACTGTTGAGCTGCTGAAATCCTGCTTCCATGAAACAAGAAGGGGAAAACGTTCCACTTTCAACTTTAGATATTGGTCTCCTCGGGTCTGAAATACTTACAGAGGGTTGTTAGAACAAGTTGTGATGCATCAGTGGAAAACACGTTTCTTTTTGAACACGTTGCTGGCATAAAATTCAGAGTTGGCCTATGATTTTCTAAAAACAATTGGTTTCAACTTTTGATATGTCATTGTGCTATTTTCAGTTAAATACGGGGTCACATCCTGTTTTTATATAACAGTAAGTAGTACAGTTAGGGCCCCAGCTTTTTTTTAGTGGGGTTGAATATCCCACTTTAAATGTAAAACTCATTGTAAACTTAACACAATGTATGAGGGATGAACAATGTGGAAAAACCCTGTTACCTAAGGTTAACACCATTTGTATTCCATTTGTGAGTTACCAAATCTAACATTAAGTGACTGGAAAGTTTCAGAATTTCTTATTTTTCTTTGGAGCAAGACATGTGATGGAAATATGCAGGGGAGACAGTCAAGTTTATCTTTTCTTACTGCTTCAGTTTTACGTGTATCCAGGGAGAAGTTGGGCGATGTTTCAATGTCCGTGTAAAAGTGGCTTCCAGGAGTTTATGCCATAGGCTGCCAACTATAAGAACCTGTTGGTGCACACCAGTGGTGAAGGAGGCCATCAGGACAGAAGCCTGGAAAAAGTGTTTTGAGGCTTGGTGAGCCCATGCGTGTGTGGAAGAAGTAGCAGTCGATTTTCTGGCACAACTTCACCAACTAACAAGGTGCTTGAAGAGAGCAAAGATCTCCAGCAACACTTAGTTAGTCATACTATGAAGACTTTATTAAACTGACGCTTTTCAGCTTGTGGTCTTTATCAGGGTGGGGAGGCTTTGGAGGACTTCAGGTTGGCCTCAAATTCTGTCATCTTAACAGGAACAGCAGGATTGGAGAATTCTGACCCAGGCTGGAAATGTCTCTGTATGGTGGAAAGACCACCTTAAGGAGCCACTGAACTTGACCAACATGTCCTCTGATGACAAGGCAGATTTTGAAGATCCAGGAAGAGACTCGCCGATATCATTTTGAGGGTTCTTGCTTGGTGGCCTGTTCATCACAGGTCCTGGAGGGATTCCTGGTCTAGAGGCCATACCAGATCTGTTGCATGCAGGAGCGTGTCCAGAGGGGTGGCCTAGAAATATGATTGGTCGACCCTGGTGACACCCCAAAAATCCTAAACTCTGATTGGCTAGTTGCCCTGTCAGAGTTAAAACCAACTATAAAAACTACTTTGCACATCCCATGGGAAAGTTATCCACACTGTCTTACTTGCAAAGAACTAACTGGAAATGTGTCAGGACCAAAACATTGCAAGTTAGACAGTTTGAAGGAGTTTGCATAGACATTTCTAAGTTCCTTAAATTGTGACTTAGAAATATATGAATCTTCTTTTCGTGTCATTAAAGAATTAAGCTACTGTTGCCATTTCCTTGTGTTATACAAGTAGATATGATTGGTGAGGTTGAAAAGGGTAAATCAATATTTGAGTTTGTGCACACATCACACTTCAGGCCACACCTGAATAAGCGAGTACCCCAGTTGGTCCATCCCAGTCAAAAAGATCTGGACTTGCCTGGCTGAGGACGGACTCCTGATCTGGAGCCTCTATCATTCTGGGATGAGATGGTCTCTGTCAGTTCTGATCCATTATCATCTATGACTCATGTAGATATCTTCAAAACTGACGGATTTTCTGCAGCCCAACAATAACTTGATGGTATTTGTTCTAACAGTAAGAGGGGAAAGAATTATCTGTGACAGGTGAGATGAAAGATACAGAATTTGAAGGTCCCTGTGTATATCTGTTTTATTCAAAAGTATCTTTAAAGAGCTGTCAGGAATGTTCATTTTATTCTGTGAACAGGGGAAACACAAGCTAATCCACTGTTAATCTTGCCTGAATGTGCAGCTGCTTTTTATAATCATGTTAAAGACCCATCAAAAAGTCATGACAACATATTGAACTGGCACAGTCCTGAGTGGATAATTAAGTTGTGTTACATATTGGTTATAAAACGATTTTCCAGCAACAATGGAACCACGCTTTTTTTTTCTCTGAATTTATCAGCAATAAAGCTTTCAACTAATTTGGAAAGTTAAGTAATATAGAGTTAGGAAATAACCCAGGGCAGTTTCCATCTGTAAAGGCTGCACATCACTGGTTTGTTTTGGAAAAGCAAACTATGAGTTCATTATTGTATGGCATTGTGGTGTTATTAACATTTCTCCCAGACACGTTCATTGACAGAGCTGGTCTGTCTTTTCTCTGAATCGAGGTTCTTCTATTGAGGTTCAATAACGAAGATGACATTTTTTTTAGCCCCCCCCCAATGTCTTCAACTGAAAAAAAAGCAAAGAGCAAACTTTCAGGAGAGGCTAGGAGAAGGAACTGAATCCACACCTCATTCATCACTTAGAACAAGCCCAAGAAGGAAGAAATAGAAGCACACAACAGTCACTAAAGCTGACCGTGGTCTGAAAGGACATTCTGGACAACACATTTAATTACTTTCAGAAAATTAATTACTCTTTAAAAATTATATTAAACGCTATTTAACGCCAATAGAATAATATCTCAATGACTTAGTTTGCAACCAAAATAACGTCTTCATTTCTGCAGTAGACGCCAAGTTCTGCATATTAAATACAGATTGTCAAACTTGAAAAAGCATAGATAGAAACTGAACAATTAAATAAAACCCTTTAAGTAACAGTTTTTTCTCAAATTCAGTCAAGGAGAAAGACACGACACAGCATGTGATCATAACTTCTGCATATTCTGTTGACTTTACAATCAGAGTTTGGAAAAATATGCAACTTTTGTTCAAAAATAGTTATCAGCACATTGACACGGTTTGTCATTGTTTTTTTTTTTTTAAATAAAAAAAAAAAAAAAAATCACACTCTTCCATACTTGTGGTTTTCTTTGCAACTCCTTTAAGAAATTGAGACTGTCGATAGGGTAAACCTGCATTCAGTAGGGGAGAAGTATGCTAGAACAGGAAATGTGAGGATCTGTCATCACGTCCAACTTGATGCATAAATGGTTTGTGCATATTTTTTGGAGGAACAGAAGCCTAAGCAAACACAGTTCCAGGCATCATATGGAAAGATGTCGGACGCAATGCTGCATCCTTTAAGAGTTAAGTGTTGTTGTTTTTATCCCAATGGAAAAGAGGCTTCAGGATTTTTTTTTCCTCTTGACATCTTTCCTTTTGAACTCCTCTTCCTCTCTCTTCTCCTCTTCCAGATCTTCCTGCACGGCCATTTTCAGGCTATAGTAGCAAAGCACAGGGACACAGAGATAAGAGGATATAAATGAGACAGCTCTCAGAAAAAGAAAAAAAAAGTCAAACCAAAGGTTAATAACAGTAAGGTTTTTTTTAAAAAATCTTTTACCTCCTCGCCTCCTCTTTCTGCAAATCTCTCCAGCTGCTCTCCATGAACTTAAGTGCGTAGTCACTCTCGTCCTTGTATCTGAGGAAACAAATAGCGATGTGACCTTTTTCATGTAGACCATCTCAACAACTCAGTTAAAATAACTTGTAACCAGAAATGAAAAAACACTTACTTGGATCGATCATAGCCAAAGATCTCCCGAATGTGGTTGGAAATGAGATCCGGCTCCTCACCGCCATCGTCAATAAAATCGTCCATTTCGGAGTCGTACTCGTCTTCGTCATCCTCATATTTCCTCTTGTAAGCAGAGGTGATGGGGGGTAACATTGTACCTGGACAATACATCAAGTGATTCATTTAGAATATACACATAAAAGGAAAAAACAATGTTTTAAGAAGTAAATTCGGTCTTGCTTTAAGAGCCTAACACTGCCACAATTCAAACGCTTTTGATTTGAGACTTAAGTTGACAGAGTGCCATTTGAAGGTAAAGGTTGATGACATTGAAACTATGTGTTGTTTGTCTTTGTGAAAAAGTTCATCTGGCTCTACCACGATCAAGGACAAGGTTGTTGAGTGCTGCTGACACATTTCATTCAGTCTGGTTAACAAACTGCCAGTATTGATTCACCTGTTTGCATAATGTCTGCAGCTGTTATATAATATTATATTACGTCACATTACCTTATATTACCTTTGATTGCATTACATTGTAGTGTATTGGTTATTTTGAACTATTGGACTGTGCGCTTTATAACCCATAATATGGACTTAATGTACACTTTGTTAAAGTAAAAACTACAATAGAAAAATGTAAATACACAGCAAAGTGTAAGGCTGCATGGTGGGGCAGTGGTGAGCGCTATCGCCTCACAGCAAGAAGGTTTCTCCTCCGTTTGATGTCAGAGTGTGACACCGTTACTTTTGTTTAATTGAGATTAGTGCGATAGCAGACACGACCAAACTAGTGCTGGTGTTAATGTTGCTAACTGGACTTTTTACGTGCTTACACAGTTGCTCTCCCGCGATCCTGATGAGCAGAGACGTCTGAATGGACTATAGAGGCCCCTGCTACTTCATACAACACAAACCCCGACGACCAAGTTGTGGGAAAACTTTGTAAATTAAATGGTCAATTTAGAGGACTGTGATGAGCAATGCATTTGTGGGTCTTCTGTGAACAAAGATGTTTTCAAGAACTGAGCGTGCAAACGTTTTTCTTTTTTTGTTTTTTAACAGAGTAGGGAAACTTCCATACGTGGGGACTAGGCCTTAAACAGTTGTTTCAGCTGCTGTCTCTTTAGGCCCCCCACCACCTGTTCCCACTTTCCTCTGATTGGCCAGCTCTCCGGAAGCCTTCCAGGGGGCCAGAACAGTAGAGATCAGTATAACCGGTCAACTTTAAGGTCCTACCACGAGACGCACCAATTGCAATTTCTATGATGGATTCCCTGTGTTAGTCTGAGGTCAGCACAGAATCCGCTTTACTTTGAGGACAAAGCAGTTGGAAATCATCTGGTGCATGTCGAGGTGCGACCATAATACGGAGATGAACTAGGTCAAATATTAACAAAACCAGTTCTTAAGTAATATTACACCAGTATCCTTGTTGTGGTTCTTACCTGGTGGTCTGTTCATCATAGGTCTTGGTGGCATTCCTGGTCTTGGAGGCATTCCTTGTCTAGGCGGCATTCCTGGTCTAGGTGCCATCCCAGGTCTTTGTTGCATGCCTGGCCGAGGAGGGGCTCCTGGTCTGGGGCCTCCAAAATTCTTGGAAGAGATGGTTTCTGACACCACAGTGCACTTTGATCTTCCAGGTCCTGATCCCATGGTTCCATTTGGTCTTGCAGGTCCTCCATTACAAGGTCGACCAGGTCCAATCCCTGGAGGTCTGGATCCACTACCTCCAGGGTGACCCTGCCTAGACGGACCTGGCCTGGCCTGTGAAACACCAGCAGGTCTTGGTTGATGTTGGCTCCCTGCCTTAGGAGGGTCGCTTGATGAAGGTCTCGTCGCTGGATTCCCATTTGATCTAACTGCTGAATTCATCCCGGGCCTTCCTGGGTCTCCCTTTCCAAGTCTGTTGGCTCCAAATGTAGGTCCCTGCTTTGATGAGCCCCCCTGACTGGGCCTGGTCTGTGGGGAGCTTCCACGTTGAGATTTTTGGCCTGTTATAGCTGGACCAGGGGTCCTGCTCGCAGGATTACCTGAAGCTCTTCCATGAAGGGATGACGAGCTTTCCTTTTTAAAGGTAAGGTCACTTGAGGTGCTGGATTTGTGGCTAAAAGGGGGCTTGGAACCCCCCTGTTTGGCTGAAACCTGAGAAGATGTGGCTTTCTGAGGAACTTTACTGTTTACGGCACCGGATGAACTGGACATGCTTGTCTTGGATCTGTCTCTGTCACTGTGAGACATCTTGGGTTTCTCTCTGTCTCTGTCGCTCACAGAGGGCTTGGAGGAAGAGTGGCCTTTATTGCTGTTGTTTATTTGGTTTGACTTCTTTACTGACCCACTGGGCTGACTTGGCTTTTCTGTGGAGTTCTTTTGTGGTTTGTAGTTCTTCTGCTCTTTCTCTGAAATGCCTTGTCTTGACGAACCTGAGCTAAACTGAGATTTGCGATCTCTTTCTTGCTCTGCTTTTGAGTATTTTTCTTTTTCTGGCCTCTTAACCCTGCGCTCCATCTCTAGTTCCCGTATCTCATCGGCTGTGCGGAGCCTCTCTTCCTTTTTCACAGACTTGGGTTTTAACTCAACTGGCTCAAATTGCTTCTTCTCCGCTAATTTCAATAACTCTGCAAAGTTCAAAGGCGCTGGAGCACCCTTTGGGGGCCCACTGGATTTCTTAGAGGCTTTACCATTACTACTACCACTCCCACTTCCACCTGTTGTTTTCACAGGTCTCAGGGGCTCTGGCTCCTGCTCAGGCTCTGAATCTGACTGTTCATACTCATAATTATCTTCATCGTCCTCTGGATCAATAGAGTTATTCCTAAAGCTTTCATGGTTCATTGATTTTTCTTCCTCCATTTCTTGTTTTGTTCTCCTCTTCTTAGGAAGCTCTACCACCGGGATGCCATTGTAACCTCTGAAATTGTCCTTAGTTCTGGAAGCCATGGCTCGGGCCTTACGGTCTGACTTCAGCTCGACCCTCTTGGCAAGTAGTTCCTCTTTCTCTTTCTTCATTTTTATTTCTGGGGGAGACGAGTATAATAATAAAATAATGAATGAATTATGGTTACTGCATTAAATGTGGCTGACCATCAAATTACATATATCAACCTTTGCTCTTTCATGTTATGTTGTTACCTTTCTTCTTATGTTCAATGTGTTGCTTCTTCAGCAGCGCTTGCACAGCAGCAGGATTTACACCACCCGTCCTCGGAACTTTTTTGGGTGGTCCAGTCTGTAAACTGTACCTCTTCTGCTAGAATAGGCGAGGGGGAAATGACATATTGAAATCTACAGCTTTCACATCTCATTCTCTTAAATGTCTTTGTTACAGGATAATAATATATTATAGATCACGATTAATTACATTGCAATCGGTATAGCACATTTCAAACAAACGTAAACTCAATGTGATTTAAAGAAAAACTTGGGTTAGGGTTAAAATCAGCACAAAAAAGGTTTAGAAACAAATACAAAATTTTAAATGTATTAATAAAATGACATTGCACCAACCCACACAATATACACATGTACTTCAAGTACAGGTCTAATGGTCCCTGACCTGTTTCTACTAGAGCACACACACAGGACTACACACACATGCACAGTACACAAAATGTAACGCACCTTTACCGGATTTGGTTTTAACTTCAGGTATATATGAGGCCCATAACTAATGATCTGAGGGATCTGATGGAGCTTAGTCAGTGATCGGGACATTGAGATAGACTGAAATGTGCATCACCATTTAGAGCAGGGGTGGGCAACTGGCGGCCCGGGGGCCACATGCGGTCCCCATCAACCCTCAACCTGGTCCTCAGGTCAATTTTTACATATCAATTAATTGGAAACATGAAGAAAACATGACAAAATCTGTCATGAAATCATGAAAACCAGAAATATGTCCATAATAATATTTGATCACTGGTATACATTGAGTTAAATTTGAGACATAATCGACTGTAATCGTTTTTTGTATACTACAATTTGGCCCTCTGGCAGCGAGAATTAAATGAATGTGGCCCTTGTTGTGAACGAAGTTGCCCATCCCTGATTTAGAGCATTATTTATAAGAATAATTATTACATATTAAATTCTGTATTGGACAGGAAGCCATTATGTATGTAGCCTACTGTATTTTCAGAATATATGTAATGTTCTCTATTTTCCTGAGCTCTACTAAACAATCTGGATGAGCTGGATCATACCTACTGCCCTTTTAGTTTGTGCAGCATCGAGGGTATTACGGTAATCTAATCTGTTTGCGATGGACGCATGGATTAGTGAGTCAGATTGGGACACTAACACCTCAGTTTTGAACTGGTTGAAGTGCTAGAAGGCTGTTGTAGATCATTCGCTAAATGATCGTTCCGTAGCAGGTGTGTGTTTATCCTGATCAGCGCCACTAGAGTGCGCAGTTATAACATGTCATGCCTGATGAATGTCACATGTCTACTCTCGGTTAATAAATGAACCAGTGGCAATACATAAATTGTCTTCTTATTCACATGCACGCACTGGATGCAACAAAGACAATTCAACATGGTGTCAGAAATAGTACGAACTCCTCGCCTGTGAGTGTTTCCACGGACAGAGTAAATGTGCCCGGACTGTTTATGCTAACAAGCTACTGGTAAAGCCACGCTACGTCGCTGCAATGGCGGATGGATTTCGCAGACTAGACCTGGTTGTTTTGACGGCAACGTCGCCGAAAGTTGGCGGATATTTGAGCGGGAGTACGACATCTTTATCGCCACAGCACACTTCGACAAGCCTGCAAGAACGAAGGCTTACATCCTCCTCAATCTTGCAGGAGCGGATGCCATTGAACGAGAGTGCTTGTTTGTCTACGCAGCTGAAGTAAGAGCACCCGGCGACGGCGGAGCAGTAATCACTCCAGCAGAGTCCAGGGAGGATCCCGAATGTTTAAAGAGGAAATTCTGTGAAATCTGCAATCCACAAAACAACAAAATAATGGCGAGACACAAGTTTCATTCAAGAAATCAGAAACAAGGTGAGAGCATCGAGTCATTCATCAGTGATCTGAGGATTAAAGCTAAGAGCAGCCATTTTGGAGATTTGACTGATGAACTTGTCTGTGACCGGATAGTGTGTGGCATCACTAGTGACACTCTTGGAAAATCCCTGTTAAGAGACAGTGAATTAACACTGACCAAAGCCATTTATCTCTGTCGCATTCACAAAATGACGGAGGAGAATAGCAAGACACCAGCCTTTCAAGCTACTAATGTTGATATAGTACGGCCAGTTTCCCTCAGAAAGTACCAGTCAAAGTCCCAATCATTTGCTCAGTCCCAGGTCATCACTAGCTGCAGTAACTGTGGTGGTAGCCACGCGGCTAAGCGGGAAAAGTGTCCAGCTTTCAGACAACAGTGTCATAATTGCAAGAAACCAAATCATTACAAGAAGTGCTGCAAATCGAAAACTCACAGTCAAAACAGCTTTAAGAAGAAGACTTTCAGACAATCTGTGCACGAAATAGCAATAGATGAGCCTGCAACATGCAGGGAGGACACTTTCTATGTGGACGGCGTCCATGTTGACAAGTGTATTGACAGCATCAATGCTCAAGCTGGCGACAAAGATGAAGGTTTTGTTACAGTGTATATCAACAGCAAGCCCACTGAAATGAAGGTTGACACAGGAGCAAAACGCAATGTGATATCACAAAAGACTTTCAACAGAGTAACAAACAACGAGCAGCTACAGGAGAAGACCACAAATCGTGTTGCTTACGGAGGCAGCAAAATCGAAACGAAAGGTGTGGTCACCCTGTCATGCAGTTTAAAGGCGCAGTGTCACCTCTTGCCCTTCTTCATAGTAGACAGAGAAGTGCAGCCACTACTTGGATTTCGAGCGTGTGTGAACATGGGATGAGCCGTGACGTCCATCAGCTCACCACGGAAAGTGATACAGACTTTACAAGGCAGATCCTCAAACAGTACTGTGACCTGTTTAGTGATGATCTTGGAGAACTGCCAGTCACATACTCAATGACGGTGGATCCCAGCATTCAGCCTGTGGTTCGGCCAGCTCACCGCATCCCAGTCGCGATGCAGGACAGGGTTAAAACCGAACTTGAGCGCATGCAAAACATAGGTGTCATAACACCAGTCTCTGAAGCCCACAGATTGGTTATCATCCATGGTAGCTGCACACAAAAAGGACAAACAAGAAATAAGACTGTGCATTAATCCAAAAGACCTCAACACAGCACTCAAAACACCCCATCACCCCATGCGCAGCGTTGAGGAAGTCGCAGCGCAGATGTCAGGTGCAACTGTGTTTTCTGTCTTAGATGCAAAGAACTCTTTCGGGCAAATAAGTCTCGACAAGAAATCTTCAATGTTGACTACGTTCAGCACTCCTTTTGGACGCTACAGATTTCTCAGAATGCCGTTTGGCATCAACTCTGCAAGTGAAGTATTTCAGCGTTCAATGGAACAACTGTTAGCAGGTTATCCATGTTCAGTTATCGTCGACGACGTCATCGGAGGCCGTGATGTAGCTGAGCACGATGCTAACTTAAAGAGAGTGCTTATAAGAGTAAAAGAAATAAACCTCAGGCTTAATCCAGCAAAATGCAAATTTTGCCTGGACCACATTGGCTATGTGGGTCACATCTTCACAAGTGGAGGACTTAAAGCAGACCCTGCTAAAACGGCAGCCATTACAGACATGCCAGTCCCCACAGATGTCACCTCACTACAGCGTTTCCTTGGTATGGTCAACTACCTTGGCAAGTTCATCCCGAACTTCAGTGACATTGCCGCACCACTGAGAAAACTGATTCACAAAGGAACTGCATGGTGCTGGTTCCAGCAGCATCAGGAAGCATTTGAACGTCTCAAGTCGTGTCTGTCAAGCCCACCTGTACTGTCATATGATGTTAAGCAGCCTGTCACACTAACATGCGATGCATCTTGTTATGGACTAGGAGCTGCATGCCTTCAAAACGGCAAACCTGTTGCCTTTGCATCACGTACCCTCACGGACACAGAGACTCGTTACGCTCAAATTGAGAAGGAGCTGCTAGCTGTCGTGTTTGCCTGCACGAAGTTCAGCGACTATGTTTATGGTAAGCCCATAACGGTGAAAACAGACCACCAACCTTTGGTGACAATCCTAAAGAAGCCGATCAACTCTGCCCCTGCCCGTCTCCAAAGAATGATGGTACGCTTGCAAAGCTATGACATCACCTTAGTCTACAAAAAAGGTAAACACATGTACCTCGCAGACACCCTCTCACGAGCCCCGACTACAAAAGTTCCCCAGAGCCCTGCTGAAAATGTTATGTCTGTTAGTTACATTTCCACAGCCCGCCTGGAAGAGCTTAGAAAGCACACAGCGGAGGATGAGGTGCTACAGACTCTCACTGCAGGCATTCAGCGAGGTTGGCCCTCAAGAGAGAGCCAGCTCCTGCCTGCTGTGCGTCCCTTCTTCCCCTACAGAGATGAGCTGACAGTCGAGGGTGGAATCATCATGAAAGGACACAAAACTGTCCTTCCCCAGTCCCTGCACAGAGTACATTAACATTGTGCACAAAGGCCACCCCGGTGCTGAAGCAACAAAACGCAGAGCTAGAAGCATCTTATTTTGGCCAACAATCTCAAAACACATCATTGAAGAGTTGCTTTCATGTGCAGTGTGCAACAGCACCAGATCTCATCAGCAAAAGGAGCATCTTAAGCTTCATCCTGTTCCAAGCCTCCCATGGTCCACAGTGGCAACAGACATTTTCGATTGGCATGGTAAACATTACCAAGTGCTGGTCGACTCTTATTCAGGTTGGTTTGAAATTGACCTTCTCCGCGACATGACGTCATCAGCTGTGATCACAAAATTAAGAAGACACTTTTCAGTGCATGGCACACCTCACACCCTGCTCTCTGACAATGCTAGACAATACACCAGTCAGCAGTTTAAGGATTTTGCAAGACAATGGGATTTTGCAAGACAATGGGATTTTGAACATCTCACAAGCAGCCCTGAGTACCCTCAATCAAACGGACTCGCAGAGAGAGCTGTCCGCAGTGCCAAGCAACTGCTGGAACGATCTTACAGAGACGGTTCTGGTGTGTTTCTTAACCTTCTAAACCTCAGGAACATCTCCTGTGATCCTACACTTGGTTCTCCAGCTGAACGCCTGATGTCACGTCAGACACGTGCAGCTATTCCTGTGAGCACCAAACTGTTGCAGCCTACCCCAAAAAAATACCCAGCAAATAAATGCCCAGCTTGTCAACAAAAGGCTCACTTTAAAGCGCCACTATGACACTTCAAGTCGCCCTCTGAGACCTTTGTGAGAAGGACAAGTTGTCAGAATGCAGCCTCCCAAAGGCTACAATCAACTTGGAATCGTGAAAATGGTGAGCAAAGAGCCTCGTTCCTACATCATCCAGTCCAATGGAACAACATACAGGAGAAACCGCCGTCATCCTTCCTGTTGCAGAGCCACCACCGCCACGACTGTATACAGAGGACTTCGAGCATCCAGAACAAGGACCACTCTGCATTGGACAATGTTCCCTCCACAGCTGACAGTGTCCCTTCTACACCACAAACACCAGAGTCATACACACTGAGACCTCATCACAAATCCCCTCTAAGGCCACTTCACACAGAGAACCCCCTCAATGATTACAGTAACACCCCTTACATCTCACGCTCAGGACGCATTTGCAGACCAAATTTAAAACACGTTCAGTAAAATGAACTAAAAAAGGAAAAGGGACAGTAAAATGTGTGTTTCATTTTGTTGAGTATTTTGAAAAAAGAGAAAACTTAACAGAAATGTCATGATTCCGTGATAGTTACAAGTTAAATGTGGAAATGTTATTGAAAAGTTTCTACAAAGCTGTATGATGTACATGTTAACAGTACAGTAAGACAGAATAGTTTTATGTTGATTTTGCAAAGTGTTATTTTGCTTCTGATAGAGCTAAAAGCTAAAGGGAAAGGATGTAGATCATTTGCTAAATGAGTTAGCTGCTAGCTAAATGATCACATCCTCCCTGTCAGTGCCAGCTCAGAGGGCTAACATTACCTACACACTACTGTTTGAGTAAATGGAGGGCAGGTGACACGCTTCCTTACCTGTACATTGCCGAGGCCCTGGTTTTGCGAGGCGATGTCCAGTATATTGTCGAAGTCCATCATTTTGCCAGCAGACGATGTAAACTAGTGAACTGTTCAAAACTCAACCAAGAGTGCTACTGTTAGCTTTTAGCTTACAAAACAGCCCGTGGTTTAGTGCCACCAAAACGACATCCAGATAACTAAAAAGAAAACACCCCATCAAATTGTAAACTTAAGGGGCGACGCTATTTGCTGATTACGTTTGCTGACGTAAGCACATGTTACCGATTTTAACATTAGCTTACTCAACATTAGCTAACATAAGACAAACCAAGACAGTAGAGACGCGAGTTTTCCCCCTTTGAACAGATAAAGCACTAGACAACGATGCTGAATCCGTCAAAATGTTGTTGAAAATAACAAAATTGCTGCCATAACAAACGCCGGGTGTGAACAAATCTGACGCTAACAGCTCGAAGGAACGAAATAAAGAGCCCAAAGAGTGCGCTGACGAAGTGGGAGGATTCACTTGTACATACTTCCGTCACTGCAACATTACAGAGCGTCGGAAATATGGGATTATGATGGGAACCATTGGATGCTGTCTTCGTAAAGTAGCCTAAATTAGTCGTATGTGATTTAAAAAAAGAAAAGAACAAGATGTGTTTTTGACAAGTTTCCATGCCTTGGTCACTGAAAACCTGCTGTAAACATGAAGAAACCAAAGGTAGAAGAATGACTTTTGAAATTGGAAAAATCCGAGCACTCGCGGGTGCGTGAATGCAGCAGTCTAAATACGTCAAGGCCTTTAACTCTAGTATGCTTTGGTTTGGCTGGTTTTAATGTTGCAAATATTGTGCGTTTTCTTAAAAGGTGATTGCAAATTATGGGCCTGATTGATCGTTATTGAAGAGTTTATCTGTCTTACAGATAAGGCAAGACAAATCTGTGAGCATTTTGCGATTACAAAAAGGCCCACATTCCGATTTTTTTTTAAAGTATATCAAAATCGTTCAGAATAATTTTCTGTGACCGGCACTTCCGCCTTTGTCCAACGTTAACGTTACGCCATTTCCGTCCACTTTTTTTTATTTTTTTTATTTTTTTTATTTTTATTTTTTTTACATTTGTAGACCAGACTACAGTCTATGACCAGACCACATGATGTCGCTACATATATCGTTCAGAATCTTCTGGAAGTTTAATGTTGAGTTTCATCAAGACTCTAAGTTGAGTCTTGTCATTGCACCCTCCTAAAATCAAGGTTATGCACAAGTAGTCTACTCTATAGTAGCATGCGGCAATTATTACATTAGCTATAACTGAAATGTTAAAAAAAACACGGCTTATTATGTTTGACGTATTTATCGAGGATCTAAAACACGAGTGACCATCGTTCAACTATTTACTTAGAGAAAAAAACGTGCTGATTGTAGCCATGTCTTGGTCTTGTCTTGATAAAATACTGGGAGAACATTTGTACTGAAATGACTCTCATTCTGAAAAAAAGATGGCCAAATTTACCATGAATTCATTTTGTTCGGAAAAATGCCAAAGGATAGTTAAGATAGTATCTTGCTAGACTCTGATATACCTAAGATGTATGACTTTTGTTGGGCTTCTTGGTGGTATGTTTTTTTATGTCATTTTATAAGTGGTTTACCTTGTTGTGTCACATTGGTACATTTAAAAAAAAAAAAAAGAAATAGGCTATAAAAAATTTAAAAAATCTTGCTTTCAAAAAATACTTGTGTGAGTTGATGCAGAAGCACTGTAAACAAAATGTTTGCCTTCCAGGAAAAAACAATTATTGTGGCTATTTCAGCAAGTTTAGTGTTGATATGCTCGGCTAATTCAAATATCCTGACAACCAAGAACATTTCAGGTAAATAGATTGAGGAATACTTTTAATCAAATAATTGGATCTTGTTTATAGGATGAACTGTATTTAACTGTGGAATAAAACATTATATAGAAATCTGTCTTTAATATGATGGGGTGGAAGAATCAATATAAACAAATAGGCTAATGCTTTACATGAACTCTATATTCTCTATATATTGTACTGTAACTGAATTTAAAGGCTCTCACACGTACACTCAAATCCTGCTAAAACATGTATTTTTCCTATTAAAAAAAGCCCTGTAAAATCGATAATTGGATTCACATCATAGAGTTTAAACACACAGTCTATAATTCTAGTCATAGTGATGATGATGTGTGTTTATATTTATTTTTGTCGAATTTGATACCCCCTTTTTTACAGATTTATAACAGACTGTCTGTGCACAATCATAAATGAGCTCGGCACAAAGGTTTTAAACAACCTCCATCTCTGTAAAATGTAAATAAAGGCCATCTGCTCCAAAAAGTAAACAGCAGAAGGACTCCTCCTATCCGGGCGTCGCTGATTCCTCAGCCCGCCCCCTGTCAAGACCACTCTCTTCTTCTATTGGTCAATTGCTAAAGCCCCGCCCCCGTAATGACTCACGTTCTTCTTCCTACCTAACGTCGGACCGCCTACCGCAGCCAGGACAAAAACAATCGGCATCCTCTGAACACTACAACATAAAAACGGAGGACTCGAACCAAAATCTGGTATCATTAAAACACATTTCAAAGATACGGACACCACAGAGGGAGAGATGGTTTCTCCGGTAACAGTGGTGAGTATTTTCGTTTAACATTTTAAACTAATTTTAAAGGAATAATACTGATAGCTAGTTAAGCTACACGATAACAACACTGCCTACCTTATCTCCGTTAATGTCAATTTATGTTTAAAGTCGACTGGCTCATTATTAGTCTACTCTTTATTTGCACATGTTTTCAAAGTAGCAATTTCATGTCAAACTGTTCTTCGAGGCCAGCTCTTGCCATTTGGGTTGTGATTCATTAACCGGTTCGGTAGGCTTAATAAGAATATATTTTAACCGAATCCAATGAAATATTCAGCCAGTGCCAGTCGACACTGACGCTGTCATTGTCAGTGTCTTATTGTTTCGGTATTTCATTGTGTTCATCTGTATCCGCTCGACACTTGAAGCTGAAACTTTTATTTTCTGAGGCTACTTCCGTGACATTTTTCACCCGGTTCATTCTCGACATACCACGTAGAAGAGGACTTTTCCTCAAATTTCCAAAGCCAGCCCTGATAAAAAGAAAATCATGTGACGACCTTTTTTGTCTTTTTTCCCCCTCTCATGTGCCCTCCAGTAACGCATGCGCAGAGCAGCTCTCTGCGGTGACTGCCTTACTTTGCAGCATCTGTGCATTGCACACACTCTATTATTTGTCACATCTGTTACATCTGCTACATAATTGACCATCATGCCACTGAAGAAATGTAGCTTCTTTAGCAAACCTATGTTAACAATTTAGACCGTCCTGGCATCCTCTTACTTTACTAGAGCTACTTTTAAATTTTACTCCATTTGCAGGGAGCCATGAAGGATGGTGTGGTGTACCTTAACCTTTAATAAACCCTGATGAGGGGCCTGTGTGGAGGAATGCCTGACATGCAAACTGGTTGCCTTAGAGATGTTGGTGCCGTGCAGATATTGGGGATACTTAAAGCCCTAGTATTGCTGTGAAGGGGAATGCGGAACTTTTTGCTCTGATAAAAAACATATTTGATAGATATGACACAGACCTGGACAGGCAAACTTGACATATTATTGGGTACAAAATGGTCCCAGAATGTTGCATGATCTGTGATTTTGATTACACTTAATAAAAGATAAGTTCATACAGTATCAATTTTATATTAGGGGAAACGACACAACTGACAGCTCAGAGTGACTTGTTGTAAAATTGAATAGACACAGCAACAGCAAAACTATAAGACATATGGAGTGTGTATGGATAATAGAGCATAAAAGATACAAATAAATAAAGTTTATTAATATTTACAATGATATTAAAAGCATAATGCAATGGTATAAAAGACTTTTAGTCTAAAAAAGAGCATGAAGTTGGCATCCAGGTTCACATGGGGCTGCTTCATCAAATGAGCCATTTTTTATTTAGCAGTGAGGAAGAAAAGAAGGCTTTAAATTTGTGACTCCCCTTTAGGCCTGCTCAGTGATCAAACAGGGATCATTAGATTCCTAACTCATATTTTACACTATATTATTATTTCCATTTTCTTTAGACGTAATTTTAATGTCTGGCTTCACGACCTAAAAGAAACACTTCCTTTTTCAATGCCATCACTTTATCAAAATTTATTTAGCTGGTATGGTCAGCCTTACAGTCTCAGACAAATGTGTCATCACCATTTCTGGACTCTGAACCTGCTGGCAGACGCACACTGTAACCCAGAGATACAGTGTGAGATTCACTTTGCATTTTGGCTTTAATATGATACAATAGCTGAAGTGTTTTTCTATTGTTTCTTGTCTTTGTTACTTAGTTTTATTCACTTAAGAAGACACAATTGATTTTATACACACACATGCTGTTTACGGAAGAGCATGCTTCAACTAACATCGAGTTAATCATTCTTCTAGGTTCCTCTGTATGGAAGAGCAGCGTGTTTTACTGTACTTGTAAGAAGCAGTGGACCTGGAGGTATTCCTGCGTGTAATGCTACATAGAAACAACATTGTCACATGTGTATACTCACACGTTTGCTATGTCAGACAGGACCATACTAAGTTACAGTTCCTGTCTGCTAAACTGAGCAGATCTTTTGTTAGTTTACCAGTATCATATTTCTGACACTGGGCTTGCTTATGACGCATGAGGTTGAATAGATGTTCATCCATGCTGGCTGTTATTCACTGCTTCAATGCTGTGCATTTGTCAGATCATATTTGAACAGCTGCTTGTTTCCTCCTCTGGACAGCAGCTACAAGATGAGTTTAGGCTGCTGATCAGCGAGATAAAACTTTGCAATGTTGTACGCATTTAAAAACTAATTTAATGGGGAGTTTTTTCACAGTTAAAGTCTGTCTGTATCATTGATGTAGTCCAACATAACAAATATTTGTGACAATATTTTGTTGATAATATTGTTCCTTTTGGATTTGTATACAGTCTAAAAAAAAGGGGGGGGGGGGTAATTCTACTCAATTGTTCCTTAAAAAAACCTATTGCTTGTCAGTGAGCATGCAAATTCAGTCAATCATTAACGTTGTCATTCTTCACCAGGGAACAGAGACAGAGAGATGCCAGCTGTAAATGCCACAGCACTTTTTTTAAACAGGATCTATTCATCAGTGCTCAGTCAGGCTGAAATACAAACATTATTTTATTTGCTTTCAGCAATGACAATATGTTCTGCTCTCATTGAGTTAAAGATATTGGACTAAAAGCTTTCCAACCAGGTTTATGATCACTTTATACACTTCATTGGATTGGTTACATCAGGTATTACGACAGTAATGGGTTGTGATTTGACAAACAATTGGCCACTAAACTAAATGGATGCCCCTGGCTAATTTGCATCTTTATTACTGCTGGAGATTTGTGCCCATGCTAATGATACAAGGAGATCAACTTTACTGGGAAGATTCAGAAACAAAAAATGTGTTGTGTGGCATGTTTAGTCTTGTATCTGGGCTGTTTGTTATTGTGTAGATGCAGTAAGTTTACACGAAAAACAACGGAAAGGGAAACTGCAAAGTATGGCTGAGTTGCAGCATGAATAGCATCAAAGGTTATGGGAATCTCTGACTTCCACCCACTTTCCTCCCTGGAATCTATTTTCCCCCAAATCCCTGAATAGATTCCTCTTAGGTTTCTTTTCCCACAAAGACTAATCAAAGTGTTTGTGATCATCAAGCATAACACCCCAAAATCACTAAGCCTGGTATTCTTTATAAAATAATAGTCCTTATCTGTTTAATGGGGCTTCTTGGAGCCATCCTTGTATTCAAGGTTTTAAACGAACAGATGTTGTGTTTCCTTGTGTCCTACATGTGTTTCCTAGTGTCCTGTGCTTACAGAGACACCGTGGCCTAATGAACACAGCTATGATATCGGCTAGTCTGGGAGTGCTGCCAGTGCTGGCCTTAATGGGATAGATAGACTCAGCAAACACTCACACATACACACGTTTCTGTCATTAGACGAACTTTAATCTTAATTTGTGTCTCCATTAGTTTTATGAAAAGTGCACAATGAAGAGGAGAAGAAGTGCTTTAGTTCACATACACCTAAAGTTAGTGTGTTGCCTCAGTGGAAAAATCCCTGTCATGCTATCTGGAAGTAGAAGAAACTGATTCGATCGGAAATGTTTATGTAAGCAGAAAGCAGAGGCTTTTTGTTGTTGTCATATGACAGTGTAGGATTACAAGCTGTTTGATACCCATCTCAGGGTGGTAAGATTAGACTCAGTCTGGGCAGTTGTGGATGGCAAACCTCTTATTCCCCTTTTTTTGACTCTTTGGTAAGCAGAGAAAACTTGGGAACTAAAAAAGACTAACGCTCCCCAAAGTTGGGAAGAAACACATTCTTTAAACTGTCGAAAAGAGGCCTACAAATGAACTACAACGACAACAACCTAAAGATCTGAGTAAACAGATGGCACATCAGGGTGTCTGCCTTCGTGTCCAGTCCTGAGTCTTACTACTGTAGTGTTGTAGTACTCAATCGGTCTTGGTCTCAAGACCGGTCTCGAGACTGCTTTTTGAAGGTCTCGGTCTCGTCTTGGAATTGAAAGGTTTTTTTACTGGGTCTTGTCTCGGTCTCAGGCAGGGTGGACTCCGGATTTTAAATCAAGACCGGTCAAGACCACCACCGACAGGCTATTTTTCCATGTTATTACTGTGAAGGAAAACACCTCTTTCTCAAAGAACAAATCATTTTAATTTCATTTAATTTTTATCACCTGGTTATGGCCGCAACCTTCCCAGGGTTAAGTGAGTGACACGCTCCCTACGCACAAGATGATGATTTTTCAGTGATATTCATGGTCTCGTCTCGATTTCGCCCTGCATTGGTCTTGGTCTTGGTCTTGACTTGGTCTAGATCCCTAAACGTCTCGGTCTTGTCTCGGTCACGTAGCACTCTGGTCTCGGGTATGTCTTGGTCCCAGTTAGTGTGGTCCTGACTACAACACTTTAGTCATATAGATTATTCCATTTTTGCTCACCAGTATTATGTGCCCTTTCACCCTTGACAACTTGTGTTATTTGCGTGAACACATACAGCATATGGGACCAGATGTAAACTTGTGGGACAGATCCCGGGTGTTTTCCTGCTGCAGTAAGTGCACATGAATCTTATCAGCTACAGCAGGGCAGGCTTTTGGTCAGTCAAACATCATGTCTGATCCCGTACAGTCATTTTGGCATGCCATGTCATTAAACAGTTGTGCAATCCGAAGCCTCCCTTTCCTTCCCATATGAACGAGAGTGACCCCTCATAGTCTTTCACCCCCCTCGCCTCCTTCCTCCTTCCTCCTCCTCCCTCCTCCACCCCTTTAGCGCAGCTGTCATGTAAATACCTGTAACCCTGTCTTGCTCACCATCCCTCTCCCCTGAAAGCTCGCTCCTCTATGCTTCTTCCTTCCTCCTTTCCTCTGCCCTACTTACTTGTTCTTTTGTGAATATTGAGATCATTTTACTTCACCAGCGAAGGTTTTATTGAGAGGGATGCTAAATTATTAAACTGGGAAATCAACCCTTTCCCTATTGCACTATTACCCCTCTTCCTCCTCCCCTTCTTGTATCCTCTTCATCTCTCCTCCTGTGATCTGAGCTCTGGTGAACCCTGTCTCACTTCTTCCTCTTGTATCAATCTCTCCTTTCTTCTCCCTCTTTAACCCCCCCGAGGCTAATTGTCCTAAACCTAGAAAGAAATTCTCAGAGTCATAGGAGGGTGGTCATGCAAAAAGTGTTGTGAAACCTTTTTTCTTGCCGTGTTTTTTTTTTTTTTTTTTTTTTTTGTGACCCCCCCCTGGTGCCTCATCTATTTGGACAGAAAGAAATATGACTGCTTAAGCGGTTGGAGAGAAGAATTTGAGACTTCAGTAAAATGCACAGTTCTCAAGAACATGCCTTACAGAGAGGGGGAGGGGAGGAGACTCGCAAAAACAAAGAAGAAGAAGTGAAGAAAAGGTTACAAAGTGTCAAAGAAATGGTTGCGTTTTTCATTTCCTCTGAGACTTGCTGAGTTTCAGTTCGGGCGACGAATCACGTGCATGTCTCACACACTGATGTAAACTTGTAACCACACAATGCAAACCCTGAGGACGGATCCAGTCTCAACCACATCCACTTGTTTGCTGCTTATTTCCCCATTTTTGTGATTGAACAATGTGTCAGTGTAGCTCAAACACATGAAGTGCTTATTGATCTTCCAAGCCTCCTTTCTTGAGATGAAAGCCCTTTCAAAAGATCTACTCTTAATACAGAGTGACAACAGTGTTACTTTGTTCTGAATAACTGGTTTGAATTATTTCCTGTAAATGCAGCCAGCTGTGACTCAAAGTAATAACATAAATATCATATCTGCTTGCAGGTCAAAAGCGAAGGCCCAAAGCTGGTGCCATTCTTCAAGGCGACTTGTGTGTATTTCGTCCTGTGGCTGCCCACCTCAAGCCCCTCCTGGTTCAGCGCCCTCATCAAATGTCTGCCCATCTTCTGCCTGTGGGTGTTTTTACTGGCGCACGGCTCCAGCTTCCTAGGTGCTCACTCCAGTGCCCGCAAGATCCTGGCCGGCCTGATTTTTTCTGCTCTGGGTGATGCTTTTCTCATCTGGCAGGAGCAGGGCTACTTTGTCCACGGTGAGGAGAACATGTTACACACACACACACACCAAGTCACTCTGTTAGAATCTTGTCATCTACAGAACGATTGGTTGATCTTATAATGGAAAATCTGGTTATATCAACTTGGGTATTCTTTGTAGTTGGGGTTCTCTTTGCTGTAAGTATGATTGATGTGTATCTGGGACATGGATAGAAAAGTTCAACAAAAGATGGAGAAAATGAAGACAAACAGCAGATCTAACAGACATAACATCGGGTTTAACTATTAGTAATAAACACAACTTAGGGCTTTACCTCTAACAAGGAGATGCTAATCTGACAAAACTTTTAGCTTCTTGACAAATTCTCTGATCCCCTGAGTTCAAATTTTCTGGCCTCTGGGCTGAAACGATTCCTCAACTAACTCGAATAATTCTTTGCATCGAAGCATCGGACGTCACTTCCGGCCCGGCTTAGCATTACCGCACGGTGCATAAAGTTTGTTCTTCTACGCTCTTTTGTGGATGTTGTCACTCCATTGGACTACACATAGCATTGATAGAAAGGCAAATATTCTCATTATCGGGTGCATTCTATCGCTCTCTCTCTCTCTCTCTCTCTCTCTCTGTCTTCTTTTAAAAATCACCCAGAATGTAGTCCACTATGGCATCGATATCGATAATCGATAGAATACTCGCTTACTAAAATAATCAATAGCTGCAGCCCTACTCTTAAACTTGTTGGGACATGTTACAGCAGCAATGTCAGACAGTTCAGAAATCCCCGAAAGGAGTTCAAGAATAACAGATAAAAATAGCTGTTGAAAATTCTGGTCAAAGTTAAAACTCTAACGCTGTGTTGTAATAAACAGAGTCACCAATCCTGTCATTTCTGAAGATTTGAAAGGGCTGATTGTGATATCAAATATCTTACTTGAAGTTTCAAATCAGGACTTTGGCATGGGACTTATTTATTTTAGAACCTTCATTTTACACAGCGATGTTTAAGGATCTACTTTGATTGAAGTCATACATTTGAAATGTCCAACAGGCCTGCTGATGTTCGCCATCACCCACATCCTCTATTCCTCCGCCTTCGGGATGAAGCCCCTCAACATGTCTGTTGGTCTGGTGGTCTCTGCTGTGTCCTCTGTGAGCTACATGCTGCTCTACCCCTACCTGTCGGGCCCCTTCACCTACCTGGTGGCCGTCTACATCGCCCTGATCGGCTTCATGGGCTGGAGGGCAATGGCAGGCCTGCAGCTTGCAAACGACCTGTGGACCTGGACCAAGATGTCGGCCTGCCTGGGTTCCGTGCTCTTCATGGTGTCCGACCTCACCATCGCCGTCAACAAGTTCTGCTTCCCAGTGCCCCACTCACGTGCCATCATCATGGCCACCTACTATGCGGCTCAGATGCTGATCTCGCTGTCAGCGGTGGAGTGCCAGGACGTGGAGGTCGCCAGGAAGAGGTCATGAGGTACCAAGGGTTCTGTAGCAACTGGTCATGAGGTTGGGAAGGTGGAAGCCGCCTCCCCCTCCCTCCGGCCCTGAGTGATCATGGACACACTTCACCGCCAGATCCCCAACTCTCAACCCTCATCTCAATGTGGTGCTCACACACCGTAACCATGACTGGTCCACTATCAGCGTAATACCCCTCTAGTATGGTAGTCTCACACCTCACACACCTGTCTTTTTAACACAGAGATATACTAGTATTATCCCCTGTCCTCCGATCCTAGAATAGCTGTCTCAAGTTACCATGGAGACAAGAGTAGTACTATCAACCTGCTATATAGAGGGAGACATTCTTATTTACTTTGATCTATTATGTTTTAATTTAAGGGCAGTATATCACTGGGGACCTGCTCAGTGTGTGGGAGAGCGATTATTCGTTTGTGTGTGTGTGTACATTGATGTGTGAATGACAAACACCCTTACCTCACCTTCCACACAGTCCAACCACACATCTACTTAATGTCCTCCAATCATCAGTCAACTCTTTTCTTTTTGCCTTTTTCTCTGTTGCCCGAGACCTTGTTAAAAAGGGAGGGGTTTTTATATTTCTGTGCCCGTATTCAGCTTTTATTCTTTCTAAATACTGACTTGTTCCCCTGAATTTAAGTCTGCTACTCTTAAAAGTCAGGAGAAAATCCACGTGTGTTTGAATTATGAGCAGTCCTGCACAATTCAGTCACAACAGCCACACTGCCTCTATTCACTCCACTGTCTAACATGCTCAGAAAAATACACTACTAGTCTCTCAGGATGAATGAATTAGTTTGCTCTTGAATAAGTGATGCAGACAGAAAAATAATATGACATTGTAGGGAAAAGTTTGTGGCCTGCTGTCAAAAAGGGAGCACAGTAAACACTGGAGTCACAGAAGATTACTGTACACATTATAACCTGCTGTACAGTCGCCTTTCAGGCGTTTTTTAAGTGTTTTGTCTGCCACTTTTTCAGCTCACACACCTGACACTTACAACCCCTGCTGCTTTAGTTATTTGGAACAGTCCACAGGGGTTCTTATTGCTGGACTGGATCAGCCAACTCATGCTGACATTGGCCTGGGACCATGTTATTAAGACTAACAAAAAGGAAAGGGCAATGTTACTGGCTCTCTGTGTATCAACTGTGTGTGTGTTTGTGTGTGTTTGTGTGTGTTTTTGTGTCTAACTGGGCCGTTAGAAGATATTCCCTCATCCGTTACCGCACACACACAAACACACACATGAAAGTACGCACATTACCCCGGGGCATCCTGACTGAAAAAAAAGAAGAAGAATATTACAAAACATGGAGAAGAGTGAACTAGCTTGTCATGTGAGGGAACAGTTATCTCATTATTCCTAATAATTCCCTGTCACAGGACACTTCATCAGCTCTAATCCTGCAAAATCCGCCGAAGATAATCCCTGACAGGTTGTCTGATATTTTGTCTTTCATCTATCGCACATTTTTTTTCCTCTCTCACCTTTCATTAGTTTCAACTTTAAGAGTGTATGGATGGGAGTTTTGAGTGTGTGTGTGCCTGTGTGAGCGTGCATATCAACGTCTGTATGTGTACCTGTGACAAATCAGAACCAACTCAAGGCCAGAAATGCTGTGAACCATCTCAGTATGAGTAGTACAGACTCTACTGGATATCTTTAATGTATTCTCTCTCAAGGTTCTTAAACTATCTCCATACCCCCTTCTCCTCTTGAATGTTTTAACTTCTTAGTCTTTAATGGTGGAGATCGGGCGTGTTCAGGGTGGTATGGCCGTAAGCATCTCAGTTATTTTTCTCAGTTAAAGATGACTTTAAAGCTCCTGTAAAGAACTTCAGGTTTGGGTCAATTCTGGCGCCCCCCTACAGACGAATCGCCACTTCTTATCTCTTTGCTGATTCTGTCAAATACATGTGTAAGTAAGGTTTTGAAAAAAAAACCTCTCATCTTGCCTGCTGTAACAGTCAAAATTGGGGAAAAGGCTATTTCTGCAGCTTGCTGTAAATGCTTTAATTTGACACCTATCCGAGAACAGAAGTTCAAGAAGAAGTCATTCTTCTTCTTAATGGTCTTGTTGGCTTTTTTCACTCTTATTCATTAATATTAGATTGAGTCTATTTCATTAACAGTTCAAAACAGGAGCTTTAAGGTAATAATTAATTAGGTCAATTATATTCATATTGTGTGCTATCTAATAATTAATTTGACCTTTAGTGCAAGCATTAACATTCGTAAGAAAAGCACCTTGTAATTAGTGTAGAGTATGTCACTGGCTTTATGATTGAAACCACTAACAGTTTTTGTCCTGGGAAGAAAATGAATTTCATTACAAACTCCAGCAATCTAAAGTATTCATGTTTAATAATCTAGTCCGCATGCACCTTTAACCTGTAACCTGATATACTGTGCTGTATATAAAACAAACATGGAGGCATGGAGAAGAAACAGACCCATGTTATGGGTTCCTCCTGCTGGGTCAATGACCCATTAAAGCTGTCAGAAACATCCGAATATACAAAAAAAAAAAAAACACACACACACATATAAATGTGATGATTCACCGCATCAGCCACCGTCAACGATCTGCAGGCAGGTCATGGTGTTGACATTCATAAAGCCCCCGTCTTGAACATTATGCTGAAGCAGAAAATCGTATTTTTGACCACAAAGGACACTCAAAACGGTCTTCTATTTCTGATAATTCCTCATCCTCCGTTTTGGCCTGTCAGCGCTAAATTTCTGCTTTGTCAGTGTGGGTTGTTTCATCAGTCTGTGTCGCTTTGTTTTCTGTTCTGTTTTATAATGAGCCCCTCTCCTTCCGCAGACATGCACTTGCCTGCCTGTGCTGTCTGAAATCAGAGTCTAGTGGAGTACAAGGAGACATGCTGGTTTACGAGACTGAATCTAGTATGCAGTCTAAAGTTGAACAGTGAGGGAGGGACGAGAGAGTCAAGCCGTCTTACTCATCCTTACTATATGTGGGCAACCTGTGTGGGCACTTCTCCCTCCTGCCACATAAAGCCTCTTGACTCGTGTTCTTACAGTTCTGATGGCTACATGCCAAAGACAGGCTTTACTTCAACTACTTCTGAGAATATTTCTGACGACCAAGTAACATTTTGGAAAATCTCCATGCCTTTGTTAGCCCCTGGAGCAAAGAATAACCTCAAACACCACACTGAATCAGGAATGTGCCCGTTATTACGCCTATTTGAAGTATTAAGATGTTAACCCTGAAAATATTGTATTTCTTCGCCAATGACTGGGCACAGATAACCAAAAGTGAAGCATTGAAGAACTAATTTCATAAAGTATATCTCGTTAGTGTTAGAGCCCATCTCAAGTATCAAAACCTCTTTTGTATTTGCATGGCACTCGAGGTCCCCCTCATTGGTCTTCCAGGAGAGTATTGTTGAGCGATACTGTAGCTGGTATGAGGTGAGGTGATACATGACACAAAGGAAGAGTCCTTTTCCATCCTGCCTGTAAAGTTAGCTGTCATCCTGCCCCCCCCCCCCCACCCCACCCCCACCTCACAGATGGCAGGCCAGCAGGCGCATCACTTTACCTCAGCCTGTCAACAGCACTGTTGTTCTGAGCTTTGTGCGTGCAGACAAAAGGGGACCTGAGAGAGCCGAGGGAGGCTGCTATAGTCTGGCCTGAGCTGTGAATAATGAGCTGGATCCACTAGCTGTTATGGTAGAGAGAAGGAGTCTGCACTTTTTGTTCCATTTTTACATTTTCTCTCTCTTTCTTTTTGTGTCATGTGATCTTTAATTTGAAACCATTGCTGTTGATGTGCGACATTCACAACACAGAGCTCTAATTTCTTTTGTACTCATGCATGGCAAGAAGTTGTCCACTATAAACAGCTGGTGTCTTTTTATTGGCTGCCATTGACAGTCCTCCGACATCAGTATGAGCCTGTGAGAAGTCTGTAGTAATAATGCTGTCTTCTCTTTGACATACGAACCAAAACTGCACTTTTCCACACCCAGAGTAAGGCCAGTCAATCTCTCTTTTAAGCCAGTGGCTGAAGGGTTTCAAATAAAAATCATCAGGTGTACTGTTTCCTTTTAAGTATATAAGCTCCATTTTCCTGAACTCTTTGCATTTCTTTCTAAAGAAAAAAAAACTGAAGTGAATGTTCCATTGTTGAGGTTTTAAGCAGAAGAAAATGTTGCATCAACGCTTGAGAGAATCAGCATTTTTCTTTGAAAGGCATTATTGCCCTTGAAGTGTTACAAGCATTTACGTATCAATCTTTTTTTTTTTAAGTGTTTTTATTTTTATTTGCAAAAAAGTCGCTGTAGATCTTGCCTGTCAACATGACAAAAAGCTGGGTTTGTTATCAAGATTACTTTGACTTCTTTGTTTTCCCATCACAATCCATCGTTTTATGAACAAACTTTCTTTCTTTTATTTTTTACAAAAGATAGAAATCTTTTTTTACAAAAGATAGAAAGATAAACATACCTTGTTAGATTTTCACTTTATGATTCATTTCCTTAACGACTGTAGAGATGAACTAGTTTTATTTGCTGTAGTGAAACTGCTATGAATGTGAATATCTATTGGAGAAATAAATGCAATTGCAATGCAACTTTAACATGACATGCTTCTGTCTTTTGTTTTTGTTTGTTTGTTTCCATAAATCAAATGTGAGTTTCTGAAAAATGTCATATGATATCCCTAACTGTTGAATGTTTCTACAGAAGCTGTATGCCCTCCGCAGCTAAAAGAGCCATTAAAGGCAGAAAGGACTGGAGGACAACAGAGCACTCTGTTCTAGTAACTGCATGCTGCACTCTATTGTTGGTTGAAAAGATGCTTTCAGCAGGCCCTTTGGAAACTCACACAGACTGTTAACAATGTTTTCTGTTGCATCTCACATTCACTTAGCCTTTTTTTTTTAATCCCTTAATTTATTAATAAATACACACACACATTACATCTGTATTCCTGCAGGAGTCGTGCCAGTTCTCTCCAAATGCATCTCATTCATTCACAGCCAAGGTCTCACCACCAAAGAACTCCAGTCTTCGAAGAAAATGAAGCAAAATCTATCACGACTTTTACAGAAACAGGCTTGGGGAGAATTCCAAACAATAAAATAAATTGCGCTGAATCTCTGAATAAATGTGAAGGACTTTCCAGTTATCTCATTACACAAAATATTGCTCCATTCATGTTTTTTTTTTGTTCATTGTAGAACAGCGGAACAGGTTGTCATCCTGTTTGTTTTCTGTAGATTTATTCATGAAAATAAATTGTGATGAAACAGAGAAGCTTTCCTTAAGTTTCCTATTTGGTGCAGCAGCCTTTGTCAAACACCTAGATTGATTATTCAGGCCTCCGATTCAAACTACTTCCCACTTATTGTGATTTGACTAAAGCAGAGCGGAACTGGAAGGTTCCAGTGACGTCAGTTCAAAACCTGGTAACCTGACACTGCTTGTACCCTGATGGCTCCATAGAAATGAAGTTTGTGAGAGGCAGCATGGTGACGTCAGCTTGGAGCGGGGTCATACTGACTATTCTGCAGCCCCACCAGACCACGCTCGTTCTCTCAGAGGCGATGTCTTTACAAGGGCTGTCAGGCCACTTTAACCCGAGGGGAAGCCGTCACACAGTGCTGTCAGAAAGTATAAGGACACTTTGTTTTGAGTGTTTACACTGCACCACTTGCTTAAAAGAACTTGAAGTGTCCGACTTTATACATTGACAACACATTTCTAACAATAAATTTAGACAGTGATCATAGACATATAGAGTGGGAACTATTTTTAACACCTGACTGGTCATGCTGATCACTTGGCTGAAATCCAACTCAGCATGGTCTTCAAAGCTGTTTGTTGAGGATCAGAGTGAATGCCAAAAACCCCTTCAAACCATCAGTGTAAAAGTCTGCAGTTCAGGTCTGGAAAAAAGCCTCAGCATGGAATTAAAAATGTGTCTCCTGACATCTGTGAGGTTTAAACGATCACAGAATTTAAAGAATTAGCAACTAAACATTTATTAAGACAATGCTCTGCTGTCTCACATTGCGATGCTTATAAAAGTAGTGCAGTTATACACACATCAAGTGCAGGGCAGTAAAAACACAGCAGAATGAGGAAGAAGATATGCCCACACACTTGCTCAAATAAAAACCTTTTGTGGCAAGTCTGCGGGCATGTCATCTTCCTGAATCAAACGTTGTGAGACCCCCATCTTTTAACTGGTTACAAAGGTGACAACTGCTACACATCTCAACAAGGGAAGTTTAATACTGTATGTTTGCAAAGTCAGCACGGAGCCCACACTGTATCATTTCAAATTATATAACCAGTTGAACAAAAATATGTGTCACTTTCCTTGTGATTTCTGCACAGAGGCAAGTTTGAAGTTGAAATCTTTTCAATTTTGATATGTATTCAGAGGCATGTGTGCATTTCTGTTTTTGATAATCCAGTGTAATATACCAGGACAGCAAAAGTGAGAAAAGTATGACATACGTTAAGAGCAGTTGACCTTTAACACTGATGCTGTTCAGGTTCGCAAACACTATCGAGACGGCTCAAGGGGAAGTAAGATTTTGATTCCAGTAGTTGTATAGTCAGCAGTGTGCTCGACACTGTCCTCAAACCAGCCCCAAACTCTAGAACTGTTTCTTCAAAGGAGCTATAAGGATAAACTGTAGGTCAAAGTTAACTGTAACATTACTGGACTTCTGTTGTGGATTTAATCTGCAGACTCCAACTCCATTCATTTGACCGTAAACAGCAAACACAGAGACACACAAGAACCCTGCTAAAGTAGTCAAATTCCTTCACAAGGAAAAAACAAACATTGGTAGCAAAGGGAGTTGAGGACAATCTCTCTGGCTTAGTGAGCTGACTAATGAGTCAAACTCTTCCCAACAACCCAAACATTTGCTCCTGGAGTAGTGTGTCGACACAAGGATTTGAGCAAGTCTGACCTCTTGTGGTCATTTGATGCATTACCAAAGTCAGAGGAACAGTAAAATAATGGAAATAGAACAGTTTGGGACCAGCATTTGGAAAGAGATCTTTACCGGTGAACATGGCCACTACACTCTCCTCCCCATTGTCATTGCCATAGATTGTGATATTGAGATCTACTTCATCTACTTTGGACAGGACTTCTTACCTGCCACATGATGTTTAATCACAAAGCTAGTCACCCCATTGTCCTGCAAAGCCTTCCACTTCAGCATTATACATTTCCCAGACAGCTTAAGTACTCTCCTTTCCCATCAACATCAAGCAAACTGACGATCAGAGAGAAAATATTTGGTATCAGAAGTTTAGTTTGTGTTAAAACATCGATAAATATCTTCCATCAGCTAAGCACTAGCAACGTGCTCTAGGCTGTCTTCTCTGCCATCATTCTCTAATCCTTCATCACCTATAATCCATCTTTGTACCAGTAGGGGATCTCTGGAGGTGGCTTAAGATCAACTTTAATTTTATTTGCAATTTATCTGTAGGCCTATTGGTTTTGGACGTAGATGTCATAACTTTTTTAAATGTCATTTTGATTTCAAAACAATTCTTAGCACACTATTTGTAAAGGAATAGAAAATGTCTAACTTTGGCGGCTCCTAGTGGTAATATCAGAAAATTCACCGTGTAGACTTAAATATGAGTCGGTTTCCACGACCATAGCATACAGCCTCTTCCTGAAACTCTCTGCCCCATTTCTACAGTTCCACAAATCATTGAGTAGAAGCTGTTGTCCAAAGCGACATACATCAAAGAGTTAGTACAACACAAGCAAGGATCCAGAGAGGAGGAAACAATGTCAAGTGCAATAAAACAGCTTTATGTCCAATCAGACACACACAGGTGCTGACAGGCAGCACAGAGCCAAAGCATGAAGTTGTTGTTGTTTTAAAAAAAATTAAAGTTGATATATCATTATCAACAACAACACCAGCATCTGTTCTTGAGAGTTCTAATTGGCATCAAACCATCTTAAATATCGTCATCATCATCAATTTCTAATTGCATATCTAGATATTAAAGAGACAAAGCACACAAAATATTTTGAACAGCTTCAGTCTCAGCCTCCTAAGTGTGAGAAAAATGCCTATAACTGAGATTTTAAAAATGCTGCAAGACATTTGATTTAAATGGTTAGTTGAGAGGTGGTCATGCAGATCATTGATCGTTTTTTGTCTATGTGAGGCTTCTTTGTACACATACTATTGAAGGAATGCAAATATTTGGTCAAAATCACAAGTATTGGGAAACTGATACCATGTAAACCTGGTAATAGCCAAAATGAAGTGAAATAGAAGTTTTAATTCATCTAGAGTCTGACGTGAATGTCTGTACTACTTCATGGTTATCATCAGTTGTGTAGTGGTGCCTGAAGAAGTGGGTATACTCTGAATTTTTCCCTAAGTGTTTTTTTAAGTGGTCTGTCCAGCAGAGGATAAACGGCCTCTGTTACAAACAGTGACCTGCATACATATGTTAGTGTGTGGTGTAGCCAATTAAAAACAGATTAGGGAGGGTAATCCCTTCACCATCCTAAGAAAATAACTGCAGCATACTACTGAATATTGTCAATCAATCAATCAATGATGATTTAGAAGTGGCTATACCCTGGAGACTGAAAACTAAGTGGGTATACTCCATATACCTGCGTATACCGTGGACTACACCACTGGTTATCCTCCAGACATCTCGGTTTTTCAACCATTAAAGTCAATAGAACACTTACACTTATTTGTCCGCTGGATGGATGAGCTACAGTAATTTGCAGAAGAAGGTTGCATTTGTGTACTTGAAAGAGGAATCCAACCTTTTCATCTCATCTCATCTCTCACTTCCTCTCCACTCTTGAGCAACACTGAGTCCACATTTTCAGAAAAGAAAACACGGCTTGCCTGTAGGACACTGCACATCAGACACATCGCTCTTTACTGAAGCAAAATTCTTTATTCTGTGTGCAACACAAAAAAGGTTTGTTAAGGGTTGTGTTCATCAGTTAGTAGTGTGTCCAATATGCACAAGAGATTTGCTTATGCTGAAAGAAAAACATCGTCACACCCATCTTTAAACAGTGAATGTGCTTTATAAGTCCTCCCACTTTTCTCTCCTCTGCACACGGACGTTCTTTAAGTGGCTGGTAAACCTGAAGGAAATCCCGGGATAAAAGTAAAATAGACTAAGAATTAAAAGAAGAGAGTCACTTTAGGGTTTATTTGGCCTTTAACAGCAGGCTTGCCTGTTTTTCTCTGTACTTCAAAGACACATAGCATAGCAGGAATATCTACCCATATACTTTGTAATAAAAAACATCCAGTAGACCTTTGTCAAAGAAATGCAGTAAAGGAAGAACAAAGATATATAGCCTACTTACAGGAAACTGTAATTAACACAACCTTAATGACTTTGCTTCTGTTCCTGCCTCCCCAGAGGACAGCCACATGTCCTTGTGAAGATATTTACATGCCCCAGCTTAAACCTTGAACAAGTAAGCATCTTGTTAGACAGAGTCCCAATAAATGAGCTTGTTGTGAGGATGAGGGATTTGTTTGGATTACTATCAACTAAGCAATATAAGGGAAGGATTTATTATGCTATACCTATACGTCTGAATTTATGCAATGGAGGGAAGATGATGTTTTTTAGCATGTAGTGATATAAAAATCAAAGCCTCTAATCTCATTGAAAGGAGGAAAAAAAGAGGAAGTGACTGCTTCATCGAGTCCGAAGGGGGAAGTTTGTTTCCTCATAAATGCTTGCTCCGCTGAAACAGGAAGACACAGTTACTTCAGGGGGGAACAAAGCATTACAAAGAAAGACAAAATGAAAGTACACATAAAAAAAGTTTTTATTTAGGGTGCAGGATATGACATACTTGTCCTGATGTTCAGTGAAAGCAGAACGTTGGCAGTGAGACCTCCAATGTTTTTGGTGTTGTCCCCAGCGTCTCAAACTTTCACATCCTTTGTCTTCAAGCTGTAGATCAGGACATCCTTAGCAGAGACACAAAAGAAAGTACTTCTTTGCAGTCATACTTATTTCCTTTGAGTTATGTTTTAGGAGAGTGTTGATGTCATAATACATTTATGTGTTTTCATCATCTGAGTTCCGGTGATGTCAAAAAGTCTTTCTCCTTTTTCGTTTAAATTCAGAAATCTTGACCAAGCTATAATTAAATATGCTGATGTTAAAGTTTACAGAAAGCCTGCTGCAGATTCAGTGGAAGTAAATTTAACGACAAATTCAAAAGTTTAAAAAAAAGAATAAACACAACAACCGATATGTGCTGCTAAAGAAAAGCTATGCTGCAAAAAGCATTTGTGTTTTTGCAGCACAGCTTTTGTTGTAAATGCATTTGTTTTGGCGTTTTTATGTGATAAATGTATTCATTTGCTTTTTGGATTTGGACTTTTTATGTGTTCTGCATCATTCCTAGTTGCGGTCCTTTTCACCTCATGAACAATAATGCCCTCGTTGTTCACAGTACTTCAACTTCCTTTGGCTTGAAGTCAGACAGGAATTTTGGAGGTTTACCTGAGAGAGATATGAAAGACAAATAGGCTCTCTAATTACAGTTGGACTAGGTCATGTAAACGCCTTACTGGAAAGGATTCAGCACCTGTAGGTGACAAAAGACATTTCACAATTTAAGTGTTTTTCTATGTGGATACTCAGAGAAATGTGACTAAGAAAGCACCGGACTGTAGAAAAATACATCCATTCTTTCAACTGTACTGTATGTGCTGTACATGAAATTACAGATGTGAGTGAGTCTGAAGAACAGACAGTAACAGTAGAGGATTAAAAGAGTCAAATAAACAGGAAATGAGAAAAGATTCAGCAGTAATTGATGGTACATGTGTCTCTGAGTTATGAGCAGTAAAAAGGATCTGAGTCCCATCTTTTACTTGTCTATGAAATGAAGACTGGCTGACAGCCTCTTGTCTGCAACCTGCAGACTGTAGGTCCCCATATCACTGAGGCTCTATCTAGAAATGTGCAGCATGTGCTTGGTTCCCATCCGTTCCACTTCATATATCCCATGAGAGTACTGGATCTGCAGCAGCTCCACGCTGTGAATCAAAAACAGAATCTCCAGATGAAGGGAGAAGTGGCAAGTGCTTTTATGTAATGGAAACAAAAATACAATCACAAGTGAAAGATTCCCCAAAAACGACTGCATCCTGATGTTTGAATCCTTCAGATCCAAGACCTTGGTGTCCTTCATTTGCTTTAGCACATAAACCATCATGTAATGGATTTATCATTAACTGACGGCCCAAGGGTCACATCCGGTCCCTCAAAGCTTCCCATCCAGCCCCCAGAATATAAATGATCTCGGTCGATTAAACAAAAATCACAAGGCTTAATTACTCACATTAGGATAATGGGAGAAATTACAGTTCCCCTCTGACACCAACATCTTCACATGGCTTATGTGCAAGCATATTTTAAAGTCCAGCCCCCACAGTGTCTGTCGAAAAAAAAGCTGGCCCTTGTACAAATGTAGTTGATGACCCCTGATGTAAATGATCCACTTATCCAAAATGTATTCACAGATTTGAAATCAACGAAAAAGAAAACTTCAGTGTTGCTATGTGACATACCTTGGTTGCTATGGCTGCGCTGTGCGACATAAAAGTTTCCCCCCCACTTTTCCTATATTCTATTTAAAGCTGTTTTCCATATCACAACCGAAAATATTCTTCCCTTAAAATCCTGTGATACATCAATAGCTCTCTGTGTGACAGGCCCGCCCACAAGCCCTCTCTTCATCATCGTCTTCACCTTCGTAAGGATGCCTCCGCACTCAGTACAGATCTTCCTGTAGTCCTTGTTGTCAGCTCCAGCCAGAATCTCTAACATCTCGTCCTCTGTGGGAGGCATCTTCTCTATCCTTTCTCCACGCTGCTTAACAAGAAGAGAAGTAGTGTGCTAACATGCACAGCAAAAAGGTTTAAGACAGAATCATGTTCACAACCCTGACAATGTGTGATGAGAGCACAAAAGCATTTCCCTTTGCTCCTGCAGCAACACTCTAACTTAGTAAAGCTCTTAAGATCGCCTTCTATAGGTATTTCTGGATGCATGAAAAAAACCAAAAACGGATATGTGGGTGGATTAAAGATAGCTCCATGACACCTTGACAGGTTTTGGAAGAGTCACAGTTAATATAAGACAAAAAGCTTCAGTTTTTTTTTTTTTTTGAGCCTCTTTTCAAAAAGTCCAATGAATTTCAAAGACACAGTGGCTGCACCCGAGTCCATGAGAAGAAAACAGCCTGTAAGAATTGAAAGGCTCTAAATAAAGATGATAACAAAGAAAGAAAGAAAGAAAGAAAGAAAGAAAGGCTTATTATATAAAATGCCTTTAGGCTCATTTTCTGTAACAACTAGGGATGCAGAGTAGTAGGCGTCTCCAAGCCTGTTGGACGAAATGCACTTTGATTTGAAACACTACTATTTTTTTGGCAGGTAACTAAAACATTAAAACTTTCAAACTGTCATGAAATCGTTTGAAATACCTCTGCAGTACTCCTGTGGAACAGTAGGAGGCAGTGGCATTCTGGGAAATACCCAGTTAACATTGAGCCCTGCAACTTAACAGTCACTCCTCACCAGAGAAACAGATGGCAAGGGAAGATGCATATGTCAGCACCCACAAGTTAATTGCTTTATAATAGCTATTTAAGCTTCACTTAAGCTCCCGGGCTGGTACAGAGAAGGCACTAAATCCACTTTTATAGATAAAAGGATCAGAGAGGTTTTTTTTTCTCTCTTGCTACTTTTCTTCATGATGCATGGTGTGGTGTCTGAGTTGACAGTGCCAAGATGGGCCCTCAGCTTCAAAAGTAGGCACTAGAGAGCTGCTGCCCTCTGCAGCAGACTGTGATGGTTAGGTGCACATTTAAAAGGGATAGTTCAGTGTTTTACGTACAGTGGTTTCTAACACGCTCTGTCAAGCTACCCAAGGTCATATTATTGATATCCATATGTTTGTCACCCTTTCTCTTTCTTCCAGAATCCCTGTGTTCTCTGCTTTGTCCATCAATCCCATCCTAAATGTATTAACCTGTGTTTTTCCCTTGATTGTCTGTATACAGTACCCTGTGTCGAGTGTCCACTTGAGGCTGGTTCCAAAGGATCCAGAAATGAATGGATTTTGATTTTATGAAGATTAAGAGTCACGCATAGTTAAGTGCGTAGCTGACCTGATCGACGGGCAGGTGCGATTTAACAGTTTGTCCAGAGGCTTTAAAGCCGCCTCAGATCCAGGTCTTTGCCTGTGGTTAGGTTGACTGAAATTTAGGTTAAGACATCATTTTCAGAATGGTGGACACAATGGCTTCCAAAGCCCCCTGTATTAACAGATGGGTGGTGATACTCAGGCTACATCTACTATTATTTACAGTTGGTAATCTGCCAGTGATTTATTTGTATATATAAAAAGATATTTGGATAAAAATGTAGCTAATAATCAAATATAGATACAAAATTTTAACCTGAGTGATAAAATCTGCTTAACTCTTTCTTTCTAAATCTAATCAGCATTTTTATATTACCTGGCTATACCTGAAACACACTGGAAATGATTAGTTTGACCTCCATTCAACAAAAACTTATAATGTGAAAGATGGTTTTCTACGAGCCTCTTAATCTATAATTCACCGGTACATTTTATGCAGATCAGGCTTTAATTGACCTCCATTCAACAAAGAATGTAAAAGTCGTTATATTCTCCTGTTCAGGATTGACGTGACGATGCATTTGTACTTTTTACAAATTTGCATCGTAATATTATTACTTCAGAAAAACTCGAGACCTGCTATTGTCAAGTAAATTACAAGAAAATCTGTTTCTTTTTCCGCCTCACAGCTTAAGTAAGCCAGAGTTAAACCTCTGTGTAAATGTTATGTTGAACTGAGACTCACTATAAACAGATGAACAGAGTTTTCTGTTGAGTTTAAGGTCTTCCAATGAATGCTAATGCTATACTGTAGCTCCTCTGCAGCTTTCTTTATAATGTGAAAGATGGTTTTCTACAAGCCTCTTAATCTATAATTCACAGGTAGAGACTAAAGCACCTATATTTTATGCAGATCAGGCTTTAATATTCAACAGATGCAGCAGGTTTCCTCCTGTGGAGGTCACCGCAGCTTCGCACAAACTCCATCACAGGATCTTTGAGCTCTTTTTCCAGAAGGACTTGATCAGAGTAGATTTACAGTATCCTGGAGAGGCAAACAGTATTCTGAAGTGTCCTCATAGAAGCAAACTTTTCCCTTCCCTTGTGTCATCTGGAGTTTCTAAGAAAATTGTAGGGGAGGCTCTAAAATTAGCTTGTATGCAGTTTTCTTATTGTCTCAAGGGCCCACAGTTGTTTGTAATGCAATGTGAGAAGAGATATAAGGGGACGCAATGGTGTATTTTGAATACTCAAGGTGCTGTTGGATAAAACCTGCAGTTTTCCTCACCCTTATGAGCAGCAATAGGGGTCGGCTCCCCTCGAAATCTGGGACAGATTCTCCCTCAGGCTTCTAGGGGGAACCGCTGTACCTGGCTGAAAGACTCCACCACAGATGAGATCTTCGCTGAACCCCACATTGCCGGCAGGAGGGATAAAGGACATTATTCATCATAATGATTTGAGAAAGTCCTTGCAGTTTATGATTTGTCATTAGGACCTAGAGGTTTCCAAAGTCTGGAGAAAGTAAGTCTCACTGGTAATAAGAACATAAAAAACAGCTACCCGCCCGAACACACACACACTTCCTCATTCTTCTTTTTAACATTCACACTTAAAATGTAACTACACCTCTATTAGTTCTCCACAATCCATTAACTAAACTGAAAGGGAATTGTAAGGCCAATTTGTTCCATTTTTCAAGTCAAATAATTTTTGAACACTACAGAACACCAAACTGAATCATTACTGTGCAAACCCCTTCTTTAATATTACAGTCTCGTCATCATGCAGAAATCCTTTTTCATATCTGCCTCCAGCAGTAAGCCCATTTCAAATATTGCCTTCTTGATTTGCTCACCTTTATTTTAATGGGAACATTGAGTTTGCTCAATGTTGAAAACTGTTGATGCAAGACAGACTGTAGATCTTCCTCCACCTGCAGCCAGTACTTTCTTTTGATCTTGGTCAATGTGAAGACCCGCACTCAAACAGGTAAGTGGAGGTGAAGGGGAGAGATGTGGGAACTCAAAATAGCACAAAGTCATACTTTCTCCACTTTATGCTCAGTCAAGAGTCTCTCTCTCTCTTTTTTTTTTTTAGTTACCAAAAATCTCTTCATTATGTCCGACACATCGCAGAAGTTAGTTAGCCAGGACGTGTTAACAATCATTTTTTTCTGTTTTTTTTTTTCCTAAAGCTTCTGCGTCCCTTTAAGTTCACACACTTAAACAGTTTTTGTTGCACTGAAGTATTAGACTGTGATAAGAGAGGTAGATGTGTGCAACCTTTGGCTGTAAAGCAAATATCCCTAAAGTGACATAAGAAGTGTATCGCATCACATCGCATCCCATCACATGGTCTTTGACAAGCTCGCGGGGACTTTCCTCCGCTCGGTGGAGCTCAGGGATGAGGTCAAGTCTGAAGAATAAGAGGACATTTGTATCTTCAGCATCTGTCTTATCTGCTGCTCCGTCTACTCCATCCTTCCCTCCAGTGGTGTGGATGAGCTCTGCCACCATAATTATGATGTCATGCCTGGTTTTGCCAGACACAAATAGAGATGTTAAAAATTATGGTTCTAAAAGTGGTAGACAATTCTCATTTGACACCTAACTTTACTTGGACTTGGCGTTCGGTCCTGATAAATGGCCTGCCGATGATAAGAGGAACTAGAATGACAGAAGACAACTTTCCCCCCTAAATTCAGAGTTAATATCCTACACATTGCGAAAGTCCAGGGCAGATGTAACCTTGTGTTTGTTGAGCATGTGTTTGTGTGCGTGTGTGTCATTGAAAGAACAAGTGTTGAACACGCCTCTTTGCTTTGTCTCGGTGGTAATTGGGTTTTCTTTTTCAGTAGCACGCACTAAAAATCATTGCAACTCACCTTCTTCTTCTTGTGCCCTGCCCTTTCATTCCTTCATCGTCCTCTTTTTCAACAATGACTGCAATAGTACTTTGCCCTTGCCATGCTCATAGAAAGATCCAATTAATAAAGGTAATCCACACACCTGCTTTGTGAGATAAAGCACTGAGCGTGCACCACTGATGAACTGGGCTCTCCCTCTCTTGCTTTGAATTGAGATTTCTCGCTCATGCCCAATCCACATTTCTTTCATTCACCGTGTGTGTAATAGGTTTAATGTGCATCTCTCTTGATGTAGCAAACTCACCCATACCACTATACTAATGACGGAAGGAACTTATTCCCATGATATCTGTTAAACTACCTCAAGTAAACCAAGTGTTAAGCCTTTCTCTAATTAGAAATGTCACTCACTGTACATACTTGCTAAACGCTCATATATCCTCACATCAATCTCAGAGCGCATGTTCATGTTTAAATTTGCTCCTGAGTACCAAAGTATGGATTTCATTATAGCAATAGCAGCCTGGTTATAGCATGGAGACGTGACTTTACAAGCTGAAGGAACAATTAAACAACAAGATTAGACTCTAATTGGAATATGTACATTTTTCCTCCAGCAGCAAATTCATTACATGTTGGAGTAAGTCACTTAATTAGTTTTGTAAGCTTTGATACCTACCAAGGGAAGTTGTTTTTAAGCAGCCACAGCAATTGCTTTCTACAATTAGAACCCTTCAGTGTATAGAATTAGCAAGTACCTCAAAGCTACACAGCAGAACAGGCTGCTGAACATCTTCTCTTTATCCCCCTCACTTCTTGGATTAGTGTCCTCTCTCTTTTTCTCACAGCAAAAGTTGCAAAAGGAGTATTTATGTAATACTTTCAAGACAAACAGCAAACCAAACTTTCTTGTCACAGAAAGCTTTCACTTTGTCACAGATTTGGGACTCTGCGCCCCAGGCTTCTGGTTCACCTGCTTCCAGTCCAAATATCTACTCTTATGAGGTTATTAATCCAGACAATGTTTCCCTCTCAGCTGGTCTCAACTGCTTCCTTTTTGGTGGATGAACCAATGCTGTATAGCTCTCTGTTTAAACACCCTTTGGGTCTTTTCAACTGGGCAAGTAAGGCTTAAGTTGGACCAATGCATCAAGCCAGTTTTCCCAAAGGTTAGATTGTTTTCTGCGCACACTTTGTGCTGTTCATACTTGAACTTGAAAACATTTTTATTCTCCAAAGAGTATGCTATGTGAGAGTTTCTAGCAGCTTCTGAATTGTTTATCTCTAATTTGTTTATTATTTATATTTAGAGTATTATTCCCTGTTGCTCTGAGAACTTTTGTGTGAACTTGTATTACTTCATTGCCCTTCATGATGTTGCAACCTATCTTTAATAACTTGAGCAAACATGGACTCACATGAACTTTCAAACATGTGGAGCTACACGTTCAGAATTATATGACTGAAAAGTAGGCCTAAATTATAACCAAATAAATAACACTTAGAAAAAAAAGGATTAATAGGACATTATGACATAGGCCAATAAAGGATTATTCCAATGGTCTGCTATATTAAGCAGCTTTGTCAATGTTGTTCGCCCAGTTTCTCTCCCAATTACATTCTTCATTTGCTATAGCAAATTAGCCTGCTAATGCTAGTGTTATGGACCAAGCAGTCATGACTAAAGGAACAAAGGTTTAATGTTCAGAAATCAGGCTTTATATATATCAGAAAAGTGATTAACAAAAGACACTTATTACTAGTGTTGGGGCCTTTAAAGGCTGTCAACACATAATGATAATAATAATAATAATAATATCTTATTTATATAGCACCTTTAAAAACAAATGTTTACAGTGCTGGGACAGAAAGAGCAAATACAGCAAAATAACAAAAGAACAGAGATCAACAGAGAGGGCAAAATTGTAAAAATGCAAATAACAGGAATAATATGGAGTCAACAGGCAGGTATGGAGAGGCAGTTCAGTACAGTGAAGGAAAATTAGTTTAAAATCAATCAGGAGAGAACAAAATTAAAATTGAGGGAGAGTGGGACGACATCACATCACAGGCTGTAAACACAGAATGAAGATAAAAAGACGAGACAAACGGGACATTGGTTAAATGAATAAAGCAACAGAGATCTGAAGAGTTAAACGATAAAAGGAGTAGGAATTTAAAAAGACTAAGAGCAGTAAAATTAATACAGGAAGGGATACATTTAAAGGTTAACACATTTAAAGAAGAGAAAGATGAAAAGGCTAAAAGCCATAAAATTGATAAAAGGAATGGATAGATCTTTAAAGGAGAAATCACATAAAAGCAAGTCTATAAAAGTGAGTTTTAAGAAGTGATTTAAAAGATGCCACTGACTCTGCCCGCCTTATCTCCTCAGGCAGGTTGTTCCAAAGTTGAGGGGCTCTGATTGCAAGGGCTCAGTCTCCTTTCGATTTAAACCTCGACTTTGGAACAACCAGAAGGGCACCACTGCCTGAGGATCTGAGGTCACGAGAAGGTTGGTAGGGGGTTAAAATTTCACAAATGTAACTCGGGGCAAGGCCAAGACGAGCTTTAAAAGTGATCAGTAAGATCTTAAAATCAATTCTAAAAGTGACAGGTAGCCAGTGGAGAGAAGCAAGGACAGGAGTGATGTGATGTCACCAGTAAGAAGCCTAGCTGCTGCATTCTGGATCAGTTGGAGGCGGGAAAGTGAACTGAGATGAGTTATACCAGAGAGAAGGGAGTTGCAATAGTCCAGACGAGAAAAGATTAATGAGTGAATTAGTTTTTTCCAGGTCAGCAGGTGAGAGAATTGATGTAATTTTCTTAATGGATCTGATGTGGATGAAACAGGACTGGACGACTTTCTTGATGTGTTGGTTGAAGGTGAGGTCTGAATCAAAAATTACTCCTAAATTTCTTGCAATGGGTGTGATGTTAGCGGAGAGAGGACCGAGGAAACTTTCAATCCGGCTGACGTTTTTTGAGTGGATAATTAAAGAGTATGATTTCTGACATAACTCTGCAGAAGAGTAATGTTAACGATGTTAACCCCCCCCCACACACACACACCCCTTGGACTGCTTGCTGTCCAAGCAGATGGTAGGTTCCTTTACCAGAAAGCCAAGCTCCACCCAAAGCACTAGCTTTTGTCCAAACCAGTAGCCAGGTGGTTCAGTGTAAAAGAGTATAATAATGTAATAATGAATAATGTAACTTAACTAACCAACGAACAACAAAAAATAACAGGAATATTTGAGTGTGAAAACCTGTGTGGCCATCCCAGCTAGTGCTAGCTTAGTGGATTTCTTGTCAACCACTTGACCCTTTTCTTTCCTGTTGGAGAAACTTTTTGCTTGTGAGTTTCACTTAAACTACAAAAGTTTTTCTTATTCTCAAATGCAGCCATGTAAAAAGAAAATGAAGAACATGGCAGGTCCAATAAGAGAGTCTGCTGAAGAAATGCTATCTGTTGACGTGCTATTGATGCTAACAGGAAGAAAAGTTTTCATACTTCCAGAAAGCTACTTCCATTATAGCATCGACCTGAATATGAACAACCCGATGTAAAGCCACGGAAATGTGAGGCTAATTCTTTTATTTATTTAATGTCATAACCATATGTTAAACTCTTACATGAGAGAATGCTTCTGTTCTGATGTTTGCCAAACCTTTGATATACTGTTAGCATTTGCATGTCATTTAACAGATGCAATATTTTTGAATTATACCTGATGAATTCAATTTCTTGTGGGGGTTCATCAATATTTAAATTTTGATCACTTTATTTCCCTATTATTTAATTTCTTGTCTGATTATAGGCACACATTAAAACTAGAAACATTTATATTTTGTATTGGACTCCTTCAACCTTTATTTAAATCTAAAAAAAAAACAATTCAATGACGTTGAGAGTACAACAATGTATGATTTATTTTTTCAAATAATCACACAGCCTTATCAATAGAGGCTGCATGCAAAGCAAGAATTGGGGCTGCAGCGGAGCTTAGAAGTGATTCACCTGAGAGTTCAGAATGTTTTCTGGAATCTTGAATCCAGTGCTCAGTGCTCAGTCTTTCTGATAATAAACGGAAAGATTTTGATTTTATTGATTTGCTGTACATTCATTGAAAATGTGACACCATATTCAAAATAACTTCTAAAGTTCTTCTGAATTTTAAATGTAGTTCCACAGACTGTTTTAACCTCTCATGTAGTCGTCACAGTTCACAAGACATTTCTATTTTAAAGTCTTAAGCCTGAACTTTGTTGGTGACATATAATAATAATAATAATAATAATGCATTTTATTTATAAGCGCTTTTAAAAACTCAAAGACACTTTACAATAGTTAAAAACATAAAGAACAGCACAGTAAGGACAGACTAACAAACATTGCAACATTACACACAAATCATAGAGATAACAACAATAAAGATAACAACAATAAAGGTAAACTACAGAAAACAGAAAATACATCACAATCATACATTAAAAGCTTGTTTAAAGAGGTGAGTTTTGACAAGTGATTTGAAAGTAGGAGGGTTGGTGCAGTGTTGAATGTGTGTAGGGAGTGAGTTCCAGAGGAAGGGGGCAGCTATGGAGAAGGCTCTGTGCCCCCAGGTTCAGTGCTTGGTTGAGGGGGAGATAGGAGGTTTTGAAGAACGGAGGCTGCGTGCAGGAGTGTGAGGGTGAAGGAGAGCCGTGAGGTAGGAGGGGGGCCTGGTGTTTAAGGGCTTTAATGTGTGAGGAGAAGGATTTTGAATTGGATACGGTAAGGGACAGGGAGCTAGTGGAGATTATGCAGGACAGGGGTGATGTTTTTGCGTGTTCGGGTCTGGGTGAGGAGGCGTGCAGCAGAGTTTTGGATGTATTGAAGTTTATTAATGACTTTGGTGATGTGCCGAAAAGGATGCTATTGCAATAGTCGAGTCTGGATGTGATGAATGCATGGATTAGGGTTTCAGCAGCAGAAAATGAGAGTAGCGGACGGAGGCGGGCTATATTTTTGAGGTGAAAGAAGGCGGTTCTTGCGAGCTGGGTGACGTGGTGATCAAAGAAGAGCTGGCTGTCAAAGATGACTCCAAGATTGCGGATATGAGGGGAGGGGGAGAGAGTGGAGTTGTGTATTGTGAAGGAGAAGTTGTGAATGGAATTGGAGAGGGATTTAGGGCCAATGATTATTATGTCCGATTTTGCATAGTTGAGAGAGAGGAAGTTGGTGTGCATCCATATTTTTATTTCATTGAGGCAATTTGTCAGGGTAGAGCAGGTTTCAGTGGTGATTGAATTGGTGGAGATGTAGAGCTGGATGTCATCAGCATAACAGTGGAAATGGAGACCATGCTGGCGGGTAATGTTACCAAGGGGGAGCAAGTATATGATGAACAGGAGGGGACCAAGCACCGAACCCTGGGGGACGCCTTGGGACAAAGGAGCTATGGAGGAGGAGCAGTTATTGATGTTGATAAACTGTTGTCTGTCGGTGAGGTAGGATTTTAACCAGGAAAGAGCAGTGGCAGTGATGTTGAGTGAGTGTTCTAAGCGGAATAGAAGAATATTGTGGCTGATGGTGTCAAAGGCTGCAGTGAGATCGAGTAGGATGAGGATGTTGAGGAGGCCAGAGTCTGAGGAGAGGAGGAGGTCGTTGGTGACTTTGAGGAGAGCTGTTTTTGTTCTGTGCTGGGAACGGAAGCTGGACTGGAATGGTTCAAACAGGTTATTGGAGGAGAGGTGACATTTGATCTGGGAGGCGACAACACGTTCCAGTATTTTTGAGAGGAAGGGGAGGTTGGAGATGGGGTGGAAGTCGCACATGCTGTCCGTATTGAGTCCAGGTTTCTTGAAGATGATGGTGACAGCTGCCAGTTTGAGAGTTTTGGGTACTGAACCAGAGCAGAGGGAGGAGTTGATGATTGAGGTTATGAGTGGCGCGATGGCTGGCAGACAGTTTTTGACGAGACTGGATGGGATTGGGTCGAGAATACTGGTGGAGGACTTCATGCTAGAGGTGATGATGGATAGCTTGTTTGGGGACACAGGGGAGAACTGAGACAGAGGTTGGGTGATGAGGCGAAGGGATGCGGGTAGGGATGAAGAGGGGACAGTGAGAGTGTTGAAGCTGCTGTAAATGGTGTCAATTTTGGATTGAAAGAATGAAAGAAAAGCATTGGATTTATCAGCTGTGAAGGAGGGAGAGGTGTTGTCACTGGGTTTGAGGAGTTTGTTTATTGTAGAGAAGAGAGCCTTGGGGTTGGATGAGCCTGAGTGGATGAGGTGTGAGTAATAGGTGGACCGGGCTGCGCTGAGAGCTTCCATGTATTGTTTGAGGTAGTCAGAGTATGATTGGAAGTGAACTGTGAAACCGGTTTTCTTGTGGAGTCTTTCGAGCTGGCGTTTGCGGGTTTTCATTTTATGGAGTTCGAGAGTGTACCAGGGTGCAGAGTGTGTGAATGAGACAGTTTTAATTTTGATGGGAGCCAGTTGATCTAGACAGAAAGAGAGTGTGTTGTTCAGAGAGGTTTAATGTGTCACTAACTTGTCTCTGCAGAATCCACCGTGAATCTTTTATTGGTGGACACATAAACATCCTTGTGAGCACTCCATAACTTAAGAAAGTAAAGTAGCCTTCCTGTAATATCACGTTTCATGTATTGCACTTTGGAATAAGGAAATCAAAATCGTACATAGTTACAAGGTATTAAGAAATGATTGCCTTATTATAAACTATTATTATTTAAACTCAGATATACAAATGTTGCCTTACACAGACCCGTTTTCAAATAATTTTGCTTGACTCTTAACAGGAGGCAGCCCATAGTAAACAATTATCCCATAAATAAGGAATGCATTTTCATGATTTATCTGACCACATCAAGTTAGTTCTACCCCACTACTCCGCCTCAAAATCAATGTTTGGGAGGTGCAGTCACAGAGGGAAGACTTCAAGCAGCCATCTTTGGTACCTGTTGACTAAATGTGTTTCCCCTGGCTTTTATGAGCACACATAATGTCAAAATGAAGAGTAGGAAATATTCCTTGTTTAATGGGCTTGAAACAAGCTCATCATTGGTGCTTGGTAATGCATGAAAGTTTTATTACAAGTCTGGTCTACTTGTCATGAATATCTGTTTGAGGTGACAGCAGGGAGCACTAAAAGTGTGCTTGTTTGGTTAGAGAGAGAGCGAGAGAGAGAGACGGGTATAGAGAAAGGTGAGGTAGACATAGAGAGCCCCAGTTGGCATTACTTTCCTCTAATCCTCTTTGCGCTACACCTGGCAAGCATACTAATGATGGAGAAATGACCCAGATTTCTCTCTTTGCACATTCATACTCGAAACACAAAACATAATGAATGAGCCGGTTGAATTCCGTTGTTTCTCATAGTTTTTTTTTTATGTCAGCATTGAATCTGAAAAAGATGCCAAGCCTATGTAGATTGTATTGCTGCAACAGTCACTTTCGGTCTCAGACTTTTGATCATTTTTCTTGTCTGTGGTTTCATGATGAAAACATTCTCTTCTTTAGGGAAGAGGCCAGAATGTTGTCAACAAATATCCTACTTTGATCATTTATTGTGCACTTTGTGTTGACGTATCTTTAGATCAAATACCTTACAGCCGGCAACGGCTGTAAAATGTGATGCTCAACCCTCTGTTTGAACTGCACATCTCCGGAGACGTTTCATTTTCAAATCTGAAGAAACAGCAGCAGTTGAGAGTGTGTCTGTATGTTTGGTGTGTGTGTGTGAGTGTGTGTGTGTGTGGATGCTGGTTCAGGGGCTGGATTGGATTAAAATGATTAAAGTGTCAAACTTTTAACATAACTTTTTAAACGTAACACACTACTGATAGAGTAGTAGTTAAACATTCTCATTGAGCTATAACATGACACTTTTCTGAATATTAGGTAGAATGACAATCTTTTAAGGGAAATGTAATTCTGCTTTTTGTAAAGTGTCTTGAGATAACATTTGTTGAATTACTATACAAATACACTTTACCAATAAAGATTGATGATTGATTGAAAAAAAGATGCAGTTGGTAACTTGCCATCGTATAAAATAGTCTGGATCATTAAGATAGATTAGATTATTCTGACTTGTGAACTTTTTACATTTTTAAAGTGGTGGCTATTGGAAAACGTGGGCCCAATGCTGTGGGAAAAATGGTCCAATTTTTTGAGGAAATCAAGTCTAATTGGTCAAAATACTTCTCTTAAAACTCAACTACATGTGACTTCAGAACAAATATGTCCTAATAAAAACACTACAATACTAGCCTTGACTTGGAATAGAGCTGTAAGCTTTATTCAATGGAGAATAACAGTTAGATCAGATCTGGGGTCCCTCACTGTCCCTGGAGGTATAAACGTCACTCACAGCCAGGACCTTCCAAACACTGGCATTTAACACAAAAAATCACAACAGCCTAAAAACCATTATATTGGAGTAATTTATTGTAGGAAACACAAGAAGCAGAACACAAGTGACCTACATGTAGAGACTGTAGAGCTGAGTGGGCTTACAGAATTTGAGAAACAGGCACAGGTGATGTCTGTGTGTGTTTTTATCTGTAAAGAGCAACAGACACCTACAGTGCTGCAGTTGTGTGCAAACTAACATTCAAGGGAATTTTGACATATGACAGTAAGCTATAAATCGCTTAACGGCTATGGTTTTATTTGAAATGGAACTACTTTTTGTATACAGTATATTTTTACCACAATCTGTAAAATATGCAAATTTTCACTTGTTTTTGAGAGGCATCTTGTGACCCCCTTCTCAGTGTCTCGCGACATCCACCTTAGGAACAACTGGCTTAGATAACTATGAATGGGTTAGATAACTACAAGCTAATTTAAAGGAAAATACCTGCTCATCCAAAGGTAAGAAAAAACTAATCTTAACCCTATCATCTTTTCTTCCCTGTTGACACTCCCCTTGAATATATCTCTTCATCCCCACTCTTATTTTCTACTCATTCCTCCTCTTCTCCTCCCCATAACTTCCCAATTCCCTGTTCACTCATCTGTAAATATGGAGGAATGTTATTTCCCCCGAAGAAAATTCAATAGGGCACAGGCGAGCAGACAGAAGTGCCTCTACACACCTGTTTGTAGAGGAGGAAGGAGCTCAGGCACAGCAGAAGGTGGGTAGGACTGATCTGAAAAGATGCAGGAGGCAAACCCCCTTAATCCCTGTGACATTTTAGCTCACACATCTCATCAAAGCCTCACAGCTCCAGTGCTGCTTGAGTGAAGGCAAAAGACAGAGAAGCAAATGTTGGATTTTGTAAAAGGAGAGGATTTTGTAAAAGGAGAGGATATTTTTTAAAAGCTGGGATTCTGGGCTCAGATGAATTGTTGATTGCAAAGCCTAGTTTTTTCTCTTTTGCAATGCTGGCATCATCATAGATACTGTGTTGTCCTCAGAAGATGCCAGTGAGCACAGCCCCTTTATTGAGAAACTGGCACAGAAGTTAGGCTATACAACGATGCAGACCGGATCATTCATACCATGTGATTTAGCTTCTTTTAAGAAACTCTGCCCTAAAAAGCAATGTTGGGGTAAGATTGCGATATTTAGAAAATTTCAGGGCTTTCTTTCAATCAGAAAGCCACTATGTTTAGAACTATTACACAGACGCAACACGTACTTGTTTCTCCGCCATATAGAAATAATCAATCTTATTCCTCGTGGTCTCGTTTGCTTATGTAGGTCATGTAAATGCATCAATATTAATCTCAGGCTGTTTCATAACCAGATACAACTCCTCACATGAGCTTTGTGCTCTTGTTTTAATTCTACATAAATATCACCTGTCATACTTCTTAGCTCCCTTTGCAATTTCTGCACAAACCCATCTTTCACCCTCTGGTCAGCAGTTAGTTTAAACTAGCTAGTTTACCTAACCCGAAAGAGATGGCAAAGAGTTTACACATGCACTATAAAGGCTCAGCAAGTGATACACGGCATTACACTTTGATATGATGCTCTTTGCATACTAAGTCTGTATGGTCCCCCCTTTAGCTGTGCTCAGTGGTATTATAACTTCAGTGCCACTCTTTGACACCTGTCAGAGCAACCTGGGCATTCACTCCCCCCTCCCCCCCCGTGGGCTTTGAAACCCTCTGAGACAGAAGCTCCTCTACATTTATCAGTCCCTACCTCGAACACCCTCACTGTCCATATAGTTCAGCTTCCTCCTGGATTCATCCAGGCATGGGGATCCCCGAGGGGAGAAACCTACGAGCCAAATGTTCTGGCAGGCATAAAAGACAGAAGAGGCAGAGAGGGAATTCAGCACGAGTTAAATTTTAAACTGAAAAAGACCACTTTCCTGGATTTGAAGGTGGTTGCAATAAAACGTTTCTATTAGACAGTTAAAGCCTACGTTGCACACAAAAGCTGAGCCACATGCAATGTGTGTGAAACTTATTGTCTAGTTCAGTGGCTCTCAAACATTTCACAATGTGTACCACCACATAAAATATTTGGCTCTCCAAGTATCACCGTTATGGCCAAGTTCAACATACAGCTTACGTCTGTTTAACTACATACACAGTTTGGGGCCATTTTATTCCTGTTATTTATTATTGACAGCTCATTCTCTGTGCCACTCCAAAAGAATCAACCAATCACTGGATGTGACTCGAGTCATATGTCGTTGACTTCAGTTGCCCTGCTTGATATATACGCCAAACTTCACTTTCTAATAATTCCTGTTTGAAGTTAACTGTCATATTTGCTTCCTCTGCTTGCCTTTGCTTGTCAACCATTTGATTTGTACATCTTTATTTAAAAAAACAAACAAATCAGAGACTCCCATATAAGAGACTCAAGACCACAAGAGAGTCCCACACGAGGGATCCCGCGTACCACCAGTGGTACTCGTACCACAGTTTGAGAATTTAATGGTCTAGTTGTAATTTGAGATAAACGTGTGGGGGTCACTTGCCTTGCATATGAAGCTTGCCTGCCTGTGGATGAAACAGAAATAACAGCAGAGCAGAATATCAGGTACACTGCAGTGGAAGACAGACTTGTTTTTGGCTTCACACTGACAAAAACAAGTCTGATGATCAAACACAAAGAGGAACAGTATTGGACCTCAACAGGCCTGTGATAATAATATATAGAAAAAGAGAATATATAGAAAAAAAACAGTACATAAAACTATTTGATTACACACTCTGGGTGACTTTCAAAACTGAGTGAGCGTGCGTGATGAAATACCTTCGGTTTTCCCTGCAACAACCCAAGCAAGGTGAGTGCCGTGAAGTTTTTTGGTCTCAGCATGAATGATGTTTGTCTATTCAACAAGCATGCATTTCAATATGGCCCAGATGAATACCTAAGCGTGTCATTTACGCTCGGTGTTTGCTCTGAAGATTACATTAATAATCCACAGAGAGAGGGGATTATGGTTTGAGGCCCGACTGATTCAGAAGGCACAGCTGGGACAAAGTAAATTGAGGTCATATACTTATAGGGCAGGTTCTGTGCCATTTGATCCTTGGTCTAGATTCATAATGGCATCAATAGCTACAGCTGGATAACCACATTTGTATTTAGCTGGGGATAAACGTAATGATTTTCGTCAGCCTTAAGTGAAAGCCACATTGAAAAGAAGACCTATTCTATAGAGGTTATATAAAAGGCTTTAAAAAAAAACTTCATTCCCACACTTGTGTAGTTTAATGTCTTCTAACAGGTGTCCAGGCGCCCCCGGGTCCAGGCGTTCAGCATACTCACTGATAGGAATTATATTCAAGCATAGTCAGCCTATTTGAATTGTGGTGAGATGTTCAGGCTCATATGATTTTTAATAAAGTAGGTGATGACCAAACACTGTTTCTCACCTCATGTTGTCATTGCTGTTCTTTATTTTACCACAGGGTGGCAGTCTTGCGCGAGTGCATAAGCGGGCTATCTGCACACACACGCGCACACACACACACACGCGCACACACACACACACGCACACACACACACGCACACACACACACGCACACACACACCTGCTAACGAGCTGTGTAATGAACTGCAAAGTCAATTTAGAAAATGTTGTTTCAGCTAAGTTGAATGAACATAAAGAATAATGAATAATTTACCTTTTCTTTAAGTCTTATATAAATGATCATACAATTATATGGACTCAACTTCAAAGGTGATATGTGGAGAAAACGCTCTTCAGCTCAGAAATGATGTGATTTGTTTCAAATAGAGTGGTAATAAATATTCTTAGGGTGTGTTAAGCACATAGCCACTGTAGCTGGTACAATTCCATTTCATTCTATGCAAACATTTATTATTGTAGTTTGACATATTGAGTTATTTCTTCATACCTGCAAAACGACTTATCATTGTTTATCTAATTAACATAGGGCCTTGAATTCAGCGGAAAATTGCACACAAGAAATCTGTACAAGTTTGAGGATGTGCGTTCAGCCATTGGATGATAGATTACACTAGCACACAGCGGCGGTATGGGGGGAAACCTTGTCGTCCCGCCTCCTCTGAACCATTTGCAGGCCTGTCATTGGCTGCCAGACTCGTCACTCGCTGTCCTCTCAGGGTAGGTTGCTCTGCACCGTTAAGATGCTCAATTGATGGGCGTACAGGGCTGTGTGCAGTGAAAGAAGACACCTCTACGTGTTTCATTGTTGCAAAACAAACAAAAAAAAAAAAAAAACATGGTCCCTCCTGGATCTGTCGCTGCCGGTTGCAGGTTTCTCCGCTTCACCCTTCCTGGAGCTCGGCTGTTTTTTCTCCCTGCGCGCGGTGACAAGCGGGCTGCACGATGCTATTGCGGCGTTTTAAAGGGAGAAAAGCTCATGCAAGAATAACAACACGGAGCAGTGCATCGCAGCTAGCCCTTTTACACCATTGTTCATTAGTTTAATCCGGATGAGGTTATTTGCTTGTGGTCCTCGCACATCGCAGACACTTCGGGGGAGAATTGGCTGAAACGCACCTGCCGCGAGATAACCGGAGGGAGCACATGGACCCCCCTTGTTCCCTGGATTCTCAAATCGGGCTGCCACGTTGAAGTATTTCTGTTAACCACCACTCGCCATGGATCAGCCACAGTTTTTAATCTACACTGGTTTATTTACTCGTCGCGGGGCTTCACACCAGCCCGAGCGTGAGGATGACAGCTGATCGCCCCTCCTCTCCCAGGACTTCAATAAAAAACGCGCTCCATCTGAATCCCTCCGTTGGAAAGCCGGAGTGTCAGTTTCAGCCGTGTTCGACAATAGATGGAGCGCAGAGGGATGTGACACCTTCCCCTCTCTCCCTCATCAGGTTACCTTCGCACCTGCCACTCCGGCAAAGAATTTCCGGAAGAGCCCTTTAATTGCATTTGCACTCATCTTGAAAGAAGTCTCTCTCTCTCCCCCCCAACCCCCCCCCCCCCCCCCCCCGTCGTTTCTGTAGGAAGTGGTTTGAAGATGCTCTGTCCGATAAGGTCTTCACATGGAAACTACATTTCTCTTCTTCTACGGTACTTTGCGCTAAACCAGGGATGATCCTTGAGTAGCCGATAAAATAATCAGCGCCTCGGTGTCAGCAAAGGCTTCAGCCACAGGGGATTTGTGTAGATTACCGCCGGACTGCTATTTTGCTCTCTTGGTCACAGTCTTAACTGAACTTAGCGGCTTTTGATCTGCAGCCTTTTCCCGGCTGCCCCGGCCCGCCTCCAGCACGGACTGCCTGTTTACAAGCCACGCTATTCATAGAGGAAAAGGGGGGTAAACCGGGCTGCATTCATAAGCAATGACTACCACAGAGGTGTTTGGAGCCACATCTGAGGATACGACGCGTTTGGCGCTGCTGTCAGCCCGTGGATCCGGGGGAATGAGACGCGCTTTAAGCTGTCTGTAGTTAACACTCCCTGTTTCACTGGCCGGTCACATGCCGTGGCTGTGACCGGGAGAAGTTGCCTGTCAGTGTAGAGCTGCAGACAGACAGGAATCAAACACAAGCAGCAGCAGCAGCCCGAAACGAGCACTTTCCCGGACCCGTTTTGACTCTCTACCGGGCGGCTACCGGAGGATGGTTGTGCCAGGATGCTGCGCTTCCCCGTGAAGAAGATCCGGAAGCAGTTCAAGCTCCTACTGCTGCTGGTTCTGCTCACCTCCGCCGTGTGGTTCACCTACCTGCACATCAACCAGGGAAAGACCATCAAACTCCACTTCAACTATGGGAAAGGTAGGCTTTGAGAGAGAGAAACCTCACTCTATCATCCGAGTCATTCCGCATCCAAGTTCCGCTGGTCTAGCTGGATATGAACTCACAGCTCCTGAATACATTTCAAAGTACTGGTAACAGCCTCCTATGAATACTGTAGTGACATCTCAGCAGGTTATGCCATAAACTATAGTGTAATACTGCTATTAACTCGAGTAACATCACTATAAAGCCACTACTGAGTGCAGTTGGCCCCGACAGGGATATTATAGGAATATTAATGTCACACCTGAGGGGACAATATGCTATAAACTAAAGCATGATACTCTTGGTTGTCAACATAATAACTGGTCTAAGGACAACATTTTATGTTTTGGATAGTAGGCAAAACTAAAAGGTTGCAAGCAAGCATAAGCAAACGAGATTTCGTAGCCTGTAAAGTGTCATATTTTGTGACTTGCTCATCAGTTTCCTGTAACCCAAACTTGCGTTTTCAAATTCTTTTTTTTAGAACTAACTGTTAAACCCGCAAAAACTCTTCCTTTGCTGTCATAAACAAAAAAGTCAAGCAGCAAATCCTTACACTTAAGAATCTAGAGCCAGCAAATGTTTGTCATTTTTGCAGGAAATGCCTTTAGAATGATTCATTGATTATCAAATGATTTGGTGAAACATTCATTTAGTTGTTTTCAGTCAGTAAAAAAAACAGACTTATATGAAGTCTTTTCATTAGGATTCTATGTTGTATTGATGTCAAATGTGTCCCGGAGACTAACTGCCATACTGAATGATGGGTGCTTCCAGATATGCTGCGATGAAGAAGTGACACAGAGAGGCAGCATGTCTCATAAATTAACAACGGTTTCCTTCTCCAGCTCAGTAAAGAGCAGCGCGGTGTTGGCCTGGGTCGTAAGCCAGACCTCCGCCTTCAACATTAATAATCAAAGGGCTGTTCATGAAGGTGGCCTCAGAGGTCACAGCTACGCCAGTCAGACTTTGAAAAATATCCCGGCTGGGTGAGTACAGCGCGGGAGACAGATTTCCACCTGCTGCTTTAGTACTTGATCAAATTCATCCGCTCAGTGAGACGTCGAGTAGAACTATTAATGTAGAATATACGGATTAAACGTGTTGGATTATGTAACGTCGACTCACCTACAACAGATTTAACTTGGGATGATGGTGTACCCTCTCTTCTGCAGCTGTCTGTGTAAAGTGATAGGCTACTCAATGATTATGATGTCCTTGAAGAGTGTACCCGAGCACATGCACACATTATACACTAACAGACAAGGATCAAGTTATTGTCTCTTGTTCTCAGCCCTGGGGTTTTCCCTGCGGCGGCCCACATTTAGTTTCCTGACGGTGAGAGTTAAGGGCACACTCACACCAGGCTTATCAGTCACAGACTGACGTTGGTCTGCTGCTGTGTTGCATTTAGTGAACTGCATCTGAAATGATTGTGAGTTTGTGTCAGGATTAAGGATGGGAATAGGCAACCAAGTGTCCTGGCAGGAAAGTCCACATTTAAGAAATATAATCTTCCACCGTGGATTAAGCTTCTGTAGACTTTATGAAGTATGATTAACAAATATTGGAACATGCAAATTGGGGATCTCAATACACCTTTTGTGTCTTGTTGCTGACCTGGTTGGTCAAATGCACGGCCCATTTCCCATGATGGGAGTGAATGCATGGCAATGATGACACATAAAATGTCCTTGTCTTAATATTGCACTGCAGGCACTGCGATACATTTATGTGATTATCATAATGCAATGACGATGGGAGTGGGATTTATTGTTCAGCCATTTATGTGGCTGAATTTCGTTGAAAAGTGAACAAAAATGTAGAGCACAAGCCTCAGAAAGATTAAAATGTAATGTAATGTTTAACGCGGTTATTAAATTGCACGGCACTATAAAAAAAGCAGCAAAACAACACAGAAGTTATTATATGACATGAGCAGGGACAGACTTTTTCTCTTTCTAGTATTCTTTAGGACATGGACTGGACATTAATCCTACAAGCATTTGACAACAGTGGCAAGGAAAACCTTCCTTTAGCAGGCAGAAACCTTTAAGCAGAACCAGACTCATTGGTGTATATACAGCCATCTGCTGCGACAGGCAGGGCAAAGGAAGTTTGAGGTAGAGGAGGGAGGAGATAGACGAGCAGAATCACTTGATATCAGTGCATTAAACATTCCTTAAACTTTGTGAATCTGCTGTATCTGCAGACTTGCTGCTGATTTCAAGTCAACTCGCATCATAGTACTGTACGCTAACCACTTTGATCCTCACAAATCACAGAGCCGGACACACTCAGCTTTTCTTCATCACTGCTTTCTTTATTTTAAGAATCCCACTAATAGTCATGTAACCCTCAGTGACTGGTCTGATGAGGAAGGAAGGAAGTTGTTCTGCTGGTCTGTGCCGGTCTGTGTGCCTAATTGACTGTCTTCCATTTAGCAGGCATCTGAGCAGGTCAACTCACTTAACCTCTTATGAATAACATGTCCGCTCTCGCACCGAGGCTTTCTAAGTGAGACATAGCCATTACTGAAACTGGGGCTCCATGAAGTGTGTAAATATTCATATCAGGCTGGCAGTATTCTCTCCACACACGAATCCTCATTGATTGTAAGCGCTGAGGTGCAGGGCCAGGTAGAAATAATGTCATTTCATCTTTGGCCTGAGTTCTCCCTTATTTGAATATGAAATGACAATTTGTCAAATTTCCATTCCGCTTGTCCCAATTTAGAAGGAAATTCGATTTGTCTTCGGCAGATCCTCTCCTTGAGCGAGCACACACACACATCAGGCAGATTGCTGCGAGTGCTTCAGCCACTAGATAATGTCTCGTTGGCGTGTAACCAACAGACTTATGAGAAATGTAAACATCTTGGCGTAAAGTGCCCCGTTGAGGCCAGTGTCTATCTAATTGTGAATAATGATTTAAGAAGTGTGTCGGAGGCCGTTTGCAGCAGGTGAGTTTATACTCAGTCTGTTTCAAACTTCAGTTTACTCCCCTCAGTGCGCCCGTGTGTTGCTTCACTGGCTCCACATAATGAGGGAGCACAGGCCTGAAACTTAAGGTGAACGCTCCTTAATGGATCCCCTGAAGACTCTGTTTTTTACACATTGTAAACAGTGTTTTGCACGAAATGCTCTATGAGCATCGTGAAGAGCTAACACACATGGTTACTACATCTTTTAAACAGTTGAAAAGTCTTTTTTGAAGGAGTTAAGACATCGAAAAGAGTTTGTAGCCTTTTTCTTTTCCTCTTATGGAACTATGCTACCTCCTTGGTGGATTAAGCCAACAGCTCTACTTGTTGTAATGTGTTCATCCCTCCCTGTTAAAGGTGCACTATGTAGATTTGGGAGTGAAATTTGGAAGTTGGAGAAGTGAAACAATTCTATGCTATATTTTCTGAACTAAAAACACAAAATTTACTCAATGAAAAAATAGGTCCCTGAAACACTGTTTGGAGCTAAAAAAAAAAGCTACCAGGAGAGTTACGCTTTCTCTGTTGCAGGCCCACCACCACAACTTCTGGCGTAGCATTTGATCTTCAAACAGTATTCCAGGGACTTCTTAGGACAGTTGCACAGAGATCGTAACTGTCACTTGCATACAGTCTATACACCGACTCCAGTCACAGGATATATATATTCTGGTGCGGAATGATTTGCAGATTCACTTAATCACTTCTGGAATGAATGTAGGTTCTCTTGACAAGATGCATACGGTTCATGTTGGCGTGCTGGCACAGCTTGGAGAGAAAAGGATAATAATTACTGAAAGGACAGCACTTTACAGCCCCCCCAAAAATAATTCATTTTTTTTTTTCCAGAATGTTTTGCCGACAGGTTAGGTGTGCAGTGCGAGTTAACATTGTGATGTGTTTAGAGGAGCCATGACTCTCTTGAACTAGCCTGTGTTTTACTCATTCTATAGCAAACAAAAACATTGAATATCAATAGATGAACACTTCTTTACTTAAAAGTCCCAAGCGTTCACCAATATCCCACCATTGTTTCTGTGTGTAGACAAAGAAGTCAGTTTCAATCAAGCGTCATCACTCACAGCACTGAAGCAACCGCAGCTGAACTTAAACAGGCCGTCATTTTCTAAATTATTCAATACAGGAAAGAGTGGTGTGATACGCAGACGTGTGATGAGTGGTCTGCTCACCTTTTAATGAAGAGGACACACAAATCACTAAAAACAAAAGGCTCTGTCCAAAATCGCACTACTCACTATCATCTATAGCACATTATAAAAGGAATTTAGTTAGAATTATAATATTAGACTCTATAATTACACAATGCATTGTGAAAAGTAGTGTAGAACTGGTGGTCATCAACCAAGCAACATTTACCATCACACATTTTGAAACTTTGGTGGTGGTGGTGGTGGGGGATTTATTCATAATGTTGAGCATACTGTGAGGAGTTTTATTTGGTCATGAAACACACTCAAATAAACACTAAGGCCTCTCTTCATGGCATACAAAAGCAAACAAAACTATCTGGAAGAATGAATAATATTTCTGTTTGATTATTTGAATGCTTCTCACTACTACTTTCAGGTCAAAGGATTTGGCAGCATGCAGACAGGATGTGTCTTTTTCTACATTTTCCATGAAAAAGATTCACTGTGAAGATATGTCTGATGTTTAAAAGATAGCAGGACCACATTTCTTGTTTTTGGAACACTACTAAACAGGACAAGAGATAAGATGTGGGTTGTCAACAACAAGACAACATTATGAATGTTGCTTTAACTTTTGGTCTACTCAGTCAAATTTGAACTCCAGTTGCCTTTCTCTCGCTCTTCTGCAGCTTATAATCATAGATTCTCTATAATGCAATGAAACAGTCCTTTCTTATCCAGTCGGTGTGATCGTGTCTCTTCACTGCTTTACGGTATGGATGGGACAAAATATCTAAAAGGCCATATATCATTGTCCTGACATGTGTAATCCAATTATAAATACGTTTGCCCCCAAGTATCAATATTTTTATTGAAAAAATACAGCGCTCTAAACTGATTTCACTGACAATAAGACACATGCCAATACTTAATGATTCCTCTTCTTACATGGAAGAGGGTAACCGGACCGTAAGTCAATTGATCGAAGAAACTGTTGAACGCTTGATTAGAGGAGAAAAAGACAGCTGGCTCAAGTGGAACTGCAGTGAAAAGAAGTTAAATGATGCAATCGCTGCTTTTGAGTTCAAAAGAAGTGAGAAAGAAAGAGCTGCTCCAGGTCTTCATGCTGCGATGTATACGGACAGATGGAGGAGTACTCCAACAGGCAGAGAGAGAGAGTTAGACTCACCTGCGGTGAGAGGACTTCACGGCTTGTGGATAACGAGAAAGAAATGCATTCCAATGTGATAATAACTGGGATGATGCACGAGACTCACTCTGGTTCTCATATATAGCACATACAGCATAAAGCTCATATAAAGGTTTTAAGGCTCCGGAGCAATAAAAGCTGAAAAATACCTGTTGCTGTTGGTCCGCAAAATTGTGCTGTTTTACTTGAAAAATGGTACTGTAGTGCGAATTGATAGCAGAGGTTCCCTTTCTCATAATGCTCGCAGTACACAATCAGTTTGTATTACACCACTACCCACTCCATATGCACTGTTAGGAATGGGAGAGCACATTTAATTACTCGTCAACAACACATTTATTAAAGCTTTAGGAGAAACGTACTTCATTCAGGCACATTAAAGGCTTAATGTGCGATTTTTTGATCCAGCAGATGTCGCCCTTGAGCACCAACATGAAACCAAAACAACTCGCGCTGCATTGTTGTGTTAGCATGCTAATGCTAGCGATCTTTATTATGCTCGTATCTTCACACTGCATGTAAATTTACCCCAAATGTCCGTGATCTAGAAACACTTACGTGACATTCAATTAAGCAGTGAGTACAGTATGTAATTCTTCTTTTCTCTAGTCCCTCAATTAAACAACTTTTATACTCGAGGGGATGAGCCGGCCGGCCATCCGGGCGATGTAAACAAAGTGAAGCTACGGCTAGGAAAGCTCGGAAAACATCACAGACAGTGGGACTTGGGTGTTACATCCACCACAGAGTTATTTTCAGAGGATATACTTGATTTCTATTACATTTAAGTGTGAAAATGTCAAATTCTGAGAGTTTATTCACAAACATCTTTAATCGCTTCACCTTGCTCCCCTTCAGTTACATTATTCACACGTATGTGCACCTCTATTATACACCACCTATTATACACACAGCTTGTTTCGTCCTCCTACCGTTTCTGTGTGTCTGTGAGTGTTTGATTTTCATGACAATTTTCACAGGTGCGTTTTAAAAAATCACCTAAGTATCCCAACGCACGTTTAATGTGTTTTGCAGTCCTATTTGTTGTCACGCTTGTTGCTCATCACATAACTACGGAAACAATCCAAAACTAATAGTGCTGAATTCGGAGTATGTGTTAGATGCCACTGGCAACACGTCGAGCCGAGATAGAGTTAAGATTGTCCATTAGTATATCGACTGTGGATGTAGATCTTATATGGATTAATATTAGAGAAATGCTTAAATGGTTGCCCAATATATTTGTAAGGCAGTAAATATAGGTGGGCGGGCTGCCCAGTTATGGTCTATGCTTGGGAATGACTGTGTTTCAGACGGTGCTCTCCCCCGATCCACTGCACAACTGCTTAAGTTCATGTGTGTTGAGGAGAGGTAGAGAGCCAGTTGGTGCTCAAGTGATCCACACTTGTGTGGCTTAGTAATAGTAGTAGTAGTAGTAGTAGTAGTAGTAGTAGTAGTAATAGTAGTAGTAGTAGTAGTAGTAGTAGTAGTAGTAATAGTAGTAGTAGTAGTAGTAGTAGTAGTGAACAGGTATGTGATTTGGAGCCAATGGCTTTCACAAACCTGGAACTGACTACCTGTTATTAAAGTGACTTTATGAAACTGCAGAATATGGCAGGCAACAAGTGTTTCCTCACATCATATCTGAACCGCAGAAAACTGTAAAATAGCTTTGTGTTTGTTTCACTTACACAATCTCGCATGCCTCTTTCATTTATGCAAAGGCCGGTCAGAAAAACACAATTACAGCACAATGAGTAAGACCGACGGGACTTTTTGTCAACGTGTGGGTGTTTTCGTGGAGCATTATCTTATATTTCCTGGAAGAGCCAAGGTAGATGTTGTACATGATGACGAAGGAAAGTAAAAAAAAAGTTGTAATTAAATAGTTCTCAGATTGCACACTAGCCGGGCTGGCCTTATTGAATCAGAATTTCAATGAGAAAGTGTGTTGGCAGGCAGCGCTGCGGTGCATATTCGATGAGTGCCACATTTATGCGGCCACCCAGTTGTACAACAGCCCCCCTGTTTTCCGGCATCAACAGGTCCACTGAGGAGGCTGGCTGCTGTACACAGGCCCCTATTGATTAACCATGATTGCAATGTGGAGGCACACACACAAAAAATGCATACACTCAAAAATGCAGTAATATGCTGCCTGTGTTTGTAAAACGGCACATAATACACGCACACATCTTGTATCATCACAGCTCTGTCGGGAGAAGGAGAAAGTCGGAGAGGGGAAGTCTCAGGGGCCTCGACAGATTGGCTGCCTGGTTGCCCATGGAGACAACATATGGGAGAGGAACGTGCTGTGCTGGTGGGATGTTATGACGCTGATTTTATCAAGAGTGATGTGTTTGGAGTCGATATTGTGCAGGCTTAAATGTATATCTAGTGAGACTAAAAATAAAACATTTCTGACATTTGTGGCTGCAGCGTTGTTGTGCTGTATTATTATCTGGAGTTGAGAGGACTTCAAAAAACCACACACTTTCATCCAAACACTTGGATACAGTTACAGTCGAGTATCAAGTTTGAGTCGGCTTGTTGTATCTAAGCTGCAACACCCTCAGGCTGGCTCGCTGTCATGGTAACCATGCCCTCCGATGTCATTTTGCCTAATTTTAGCTCTTGTGGTTCTCACGGTCGGTCAGCCCTTTCCTCGGCTGGATCCACTCTGCCGGAAAAACGTTAGCAGACACCACCCGGTTGTGTGTTAAAACAAACACTGCACCTTTTTTTTCATGTTATGTTTTATTTATGCAACAATGAATATCAGCAATTACCTGTTTCAGATTTGTGAATAATGCAGCTGCACTTGCATGTTTGATGAAATGGAACAGTTGTTAATGGAAGAAGGAAAGGACGGAACAAAAATACATAAATAACCTACATGCTTAATAAAAAAAAACAATTTCCGTGGCAGTCATGTTGAATATCTGAGGTTTATTTCTGAGTTGAATTTAGCAGCATTTTTCTTTTTTTTAGGACAACAAGCCCAGTGTGGGCGCAGACTACAAGTCTACATCAACACAGTGGTTTGGGCATGTTCTAGCTGCGACATCCGTGAGCCTACCTGGGTGGTGAGGCTTTTTAAATATGACTTCAATTTAACACGGCTGGGCCTTTCGTATGACTGTGGAAGAGCGCTGTTAATCAGATGAAAATGGAGGAAAAAAAGCTTTCATTTCTGAAAGGAGTGTAAAAATGAAAATGTCGCCGTACTAATGTGGTGATTTATATTCTTCAGAGCCCATATGGTGGGCTTGCTTAACAGGAATATTTCTGATACTGTACAAGCACATAATTCAGTTTGCAGACAGAAGTTATTGCTGCAGGAACCTGGATGTTTTCAGTGTTGTGATCACATTATTGAACACTGGAATCTTTTGATTTGTGCATCCGTCTTCGCCATCCTCGAGAGAAAGTATTTGATATAACCATACCAATAAAGCTTAACTGCATTACATATAAGAAGTCATTTCATTTGAAGAGACTGGTTCTGTGACGTCTTATTTCATTTAGAAGGCCGGATCATGAAAGTGTACACATACAGTATCGCAGGCAGCTGGTTGTTAGCTTCTGTCTGGGGAGATGTGAAGGGGACTGTCAGAAGCTCAACCGTGAATCTACACCAAAGCTTATCTGACCAACCCAGTAAATATCTCACTGTGGGTAATCCCACAGTGGGGGATGAATGATATCCCAGTAACAACTCACACCCCTGCCTATTATAGTGCCTCCATGTGCACAGAAGCTGTAGGATTTATCTGCTGGAGGTGGAGACATAGTAAGGATAAAGACTTGTTGACTTTTAAGTATTCAAATTTCTGAGAAAATCAATTGAATGCCCTGATGTTTATTTCCCCCTTATTGACACTATTGCATATTATATCCAAACACAACAGATCAATTATTCTAAGATCTTCTAATTATAGACATTTTACACAAATCATTTCTGCCAGTGAGAATGAGCGCCATCGTGATTTTAAACGTCTTGTCATTTGAGTGTAAAACGATCGATGTCTGCTTCACAGCCCTGTCAGTGTACTTGTAGGATTAACAGATGTGAATATTGGATGGAGAGATGTAGGGAGGCAACGTTGGAAGCATTGGACAAACACTCGTCCAGAGTGTGTTAACCTCTGGGTTAATGAAATTTGTGTTGGCCTGCCTAACGAGCCGCCATCGAGGTACCAGATCTGCCCCATGCAGATGACAATCCTGGCCCTCTGCCACCGCTGTGCCGCAGGAGATTTGTCTGTATTGGTGTGTGAGGGGTTATTGAGTGAAACAGAAGAAAGGGGGGTAGTCAAAGAAGTGTCAAAGAAGGGGGATAGTGAATGTGTGAAGTAGTCTGTTTTTTTTTCTTTCTCTCCATGTTATTGTAAGTATCTGTGAGTGTGTTCCCAACCAAACTCCCCGCCGTCTGCACTTTAGCCCCGGTGTTTAGCCAAGCAGAAGAGGAAGCAGCTGAATGATGGCACTGTCTGCCTGCTGGCACACTCGCTGCAAGCAAGGCACATGCATTTTTTTTTTGGGGGGGCGGGGGGGGTGCAGGACAGAAGAAGGACACCCTTCTCATGCAACAGGTGGGACATGCAGCAGGATGCACCGGAGAAGGATGTGGCTGTGACTGCAGCCCTTCAGGGTGCACAAGCATTTTAATCTGCATGGAGCTGCTGTTCTTATTCTGATTTGTACACATCAGATAAGGCCCACTGTGTAAATCCATTATTGGGAAGTCACCTTGTGCACCAGGGCTGTGTAATAATGCAGCAATCACACTGTTGAACAATGGCATGAAGGCGGTCAATTAACTAATTTCAGAATAAAATCGTGGGAATCAGAAAACAGAGAGTTTTAAGAAAGAGCAAAAGGTATAAAAGGAGAAGCACCAGCGAGACAAATGTCAGGTGTGGGTATCGACTGCAGACGATCCCTGTCATGATGGGATCGTCAGTTTCCATGCGCCCAGACTTCAGTTCCGCTCTTTACTCCCCACCTCTGCAGACGGATTTTCTTTCATAGGGTCTCTGTGCAGCGCCGGGGCTGTATCAGCTCTGGTGTTGCCTTACTGTAAGTGATCCAGACCCTGCAGGATTTCAATCAATCATCAAAGAGTTTGTGGCTGTGCGCTCCCTGCTGCTCAGAATGAGCCTTCTGTAGCGGTGGTTAATGGAAAAGGTCACCTCTCCTCCAGGCTGTGCTGGCTCGCAACAAAGACAGAGAAAGGATCAGAGGAGAGGGACCGGTAAACCTCAGGACCAAAGAGCTGGATTTTTCAGAGATGGGGATATTGGCTACATTGTAATCAGCTTTGTGGATTTTTCCGCCCCCCGCCGCTCTTTTTTAAAAGTCGTAAAAATGGACAAACTTGATATAAGAGAGTAAATTGACCGTATGATGGTCGTCCCTGAGTGCACATCTCTTTGTATTTCCGTGCCTTTTCCTTTTCACTCTCTTTTAAAATCACTTCTGTTTGCATTCTTACTTTCCAATGCCCACTGATGAATATTTACACATTTGTTGAACGAGATCTGGAGGTGAGATAAGAATGAATCTCCATTTATAAAGCTTGCTGTTTTACAATCAAGCATCGAGAGTGAAAGTTCAAGGTTTTTTTTGTCTTTTAACATTTGAGAGCTTTCACTTACATGTGGGGCTTCCATTTAGATAAGAAGAAACCCTCGGATTCTAAATAGAAACATAAGAAAGTCACAAATGTGATAGTCAGTGGAACAGAAAAGTATATTTTCTCTTCTTGACTTCTTTTATCTCGTCCCATTGCATTTTTCCCTCCTGTCTTACACACCATCTCCTCTCGTTCCACCCATGATCCGAGTAATCTCTTACATCTCTCTGTCTCCGCCTTTATCTGATTTTTTTCCCCCCTGCGAGAAGTGTAGGAGTATCGGAGGAGGCGAGAGAAGAACAAGGGCCACACTTTGTCATTCTTTTGTTTTGCGTCGGTCTCAACAGTCCGCCTTGCCAGCCTGATTGCTCTGAGAGCCGCTTTGTGAAGGAGCGCTGCGTCGCTGTCTGAGGCCTGACAAACAGTGTTCCCTTTTTGTTCCTATTATGGCCAATCATGAGGAAAAAAAACCTTGAAGAGAAAATGTTCCAGTTTGCTCTACTGCTGTGTTTGTACAACTGTGCATACTTGCTTTGAGAGCAGCGTTCGCCAGCGTGCTCTGAATTTTAACATCCCTTCATTAATTTGATTCACTTTAGTTCACTGCTGTTAAATTCCCTGTTTTGGATTCCCTGAAAAGCAAACATCTTGTTTGTTTCTACACTGTCTTTATCAAACTAAATCAGTTAATACAAAGATATCACAATTGTTGATATAGCTCAGTTAAAGTTTTTAAGTTTCAACCTAATCTGTCTAAGCTTCCCTTTTAATACTTCTTCTAATGAAAAGTTTAATTTGTGGAAATCACAGTGGGGAAAAGTTGAAGGCAGAACAGACACAGTAAAATGAGCTTTCACAGTTTGATCAGAGACTGTTTTTAAATTAAACAAGCAGTCACTGATAAGTCACAATTAACAATGTTTTTGGATTTTCTAGACTATTCATGACTCTTAAAGGTCACATATTATGCGAAATACACTTTACCATGTTTTTCTAACACTAATAGGTGACCCTAGTCTGTTTAAAAAAAGTCCATCCTCTCCAACTTTGGCCTGCTCCACTTTTCAGAAAATGTTTCCTCGAACAAGCCGTTAGGAGATTTTCCCTTTGTGACATCACAAAAGGGCAGTAACCCCTCCCCCGGGTGGGTGATACTCCCACAGCAAGGTGTTTTTTCTGCCCTCTGCGTCTGCCTTCTCACCATAAACAATAGAGCATGGTGCAAGAAAGTCAGAGCCACATCCCCTTCCAGAGAGGGGCGTGGTCAAACACAGGCAAACACAAACACCTGCATTTAAAGCTACAGACACAGAAACAGCCTGTTCTGAGCAGGGCTAAATAGAGGGGTTTAATGGCATGCTAAATGTATATCAGTCAGTCTTGCTAAATTAATATGATACATTCGTAACTGTTAAAAATCTCGAGGCTGAAACTTCCTTGAGAGGAGAAACTTCACCATCATGCCAGACAAGGAGCTGAGAGGTGACATAACGGCTGGGTGTGGTTATTTCAAATCCCTTTGTCTTTGACCATGCTCACACTGCGCTTCAGACACTATAGTGTGACTATGGCCAATATAAACAATGAAGAAGCACAATGAAGTTTACAAATGGGGCGGCTGTGGTGAAGTGGTAGAGTCGGTTGTCTTTCAACCCAAAGGTTGAGGGGTTCAATCACCCGCTCCTGCAGCCACATGTCCGATGTGTCCTCGGGCAAGACACTTAACCCTAAGTTGCTCCCACTGCTTCGTTGGCGGTTTAATGTGTATGAATTGGATTAGCTAATACTGATTGCCACTTTACATAGCTTCCTTTTCCATCGGTGTGAAGGGTGAGAATGGGTAGGTGTGACCTGCGGTGTAAAAGCACTTTGAGTGTTTAGAAAAAAAAGTGCTGTACAAGCTCAAGTCCATTTACCATTTACAAATGTTTGTTTTCACCCTGAATACAGTTCCTCCTATTTCCATATTTAATCGAATACATAATAGATCATTCTACCATCCATCCACCTTGTGCTTGTTCTCAAAAATGGTTAAATGGCTCTTGGATCCATGTGTTTGAATGTTCACATTAGCTAGAGGTTAAAAGGTCGAGCATTTTAAAGACATTCACTTATTCTAATTAGACTCAGGGATAGTTTTCAGAATAACAATAATTTAATGTTACGTAAATGATGGCAGTACAAGTAAAGACAGCACCTGTAACTCTTTTCGATGTCTTGAGTTTGAGATTCACATGTCAGTGCACATAACTGCAGCTCCTCGTTTACATTCTGAAAAGGCGGTCTGACAGAGAGGCCATTGTACGTCTAATGTCACCACACTTTCTTCCACCTCCTCCTCCGCCCTCTTATCTTCCATCACCCTCCTGCCAGGTTGCTCTTTGTTTAAATATCGCTTCTCAGCCTCCTTTTTTCCTTCAAATTATTCTCCAACTATCCCATCCCTCTTTTTTGTTACATCCCTTTTTACATCTATAAATGTAAGCTTTTTTTTTAATTAGCTGCATTTGACATGCGGATTCACCTGCCTCAGCAAGGCAAGACAATTCAGCTCACATTATGTTTCGCTCTAACATGCTGCTGCAGGTGGAAATGAGCTGTTTTTACATCGATAGGAGGGGTAGGAGGGCGGGCAATGAGCTGATGTGCATAAAACATGGATCTAGCTCTTCTCCTGACTGTCTGATTGTGTTTCAGAGAGAACTGAGAATAAAAAGAAAACAGTCTAGAGCTCGCATAAATTAAGCTCTGAATGATAGAGCAAGATGTGTAATGTGGTGCATTAAAAGGTAAAATATGTGTTCACTTATGTAAACTCATACATGTACATACAAAGGAAGAAATAAACGAAGACAGATATATGGATTCACAACTCACTTCAGGCTTGTGTTTGTTTGTGGGCTGACATGCAGCTCATACTGAAGTCAACTTCAGGGGCTCTCAACCATTCTTAGACAAATATACTCAAAAAAAATGTGTGCTGTAGACATATAAAACAAATATAGGGCATTAAGTTTTAAGTAAACACCAGAGAACAACTTAAAGGTTTTGGATTGTGAAGACAACATGTTGCTGCTTGACAACATGTATAAATCGCTAAATCCCAGACTGCCTTGGTAAAGCACCTAACCAGAGTTCGTCCGCATATAATTCAAGTTTCTCAGGAAACATCTTCTAGCCAAAGTTGGAAGCTCCATTTAAAAAGGGCTAACATGGATAAGAAATGTTGGATGGAGAAATATTGTGAAAAATCCACTTTTACAGTGTTTTGGAACATATTTTTGGGTAACCTGAATGTCTACCCACCCACAAAATGTGAAATAAACCCATCAGTCCTTTGTTTGTTGTCTGCATAACACATAGAAAAATGCTCTGTTTAAATTTGCTCAACTTGTGATGTCACAAGTTGGATTCTGGTGAAAAACTCCCCTCCCCTGATATCTCCACCCATGGACTTCATCCCCAGCCTAGAACAAAACTTTTGGACAGGTCTGCCATTTTTATTCTTGGTACAGAGGAGTGATATCTACCAGGAAAACTCAGTGGGGCTCATTACATTTAAAGAGACACACACACCAAAACGGAGCACTCTGAGAGAGCTGGTTTATACAGGGTCACAAACCTCCTCTGGTGCTTGATTCATGTTATATTTGACCAAAGCACAGTACAGATGTTTCCTTTAGACCACATGAGACTGTTTGAAAAGGCAGAAAAGTGGTATAATATGTCCTCTTTAACTCCAGCACACAGTGTGCAGTGTGAAGTGTGAAGTGAGCTTCTCTTTATATCTTTGTGTAATCTGGAGCAAGGATGACTAGCTTTTTGTTTTTGTTTCTCTCAGACAAAAACAAATTTCTGCAGCCTTCCCGTCAGTCCTTTAAAAAAAAAAGAAGCCAGTTGTCATATTCAGTTGTGATAACAGCTCTTCACCATTGCTGTCTCAAAACCTCTCTGTTGTTTCAATTAGATCAGATCAAGCCTAATCAGGGAGACAACGAAGTGTGCCTGCGTCACTTTATTTTTCATGATTTAAATGCCAATTTAATGAGCCATTACATCATCACGTTGCACTATTTCTGCTTGCCAAGTTAATGATCATTGTTAGAGCAGCGTGTCAAAGCAACCCTTATCATAATCTTGTCCTTATTAAACATTCTGCTGCCTTTTATTTGGGGGGGTTCTAAGCCACCAAAACACCTCTTGCAAATTCAGTATCACTGACATCTGCAGTAAAAGCTTCTTTTTCAAATCACTCTCCTAGCACACTAAGGAGATTCTATGTCCTGTTTAAAATGTAGCAGCTTTGTAGATGTGTGTAGATGTGTGTAGGTGTCTGTGTGTGTGTGTGTGTTTGAGGATAAATGAAGGAGGAAAAGAGATAAGTTTCCTGATTACAGAAGTGTTTTCTACCTAGCCTCTTCGAGCTGAAGTTAGTGATGGAGGAAGTGATAGTGTGCTCCTGCCTGTGCGCAAACAGGGCCAATGCAGCGTGATAACACATAGCGGACCTATCGTCTCCTCCCTATCTCACTCTCGCTTTAGTAGGAGTGCTGATTATATTGCCTCTTCATACTAATCTGCTTTCAGCCCACTCACTTGTAGGACAAAACGCACACACACTCAAACACACACTCTCAAATACAGTGTGCATGGGCGACACATAGAAAAGTAATTTGTTTTTCTTTGAGTGCCCTTAATGCTCGCTGGTGCTCTGCATAAAAAAAATATTTAAAAAAAATCATCCAATCAACAAAAAGTCCCCGCTGTGAAAGCTGAGCGCAGCCGCTACAAATAAAGTAATCTCAGGCTGAAGTGGATTGTGTTTATTACCCCGATCAGATTGAGACATGCTCTATCATTGTGCAGGTGAATGCTCCGCTCAGCTGGGTATACTTAACGGAACCCGAGGAAGAAATGTTTAGCAGAGCTTTGTTTACCTGGTAACAGAGCACCACTGTGACGTGTTTTGCAAGTTACCTAGTGCATGGATTGTATTGCAGATTCCAGTTGAACAAAGTGCTAAGCATCATATGTGAAAAGCATTGAAGTATTCAGGTGAACATGTGATGGGATATATAAAGACTTTGAAGCATAATTATGAATGCATTCAATGAACAGGAACATAGGTGTGAACACATGTTTATTCTACTGTCTCTTGACACCTTTGTTGTTGTTATTGCATTATTTAAACCAGTGATTATAACATCTCAAACCAGGCTGCAAAACAATCTTTATTACCATAAATATATATATGGGACATGTAATAATTCATACTAAACATTGTCCACGACATTTGTTTCTTGAGTCTTCATTTAATGAGCTTAACAGCATTGTCGTGCCTGTCTGTGATTCTGTCTGTTAACAAAACGTGTTTCTCATTCTGCTGCATTCAAGTTGGGTGTGGTTTGGCTTTTTTGCCTGGCAGTGACTTTCTAGGAGCTTTCTCTCAGTCACTCTTAACCATCACCTCGACCGCTAACTATGGGTGAATATGCTGCCAGTGTTTGATGTGTCTGGAGGATGTAGCACCTGTGTCCTGCCATCGGCTGCTGTCCCCCTGGGTTAAATGTTGTCCATGCTGCTGGTACCCACACACTGAAAATACACACACTAACACACACATCCTCCCCCCACGTCCATTTATCCCCCTCTCCCCCTTATTCAGGCACTCTCTGCTCATTCATATGCTCCAAGGGATTCCTATTTTGTTGCCTGGATTCTTTTCCTTCCGGTGTTGTGGGAGTCTGCACCTGTGGGGTACACACACACACACACACACACACACACACACACACACACACACACACACACACACACACACACACACACACACACACACACACACACAACAGACACATATACACACATTCTCTGGCTGAATTTTCTTGCATGCCTCCTATTAAGCTGCAGGGAACCTGACTCTGGAAGCATTCAGATTTGGCCCCTGAGTTCCAGCTGCGAGGAGAATAGGTGCAGGAGCTGTAGCGGGGATGTGACGAATAGAGAAAAGTGAATATCATCAGGCTCCAGCTGCAACCTGAGCTTCATTTTGAAAAAGGCATAAATGTTGACTGTGCTTCTTGTAAGAACCTACAGACCTGTTTGGCTACATATCAGAGAGGTTTTATTGCTTTTTTTTTTTTTTGCTTTTTTTTACAGGAAATACAATTGTTTACCTGCCATAGAGAGGATCTTCTTATATCACTGTTAATGCCTTCAGACAAAGGTAGAGGGATGTTTGACCACCAGAGCAGAAAAGCTGCTGAACTTACAAGAAAAGATGTGTTTGATGCGGTATGCTGAAATCAAACAGAGTGCCATATAGATGAGTTCTGTGTGCGTTTGTAGATTCACTGAGTGTGTGTGTGTGTGTGTGTGTGTGTGTGTGTGTGTGTGTGTGTTCGTCCATAGGGATGGGGTATCAAACTCAGCTGACTCTCATGCAGCTGTGTGAGTCAACCTGCTGACAGGAAAATGTAACAGGGGAAAGCTGATATAGGCTTCAGGTGGTTTCACTGTCATTTATATAATGGGATTTGGCACACACACACACACACACACACACACACACACACACACACACACACAGCTGCAAATACACAACTAAGACTGTACTTTAACATCTACACCTACACTCAAAGAATTAATGGGGGCATTTTACTTTAAAATTCAAACTAAAAACTGTTGCCATGGCTCTGTTAATCCACCATGCCACAATCATCGTCTGTTTTTGTTTACATTTCTGAGCATTTCTGAGATGATCCCCTTTAACCTCATCCTGTTAGCTCAGACGAGTCTGACTGCAACCCTCAGCAACATTAAGTTGCTTTATTTAGGTCAGTGCAGACAACAGCCTCTTGAAACCGAGCACAAAACATCCCACCACGAATATAAAATGTTAAAAAGGGGGTAGAGTCATCTCCAAAAATAATAGTGACAGATGTCTTCCTTAAGGAATTTCAGCTGTTGGAAAAAATATTTTGGGGAAATTGTATTGCCATAAAAACAAGAATAACATGAAGTTATGTATCATTAAAACAGTCAAATAATCCCCCTCAAAGCAATGTAAAACGTGGTCCAGCACACAGTGGGCATACGGAGATGTACAAGAGAGCTTCTCTATTATTAAAACTTATTATAAAAATACCTTTTCCAATTGTACTTTGTTTTCTTCTGCTGTATTAAGGTTTTAATTGTGTCATAGAGAATACAAGGACATGCTTATTTTGTCCCTTTTTTTACCCACTAGTGGAAAAAGTAAGATAACATCTTCATGAGGAAATATTTCTCTTAGCCCTGGAGCTACAAGACCCGGCCAGAATACAGAGCAGGGAGTGAACCATGTGGGTGAAACCTTCACTTTGTCCTGCTTGTAAACTTGCAAACTTCCCTCAATTGAGGAAACATATCTGCTTGTGACATCTCTTGCATTCTGGGAGTTATTTTGTTGATGCTTGACTTCAGTCAGTCTGCATCAAATAACCATACCTCAGAAGGTTATTACCAACAGATTGCCCAAAAGACATTCACACACCTGAAGAGAAGGGCTTTCGCTGTTCAGGAAAGCATTATTAAGGTTGATCATCGGAAGAGTTGACGGACAGTGAACACATCGTTAGTAACAGGAGAGATGAGACGAAGGGAAGAAGTAAAGCAGGAGAGCTTTAGTGAGCGAGCACCTGAGAAAAACTGTGAGTAATCGGGACAAAGAGTCTCTTTTCCACTTCAAGTGTTTTATAACAGATTAAGGCTCAGACTAGGATCCGCCTGTGACCAATTAACAAGCTAGCTAGAGCCTGTTACACCCGCCACTCTTCTTGAGCTCTGTGAAGACAGAATTGTCTTTGCCATGCCTGCACTGTTGATCCACAACTGACAACAAATGCTTTGGTGTGACAGTGAATCCTCCTTGTTTGTTACCACCTCCAGAGAATGTAAAGAAAAAAATCCTGGATTTAACCTGAGTGTTTGACAATCTGATGCAGAACCCACAAAACTCTCACCATGCGTTATCCTTCTTCTTTCACCTTGCTACAGAGATTCTTTTCTTTAACCTTATAAAAACCAAACACTCTGTTATATCTACTCCAGATGAAAAAACTGCGAGCTCTAATTATATGGCGTATTGGACCACAAATATAGCTGTCTGTGTTGACACTGTTTTCATCTGCCTCCATGATGGATTTGATCCTGTTAGGATTTCTTGTCGAGCTGTTTAGTTTGAGGAGTCATTTATCGAACCCACTGAAATAAATAAAACAAAAACCCACAGAAGGCCCACAGAAAAAAGTTCAGGTAACCCCTAACCCTATAGCTGATATTTTGACTATTTTTCTTTTAATTTAAGATGATTATAAGTTGCTTTTCTTTCCACTCCTCCATCACTTTTACATGTGTTGTTCTGTGGAAGGGCAGTAAAATGCAACATACATGCATCACTGCTTGGCACTCTGTAGAGTGATCATGCTTGTTGTAATCCATGTAGGACAATATGCTTGTGAAAGAAAACTACTACTGTAGTGATATACAATGAAACTCAAATAAAATGCTGTTTGACTGGAGGATAAATCTCGTAATATCGGCGCATATCTCCGATACTGATAGTCACCTGATATGCTAACATCGGCCGATATTATGGGCTGGCTGCTTTATCGGTCGGGCTGTAGTTCTGAACATGCGTTTTCTTCACCTCTCTTTCTCCCGACCCTCTGGCAACTTTCCCTTTTTAAATGTGTTCTGTTCTCTGCTGTTTTGTCTCTCCCGGCGTTCCTTGCAGCATTTCCTCTTTAAAACCTCTCTGATTGGCTAATGGAGAGTTATTCTGATTCAGGTGTCATAGGGCTTCAGGACCACACACACACACACACACACACACACACACAAACACACACACACACACACACACACACACACTTAAACAGTGCATCCCTTCCAGCCATCAGGATGTGTTTGTAGCCAACTTAAGAATTCCATTAATTGGACTTATTTGTGTGTGTGTGTGTGTGTGTGTGTGTGTGTGTGTGTGTGTGTGTGTGTGTGTGTGTTGTTTGTGTGAGTGTGTGTGTGTGTGTTGTTTCTTGGGTTGAAAGAAGAGTTTTTTTTGTTAATGAGTATAATCTTTTTGCACGCCTGTCTACACACTCTCAATGTGTGGTGACTCTGCTTCACATCAAAGACACAAAGAACATCAGTGAGGACAACGATGCAAGCGGCAAAACAAAAGAGGGGAATTCTCTCATTATGCTATGCTACTGCTTTTTACTACCAATTAACCAGCAGAGCAAGCTGTTCACACACACACACACACACACACACACACACACACACACACACACACACACACACACACACACACACACACACACACACACACACACACACAAACAATGCACCCAGTCATGGCAGAACTCATATTCCTGACAAATATTCATAAGCAAGTTTCTTTTTGTGGCTTTCTTCAATGCATTTCTGAGACTCTTTAATGGTAAAGGAAAAGAGAAACAGTGGCAGCACAGCATGAGGCTGTGACACCCCGCTTCCTTCTATCAGCATAAATATAAATACACCTGCTCTTCATTCACTCATTTCTTCTAATGGTATTCTTCAAGCGCTGCTGGGCAACCATTGCCAAGGACCTCGTCTTGGTCTGTGCCTAACCTTCCTTTTCTTTAGCGCCCCATAAAGCGCCCACTTATTATATTTTACCAGCATGTGATTTTAACTTGCTGTTCTATTTCAATTTTTTTTCCAGAATAATATATTCTCTCCCCCCTCCCTGATATTCTCTGGAGCAACTGACAGACAATATGGGGCTCAGTGAATTCCCGGACTCATAATCCAATTTCATAATTCACAATTCCCCTTTCCTAGCCGCTTGCCAAGCCGAGAGCAGCAGAAGCAGCACAGAGGGATGTGGGCACTGACGTGTGGACTGTCAGTGAGTGTGAGCAGAAGGGTTAGAGGTTTAGTATTGCAGGCTGATATGAATTCAGAGTACACCCGGAGGTTTAGGATAACTATTGTTGATTTTTTGACATGTATTAGCCTGTGGTGAGTCGTGTTTTGTTTACTTTCAGTTGTTTTTGCCATTTTCTGAAAATCATCATGAAAAATCAATCCTAAAACACATTTGCTTGAAGGTACTTTACCTCTTTATTTCACTTTTTATTTCTCCTCACAAGTAAATAACCTTTGTGTGTGTGTGTGTGTGTGTGTGTGTGAGAGAAAGGGCGAGCATGTGTGCTCCTTAGCTCCACTGCTCATCCCAACCCGTCTGGTCCTCACTAAAGCCCTCACGCGTCCGTGGCTCCTTCCTTGGCTCTGAACTCAAATGTCTTGGCGTCCATTCATGGGTACAGAAGCGTGATATTGAATCACACAAAGAGAGAGAGCTCTGATTTCCCCGCTGGGTTTGCCCTCTGCGGCCCCCACTTGCCGTCACCCCACCTCCCCTCACATTGGGTGGCACTGAAACACATCATGGCCAGAGGAAGGATGCTGGGGTGGGATGATGTAACCGAGGACAGCGTGTAGCACGATGAGACAATGACAGCGCTCGCATTCTGCAGATTCTTTATTCGCCATGCTTTTCTTTCTGCTTAAAAAAATGGGACATTTGAAGCCCAAATGTGATTGGATTAAAGTCACAACATTGCCATGAGCTTTAATATATGCATGAATTAAAAGGTCATTTAAAGAGAAGCTATAAAACCTGGAAGATAAAGAGCACCCATCACTATGTCTTTCTCTTAGACTAACATTATTCATTCAGAGGTCAGTGAGTTTGTTCCTCTCTGTAACATCCTATTGCTGCATTATAGACAAATACCCGCCAGTCAATATTTTTGCCTTAATGACTTTCCTGCTATGCGTATATTAGCACTCTGGCTCATTGACTAGCTCACATCAGGGGGGATCCAGGGTGACAAATTGACCAGCGTTATGTTTTATGTGGAGCCTGATGTAGGTTAATGATCCAGCGGGGACAAAGGCTTTGCCAGCAAAGCAGACATTGTTCGATGTATTAATCATTGTAGGGAGGTTTTCTTTATTCCTATACTGACAAAGTTGAACTGTACCCCCCAGGGGTTTTTAAGGTGGACTATTAAACAGCTGTGTTGCATACGTGATTCTGATTGGTCAATCAAGGCATTCTAAGTTCTGCTATTTCTGTACAGAAAAGTTTTAAGGCTGCTCTAGGCTCTGGAGGACTACTTCGTCATATCAATCCACTGAAAGTAGTCCAGTAAGTTTGACGTCATTCATGATTATTGTGAGAAAAAAAACAGCTGAGAAAAAGCATGAAAGGTTAAGACATATGAATGTTTAGACCAAAGGAAAATGAAAAACAGTATGGAGTTTAAAAGTAACATATTATACTCCTCTTCAACAAGTTTAAATAAGTCTCAGAGCTCTCCAAAACATTTCTGTGAAGTTTCTTGTTAAAAAAATCACTCTGATCCTGTATTTTATCATACCTTTAAACACCTCTATATCAGGCCTGCCCAGAACAGGCTGTTTCTGTGTCTGTATCTTTAAATGTTAGTGAGCTGTGTTCAATCACGTGCCTCTCGATGTGGCTGGGGCTTTCTCTCACCATGCCTAATTGTTTACGATGACAAGGCAGACTCAGAAGGCAGAACAAGCTGTGGGAGTTTCACCAACCTAGGGGAGGGGTTACTGCCCTTTGTGATGTCATGAAGGGAAAATCTCCAAACAGCTTGTTTGAGCACACATTTTCTGAAAGGTGGAGCAGGCTGGACTTTACTCATAATTGATGGGGTTTGTAGACAGGCTAGTGACACCTGTTAGTGTTAGAAAAACATGGTAAAGTGTATTTTGCATAATATGTGACCTTTAAATAATACTAAATACTAAGGTGAATGCCAACAGACACTGGCAGTGATTCAGCAGAAAAATTCAGGTGATACAAACATGTATGCGTCCTGTGTAACGATTGAAATGGTCAGTTTAATGTGAGTAATATGAGCAAGGTTGGCTCATTTTAAGAAGGCAATGGAAGTTATTCTAACCATGAAGAGAATATTTTTTCAGAGAGAAATAAAAACCGCTTATTTAAATCAAGAAAAGTCACTGCCAGGCCAAAATGTGGCAACAACATTATACATTTTTTTTTGTAATTCACCTTCAACTTTTGATAAGTGGGATGACACCTGCTCACTATGCATTATTCCTCACTTATTTCAACCTTAAAAGAAAAAGTTGACTCTGTTTGACAGTCACAGTCAGTTTTTAGATCCCGGAAAATCGTCTCCTCTTCTCCACATGAAAACCATTTGATACTTTAATACTTTTTATTTCTGAACACGGATACAAGTGTTGAACTCAAGGTCTGGATGCATGTCTCTCTCTGCTGGTGGACCTCTCAGTGCACAATAGATACAGTATAAGACAGACTCTATGAATTTCTAGAACTGGAGCAGCTTCAGCCTTTTACACACACAGACTCGGGAGAATTTGTCGAGTGATTCTGCCGGCCTGTCAGCTTGATTAGTAACCCCCATCATAAGACGGAAGGAGCTAACTGTTCTCATGTCACTTTCTACGTGCCAGGATTTCTTTCATGCCATCAGGGGAATCAATGGGGACTTGTTTCTGCATGTGGCACTTTTTTTTCTTTCTCAGTTTCCTGCGGAGGCGGTGTGCAAATCGATGGCTTTGAACTCAGACGAACAGCAATTCAGACGGGAGCCAGGCGTTTAATGAAATCCTGCCCACCAGAGACACACTTGGCCAATTTTTCTGATGCAGAAAAATGCACCATCTTGAAGAAGTAGATCTCCCTGATATATTTTTCTTCAGCAAACCTCCCAAAATACCTTGCAAGTGCCTTTTACTTAAAAATCTGCTGAGTTTCTGATAATCACCGTTACAGGACAGTATGTTTAACTGTTGCCTGATTAGTGTCCCCTTACAGCTCTGTGTAGGTGAACAGTCTGTGCCAAGCCAATTACTTAACCCTGACCCAGGATGGCAGCCAATCACAGTGGCTCTGGACCCAGCAGCTGTCTGTAATCTTGAAAGGAAAAGCACAGAAGCAGCGGTCCAGATCTAATGTGAGAACTGAAGGCGCCCTGGTCTCAGAGATGAAGCTGCAGGGAGGAGGCCTGAAACACAAGGACTCTTCTTAAATCTAAACTGCTGAAGTAGAAAACACACAGGCACACAATGAAACACTTAGAATGTGATTGCAAAGGTGCAGGGTCTAAAGTCTAGACTGGAGGCCTGAGGGGTTTGATTCTGCCTCTCTTTCTCCTTTTTCTTCAACCTTTATCACATATACTGCTTCACAAACTTATTGTCATGAGGCCTGATAGGATAGTAACTCTTTGTACTTCACTGAGAGGACAGAGACGCCCCAGAGAGTCTAATCTCATCCACCTCCTGCAAACCGAGCGCTCTGTTGTGAGGCCATGTCCAAACCATTGTGGTCCCACTTGAAAGCACTTTTTACTGTGTGAAAATATTCGGTTCTCACCGTTTTCGATATTAGTAGAAAAAAGCTCTTGGCTGTTTTGTATCTGATTTCTAACTATATGTTTCAATAAAAGTGTCCCTACTCATTTATTACTTACAACGTTTCTACATCCATTAACTGTTAACAAAGCCAATTCAGGCAAAATAAGATGATTGAGACTCGAACTACCAAGGTTCGTTCTTTTGACTGCTTTAGTCATACAAAACTAAACTTAAAATGATCATCTAATTTGATGTCATATCTTCAGCTTCAGTGTCAGTGATGATTAACTGGTACATTTTCAAGTGTATTGAAAATATAGAATTCACGTCCTGATACTTTCTGAGGGTTTCTCTTACCCACGCTAACTGTGCTGTTCCAATTAGTCTTAGATATTATTTTTGAATTAATTTTATTTTGATTAATTGGAAATCTCTGTAAATCTTTAGTGAACAGTTGCAATGATAGACATTGATGTGCTTTACATTAGAGAATTCCACTGAATTAATCACATCGAATTTGTTTTTACACTGGTTTGTGCGCTTTGTGGCAGCTGAAACAAGCTGTGAACACATGCTGTAGAGGTGATGTTGTGAACACTTACTTCAGATCAGGTCTTGCCACCTCAGTGTTCACGCTCCCATTGGCTGCATTTCTTCTGTCAAGGCCTGATGGAAACATCTCCTTATGAAGCTGCTTAAAGCTCTGCTTACAATTTCTACATATAAAACTAAAACCATGTACAGAAAGAAACATGGCAAAACAGCACATGCTTTTATACATGCATACATGTCTGCATCACTTTTTCTCCGTAATTGGCTAATTGAAATGAAGCCAAGCTTGTATTCTGACACTGTCAAGACAAAGCCTTGAAGAAGAACACATGTAAACCCACGATGTGCTCGGACACAGACTGAAAGTCTCCCTGACCCCTGTACACTTCCACATGAGTTTATGGAGATCACCCGCTCTTTTCATGACCAAACAAAAGGTTTGAGTGGCGTCGTGAGAGTCGGAGCAGGATTAGACCTAACCTCTGAGGGCTCTCTCCAAAACCCCTTTTGTGCGTGTTCCTGAATAGAAACATGGCCTTCTTAGATTGTCTGCCTGCAAGCCAGCCAGCCGTGTCCTACATGTTGTTTGCAACTCTGCTTCATTTAAGGTCAGCTTGAATGTGCATCAGATGACTCAGCTCTGTCTAATGTTTGGAGCAAAAATCTGCCTCTCTTGCTGTCTAATTGTGCCTCAATGCACTAAGAATAGTAAGCTGTGATGGATGATGATTTTTCCCAGAATTCCTTGAAGTTATACAGGAGACCAACATCACTGCAATATCAAATGATTACATCCAGGATTTCACTGCTTCCTCTATTTCCTCTGCCTCTCTAATCAACCATTTCAATTGGCCCACAGCATCCGGCCAGTTGTTTGTCTTTTCAGCTGGCTGAGAAAACGCAGAGAGAATCAACAAATCTCGGCAATCATGGCTTCGATGTAATTGGCAGCCTAAGCCGGTAATCTTGTCGTAGAGCGTCTCCGATAATAACAGTGCATCTCCTCTCTCTGATTATTGTCTCAGGGCATTTCAATAAGATGTCATCTTCTTTTTACCCCATTTTTTTCTTCTTTTTTTTTTCAGGGAGTAGGAGGGTGGGAGCCTCAGAAGAGAAGCAGTCGTGCATGAACAGAAAATTACCAAGAGGAATCAGATTCCCCTTGCGTTTGATTTTAGAATAAGCAATTGACCTCTATTTTTCATTCATCTCTGACATGCTGTGGGTTATAAATGAATGCACAGGTGGACTCTACTGTGTGTGTGTGTGTGTGTGTGTGTGTGTGTGTGTGTGTGTGTGTGTGTGTGTGTGTGTGTGTGTGTGTGTGTGTGTGTGTGTGTGTGTGTGTGTGTGTGTGTGTGTGTGTGTGTGTGTGTTTGTTTGTTTGTTGCCGTGTGTCTCTGTGATCAGCAGCCCTCTCCATCTTCTGAGAAGTTGACCTGGTTTCTGGTGTCAAATGCTAGCATGATCAGGGGTGGTGAGTAGGTGCGCCATTCATCCCGAGCAGGTAGCATTTGACAGTATTGGTCCTCCATTAGGCCTCGTGATGGATGCTTCACAGAGCGGGAACAGATGGGTGCAGGCTGCTATGGATGGAAATGTTTGTTGGCATACCTTCTGGATTTACTGCAGGAAGTCATTCATCCAGAGCACACGGTTTATAATAAAACGTGTCTCGTGTTTCATTTTTTTACAGGTAATTGCAGGGAAAGCAACAGAAGATTATGCTGCTATTCCACGCTCACTAACTTTGCTAGGAAATCACAAGGAAAAAGTCATTTACAATTTGAAAGAAGCATACTTAGTAAAGCTGTTCCAATACTGTGCGGGTGACTGGAACACCTGTGATACTGCTTAAAATGTAGAATCTAGTCAGTGCATCTATCATAACCCTGATTTATAAACCTGCAAAAAAGTGAATTCGTCAAATCAGAAAATGTTTCTTTGCAGCTCCAAACGGGAATGAACATTTAAATTAAGTATGTTTCTTTGGTCATTTATGACGTTATGTTAGCAAACAACAACAGTGCAGAACTAGCAGAGGATTTTTGATAGCTAAGCTTTTTTAAAATTTAAGTTAGCATACCTTTATCATTGGTTGTTCCTGATGTTTTTAGCAGAAGCTGATTTGTCCACAGAGGTCTCTTCCTCTCTCCTGAACAAAGTCACTGCTATCTAAAACTGGGAAAAAACACTCAGTTCAGTAGCTGCACATTAAAATCCATGCAATGTTTTTTGTTTTTTTTAGCAAACAGAGGGAAGTCTCAAACAAATCCCCTCCAGACTGACAGTTGCTTATGCCTAGATGTTTTCATGATTTATTTTTGTTCCCTCTCAGTTGACTGACTGTTAAACCACCGAACAACCGGGAGTTTTTTCTCACACATCCTGTGAGTCAAGCATATCAAAACTGATAGCAACCACAGCAACAGGGTTAAACGTAACTCACTGACATCAGAACAGTAGATTCAGAAAGGAACATATCCTATCCGAAGTTCTCTGCACATTAGTAAGTTCATACTTTAAATGCAGAGTCAGCTGTTTAACACACACGTTTTTGTCTTTGTTGTTTAGCCTATGTTTGTGTGCTTGCTCTGCTGTATCATTTCTGTGTATTTGCACGCCCAGAGCGAGGACCCCGCAGTGTATGCATGTGTGTTTGCTCTCGTCTTCGCTTGTTTGCCCCTGTTTGCACGGATGAATACAAATTGGGCCGAGTTCCTTATGGCTAGAGAAGCTATAGTGAGTAAGATTTTTACCCCCTCTTTCCCCTCATGACTGCAATCTCTAAACGCAGACGTCGCTCTGCTCCCGGCTAGCTTTTGGTGTTACTCATGTTCTCTGACACAGCCTGGGGTCCTTTGGCGTTGTGTTATGAGTAATATTGTCACCGCTCTCTTCAGTATTTTCCAGCGACCCTCGATACAAGCTGATGTGTGAGCGCTACTGGCCTGTTGTCCTGAGCGATGAGCATCATGTGCATGTTTGCCGCCCTGTGTTTGCTACTTGTTTTGTTGTTGTTTCCTTTGACCTCTCGGGTTCAGCCGCAAGTAGTTTTGCTGGGATTGGTGTTGCATCCCTTTTCATCTATGTCCCTTCTTTTTCATGTCCACCAACTGTTTTTTTTTTTTTTTTAAGCTATGAAGTCCTCCATTTTTTATCCCGCTGCTGAGACATTTGAAAAAGAAGTAGAGGGAAATTAGCTCTGCAGTTCTTTTGCATCCCTCAGCATGTCCTTTTTACCTCTCTCTACCACTCCTTCTGGGCTCCCTCTCTCTCTCCCTGCCTACCTTCCTCCGCTCGTCCTCCAATCTAAAACCCACACCTTTTGCCTTTGCCCAAGCCTGTCCAGGCTTATCTCAGCCATGGAAACACATTCATTGTTCGACTCTGTCCTCCTCTCCTCTCCTTCGTCTGCTCCTTTTCCCCCCCTCATCTGCTGTCCTTCTCACCTCTCCTCGCTCTCCTCCTTTTCTCTTCTTTCCAATTTCCTCTCCTCAAATGAGATGTTGTGTTCGGAGGGGAGTGTGTACATTCCTTATCACCAGCTCCTGTCCGGGTATTAGGTGGGGGAAATGGGCCTGTAATGAAACGGAGTACTGCTGTGCAAACACACACCCGCAAGGTTTGTCGGTATGTTTGTGTGTGTGTGTGAAAAAGCATGTGTGTGTCTCCTTGTGCGTATGTGTGCACTTTCTGGCGAGAGGCTGATTAAGGTCACCCTCTTTCTCATCTCATTACTTTCGCCACTGTCCTCTCTTGTCCAAACCTTTCTCGCTTCTTCGGCCTCTTCCTGTTTCTTCGGTCTCTGACCATTTTTCTATTTGTCCAACTGTCTGTCTCTCAGCCCATCGTTTCCCTCTGTATTGTGTTGCCTACTGCCTCAATCTTTCTTATTGTTCCTTTTTTATCCTAAGATTAATGTTGGGCTTTTTATGCCTTTATTAAAAAGAGAGAGACAGAGAGAGAGAGACAGAGAGAGAGAGAGAGAGAGAGAGAGAGAAATGACATGCGGGAAAGAAGCCACAGGTCATATTCAAACTCCTGCTTCCTGTTCTGAGGACTTCAGTGTCTGTACATGGGGTGTGCAAACTAACCACTTGTCCACAGACACCCATCCATTATTATTTACTTTTAAATTGTGTGCTCTTTTGCACCACTCTTCCTCTATCATAGCACACGCGTGTTTAGCAGTAGCAGCACGACACAAGCTCCATCTGTGTGCACCCTCCAGCTTAACACACTGCTGTGTTGTCTGGCCTGACAACTGAACATCTTTTGTGCTTTGCAGAACTTGTTTGTGTCCACGCAAAGCAGAATAGGCTTTTGTCTTAAGCTGTGCTGCCCTATCTCTCTACAACAGTCTGCTGCTAACCTGACTTCACTCGTGCTGTTACCTTTTTGGCATGCACTCATCACTCTTCAAGAGGCGTCTTGGAAAAGGCTGATAGTTTAATTGGATATCAGTGATCTCTAAAGACGGTGTAATGCCTATTAAAACGTTTCTGATCGGTAAATGATAGCCAGTGTTATTTATAAGACCGTGTTACCTGAAGACTTTTCACCACTGTAGAAACTGCATGTGGATATCGCTATCCAGATCACCCCTGTTTGAATATTGTATTGAAATTAGGCAAATGGAATAAGATAGAATTCCTTTATCTTCATTGAATTTTGTGAATCATTCACTGTTGTTATGTGCACTCAAGCATACACATATTATAAATCTGTAAGTACAAGTTTGTATGTCTCTCTCTGTCTCTATCTCTCTCTCTCTCGCTCACTCTCTGTCTGTCTCTCTCTCTCTCGCCCCAGTTAACTGTTAACTTTATCTTTGTATCCTTTTTGTATTTGTTTTATTTTGTGTCAGTGAGATGGCATTAGGAAGTATTTTCTTTAAATGTGTCTGAATAATCCAATAAGGGATGGGCCGTGTTGAGGCCAGACACACGAAAATAGCGATTCATTTATTCATTCATCATTCATTGGATATGATTAGACGTGCAGTATGAGCTCATGAATAGAATAATAATAATAGTATTATAAATAGTATTGCACATTATTGCCCATTATGACGTTTTGAAAAATGAGTGACATAGCATACAAAAGACAATATGAAGGTGTAAAGAATTGACCCTCTCATTCTGAGACGACATCGAAAGTTTATGTATTTATATAGAAACCACAATCGAAGCAGCATGTAGATCTCAGTCAGATACAACTGTTACCAAACTCTATAATTACGTCAGTTATTAAGTGTGCAGCATACAAGCAAAATAATATTATTTTGATTAAAAAGATCAGAGTAGATTACTTTTAGGTCAAAGGATGAGGAAAGGAAGTATGATGTACAAAATAAATACTAAAGCAAAAAAAAAAACATCAGGCTTTCAAGAAAGGTGCTGCAATAAACAGAGGTACAGAACTGCACAGGGAAGGTAGGAAGAGGGTGGAGAGTATGTGTGAGGTTAATAAAAGCTCAGGACTCAGGGGAGGTCTTGTTATGGCTGTACAGTACAGTAGGTGTGGACAGCAATAACAGGATAGTATGGTGAGTGTTGCTCAGGGTAACATTGAAATATGTTGCTCTGCCTCCAGCTCATTGTGGGGTCAACGTGGTTGCCCAAGGCGATGGTTTTTCAACATTAAATCCTCCTACAGGGTGAATAACCAGTTGCCCAGGGAGACGGCTGCGAGGATCCACACAGACTCGTGGAGAGCGGAGGCTGCTTCACATCTCTGCCAAACACTGGCCCTTCTATTAATTTAGCCTTCAGTAAAACAGGATGGTAAAACAGTTTGCACAGAGTTTTTGTGTTTACAAACGTTCCTGTCAGGTGTACGTCGCTCGGCTCACTGGTTCATGACTGCCTAATAGTGATAAGAGTTCAGGTATAGGTCAAAATAACGCACTGCACACATCAGTCACAGATGAATAAACTGCAGCAGCTCCTCTCCTCCTCTGACACAAGGTAATATGAGGATAACTTCATACAGTCAGGGTCATATAGTATAATGAGGCTAATTCAACAGTGTCAGTGCTTTATATGGGCACAAAACATAGCATTGCAATACAGCTCTGTTTTTGTTATAGTCATTATAAATGCAAGAAATCTGAAAAATCTTCTGTTGCAATTCATGATGTTTGGAAAATAAGGTTGTGCTAGCTTAATATAACTTGAAACAAATATCTGAAATTCCAACATGTTAAAAACTCTGCTGAACTCTGAAGAAAGGCAATCACAAAGAAGATTAAAAGAAGGCAAAAGTAAGACATAACTTCATCAAATTGCATAATGAGAAAGCAACCCAACGAAAAAAGCAGCTTCAAATCTTGTAGATGACTTCTTTTGTCCCTGGTTACATCATTCACTTCAAAACATTTCTGTGAAGGCGTCTTTACCTCAGCTAATAGTTACCCTGAACCCTCATAGGCTACTCTTAGCCAACTTTAAGGCCGAGCTTAGTTAAAAGAGTTTTAAACATCCAAGCACGTTAAAAATCAAGGTTGCATGACGCACATAAGAAGAACCTTGAGATATTTCTCACTCTATTCTCAGACAAGGGAAGACTACAATATTTGGTATAATTAATGACCCATTGCTAACAGAAGAATAATATTAAGATCACATCTCTTATGATCCCATGTGACCTCTGCCCAGACTAGTCTGCAAGCTGTTTGGGGGGTTCAATCGATAAATTGTGATTGCCTTCTGACCACTCAAAGTGCTTTTGCACCACATGTCACTTTCACCCATTGACGCTTCATTCACACACTGATGGGAGAGTTGGCTATGTTAACTGCCCAACAGCACTAATCCATTTACATGCAGCTAGCAAGGCAATCAGGGGTTCAGTGTCTTGCCCAAGTACACTTCGACATATGCCCACAGGAGCTGGGGATTATATCACTGACCTTCCAGCTGAGAGTCCACCGACTCTACCACTGAGCCATAGCACACTTTCAATTAAGTTTAAGATTGAATCAGTGAACCCCGAGAAATACAAAGAAATCTGCACAAAACACAGGCACTGACTTAAAGCTCCCATATTATGCTTTTTCTGGTTTTATATGCCCTTTAGTGTGTTTTCCAAGTGTCCTGTGCATGTTTAGGCACATCTATGTGCAAAAATTCAAAGTCCGCGGAAACGCGGCTTCTCCTACCTCCTCCTGTTAGCTGTAGCATTAGCCGCATGTAACGCTCGGTTCTAGCCCCCCTCGATAAAAATGTGTCAGTCCGACGTCATTGTCAGTGTGATGTCAGTGATCTAAGTCCATTGGCTCGTTGTGGCAAGCCCAGCAGCTCATGTTGCACGCCCGTTAACTTCTGTAGCACGCCCACGATATGCTGTAGCCTGCGGTAGCACAGTAGTGCTAACGTGCTAATGTTTATGCTCCCCTCGGACGGAGCCAGTGGCTGCATTCCTAATATGGTAAAAGGGGCGGGACATTTCCGAGAAGCGTGCTGAGCGACTGACCAATAACGTCAGAGCGGATCGGCAGACCAATCAGAGCAGACTTGGCCCACGTGGGGTCTAACAGTGTGGACTCAGCAGAGCGTAGCTGATGGACTCAGAGCGTAGAGGGAGCAAGGAGGAGCAGTACATGAAAACAGACACTTTTTTCAGACTTTAGCTATTGTGAACGTACAAAAGTAGGTACATAGATTAAATATACAAACCCCTAAAAGTGCATAATATGGGCTCTTTAAGTCCCAAACCAGATTCCCCCTCCAAAGGTCAAATGTATGTGCCCATAAACTCTGATGTGCTCTGACCTTTGGGATCTCTAAAACTTTCCTAACTTCACTCAAAGCAGTTTATTGCAATAGACCAGAGATAATCTGAGCCTTTTCCCAGTTCACACCCAATAGATTTATTCCCAAACCACATGACGTATAAGGATGAGTCTGAATGACCTGATGCTACAACAACAAAAACATCGGTTTTTGATATTCCATGTGTCAGTCCGCATTTATTCTTTGGTGTTTTCTGTTGTTTTTTTTCTTTAGGGTGTTGCCAAGCAGGGACCCGCAGTCTCTGAGATGCTCTGACACTGTGATTGGACACGTTGGGATCTGGCTCTGCAAACACATTGATCGAGTCTAAGTCTGCGCAAACACTGAACATGCCAGGCTGTTCATCTGTTCAGAAAATCACATTAAATGGTTCCGTTGCACTCTCTGATCACCCTTGTAGTGCCGCCTCCCTCGACAATCTCTTAAAAAATTAAATTGGAATTCTCTGATTGCATGCCCAGTTGCTCACATACCATGCAGGGTTGGTTTAACTTATTTCATTCCAGATTTTTTCTCCCTCAACAGTCTCGATTAGATCGATGGCTGTGAAGTACACAGGTTGTTTATTTCATTTTTTCACATTGAATTAAACTGATGGGTTTGTAAAGTTTGAAAAAAGCAAGAAAAATCCTCACTGTGATTTAATTTAAAACAGGAAACGTGCAAATGAATGAACATAAACATACATGAGAAATGCCAGTAATAGCCATAGGCTGCCATCTGTAGTCTCTCACAGGTTTGTGGTACACTACACAAGTAGACAAATGAACATATAACCACAATGACGAGCAAAAACAGAACAACAACTTAAACTGTGCATCTACAATTCAGCTCCAAATTGGATGACTTGTACAAAACTGTTATGACTTCCAATGTCTTAAAAGAGGTGTCTCCCCATGGTGAGTAACAGAGGAACTTTGAAAGGTGTCATGATACTGTATACCACCATTTATAGCATTTACATGGATAAATTAACCATTGTAACTTTTAAAAACAGTGTCTAAATAGTTGAAATACTGTACTCTTATGCTACCAGCCTTGGAACCCATCTCCTTTCGTCTGACATCTATATTGCCTCTTAGACGAATCATGTTTCCATGCACTGGTCCTTGTTTACAGTCGGACTATTAACTTCAGAAATTAGAATGATAGAAAACATCTGGGATCAGAGTGTTAGAAACACTTATATCTCGATGTCTTTGAATAGGTAGCCAATTTGTTCAGGGCATGCATCACAGTTGGTGTTTTACCTGTCCCAGCTGACCTTGACAGTGAAAGAATAAAAGAGAGCTAAATGTTTCCATCATAAATGAAGCTCAAGGAGGGATTTTTGTTGTGAAATAACTAGACTGCAGCTTGTTTTGTTCTTGGATCCACTAGACTCAACTGTACTATAAAGCTGTGTTCAGCTTTCATTACTAATGAGTATAATGTTGGTCTGACCAGCTGGACCTTGACTAAAGATTCTCCTTGAAGCCAATCAGTGTAACATCGATTGCTTCAAAGCCAGTGTTATGATAAATGATGAGAGAGTTGCAGTCAGACGATGACACACAAACAGAAAGTGTTTTTTTTTCTCCCAGAGCTGAGCAGAAATCCTTCCCTTCTCCTTCCCCTGTGGTTAATATGTCTCATCCCTGAACCTGCTCCCTCTCTTCCCTCTCTCTCTTCTGTTGTCAGAGATGTCGATCAATGGCTTCTGTTGTTGCCTTCATATTTGCAGCGTGACCGGGCCCCTGCTGTCGCTGGAGGATACAAAAAGGAACACCCATGAATAATTTACAGCAGGCAGGAATATGTAAACGGGTAAACAGACACAAGAAACAAAATGCAAGCAATTGCAGCAGCTTGCATGAATTAATTGCAGAGGCGAGTCGTGTGTTCTCTTTATTGGAGCTCTCTGTCCTTCATGTCTGATTCAGGGTCAGCAGGCTTTGGGGATTTATGTGGCAGGAAAAGTGATGGCGAGCCCCGCGTTGCATTACAATTTCATGCATTTGTTTGCTTGGTGGTGCAGCTCTGCTCTAGTTAGCGGAAGAGTAACACATTATTTGTTTCAAAATTCTGCACAAGAAGCTGCTCCACTGACTCTGCATGTTGCACTTCAAAAGTGAATAACTGATAGGCCGAAGCCTTGCTGTAATTGGACTGTTCATTCGAGAAATGCTGACTAGGCAGTTCCCTTTTCAGTACCAATAAGTAGACTCTTGTGTAATGAGATTTCTTTGCATTTATTTTTTTTACTCAGGCGCTTTGAAACATCTGTGTGGTGAAGAATCCTGTAATTGAATCAATCCTCCAAATCAGTAAAATAAGCTGAAGCTCAATTAGCGGCTGTCACAGGTGGTAGTAAGCATGAAGTTACTCTTATAAGAGAGGGTGGGAGTGATGGGGGACATGATGGAGGAGAGCTTATTGAGGTAGTCACTGGTATTTTGGGATAGACAATGTCGGCGCAAGACGAGGCCCAGGTGGCCCCATATATGTTTCCTGATTTTAAAAAGCCTGCGCTGCAGCACAGGGTGGAGGTGGTTTGTCATCAGGCCAGCTGGGGCTCCGACTTTCGAAGAGAGGGGAATTTATCACTGTATAGCGATAAGACAAGGCTATTATTGTCACTGTCCTCCTTCTCTTCTTTCACATCCTTTTCCACTGCCTCCCTCTTGTATGGAGCACATTACCTCTTTCTTTTCCTCCGAGTTTACCCCCCTACTGCTCCCTTGTCCCTTCTTCCTCTTTCCTCCTTTCCCTCCCTCTGTCTTCTTTCATCTTTCTGCTCCTTTATCGTAGCTCTGCTCCCCTCTTCTTCCTCTGTCTCTCTTTCTCTGAGCACACAGGCGATATTATCAGGAAAGTAATGACTCCTTGGGACGATGATAATCAGATAGAGGATAATGGCTGCACCGGGGTTCTACACGGTAACAATATTCAGGTATTAAACGCTGCTGATGCATCATATGGCTGCAGAGAATGATTGTGAGGGAGCAACAGAGAGAAAGAGAGAGAGAGAGAGAAGATAAGAGGGGCGTAGGAACAGAAAATTCAAGTAAGTTGGGAAGAAAAAAGGGGGGTGAAGGAAAGTAAAGTGAAGGAGAGTGTGTGTGTGAGGAAGACAAAATCCAGGAGAGAGAGAGCGAGCTGATAAACTGTCAGGTTATTTAGGGGTCAGTGTCGTCTCAAGTTTTTTAAGGTTTCTGAAATATGATTTGCCTCTATCTTTTAACAAGGCACAGCTAAACTTTCCATTGTTGTCTTCCTCTGTCTTTCTTTTTGTGACACCTCTGTCGCTCCTCGTCTTTTTACTCCCACAAGAGAAGTTGCTTTACTCGTTATTTATTTTTTGAATTTTTTTTATCTCTGTCTCACATAGACTTGAAGCCCCGAACTTGACTCTCAAGTTTATCCGGTGCAAGTTTTTTTGGATGCAGACTGGGTACTGTCTCCTCACTCATTGTCTCCCAGCGCAGCAGCTCTGCTGTCAGCAGCGCAGAAGATGGATGAATTATCACCGAGAGGTCTCCTCCAGCTCTCTCACCTCATTTAGATGCTCTGTTCGGCTCTGACTCTTTGCTAACGGTGTGACATAGAGATAGCCGAGTGCCAAGGCCCTCGCTGCCTCTTGTTTCTTTGTTTACAAATGTATGCTAATAAGCGAGGGGGCACGGTGAGCGTGCTTACCCCTGCATGCACACTCTTGTTCCTCCCATAGCAACACATCAGCTGTGACAGTTTCGATTCTGCAGCAGCATGGAACGGCCTCCATATTTCCACTGCTGTGATTGGCTCAGCTGCATCGGGGTGTCACTGGTACCTTTGGGGATTGTGGGTATGCAACACCTAGGAGGCGGAGAAATCTGGTCACATTTGGCCTTTGTGTTAGTATACACATGGATGCTCTTATAATGTTTAGACACATGACGTTAAAGTCTGTACCCTGTATTTGTTGTATTCCACATCCAGATGTTTATTTTGTGTACCTAGATTTTCAAGATTTTGATATCTCATCTCACTTGATGGAAGCACTTCTTTGTTGGCACACTCGTCTCCTTGGCAACCTGTAGTGAAGCCCAAAGCACACATTATAGGCCTCTAGACAGACTGCCGAGTTCACAGAGGCCTTGAGCACTGAGCAGCAGGAGGAGATGGGCAGAGGCAGACAGCCATTTAGAGGTGAGCAGGGTGAGTTGGCCGGCAGGTCGCAGAGGGATCAGACTGTTTTGCCCCGAAGCCGATGGCCACAATACTAACTAGGCAGGAGATAGATAGAAAAATATCAGCCTTTGGGTTTTTTTTATTTATTTTTTTAACTTTTTGTCCAGTTTGTGTTGCTAACAGCTAACTAGCTGCTGAAGAGATCCATCCCACACAAACTGGAATCACTGTAGTTGGAGAATAGCAATTATAAAGTACAGAGAATAAATATGCACATTTAAGGAACTGTATGTATGAAGGTGTTCATTTTTCGGATATAATGCACGATGCTTGCCACTGATAGACTAACCCTCATTGTTGCTTCAAGGCTCTGTTAACAGGCCAACAGTTATATATACAACAACTATTTAAAAAATCTCAAAAGCTTTCTCTGCCTTTGGGATTGTGAATCATCTTTCTGTTGACTTTCCCAATCATCAGAGAGGGAGAACCTACTGTGACTCAAGTTTTCTCTGTTGAATATCTGCACTTAAGCTTTTAACTTTGATACTTTTCTACATAAATCTGAGTGTTAAAAGTGAAAAATGAGACTCAGGTTTAGCCGGATTTGCGAGTTTTATGTGGCACTAAAATGGAAAAAATCAAATTTTGAGAGTTATATCAGATTTGGCAGTTCAGCATAAAGCTACAGCTGAGCACTCCAGTCCCTACTAAGTATGAAATGTTGTCTTATTTGTTAACATTCAAACTTAAAGGGCTGTTCCTACTTTGCCTTTCATCCTGAATGCAGCAGGCCTCCACCAAACCAACTCTCATGCAAAACCTTGAATTGATTCTATTTAGATCCAAACACTACCCATTGAGTACCAGTTTGTCGTATGTGTGTGGGCTTCTTTTGCACGTGTGCATTTGTAGCTAAACACTACAATGCAATAAGGTCATTGCATTTTCTTTTAGATGTTCTATTAATCTTTGAGTGCGCTGTGCCTCAGGGGCTCCGATTTTATGTTTGCCTCCATCCAAAAGCATTTCTTATTTTTTTTTGTTATTGGAAGTGTCCTAAGTGGCGGCTTTAGTGAGCTATTAGTGGAGTGCAAAACATTACAGGAGCTCAGAGGAGATGGTAGAAAAGAGAGCGAGAGAGAGAGTTGGGACCTCTTTGCCCCTGACCCATATTACAGCACTCCACATTAAGCATCTCTGCAATCTCTTTCTCTCTCTGCCCCTGCACACCCAGAGGCCTTACAAGAGCATACAGTCTTTTACTAGATGCTCCTTCTATCTTTTCTTCCATCAAGCTTCCCTCTATCCCTCCTCTCTGGTCTCTGTTACAGTCTCTTTGTCTATTTATCTCATCTCTGAAGCCTTGTTATGCCTCACGTCTTAATGCACTCTCGCCCTCCTCACAAGACTGTGTTGTTAGAGCTCAACTTAAAGGATCAAGGAGTGCACTACTCAGAGCCAGGCCTATTCATCAGTGGCACAGCAGCCCACCACTCTGCCTCATTACTGACTGGCTAATGGCACAGATCAGTGCAGTTTATTTGCTATAATTAGCTAGCTCCATTTGGCCGGCAGAGCCTCGGTGAAGCCTGCTAAAGTTACGCTGCCCCCTGCCATGCCACCCTGCGTAGGCGTGTGCACAAATACTTGGCTGTTAGGGCAAGAAGTATCATTAAGAGGCTATACTGGCTCATCAGCTTTACATCCTCCATTGCCTTTTGGGTCAGCCATGTCTTGTAACGTCATGGCTGATTGCAGGGCAAAAAAATGCCATGAGCCTTGTAAAACTTTTTATAAGCTTTGCACTTGTTAAAATGTGAAGAGTATATTGAAGATACAACTCGGAGAGAAGTAGACAGGAAGTGAGAGGGAATGAGCGAGTGGCTGAATCAATCAGCCAATGGCTGACTGAGTAATGAGTAACTGAAGAGTGAACATGTGAGCAGGAAGGGAAATGGTCGGTACTTTACTTGTCTCTCACAGCCTCTCGTCCTTACATTACACTCCACTTCCTTTTTCCCCACCGGTTCCTATACATCCCCAATTTAATCTCCACCCTTGCACCCCCCTCTCACTTAATCTTTCTTTCGGTCACGCTTGTGTTCCTAAAAGCCGCAGCCTCTTGTTTCATCATCCTATGCAACTTTAATCTGGTTCCATCAACCAAAGGAAAAAGGGTGTATTCAAAATTCTACTACCAACATGCTGGTGCGAGCTTACGAGGAGAGCAGCCTACGTCAATGAGCGTAGTGACTGTGTCAATAATTTACACAGATTTGCTGTTTTTGTGCACTTATCCATTCTGCCTGTTAATCTTTGGTCTCCTCATCCCTCCAGGCATTTTTTCCTGTGTCTCTGTTCACTTATTGTAGTTTCCCCCAATTTTAAGAGCCTAGCATTTCCACATAAACATTCAGTTTGTGACTCATTCAATGGATAAACCAAGAGATGGGATTTAGTCACAGCACTCTAGTAGAGTTTCTTGGTGGCTTCACATGAGTATTGAATTTTCTGACAACCTTTTAAGTCTACCTCTTTATTTAAACAGAGCCATCTCTATTTCCTACTTCTAACATCTAAAAATAGAAACTTTCCATCAAGCTTTAATGTGTTTCAGAGGAATTATTGACCATTTTCTGTTTTTTTCACATTTGTGTAATATTTTGCAACATCAATACCCATTTCAACCCGGATAGATGGGGCATTGGGTGTTCATTAGCGTATGTCTCGCATGATAAATGTAACGTTATGGAAACAATGTTGAAATCATGACACAGCATAACAAATACTTCTAGTTAAATGTGATGTGTGTGACCAACTGGGAGAACTTGTCGCAAAATAGATGTAAATGAAGAGGCCAATAAACATCAGTGTTTCCCCTACCATTATATTAGGGGGGCTGTTTGTGTGTGTGTGTGTGTGTGTGTGTGTGTGTGTGTGTGTGTGTGTGTGTGTGTGTGTGTGTGTGTATATCTATATATATACACACATACATACACACACACACAGTACTGTGCAAAAGTTTTAGGCAGGTGTGAAAAAATGCTGTAAACTAAGAATGCTTTCAAAAATATAAATAATGATTGTTTATTTTTATCAATTTACAAAATGCAAAGTCAGCGAACAAAAGAAAAATCTAAATCACATCAATATTTGATGTTACTACCCTTTGCCTTCAAACCAGCATCAATTCTTATAGGTACACTTGCAAAAAGTCAGGGATTTTGTAGGATTGTAGTCAGGTGTATGATCAACCAATTATACCAAACAGGTGCTAATGCTCATCAATGTCACATGTAGGTTGAAACACAGTCATTAACTGAAACAGAAACAGCTGTCTAGGAGGCTTAAAACTGGGTGAGGAACAGCCAAACTCTGCTACCAAGGTGAGGTTGTGGAAGACAGTTTCATGTCACAGGTCATACACTATGGCAAGACTGAGCACAGCAACAAGACACAGGGTAGTTATACTGCATCAGCAAGGTCTCTCCCAGACAAATATTTCAAAGCAGACTGGTGTTTCAAGATGTGCTGTTCAAGCTCTTTTGAAAAAGCACAACGAAACGAGCAACGTTGAGGATCGTAGACGCAGTGGTTGGCCAAGAAAACTTAGTGCAGCAGATATAAAGCACATCAAGCTTATTTCCCTTCAAAATCGGAAGATGCCCAGCAGTGCCATCAGCTCTGAACTGGCAGAAACCAGTGGGACCCAGGTACACCCATCTACTGTCCGGAGAAGTCTGGCCAGAAGTGGTCTTCATGGAAGAGTTGCAGCCAAAAAGCCATACCGCTGACATGGGAACAAGGCCAAGTGGCTCAACTATGCACGAAAACATAGGAACTGGAGTGCAGAAAAATGGCAGCAGGTGCTCTGGACTGATGAGTCAAAATTTGAAATATTTGGCTGTAGCAGAAGGCAGTTTGTTCGTCAAAGGGCTGGAGAGCGGTACAATAATGAGTGTCTGCAGGCAACAGTGAAGCATGGTGGAGGTTCCTTGCAAGTTTGGGGCTGCATTTCTGCAAATGGAGTAGGAGATTTGGTCAGGATTAATGGTATCCTCAATGCTGAGAAATACAGCCAGATACTTATCCATCATGCAATACCATCAGGGAGGCGTATAATTGGCCCCAAATTTATTCTGCAGCAGGACAACGACCCCAAACATACAGCCAAGGTCATTAAGAACTGTCTTCATCGTAAAGAAGTCCTGGAAGTGATGGCATGGCCCCCACAGAGCTCTGATCTCAACATCATCGAGTGTGTCTGGGATTACACGAAGAGACAGAAGGATTTGAGGAAGCCTACATCCACAGAAGATCTGTGGTTAGTTCTCCAAGGTGTTTGGAACAACCTACCAGCCGAGTTCCTTCAAAAACTGTATGCAAGTGTACCTAGAAGAATTGATGCTGTCTTGAAGGCAAAGGGTGGTCACACCAACTATTGATTTGATTTAGATTTCTCTTCTGTTCATTCACAGCATTTTGTTAATTGATGAAAATAAACTATTAACTCTACCATTTTTTAAAGCATTCTTAGTTTTTTTGTTTTTTTGTTTTGTTTTTGTGCTTTTTGTGCCTTTATTGTAGAAATAGGATAGTGGATACAGTCAGAAATCAGGGAAATAAGTAATTTAAGGATCCCTTTCCGATAGAAAAGGACATCTGTCATTAAAAGTAACACATGAACACCAAGATTCCTTCAAGTGTTTGCGTCGGCGTGTCGGCGTGTGCCCCCCCCCCCCCAAAAGCTGTAAACCTAGGGGAAACACTGAACATTGTTGATGCTGTCAGAGCAGATCGAGAGCAGCAAGACATTTCCAGTTACACTGATTCACATATTGAATCTCAATGTATTTCAGAGTATATTGTTTTGTTATTTAAATTCAGATTAGGAGGATAATGAAGTTTAACAATACATTCATATTGGTTCCAGGATGGCGTAATATTGGTCTCTCAGTCTCTGAATTTACATTGCGTTTCAGGGTTTCAGAAGCACGGGACAGTGGGAGCTCCATATAGACACATAGTCGGACATGCAAAAACACACAGCGCTACGCACGCCCATCTGGCTCTACTCAAACCGTCACGCCTCTGTAACACCTCTGTTACTACCTCCAAAGACGGTACAGAGGTGGGATCACTTCGTCCCGCCCCTTACGCCTCAGTGACATTCAGATTGAAGGAGAAACGTCACAGGAGCGTACATATCGTGGTTTGAAACGGCAGTCTGAATAGGGCTAAGATTCAGGTATATTTACAGAGAAACAGAGCAGCAATGTAGAGGTAGCAATGTCCTTCAGAGTGCTATTGTTTTTTCCACATCATGTATTTTATTTTTTGGCTTTTAAGTGCACTTATATACTGTGAGGAAAAATCCGAGCTGCTTTTTCACTTTTACTACAGTGAAGAAGTTAAATCAATACTCCTGCTTTTACCAGATTCTTTTAAATGAGTATCTGTAATTCTTTCTTAGGTGAAGACAGAGGGTAGTTTTGGTGCATCTTAAATTCTGGGTAAACCCGTCACATATGCTAATAGCCAATTTCTCTAAACAACAGCTGAGTACAGTATAAGGGCAAGGTAAAGAGACTAATTGTGCTGTTATACTGTACCACACATCAGAACAAGCATCTTTAAGTGAAGTAGGATTTCTGCAGCTGCCAGAGGTTGTTGATGTTCCAGCACTTCAAAAAGAGCTTGCCTCCAGGGATTTAGTGTTATATAGAAAAAGAAAATGTGAAGCTGGCCGCACTTATGCTGGAAAAAATACACCTTGGAGAGTGAGGAAGGTCGGGGGGGCAGATGGCTAACAGGAGGGCGACAATATTCAACAGCTCAGTACAACTATACTTAGCAGAAGAGCATGTCTGAATTCAATGTAACAAACCTTGAAGCAGCAACAACAGAAGTGCATACTGGGGTCAGTTTTTTTTTCAGAAAATATAAAGCTGCAGAGGTCATATGGTCATCAAACTTTTAATATCAAAGTGTGAAAATTCTTCACCTCAGTCTAACAAATCTAGACTCTGGTTGTGTTGTGTTAACAGCAGAGAGAATTGGAGGTAAAAAGCATGAAGTCATCCATCAGTCCTGCCTTGTGTCAAAGACAGACGTGAGCTGTTACTGTGTGGGTGTATTTTCTGCACAAATTAGGCCCCATGATACCACATGTTGTTGAGCTTCATTTAAATGCCAGAGTCTTCTAAAGTGTTGTTACTGCCCAGTAACCCTTTGTCACAAAGCTACCTTCAGGCAGGAATGAGCTTCTTTAAAATCTCTGGCACTCAATCAGATAAACCCTAAGGGTACTTAAATAGCATTTAGGTATTAATTCAGGTAGAACCACTGCAATAAGAATGCATTTGTATTGTACCACAATATATGAACCTTCACAATTGCAATAGTTTAAAACACTTGTCATGTACTAGAGCAATGCTTTCTCACTCAGCATGTGTACATTGCACCTATTTGATGGGGGCCTGGGCACAATTGGCACACTTTCAGACCATTGTGTTGCAGTCAGATGAAGCTAAAGCTAGCTATAAGAGACACTCAGATTTATCACTATTTAGTGGATGTCATTTAGTGGATGTCATTTGTTCCTGTGTCAATACCTATAACTCAAGTTCTGGTCTATACTGCTGAAAAAGAAAATCATAATACATTTTTAACTACTAACTCTGTATGGTTTGGATGATACATACGGTTATTTTGTCGCCTGGCTTAGTTCATTAAAGGAATCAAGCTAAGCACCTCCAAAACAGTTAAGCTAATGTTAGCAGTAGCTTTACAATGTGACCAACTCACATTGGAGAAAGCTTGTTTTTAACATCAGAAATACTTTATTGTATGAAATGTAATTGGGAAACTGGTTGCTGACATTAGCTAGCTTGAATGCTACAATCTTTGCTAGCACTGTGCCTTTGATGTTTGCAATCAACACATAATAATTTAGCTCGAACAAGTTCTGTGTTGTTCTAAAGCAGTATACTTGTGGCAGTATATATATATATATATATATATATTGTATAACTAACTAACTGTGTTGGGCTAATGCTTTGGAAAAGAAGAAAGTCAATAGTTTGGTGGAAATGATGCTAACCGATCAATGCATGGACTCTGGTATTTTACTGATACCTGATACCAAAAATAGAAAGAAAAAAGAATGTAAGAATTTTCTGGCCTTTTCTGTTCATTTAATTTTGATAAAATCTTTTAATTCTGGACTGTTTTTAAGATACAAAAAGGCTCTATGGAAATTCTTCACCATTCTATATTTGAAACATAATGTGAAATAACCCAATCAATAACAAAAAGCCCTGGAGATGTGCACTTTGAATGTTAACCCAAAAAACAAATTGATTTCATTAGACATGTGTTTCTGTGACCACGAAGCAAAGCATGAAGCTCATGTCTGTTTTATTATCAGTCCTGCATTAGCATTACATGAGGTGTGGAGACCACACTCTTGGGATCATATGGGCAAATAGAATGTGATAATGACTGTGGCTGTAACTACTGTGAGCTGCTGTGTGTACCAGAGGGGCTATTAGAAAGATCATGTTATTATTATGTACTATGTAAAGGCTCTAGGCTACATTTTAACAAAACTCCTCTATTCACTTCAACACTTTTTTATTTCCTGTATATGGTTTTGTCTTCTCCTCGTTTCTCTCCTCACTGCCCTTCGTGGTTCTTTTCTTAGCTCCTGATGCATTTTATTCTTTGATTCAGTGATTAGCATTCTGCTGTATCACCACGCTGTCCATCACTTAACATACAGCTGAGCAGCGCCTTGCATTGAAACCCTGTGGTTGTTGTCGCTCTTGTTCAAAGATAAAACGAGACACAGAGATGCAGCTCGCACACACAAATGCATGTACTCTTAAGCTTGCGCGCACACACTGAAATACACTTGCATACATATAAATTGGCTCACATACAGCAGAGATGTGACAGCTGCAGTTGGCTGAAAGCTATAGAGTTTAGAATATCATTAGTTTTAAAAGGGCAGCGCAGGCAAGGTGAACTCATTTTTCAAAAGTAGAGGAAGCTGGAGAAAGTTTCCCCTGAATCCTTGTCTCAATCTACGGATTACACATCAACCTTGGATAAAACTATATTCTTAATATCTTCTGTTGCAGACTTTATCGTCTAAATACTCAGAAGAAAAAACAATCCCCGCTTCTGTCCTCTGGAGGTTACTGAAGTTTTACCCTCTTATCAACACAGTGAATGCATACTGCTGCAGTTTTAGGACCAGGGGATGTGAACTGATTAGGCCGAACATAAGAGAGGAAGGCTACTGCTCGATTAGTATTCCGCCTGTTCTCCTGCTGGTGGCGGAACTCGTAGACGATTGGCTTCCATTAACCTGCCATTCTGCTCCTCATTACTTCATTAGAGCGCACGCTGAGGCGAGAGGAAGTCCGCCACAGTCCAGGGACTGGGACTGACTCCTGACTCATCACGTGTGTGTGTGTGTGAAGCCAATCCTTCGGTGCATTGTTCTCCTATTCCCCTTTTCTTCTGCTTTTTTTTAAATGTGTGCTGGTGACAGTATGGCTGTTTCACCACCACAGCACCATTTGATTTGTTCAACAAACTAGGCCTGGACAATTACTTTCAACTTAATTACAAGTTTGGCTTCACTTCACAATCATGAAAACAAGATAATTGAGATGAAACAATTACTGTGCCACATGCTGTGTTGTGCTCATTTTGTCATGTGAGGTAAATGTTTAAAGTGTTTGTTATTATATTTTGGCCACAAGGAGAACACCACCACAACTTCAAATACATATTTAATTTCTATTTATTCATTATTATCTATTATTTAACCTCTGCACTTATCATACATGAAACAACATTTATGAAACAAATGTTTGCTATGAGTGATCGTATTTAATCATTGTGATCTCAATTATCAATTAAAAATAATCATGATCGTTATTTTTGCCATAAATCCAGCAGCCCTACAACCAACCTCTACTTCCACTCCAGCAGAGAACTATATATTTATGACTCATTCCTGCTGAAAGTCACAACTTTCTATCTGACAAGCAGCAAATATTCCTTTTCTACACATACATGCATGAATTTAGTCATGAAACACACTCAAAAACTTACACACATTACCAAACACATCTTGTAGGAGTGGTAAGGACCAGACATTCTGTCCACTCATACAGATGAAAACATAGAAACGCACACACAGCACTTTGACGTTCTCATTATCTCTCTCTCTCCTTGTGGGACTGTTTTTGAATTACCAAACCAACATTTATCCATTAAAAGACACTTTGTGAATGCAGCACCAATTCTAACTAGATGGTGATATAGATAGTAGCAGAAAGTTGTTCCCTCATTTGATAAGTTAGTTTCTTTTAGGCATCGTGAGAGAGCAGGGGCTTCTGTCAGTCCTTTAAACCTGATTTTCTCAGGAAAGAGGTTCAGTCAACATTACTTCTCCTCTTACTTCAAAAGACAAAGCTTGAGGCTCTAGAAGAAAATAAAAAATAATTTGACAGTGAATATTTTTGAAGGAGTTTGCCTCCTAAAGTTCGTCTTTCTGTCGTCTGGCTGATGTTTTTCTGTATGATAACTTTTCTGTTAAACTCATTGTGGTGTTAATATTCTCTTACAATTTAGAGTTTTATGGCAAAGTAATTTTGATTATCTACTCTCGAACAGAGTCCGCTATACAATGTTATAATGAGAATATATGCCTTTATATTAATGTTATACGTAAAGTTCAACGGAATCACAATGTCAACAAAAGAGCGGAGAACAACATACTGGCAAACAGAAAACGTAATGCAGCCGTTTAATTACGTGCACGGAGATCGTAGCCGTTACATGCATACACTCTATGCGCCGTGCAGCAGTAACAGTATATAAACATTAGTGTTCTGTGTGCTCATGCATTTTTGAGGCGAGGTGAACACTTGCATAAATGAGGCGAGGCACAGGGTGGGCTCACCTCGCTCCCTGGTGCATTGCTGGCTCATTATAGCCTCAGATAAACGGTTGAGGGGGGATGAGCTGCTGGTTGACTCATGCAGTGACTCACACAGTGTTTACTCAGACATATATCAGAACTAAACAGCAATGAAAACAAAGGATGAGGCACAAATACTCGGAAATGAATGTGCTATTCATTTCCATTGGGGCAATTTTTGTATGCCAATCAAAGTTTCATATCTTTGATCTTTTACAGGAACAGGAGTCTTAGGGTAACTTATGATCAGTGTTGGGTAATGTACATTTAAAAAGTAACTTGTTACATTACAAGTTAATGCAATCAAAACATAACTTGTTACTGTGTTACCCACTGAGAAAAGACAGCATATAACAAAAGTTAGAATAATAAGAATATTTCCACAAAGTATAAGCTGCCCTCTCAAATGTGCTAAATTACCTAGCTAGGCCTGGCGTTGACACATCTGAAGGCTGACCTTCTGCTCATTTGCAGCTACCGGCCCAGAGTAAGAATAACAACAACTGCAGATGTTTCTTTTCTTTTCTTTGAGGCGACAATAGGAAAAGGACAATAGGAATAATAGGAAAAGAGAAAGGAATCCTTTTTTTAATGAAAAAAGGTAACTATTGACGGATTATTTTCCTTGCAGAACTAACGCCTTATGTGACTCAGCACTACAAAAAAAGTAATCTGAGTACTCTAATGGATAACTTTTTATAGTTTTCAATACGTTACACCCAAACACTGCTCGTGATATGATGCAATGTGATACAACATACTCTTTTTTTATACGATACATGTGGCCCATGACAACACTTATATTCCAATACAGCCGTTCTGCCTTAATAAACTAATTGCAGGACAGTAATACAACGATACATCATGATATCTGATAAACTGCAGAATGTGAAATGCCCCTAAAAAGGTAAAGTGCAGGATTAATGTGTTTATTCACTGTAATAACGTCTTTCAGCCCTGTCTGACATCCTGCTGTCTGATTCTTATTCTTTATCTTTTATGAAGAAGACATGAAGTAGCTTCAATGAAAACATGGGAATTGGCACCAGTGATATGATTATTGTATCACATGACTCAGGACAACGATATGTTGCTGTATCAATGTTTTGTCCCACCCCAAAGATGAAACAAGTACATGTACAGGATGTTTATAACTACAGTAAATATACACAGATTATTTTTACACAGGTACATGTGCTGAAGAATTTCTATTTTTTTACTTCAACAAAGGGCATTTAAGTCCTACACTAAGATCAAAAAATGAGAAGTTGAAGTGTCCTGCTTTTTGGCTCAACAATGGCAGGAAAGTCAGGCTTGAAGTGAGACGAAGTTGAGCACTTCTACTCTTTGGTGTTTGCTCTTTGATCTGAGGGAGCTCTGATAGACCCCGCAGGCTGTACTTAGACGCTGCATGGCGAGCTGGACCGAGGTTTTCAAAGCACAATTCTTGCGGCTCTCTGGACAATGAAAATGGCACTGACTGAAAGCCTCCACGACTTATATCTGATTCTTTTTCTTTTTTCTTTTGTTCTTTTTTCTTATTTGGGTTGCAGTGACCTTTTCAGTGCACTTTCCCCTGAGTGAACAAGCCCCAGAAAAAAAACATCAAACACAAAATGAACTCTTGCCAAAGAGAGAGGTGGAAATACAGTTTAGAAGGCAATGCATTTCTAGCGTCGTAATTTGTCTTTCCTGTTTTATTTATTCAACAAAAGGAGTTTTTTCAGATCAAAGCAGTGTTTTAATGTAGTTGTCTGGAATCAGGGAAATTGCTCAGGGAATGGCGGGAGACAGGCGAGATGATTTCCAAACAAATAGAAAACAAAAGAAATCATAGACAGAGATTATGTTTGCTGGAGATTTTTTATGAGATGCAGAACAATATGTACAGGAGAAACTTTTTTTTCCCTTTTGCCTCACTTGAATCTTAATGTGTGTGTTTTTGACGTTGTTTTTCTTCAGTTCTCCACTGTCTGCTCCTCTCTGTCTCTTTACATGCATGTTCTCTCTTCTCCTTGACTGCATCAATATCCCCACTGCTCAACCGCACATGCACGCACGCACACACACACACACACACACACACATGACACACAAACACACACATATACACACACACACCTCCTCCCCCCTTGCCCTGTCTAATTCAGCCCACTCACACTCATTGTAAAGGGGACATATTGGAAAACCATTAGCGCTCATTATGCTTTATAGCTGCCTGTTCTCCCCATTCTGTCTTTTAATCACAATCCATCCCCTTTTGTGTGTGTGTGTGTGTGGGTGTGTGTGTGTGTGAGCGCGGCACGCACGCCCTTCTGTGTGTGTACTCTACAACTACCCCTGCTCAGCAGACAGTAATGAACCACTTTCACTGTAATGCATTTGGGACACCACAAAGTCCCCCTCCTCCTGCTTTTTATGGGGGAGTCAATGGCACAGACGGCACTTTTTATGGCGGCCCATCTGAGAAGCAGCAATGTTGTGCATTGGTGAAGGGGAAATAGGATGAATGCCGTGCAGCACAAATAAAATGAGCTTGATGTGAATAGAGTATGGATTCCCTTTTTATATGAACTCCTCGTCGAGGTGGAAACTCTCATAAGAAACCATGTGAATCTCTGTTTGCTCCTTGTAACTCCAAATAACCAGGCTCTCATAAAGTGTAGAATATCCTGTTACCGCTCCGTATTGAATTGATCCTCCATGACTGTATGTGTGTGTGTGTGTGTGTGTGTGTGTGTGTGTGTGTGTGTGTGTGTGTGTGTGTGTGTCTGTCTGTGTGTGTACGTGCATGCATTTTGCTGGCAGCAAAGAGAGGTGGCAATTTTGACCATATGCTCTGTGGCAGGCACACAAAAAACACACACTGGCACACACAAACACGTCGTAATGAGTGGATTTAAATTCCGGTTGCTCTCTCTCTCCAAGCCAAGGCAACTGTCATCATTGTGCAGCAAAACTCCCATAATCCATCTGTGGCATGACAGCACCCTAACAGCGCCACTTTGTAGCAAGAAAAGCTATTCTTTATGCCTCTCCATTTCCTTATCTCGTACTCTTTTTTTTGACTCCCTTTTTTATCCCCTCATCTCCACCTGTCACATTTCCCCTCAGGACTGGTTTCTGTTCTCCTCCTTTTGCTTTTTCAATTACATTTTTCAACTTTACTTTACTCAACAGCGAGACATATGAGTAATAGGTCAAGATCACTGTTGACCGTGATGATATTCATAACTCTAATTATACTATCCATGATGATGATGGTTGTAGAGATCTGTGAGACAATGAAGCCATTAATGATGGTGATTTAAAATGTAGATGAGGATGATGACAGCGATGATGATGATAATGGTGCCTGGCTGGCTGTCTGACCTGTCGTCCGTGTTTTCACCTTGGCCCCAGATGGAGAAAGACAGACGGAGGGGACGGACGCCAGCCGCAAGAGGGACGTTCGCTCCTCGGCGGGACACCACAAGAATGAGGACACCAGCGACAGCAGGGAGGACGAGGCTGCAGTGAGTCTTACGTTTTCTTTCTTTTCTGAATTTTACAGTGATGACGCCGACCTAAACACACGCAGCCCGCACGCCCACGTCCTTCTGAGTAAGCAGCCGTGTGTGTGTGTGTGTGTGTGTGTGTGTGTGTGTGTGTGTGTGTGTGTGTGTGTGTGTGTGTGTGTGTGTGTGTGTGTGTGTGAAAATTCTGTAATGGAAAAAAAGTACAATACAAGAAACAGGTTATATGAAATATTCAAAACATTAAAAAACCCGTCTTCAGATTTGAACGTTTTGGAAAGTTTCCTCATTAAAAACTCCTCTTCAGTTCAGCCTCGTGACCCCACCCACTGCAAGGAATCCTAATCAAAATACATCTGAATACATCACGCTATCTAACCTCCCCCTCAAGCAGAAACCGCTGCGGTACTTTTCATGCTGAGGGATGTGAAATTAGCCTGAATGAAATCCTACAGGCCAACACGAGACAGCGTTTGGACCACCGCCACAGATCATTAGCACTTTGGTACATGCAGCAGATAAACCACTTGGACAGTCTGACACTTTAAGTCTTATTTCCCCTGACAGTGGGTGGATTTAAGGGTTAAGTACAGCAACTTTGGACCCATGTAATTTCCCAGCACTGCAGGACCTGCAGAGCCCATTAGCTCCGACTATCTTCCGTTGCCTCCGATAAGCAGTCCCAACGACTGAATGTCTGATCCGAACGTCTGTTAAAAAGAAAGATTTAGTTGGAATTAATGGTCCTCTACAGTCAGAAAATGTTGCTTTTCTACAAATCTGCTTAATTTCTGCTATCCAGTCTCTTCAGGACAACAGTTTTGGATTTAAAAACTATCATTTATCACAACCCATCTCCTGTTGTGTCAGAGAAATGGCATTGAGCAGTCAAAAACACTCTAATCCTGAGCTGTAAACCCTTTATCTCGCTCTTCTTACATACATTTTATCACATTGTTTTTTGTCTGATTAAGTCGAGTACAAAAAAAACCAAAAAACGACTCTTTTAATACTCTCCAGATTCCTCGCTCATCGTTTGGCCTTCAGGCAGGCAATTTAATATCACTCCCTCCTTCCTCTACCCCAGTCAGCCGGGTTTCCACACCAGCACTTGCCACTCACGTTGACAGGCTGCCTGCCTTTAAAATGGCACATCGCCTGAGGCTCAGGTGTCTGTGAAACTACCTGAGGTGCTAAAAAACCGAGCTGTCAAAGGCAGACGATCTGCAGTAATTAAATGTTCATCACATATCTTGCAGTGTTGCTTTTGGGATATCATTGTAAAGCAAAGGACGGAGACAGATTTAATGGGATGTTTCAGATTATGTTTTTGGTATTTTGATAATAAAATCTTTAACCTTAAGGAGGATCATTAAGCACGGCTATAAAGAGAAATACTGAGAGGATGGTGTTTGTGGAGTGTGGTGAAATTAATCAGAAAGGACCGTTTCAATCCAGGCAATACTTATTTCTTTTGGTACCTTTTTTTGTGCTTCCATCAAGGTACACCGAACAATAAAGCCCTGATTAGAAATCTCTAAAAGAAGACTATTTCTAATGACTTGTTTCACGTCGTTTTCTAACAGCGGTAGCACTCGTGTGTTGACCCTATGTGCAGCTAAACTGAATCAGTGACAGTTCTGACAGTATGGCAGAAAATATGCAGCCCAACATAATTTTAATTCATTCTGTACAGTTTGTACTCGGCCACACACACACACACACACACACACACACACACACACACACACACACACACACACACACACACACACACACACACACACACACACACACACACATATGCTGTGGCTGCAGGAGTTTCCTGACACACACTTTCAAATAATTTAAAACCCAACAGTTTCCATATCGCTGTGTGGACGTCGGCCAGCCGAGGGGTTACATCCAAGAGAAGACGACAATATATCTTATTCCAGAAAAAAAATAAAAATAATGCAGTCGTCTTCAAAATCGATTTAAGTGAAGGCTTCAGGAAATGTGCTCGCAGAGATAAGCGTCATGAAGGGGGATCTTCTTCTTCTTTTTTTTTGAATGGCCCTCCTCTAAAGTCTAAACCTGCCTGATAGCGTTTAGCCTTCTCCTCTGTTGCAGTCGAATGAAAAGCAGCTCTCGGGGTGAGTAAGTCTTGTGAAGTGAAACTCTAAATGTTCCGAAAGGATTCTGCTGAAGTCACTTAAATGTGTCACAAATTAAATGGCGTGCCCTTTATGAACTGCTTTAAATTTATATTTGTTTTTGTTTTGTTGCTAAAAGACTGGTGACAGGTTTGGTTAGTCTCAAATTATGATCACTTCGATGAACTGTGTTTATACTAACACAGTAAACACGCTCTAAATCATCACGATTACAAGATGTGAGATGGGATTTTCCCGCTGAAGAAGGTGCTCTGTTGGATTTATGATGAGCAGAGTAAAAGACTGAGCAACATTTATGGTTATAACACCATAATTTATTATTTTGTAGCTAGCACAATACTCTCTCCTCCTCACAGCATCACTCTTCATCTATATTTTACTTTCCCGTTTACCAGCTCTTTGTTCTGGCAATGCTTGACCTCCAAGTGTGTGTGTGTGTGTGTGTGTGTGTCTGTCTGTATGTGTGTACACTATGTTTCACATCCCTGCTCATTCAGCGGCAACATCTCGAGGAAATCCAAAGCAACATAATTGACACCTGCAGTCGATGTGGCGCTGCTCCACTGAGAACGCTGCCTCACTTAGAAAATGTCAGCACCAAAGGTCAGAGCTGTATGTCTGTGTGTCCAGGCCTCATAGCCAACGGTGTGTGTGTGTGTGTGTGTGTGTGTGTGTGTGTGTGTGTGTGTGTGTGTGTGTGTGTGTGTGTGTGTGTGTGTGTGTGTGTGTGTGTGTAGACAGGACTCAGAACATAGACTTGAGACTGATTTACTAACATTTGGGATGTCACAACTCAAAATCCACAATTTATCTGAGCATGGATTTCAAGGATTTGATGCATTTCTGTGTATAAGCATTTTATGAAGGGCTGACAGTTTTGCCAATGAATATATATTAACATGCACACTAGACTAATTCATGTATATATGCAAAAATAAGAAAACAGGCTCCTAAATACAATCATGTCTCCAATAATGGAGTTGCATTTGACTAGTAAGCTAAGCTAAATCATCTTTAAGCTGAATCTTTTTGTTGTATTCCTGCATACAGGCTGAGGTCCAGGCACAACTATTCTTAGAATTGTTGATTCTGCTTTTGAATCTGCTATTGAAAGCTATTTGATTCATTTTGCTATATTCAATCCTAATTGTGACACCCTAACATAATCATCTTAATCATATCCAGTGTGATGTGCCATCATTTTTGAATCTTGCAAGTTCAGATGATGTGAAGAAAATCTCTTTATGTGCACGATGAAACCCGATTTTAAACACCAACGGTCCTGATTTGAAAACCTTGGTAGTCTGACCCCAGTTTTAGAGAGAGAGAGAGAGAGAGAGAGAGAGAGAGAGAGAGAGAGAGAGATAAAGAGAGAGAGAGATAAAGAGCAAGAGATGATGAGAGAGGAGGAGGATTTAGTGTGTTTAATGTGCTTTAATATCAGTAAGGGGGACAGAGGCCCTTCTCCATTGTTTTCATCTTCTGTGTTAAGCTCCTCTGGTGTTATGTGCTGCACTAATAGCTCACTAAAGCTGCCTTTTCAGAAATTTTAGACAATGAAACCAAAATGCCACGGATGAAAACAAACAGAAAAGCCCCCAAGGCTGTGTGCACTCAAAATTAATAGACAGCCTAAAAGAAAAAAGAATGACCTTATTGCAATTGAGCAGCACAAACACGCAGTCGGGGGCTTAGAGCAGGACGACACAAGGACTGTCTAACACACAGATGGAAAGAGACGGGTGAACTGCTAAAAATGAATCAAATGAGGACTTCTATAAGACCTGAAAAAACCTTTTTTTTTTTTTTTCGCTTCTGCACTCGCCTCTTTCTAGCGTCGTGCTTATTCTCTGAAAGTGCTGGTGAAAGAAGGAGAGAAGTGGCATCCTTGAGGTGTGCAAAAATAAAGAAGAGGATGCTACGTTCTGATCATGAAAGCCTTTTAAAGGTTTCCTAAGCTTGTCGTCAGGTGGAAGGAGAAAGTCAGAAAACACAGGGCGTGTTAATCCGAGCACATTAGAGACTGCATGGGAAGGTGAAAGTATAGAGGAGAGACTAAAAGGAAGGACCCTAGAAGAAGCAAGAAAACAAGAGAAAATCAGACATAAAGATAGGTGAGGAGATGAGGAAGAGGATGTTTTGAAGTAGGAGTAATTACATTTTCTCTCTGGCTCTCTGAAAGCCTGCGACTGAGCAGCATGTGTTTGCCCCTGCACCTTTCTTTCTCTGCTGCAAATCTCTGAAATAGCAGCTTAAATAGTTGACAGTGTGTCAGGGTTGAAAATTTAATGAACCGACTTTTTTGGGGGGGTTTTTTTTTTTTTTTTGAAAGGCTGGAATATCTTTCTGGCCATGAAACCTTCAGCAGATTTCACGAAGTGTGAGTGTGAAGTTTTGTGTGTGTGCATCTCCAGGTGGTTACCACTTTGTCTGACAGTCTGATACAAAGATTATATAGAGCAAGGTGTTTTGTTCTTGTGACATTTGGTTCATACACATTACCTCATAGGTAATTGTGTGTGTCTCTGTGTGTGTCTCTCTGTGTGTGTGTGTGTGTGTGTGTGTGTGTGTATGAATCTGATGAAGAGAAGAATGATGGGCGATGAAGACAACAGAGAGTAGGGGTTTCATTGGAGATTAAAAGGCTGGAGGACAAAAGGCAAAAAGATGAGAGTAGATTTAATAAAGCATCAAATCATTGACATTGATTTAAAGATAAAAGAAATAAAGCATTCTGCCTGTCAGTCACTTGTGTTAGAAAGACGTTTATATCGAGAGAAATGCTACTCAACAATACAAAACTAAAATGTGGGGATCCTTCACCTCAGCGGAACGAGATTTGAAGATCTTGAACTCGCCTCATGGTCAGTGTTAAGTGCGTGCTGTGGCACTTTCATTCTCTTTTCTGTATTTCATTGAGGTCTCACCATGACGAAGGTGGAATCATTTTGAATAGCAGCAAGGTTACATTCCCTTTGAACCATGTGTTGCTGCTGCTTTCTGCTTTCATGTCATAAATATTTCAAAAAATCACAACACCTTGAATATTATGACAGAATAAATTGGAATCATCTGGCCCATCATTGAAGCCATGCACATACTATGCCGTATCATATTCTCTGAGATGGTACCATGATATGTTTTATTAATAGATGGAATGCAACTTGCTAAAATCAAAGTAACTCTGCAGGTGTTTCCACTTAATATGGCTGTTATCTCTTAAATATTAGGAGTATGTTTAGTTTACTACACCTTTCTTTCAAGAAACGTACAAACTATATTTTAGCTTAATTTGAACCTTTTTTGTCTTTCAACCAGTATCAATTAAGACAAAGGCTGTTAAGCTGAGTTGTGATATAACCAATGTTAATCAAAGGAGAAGGAGGGAACTTGTGAATTGACTCCAACACACACGTAGAGGTGAAGCACAGTTGCTGGTCACTGTTCTACATAAAGAAGCATAAAATGCACAAGAAATATCGGATTCAATCAAAAGCAACAATCCTATGGAAACAACTCTGTTTCATGTTGAAAGCAGGTTCTAAGTGATGGCTGGTTTTAGGATTGGTATGAAAAAAAGGGTCACTGGAAGATTGCACAGGATCCATGTGCTGGAGCACTCCAAAGCTGATCGCACCATCTCTAGTCAATGCTCATCTTGTTTCCACTGCAAAGGGCGCGGTCCATCTCCAGCGCGTGCCAGAAGCCCCGTTCCGCTCCACATACGCGCCAAGTCTATTTTCAATGGCGCGCAATGCCAACATGCGCCAAGCTAAATAGAAGGAAGTCGGACAAGGGAACGCATACAGCATCAGGTACATTTCTAAATAAAACGCAAAGTATGGACTCCTGATTGTATTTGACATCAGTGTAGCAATAACACACACCAAATTAACATCAAGTAAACCTCTGAAGTAAAGCCTCTTTTTAAAGTCTTTTTTTTACATGTGATCTTGTAGTTCTCCTGTGATCTCGTGATTCCTGAGTCCAGCTGCAAATGGCTGCGCTTCAGAAACGGACGCAGTGGGTTAGGGTGCACGTCGTTGGACAGAGCAAAACCCTGTCGGAATCTGATCCTGTGGCAATTTTTAGGTGACAGAAGTTGTCTGAGAGTCAAAAAAGCCTCAGTGAAAAAAAGCAAACAAACATTAAAAATCAATCATCTCAATCTATTTAAAATGGTCTATTATAGTCTGCTATTTTTGAAAGTAATATCATACATCACACACGCACAAACAAAAAGCTGTCCAACATTTACTGTGCACTTTTCCACACATTACTAAGTCAGTGTGCTATGAAAGACCAGTTAGCCAAGGTAAAGCCTGCAAACGAGGTCACAGAGACGAGAAGAGGACAAGGCAGGTCCGGCGTGAGGAGATAATTCACAGGAGGCTCTGAAAGAAAGGGCTGCACCATTGTCTTTCACCTGACGGAGATTTTAATCATAGTGGCAATTTTACTGCAGGTCATAAACCGCAGCAGCCAGGCCTCATTGTTAACCTCCAATTGCTTTCGGGGCTGTAAATATGGCTGCCGTACATCGCTCCGGCCTTGCTGATGGTTTATGGTCGCTGGTGCTGGCAGAGGGAGACCTGCCGGAGAATGATGAGGCGCAGAGAGCGGGGACTGACTAGTAAATAAACACACGGCCGATCAGCAGGATGAGATGATAGGATGCTGTGTGCACCAGCCTGGAAATAGGCTTTATGTAATCTGCAAATGGACCCAAATATAGGGATTAGCATCATAGCATAATTGCTCGATTTGACATTTAGATTTGACCGTTGAGATCAGACACACATGACAGTGTTTTTTTCAGGCTGCCATTACAATTTTGAAGTGTCTTTAAAGGCTCTCACAGATAGAAAAGAGATAGTCAGTGATTGATTCAGAGTGATGACTCCAGGTTGTGACTCAGTGGCTTCAGCTCTGACATTTGGTTGACAGAGTTCTCGCCTTGACCAGAAGCCAGCCAAGTGGAAATGGATCTCCCATGAGGCATTTGGTACATCAGCCCCAGCGCCCTTACCCTGGGATCTCTGTGTTTGTTTTCTTCCACTTCTCTCAAGTGTGTTGTCTCCTGAGTTACCAGAAGGGTTTAATTACATTTTTGTCCTTAATCAAGGACTCCGGTGCCAGCACGGTCCTGAGAGTCTGTCGAGTGGAGCGGAGAAGTGCTGCAGGTTGACAGTCTAAATGGGAGAGGGGGGGATAATAGAGCTATTATTAGCGGAGTCCCTTCTGTTGCTAAGTAAGCAAGACAGTGAGCTGTATGCCATGTGAGCTTTTACTAGTGGTGTGTCAGCTCATCCTGAGGCACTTACTACATATAAGAGACAGTGATGACACAGATAGTAATCATCTGGAGCTCAGACGGCATCAACAATGATGTAGCAGCTCTAAAACAAAAACCAAGGACACATGAGGTCTGTCTTTGTCACATCACACTTAAGAAGTCTGCTTGAGCTCAGATCTGAAGCAAACCAAGCACTAAAGATGATTAGAAAATAGAGTCCAGACTGATTCTATTTGAATCAACAGCCATACAGGAACTTGGTTTGGATCTTAACGGAAAGATAGAGTTTCTTTTTCTCAGTGTTTTGAATGGCTGCTATATGCTGCTGATGTCAGTTTTGTTTAAACTAATTTACCTTCCACAATATGTGTGGATAAGAGCAATATAAGGAGACATTTTTTACTTTAATAGCTTGTTTTATCACAACACTGGTCTTATTTACAGGGTTTTGGCCACAATCCCGATGAGGAATAATAACCTTTGCAAGATCTGTGAACACAAAATCATTGCTTTAAAAGTCCAACCAGGACTCACTATTTAAATTATTTCATCTTTGTAACTGTAGATTAAACTAACTCAAAGGACTACAACTTTATTTAAGATCTTTCTGATGTTTACCTCCGAACATTCAAACCTTTAAAGCTGGTTGTGATGCTTAAAACATATCCCTTTGGTAATAAATCTATTCCCTTTGATACAACATTTTACCTCAAGTAGTTTGGTTTTTATCCACAAGCTTCTGATAACAAGCTGAAGCTTTACAAACAGTGAATTCTTCACTGTCATTTTTCAAGCTGGGCTGTTGTTGACAGCTCCGTTATATGAGGCTATTTGAGGGCTGGGCCCAGAATTGTTTTTCCTCCGGGGGCTGCTTCAGTGCTTTCACTCATTCTCACTATCACCTCTCAGGCATTTGTCAGCCTGGTGTTGCTTCACAGAGGATGGAGATCCGAGCTGTGGGCCTGCAGTAAGCTTTCAGGCACGGCTCCAGGAGCGAGGTCTGACCGCGCTTCATAGTCCGCAACACACGAGCAGATGCCAACAATCAGACGGCTGTTTCCTCGACACTAACAGCTGTGTGTGCATTCATTGTCCTGATCATTGACACAACAGGCAGAAAAGCAAACTGTGGGAACTGTAGAAGGAATTATGAAGAAGTTGTATCTGCAAAAGTTAAAGGAAGAGTAAAGAAATATTTTCCGTCTGTGAAGCATAGTGATTTTTTCCGTAAAAAATAAAACTTGTCTTTTTTCTAATTACCTTTACAACTACAAATCAAAGTTTAATAAGTTGGTTTACACCTACAGTAAGTCCCATCTCTTACTCTGCAAATATGACATCATAGCTTAGCTTGCACCTGGGGTGGACAATCAATTTAAATGGGGGTCCATTTCTCCCCAAGTAACCCCCAAGGAACGCCCCCACACCTCAGAGCTTTTAGCTTATTTTCATCCTCCTTTATCCTATATGAAGAAAAGAATTACACAGTAGGATCACCCTCAATCCTTTTAGGTTCCCTGTTGAGGATTGCTGCTCTTTCCTTATTGGCTCAGGTCCTTACTGCCTGGTTCTGTTCCAGCAGCGGTCAGGGCTATAAGCTGTTACCTGTTGGCTGTTTGCAGTAGCCGATCAGTTTCATGCTGCGGCCGTGCTAGGTGAAGGTCCTTATATGTCAGTAGACATGACACCAGACTATTTGCTCTTTTTCCACCTCCAACCCTCTCTTTTTCTATTACACTGATATGATGGATGCCTGCTGAGTGTCAGAGCTGACTGATGATTAGGGCGTCAGAAGTCAATTAGTTCTGGGCTGCAAATCCTGTCTGCTAACGGCAAAGAGAAATTATGCTTCACAGTTTTGTTAGAAAGAAGTTAAATGTGTCAAATGGCAATCATTGAAGTGGTATGGCTGTTAAACTCTTTGAATGAGTCAGCCTGAGGAACACATCCTGTCCACAGCCCATCGATTGACATCTGGCCCTTCAGTAAAAAAGAAAAAGCCATCAGGAGAAGAATTAAGACAACAAATTGATTTATTGTACATGATTTTACATGTTGATCTCTCTCTCTCTCTCTCTCTCTCTGTCTCTCTCTCTCTCTCTCTGTCTCTCTCTCTCTCTCTCTGTCTCTCTCTACCTCAGTAAGTATTTGTGGCAATAACGACTTTTAACTTTATTGTTATGTGTTTATTTTCTAAATATATTGCTCTATAACACTTCAGCATGTTGAAGCCTTTTTAAATACATGCTAACTCGCTCTAACAGACGTGAGAGCGCTGAATATAAAATACGTTTTGATAAACCGGTGTTTTGTCCATTAAATAAACCTTGTGGAGCGCTCTTCTAAATGAAAGACCCCTCAAAGATAATGAGTGAAAGAGGAGGTGGGCAGCGCGACTTGTGGGCTACTCAGTATGCTGAGAGCTCAACTACCTAACTGTACTGTAGCTAGTAGGAGTACAACTTCCACATGGCCAAAACAGAAAGTACTAAAAGAGCTACACAGCACAGAAACTGTATGTTGTGGATTGTGCTGAATGCAATGCAAATCATCCTGCAGGAAGACAGCTGAAACCTTTTCTCTTTCTGGGAGAACCCAAAAACAGACTATAATCTGGAGGGATTTACAGTCCCGATTTCACGGTTAACACATTCATTTTACTTTAAATGTCCTCAAATTATTTTCCATCACATCTGTGGCCTTACACAGGAGTAAGATACTTGAGAAAAGAAAGAACTCACAGTCAAAGGCCTGTTGTGGGAAACTCCATTTTAAGCTCTTTTGGAAAAGAGGATGGTACAAAACAGCATCATCAGCATACAAGTGTATATGTTTGTGTGTCTGTTGTATTAAACATGCTCACTGCTGCTCCTGTTGCCGCTTGATAAAAAAGCAAAAACCCTGCACACTTCCATTTTTTTCTTCTGCTACATAAAGACTCTCAAAGCGGCCGTTTACAATGGCACTAAGGCAGGGATAAGAACCCTGCTGAAAAAAACATGAACAATAGAAAGAAAGCTTTCTCCGTCTCTCTTCATCTTTCTTGCCAAATCTCCCTTCGCTCAGGCGTTTACTAGACGAGAGGCAGATAAGGAAGACTTGGCAGGGTGGCACCTTGAGTGGATAGATATATGGATGGAGGGAGTGATTGAATTGGAAGCAAAATTGTTGGTGTGGGCTTACTGTTTTTCACTGGTTCTCAGGAAGAGGCAGAGTACATTCATTTGCATTCCCATGGGACCGTTTCCTGCTTTCATCAGTATTCCCTGTTTGACGGAGTTGGAGCGGGTGCCATATCGCTGAAGAGTTGGAGGGGATTTTCATGTTTTGCTTCACTTTTCAGCTTTTCTCTGAGGAGTTTTCTATAGGTGCCAGCTTTTAAGTGTCTCATTTCTTTCCCTTTTAGTCAGCACTCTTTCATCTAAGCCTGGCCTCCTTACATTAAGCAGTATATGAGGGGATGCTTTTTTTTTCACGATATTCCTTACTGAATAAAAACAAAAACGTGACATTAATGAGAATACAGAATAAACACACTGAAACATCAGTTTAATGAATGATCCAGACCTTAAATTGTCAATATGGATTATTGTGTAACTGAAAAATTGACCCTCTACATTGATGTCTTTGTATACGTATTTCAGTTTTCACTCTATATTTCTTTTTTGTGTTCTACTCCTTCATTACTTTCTGTGTTCCCTCTTGTGTCAAATCTGTCCTTCATCCCTCTTTTCTTCTCACTTCTTTCTGCGATCCCTTTCTTCCAGCTGAAAGCGGTTATAGTCAGTAATGTGTCATCACTGGTGGTGAACTAGAGATGGTGGTGGGCCTCATTGATCCCTGCTGTCCCCATGCTGCCTGAGCAGAGACCAGACTCTTGGAGCCTGTTGATTGATTTCATTGGCATCTTTTTCTGTCTCAGAACCTGCAGAAACCCACCCTCTTCTCTCCTGGTCCTTAACTCTTTTATTTGTCCTTTCATCACTTCACTGTCACCTCTGTGTCCCTCCTGTCTCTATGAAAACGGCTGTTGTATGACTGTTAGGTGGGGGTTGTTTCTGTTTGTATAAATCCAATGAAGAAATCGTGAAACAGACTGGAGATTATAACACCATTTAATCGGCCGAGGTCAGACAACTTCATCAAACAAGCACGCTTCCAAATCACTTGACTGACAAAGTGCTGACAAAGTAACAGTGTTCACAGTGCTGCTTATATTCTGTCAAAAAGGTGCAACCCACAAATTCCTTTCCATTTGGGTACATCACCATAAAACAATAAAGATGACATGACAATGATTTGTATACGTAACAACTGTAGACTCTCTGTCTAGCAAACAGTTGCTGACAACATATAGTTGGCTCCTATCCAAACATAGATCTGCTACTACTTAGGTGCTTCACTCATATAAGGTTAACGCTTCAGACACCTAAAGGTAGGAGTGTTAACAGGTGGTAGGCAGACTTGAATAATACATTTCACGAAGTTACCAAGATTAATGAATTTCATGAAAATTCGTACTAACAATGACCAACACTGCTCCTTTGCTTTTTACTGTTTGAATGTTTTTAATTTATTTCCAAATCAGACACGGAGCAAAGAGGATGTGGTTACAAGACACGATCCATAGGCACCAAAACTACAGAGAATCTTCCGATAAACCTGCTGTGAATTGCTATCTAATCTGGGAAGCTACGATTAGATGTCAATGTTAATGTTTTATGTTAACTGTGATAAATTGACCGTTCGTCCATCCATCCATCCATCCATCCATTCTCCTGTTCTTTATCTCCTGTTCTGCAATATTCCCCCTTATACACATATTCTCTATATCAGATCAACTTAATTTATATCTCTGTTTCTGTCACCTCCTCTTCCTCAATCACCATCCTCCTCCTCCTCCTCCGCTCTGAATTAACAAAAAAATAATTTCCCACTATTCCATTATAATACTGCTAAAATTATATAATTTAAAGTCATAATATTTTAGTCAATATAACTGGCTGCTCTTGAAATGCTCAGATCACACTGCTGTCATTACCATGGAAACCACATTTTTGGTAGACCTGTTAAAGTATTCGTGGTCATTGAGAGACGCTTCATTTCTATTCAGACTACACATGTTCGGATGTAATCTCAGTGTGTATGGGCTGCGCTGACAGCTCACATGTTGTGAGAACTACTTCAAGTGAAAAGAAATAATGGAATAGAGATTAAACATCGGCCGTGATAATGAAACGGCTAAGATAAAAGAAGGAAGGTGATTATTCTTCATGTATCGTATCCTACAGGCCAAAACAGGCAGTCTATTAATCCAGCCACATGCCTTTCTTTGGCTCCATTCTTATTGTCAGGATATCAATTTCTTTAAGCGTCCTCCTGGATTTATTCTGCCATTAAACAACCCACTGTCTTTATTTTTCTCACTCAAGCCAGTAGAAGCTTGCAGGTATATATCGACACGTGAGTCGATGCCGCTGGCTGGGAGGCAAAGAGGAGTCTGGAGCGGCCGTTTCAGACTCTTGTGAGATGGCAGTTGACATGAGAAAACCAATTTTTATTGGCTTTTTCAATTTGCGCCTGACTGGACAGGAGCAACACGATGATAATTGCAACCAGTGAATCAATGCTGGAGATTGAGTGAGTGTCTCTCTTGTTGGAAATTGGAAAAAGGAGGAAGAAGGTTATAATTTTCCATATTAAATTAACAGGGACTGGATCCCTATAAGACACTATTTCAATTCAAGGTCAAGGTAATTTTCTTCACGTAAATGCTTGAGTTTGATACCTGTAAATGATGGGTATTTGTTATGATGTAATAATTGATAACATTAAGAAGAATCTACTAACACGCAGCCTTATGAACTAAAACTGACTAACCGGTTTGTTTTAAAGGGAGCAGATAAAAACATTTTCCAAAATTTCTCCAGCTGGTTTAATCCTCACAGATTATCTCCAAATGTTTTCCAGATGGCATAAAACTTGCAACAATTAAAAGTTCTATCTGATTTATTTAGAAATATAGTCAAAACACAGCAATGAAAAATAAGGCTGGACATTTTTCCAACACCTCACATCTGTTTGTTCTTTTTTCCTACATTCATCTGCACTTTAGTAGATTTTTCAAAAATTGTCTAATTGCAAAATGTAAGCATATCTTTATAATGACAAGTACACATTCAGTATAAGACCATAACACACTCTCTAAGAAGGAAAACTCTCAGAGTCGTGATCATGCATCAGAAGGTGTTATGTTGCTGTGATAAATTCAACCATTACAGAAGATGTTTATTTGCAAACAGATTGGTTTGATTTGTATGGAAGTCAGAACGCAGCTAATGAGGGATTACATCGTACAAGTCAAACATCTATACTGATTAAAGGCTACAACAATGAATTATAAAAGCCACAGTGCACAAGCAGAGTGAGAAAACATGAAACCAGCTCATTAAAAAAACACCAACTAACTTTTCTCCTTGTGTTATATCCTCATCTTTTCCTCCACTCTCTTAGATCCAGGTAGACCAAATGACACAAACACAAAGAAGAAAAGTAACATTTTCCACCTCGGAAGCTTCACTTGTTAAAAAAAAAAACAAGAACCAAGAAGAAGACACAATTTGTTCATGCATTTTTTGATTTCAGAATATTGAGTTGAATATATGTTACACCTACACCCATAAAAGTGCTCTGTCCAGTATGCATGTTTAATGACCTGCTATACTGCTCTCAGTGTGGTGTGGCTGTATGTAGGATCAGAGAAAGAGAGAGAGAGAGAGAGAGCGAGCGAGGGAGCGAGGAAACAACAGACTGTTAAAGACAAAATGGTTCATAGACGTGATGGACATAGTGACAGAAGAAAAGATGATGAGAAAGACGTAGAGAGAGAGAGAGACTGAAAGAGTTGACCCTGAGCAACAAGTGTGTCACAGCCAATCACCATCCTCCTTCTGCACAGGAAACTCAGCAGTCAAGTTCAAGATATAAAGATTTTATCCCTTTGCTTTAGATTTCTAGAGCTGGTTATTGAAGACTTCTACAAGACAGGAGGTGAATTATACAAAGACTTGGTAAAATCATGTCTCAACGAACTGTCCACAACAAATATGTTGTTGAATTTTTACAGTAACATGTCTCTGATTCATGCAGCACAATGTCTGTGTGGATACTAGATGCTGATTTAGCTTAATGGGCATTTACTCAGACCCTTGACAACAACTGCACGCTGTGTTTCACTGAAGGGGGTTAAGACAAGGAGATGGACTCAAAGAATGCATTTGAAGGCACTTTTACTAGTTACACACCTTCACTTAGCAATTAAATAAAATCTTACAATTGATGTAGTTCATCTAAAACTAAGGTACTTATTTTAATTTAAGAAGGATTCAGTCCTCCATAGGTTAGAAATTGTTGTTTCAAAATAATGATTGAACTGTTGCGATCTTGACTATATAGTCCAAAATTATTGTTGTTGAGAAAAAATCTTGTTGAGATCAAACCAGTGAGTATTTTCAGTAGTTGGTAACAGAGTTCTTTTAGTCAAAAAAAAAAACCTGGCAACATGGTTCATGGAAAAGAAGGGGAAAAGAACATGTAGCAAGTTTAGAGCAAAAAACGTGAGAAGAGATGGATTTGAATGATTAAATGAAAAATGTTTGTTTCAGAGATGTAGAACTCAGGGCTGCTTCATTATGATTTATAAAAAGCTGATAGGAGGACAATGAGGAGTCTTAAGTTTGTGTTGTGTACTGAAGGAGTAAGGGGAGTCTTTCAGTTTGTTGGTTTGCTGAATCTCCATGGACTAGTACAGGTGGTGTAATGTGATGGTACAGTATATGTCAGCTCTGATCTGAAAAGACACCTGCAGGTGATGAAATTACGACCCACGCACCTGTTTCATATCGATGAAGGCTTCAGAACAATGTGGGCGTGCTGCAAATAGAGTTGGACGCAGTGGCCTGGAAGGATCTATAAATTACCTTTCCGTCTGCGCTCAGCTTTACAGAGAATGGACGGACAGGTGGCTGCATGGATGGATAGAAAACTTAAGTGAAGGGAGGTGAGGGGATGGAGGGAGCACAAGGTGTCAGATACACAAACAGAGCCTGCAGACACTGGAGCAGCATGGGACTGTGGGAGTGAACAGGCGAGAGAGAAACAGCGATGGACTATGATGAAGATTCATTGTTCTTTTTTCGCTGCCATCCATCGCCACTAACATGCACAGACACTGTTGAATACCCATGTACCAGATGGGTGTTAGTTTGCTGCGTGGGTGCTAAAAAGAGCGCCAGAGTCGGAGAGGTTAGAGACAGAATGATGAAATGTAGAAGTGAAACTGAAAAAGCAATCCAGGTGTCAAAATGGTACACAAGTGATAAATGGTTCTGTTGATGATAGTAAACACTTAAAAAGTGCTGTCATTTTCAATGCAGTGTTTTTTTTCCAGATATGTATATAGTGGTTGGTTTTCACGACCGAGGCTCAATGCAAAACCATTTAGGTAAAGCTGAGATTAGATAAATGGGTGTACAATGTTGCACCAAAAGTGGCCAAGATGACTAAAAATGTTATCACTATAAAAATAGTTCAGTCGATATCGATAATTACGATAAATGTCAAATCATTATTTCTTTCATATTTAAAGGCAGATTTTTACTTCTGAGTGAAAGTTGAAGAAACCAGATGGTAAATTGTGGTTTATTTACCTGTAGTGCACGGGGCTGGAAAATGCTGATATATGACAGTTTGCTGCTGGGAAGTCACACTTACTGGCCCGGTGCTTGACGAGGGTCCACATTAACACTCGTTTGTGACGTTTGGTCTAACGTGTGTTCTAACGGGTCAAATGGTGGAAAAGGTTTGTGGTGTTGCCCATTTTGGCTGCACTAGTCTTCAGCACAGTTTAAAGAGCATGTTACTCTGTTTTTTATAAAAACTGCAAAATATCTCCAAACTCCTGAAATTGAGTAGCCTTTCTTGTCGTCTTTGAGCTGGTGGCTCAGTGTTTCTTTTGGTGTCGCCATCGCTAATTTCAGCTGGGTTTCCGCTCCGCTCCAAACGTCTGTAAGCCCGCCCACCCATATCCCTGCTGCATGATTGGCTGTTTGTTGTCTTTTTCTTCTTCTCTTTAATTTCGGGTGGCAATTAGCGTTTAAGGTGCATTAGCAGCCCCCATTCCTGGTGTTTGGGTGTTGTAATTACAGATTTAAATAAATCAAACTTTTAACCAAACATTTTTCATATTTATATTGAGAAAAATCCAATGACGATAATTATCTTTTTATTGCCCAGGCCTACCCTTGTGCAATGGATTTAAAGATTTATTGGACATCCAAATAGACCATTAGGTTGTAAAGTAAACACAAAAAATAAACCACACAACCTTTAAACTGTTACTAACATTTGTTGCAATAGGCAGAAAGTGCTTTCAGTTGTGTTTCACAATAAAAACAAAGGATTGGAGTCGTGTAAGGGCCAACTGAAAGCATCACAAATTACAGTTTGATGTAGCCATCTCTTCTTTACAGTGAAAATAATAATTGGTTTATTAACATAGAGAGCAGCAACATACTGTTTGGACCACCAAACCGCCATCAGTATAATTAACATAAGAAATCATTAAAATGTTTGAATGACCTTGCCATGAGTGTCGCAGCAGAAAGTATTTCATGTTTCTTTCCTGGTATGGTAAAAATGTCCTTTTATTCTTTGTGCTTCTCGTTCTTTGTGCCTTTGGAAATATGCATGCAATGAAAAAAACAAGTTATGATAATGTGATGTGTTAAACTGGAGAAATGTGACCTGGGTTCAGCAGTTTGCATCGTAACTTTGTGAACAATCTGTTGAACCAATTGAGGCAGCATGTTGCTGTGAAGGCTACGGTGGGTTGACGGGGACATTGAACTCAGAGCAGTGGGAGCAATTTTAATTACTCTGTCTTTCTTGTTGTCTTGGTGACAAAGGGAATGAGGGATGTTTGCAGATGACGACGCAACATGGAGCAACATAGAGGCAAGTGCAGGGAAGTGAGGAGAAAAATGTGAGGCTTTTAATTTGTTACTTTATTTTACTGAACATTTGGAAAAACCAGACAGGTGGATGAAAAGTCTTAGAACAGGTGTCAGTTGATGGAGTGGAGAGACGTTCATTTTGACAGTTTATTAAGCGGGGGCTTTCTCCTCAGAGTTTGTTATGTCTTCTGTTTGAGCTGCACTGACACGACTTTAAAGAGAGAGAAGGAGAAACTGAGAAACCCATGGGGAAAAGCAGGTGTTTTAAAATGCTTACCTCATCAAGGTCAAACATGGCGGTCATCTAAAAACACACACATATACAGTCTGTACATGTACTGAATCCATGCATGGATGCTGAGCTACAGCGGCGTAGCATTACTTTGACATGAAAGACTGAGCCTGAAATTCTGCCTGGGCCCAGGGGTGACTGAAAATTCCAAATGCAAGTAAAAAAAAAAAAAAAAAAAGAAGTGTTGAGGAGGATGAAAAGGTTAAAAGATAAAAAACAAAACAGTCAAAAGTTATCCCCTGGGTGCCACAGGCTTTGAGTGAGGTAAAAATGGATGCTGGTGTGGCTACGACTTCCTCTCATCCCCCTCTGGTCTCCCACCGGTCTGTCAGCCAAATTAAAAGTAGCAAAGGGAGTTTAAATAATTAAAGCCCTTTTCTTTAAAGTGTTAATGCCTTTTGTGCAAAGGCTTTAATGCCCCCCCCCCCCAAAAAAAAATGTCTAAACTGGCACTTTTTCCCTTTCAACCTATTTGTTGTTCCTGTCTATCTTTGTTTTCATGCCCTCCAGGAGACTTTTTTTGATCAGTCTTTACTCAGGATGGGGAGCTGCAAAAGGATTTGTTCTGACTAATAGTTACTTACTCTGCCACCATTAATCCTGGTTTAGTTTTGGATTGTACCGGATCTTTAAGCTGACTTTTAATGGAGTGCTTGGCAAACATTTTCAAGACCACTAAAAGGGCTTACTTAATAAGTGTTACCCTCATACATCTGTGCAGGGAGGGGGTGGTGGTGTTTTTGTATCAAGCATTCATTCTGCTCTCCCTGCACTCGGAGAAAAAGTGAAATCACCCTAAATTACCAGGCTTTCTTGCTAGTAAGGAGTAGAGAGAAAAGCTCTAAAATTGCCCGAGAAGGAAAGATGGAGGGGGAGAGAAAATAGTGAAACAGGACAGAAAGCTCAAAGTGCTGGTCAGCAGAATGTCAGGAGTCACAGATACTGCATGTGAAATGTGCTGCAACACACATTATAAAGTCAATATGTCTTATTTAGTGTAAGCTCAAGATGTAACTGCTTGTGTAGTGGCCTTAAAACACGTGGATGCATTTATGATGACACAGCTTTTCTGAACAGTCCTTTTTTCAGGCCCGAAAATTTCCTTTGCTGTCAAACCGGCCTTTTTTATATGACAAGAGTAAAGTAAATTTATAGGTATGTAAACAGTATGAATCTATATCTGAAAATAAAACAGATACTTAGATACCCTTGTATGCAACAGTAAGTTCAAAATAACGCAATCTGATTGGACAAGAGGCATTCAATGAGTGCTGATGTAAGCTGTGTCCTATTTTAGGGTTCCTATCCAGCCTTTTCTAGGATGTGTAGACCTCTCAGGCCGATCTGAAATGAGTCCGTCTGATCTGTCTCAGCCTGTATCCTGCCGTTTCTTAGCACCACCCCTGCTGCCTGGCAAACTCAACAGCTGTACATAACATAGCTAACGTCATGCAACTCAACCTATTATTATAAAGTTAGATTTTTGAAGGCCTTTTTTGTTTCTCTTTTTTAACTTTAGTATTGGTATATTTGATTGATTTGAAACTCAACAGTCCAACTCGAGATATGTTGGACCAAGAAGGATGCACAGGATGTATTTGTTGTTGGCCAGGGAAAGGAGAGCGTGTTTGTCGGCCACATTTAATGGAGCCTTCAAAATTGACCAGGCTTCGAGGCGCTGCTCAGATGTAACCAGTGTTCAAATTAGCTGTTCGAAGGATGTAGCCCCTGAAATGAGACATAGAAATAGAAATAGAGTACAACATTAGTCTGGGACTTTTCACTACAGTATATGTTTCATTCTAGAACCAGGTATTCTAAAAGCTGTGAATTAAATTAGAGAAGACAGTGTATGTTTTAATTAATCCTACAAATCACACAACACGCTCTATTTTATAAAGAACTGTCTCTAAATCTGCTATAATAGATATTCTGGAGTATTTTAATTCACTTTATGAAACATATTTATATCAGGGAGCACGTACATTTCAAAAAGAAAACTGTGCTTTGTACTTAACATAGCTACTTGCCAATTTATTTTTAGATATGTTAATGAAATAAAGTGTTTGAGGTTCTGCTGTGACTGAGGGAGACTTTCCATTGCTTTAAAATGTATACTTTTGATATAGTTAGATTTGTTTTGTGTGTTGTTTTGGTCATGTTTGTGTGACAAATTTCACAATATAAATATATGTTTGTGTCAAATTTCAGATCTGCTGCAAAAAAAATACTCGTGCATTTTTGATCAAGACTTTAGGAAAAGAGGGACTTCGACTGTCACTCGGTGGATGTTTTCTTTTCTCACTCGAAGAAATGTATTTTTGGCTCGTTGCTCACTACAGGGGAGATCAATAGCCTAGAGCTGTGATTGTCAATTGTCAGCAGCACAGTGCCACTCACTTTTCCACCATAAGAGAACCAAACCACTGGCACAGGTATGTTGTGGCTCCTCTGTAGACCTCCGTCACAGCTGACAGTTTGACACGTCAGACAGCATTCTACCAATTGAGACGCCGCTGTGCCAGTAAGGATGGCCGTAACTGTCACATCTTTTTAGTTCCAGCTGTAATAAACCACTTTAAGAACTGTACAGTGAACTCAAAAAAGATACATAATACTGCCTTAATCACTAATTAATAGATTTGGTCGAATCGCTTTGTAAAAGAAAGCTGCACACCCCTTTTTATAATATAAGAGAAACCCAACAATAAGTAAGCATTTGGCGGCAGTAGCAAATGTTAATTTTAACAGGGCACAAACCTTGAGCAGAACCAGACTCACTGGTGAACAACGGGATAGAAGAAGAGACACAAAGAAAGAGATGGATAAAGACAAACAAGAACAAAAATAACAACAGACAATATAGACTTAACACAACAAAGCCGGTAATCATTAGAATTATGTAATGGAAATACGATTGATAATGGTTATTGTAGCAACTAAGGAAGGTATTTAATTGTTAACCAACATAGGTGTTTTCGGACCACAGGAACTTTTGATCCCAGTCCCTGGAACTGTTGGATTCCGCACTGAACTAAGAACTATTTTAGTTCCTAGAACCAGGTTTAGAGGAACCTTTGAAGCTCCTGCTTCAGAGTAGGTACTCTCCCACGGCCTTCGAGTGATGTAAGTGCACATTGATTGGTCCATACGTCAAGTAACAGTAAATAATAGTCAATAAAAGCTCTTGAAATCATTAAAAATTAAAAAACGGAGGACTGATGGACCGACAATGAAGTCCCGACATGATTGAGTGTTCGGCGACAATAAGGAAATACAACAAGATTTTGACTCAAATGACTTATTTAAGCTTGCACGTCTCATTTCAAACGCAGGTGTATCCATAAATCCAATCATACACAGCAAACACACAGCTCCCCCCCACATATTTTCAGTTGTGTGACTGTCGTGTATGTGACCTCTGCTCTAGCAACTGTCGACCGGCTTACATCAGTTTAAGGTTCAGCCGTCAGCATGGCGGTGTGAATGCAGACAGACAAAAGTCCCCAGTGGATAGTCCCTCTTCTAAAAGTCCCCAGAACTGTTGGGTCCGAAAACAGCTGTTGATTGGACCTGACGAAATATGAGAAAATTAATGATTAAAACACAATGCTTTTATGTTCAAATTAAAACACAAAAATGGACATTTAACGAGACCTCTTGTCAGAGTAACAGACATGAATAATAAAACGTTAACTTCATGCCTTTGTTCACTTTATCTTAGCGTTGAGTCACTCCAGCAGGCCTACTGTGTAATTATGACTGATTACGTGGTGAGTTTATCCCTTTTCTGCCTTCATTCATATTCTGAGCAGGGAGTAGACCTCCTGCATTTGAGTGTTTCTTTCAGCGTGTTAATTCTTTTGATGTATACGATTTAAGATAAGAGGACATTGATTGTAGGCACAGCTAATCTCTGCATCATCTCCATAAAAGCAGCCGGGGCCCTCCCTCCGTGTTGTCTTTCCTTACGATCACAGATAATGAAGATGCGACCACCCCTTGGAGGTCTCGCTGTTAGCTTATTGATCCCAACTAGTTCCCCTGAAGCCAGTATTTATTGTAATGAAGTGTACTGTGGCTTACTGATACAGGCAATGTCACACATTAACTTGGGACTCAGTTATGTTGCTTTAATTCTTGTGTTGACATTGGCTATAGGAGAAAATGTGTCTGTTTGAATGTGTTATTGATTCTATGCGGATCTGTATCTTTAAAAGTGTGTACGCGTAAGTCTGCTGTGTGTTCATGTGCACATGAATTCAAATTCATTTTTTATATTGGTTGAGGGTCACTTTCAAATGAAAGGCTTCAGAAATATTCCTTGGTATCTCCTGTTATTAAACTTTCCACAGGCCCTTCTTTCATTCATAATTCACCTCAGGATTTTAATGTTTCCTCTGACTAACTAGCTATGAGATAGAGAGCCGTGTGTGTGTGTATGTGGCATGGAAATGAGCTACCTCATATTACACCCCAGGTTTTAGGTCGATGGAGCTGTTTGGTGTAGAGTGGGAGGAGAGTATACTTTAGTAGCTTACATTAAGTTTTAATGTCCTACTATCAGGTGTGCTAGTGTTTTTAGGTGCCTGTTGGACACATTCTCAACACACTGAAGTATTCACAGAGAGAGAGCTGTACTAACACTACTTTTTGTGAGTTGCATATAGTCCCATTTTTACATGCTAAGCACCTCAGGAAGCTGGTTTGTAACCTATCCCCTACTCTGCACAAAAAGATGAATATTGCATGACCTGATGGTACTTCAGATTTATGTTAGCACATCACTGAAACAATACTGAACAATGCAGAATTCCTGCAGAACAAACGGAAGCACTGTAAAAGTAGTTTCAAGATTAAAAATGTGTCTTCTTTTTCTTCTTGAAGCAAAGCTCAACTGTGTGCTGAGTGGTAGTTAATTTTTGCATACCATGCTGACTGAAATCCTTTATCTGTTTATGAGGTATAAACAAATGAAGATGATGTGACTTCAAACACTCGGACAGCCCCATTTTCAATATATTGATGTGCAATTTTGATCAAACTTAGACACATTCTCCAACGGCAGATACAGAACAATGGTCTTCAGTTACACATTACTGAAGCGTAACACAATTCATCCATTCACTAACTCCTTATGGTTAAATATTGAGCGCCTATTCAATGCTTCAATTCACCTAACTGAAAACAGCCATACAGTTTCTGTACAGTGACGTAGTTGCTTGTTCTTGTTGTGAGAAACCCCAGTGCCCCCTCAGAAACTTGTTTTTTTCAGTGTTTACCTGATAAGCAGAGATTGACGTCATTTTAAAAGCTTTAGAGCTACTCTGCTCTGCCAAACAGAAAGCAGCCAGGTGCTTTTTAAATGTGCGGCTGCTCTCTGAGCACAATGTGGACAGCACTGATAGGATTGTATGGTAAAAAAAAAAAAGTGATGTGTTGATGGCAGTTATTTATCCATCCATCTGTGCTTAGTGCTGAGAAAAAGAGTTTGCAAAAGTGCAATGTACGAGTTTATGCACAAGAACTTTGAACATACTTGTATTGTTAGAGCATGGCCAAGCTGTTCGTGGGTCTATGTGTGTGTCTGCGTCTGCCTGAGACCGGCTCACTTTCTCTGCAGCTGGCTCTGTGTTTATTTGGTCAGATTGAGAAACACGCAGGTCAGGGATGATTGGCAGTTGATTGTTTGTCTGTTCTGTTTGCCAGCTGCCCCATGTCACACCCTATCAGTAGTAATCAGCCTGGATAGAAAACAGAGACCTGATATGGTAGACAGACCTCTGTTTTTTTTAAGCCCCTTTATTCCACCAGACTGTCTTCTGATGAAAAGGTATATCTGAAGGCAGACAATCAATATGAAGCGTTTTGTTTTTACAGATCAAGAGTAAAGCATACGGCTGGAATCAAGCTCACATGCTCTCAATTTCTCCTTCTCCTCTTATCAGACGCGTTCATGCCTGAGTTATCTTGAATTTATGAGGTAACGTTTAGCTTTCTTTGCACAGAGAGAGTGTCTCCTAAGGCTGTCCTGAAGCACCTCTCCGACAGTCTCAATAACGGTGCAAATATTACTGACAATCAAAAGGAGGGCTTCAGCTTTCGCCTGCTTCCTCTCCCCAGACATCCTCAATTTTTTTAATGTACTGCATTTCACAAGTGAAGAACTAGACTAGAAATACTTTTTCACCCTAAAATGTCCCAATATGTTACAATACATGGGTCTGGATAGGGAATGAAAGTCAGGACAATAACTTTTGATTTAAAATAAGATCACCTGAGGCATCAGTGATAAGAAGCGACAACAAAGCTTTTCACATTATTATTATCGATCTCAAGAGTGATTGTGTTTCTTTCCCAGAAGCATGTTCTGTATCGATGTTGCATCACAAAAGTCCCAGCACCTTTTCCCTGACTTAAATAAATACGTTACATGAACTGTACATACAGGTCAATATGTGCTGCATGTTCATGTTGCTTCTGACACACGCATGAACTCATACAATCAAATCACGCCTTGTTTGTGTATGATAGGACACACTACTCATCTTCAACACATTAAAATCATCAGTTCTCTTTGAGTACCCATGCAGGATAATAACCGCTCATCCTCTCTCTTTTCTACTTTAACTTGCCTACATGTTTTCTCCTCTCCATCCATCCATCTCTCCCCTCCTTCTCCTCCTTTGTGTCTCATTGTCTCCCCGCCATACTCATCTCTGCACCATTAATCTTCCAAACAATGAATTGGAGCCACTGACTCTATCACGTCTATTGTTGACTGCAGTCGTCCTTTATTTATGTTCCATTTCTCTCCCTCTCTTCCTCGCCCAGCCTTCTTACTGTTCCATTGACCGGCGTGTAATTTCTGTCATGAATAATGCAAGCAGCGAGACAAAAATAGTTGCACTCCGTTTCTCTCTCTTGGCTGGGATTTGTTCTGCAATAGTTTAACTGAATGCGCTCGGGCTGATTTATCTTCGCCAGTGCCAGCCACTTTGTTAAAACCAATAAGGATTTGGATGTAAAGGCATTTGGGCTCCCAAAGCTGCATTCTTACTGAAATAGACTAGAACGGATGATTGTGAGATCAGGGTGCAGGTTTATTCAGCCTCTTGGCACCCGCGAGTGCTGATCCAGGATCACTTAGGTGGTTCTCAGGACAATCCTGATCATTAGCGGCCTTAGAGCAGGAGCAGCATAACAAACATACGGCAGTCAGCGGGCTAAGATTTGATTTTCAGTTTCCAGCAGTGTTTGCTGATGTGGCTATGTTAAATATACCAAGCTCTTATCTGACAGCTTCTCCCTGCTTTCAAACGAATGTTTTATGTTAACATGCTGAATTTTAAATATCTAATGACCATCGTAGAAGAAGTCCTGTCGTTGTGAGTTTGTGAGCCCCTTGTACAGAGGCTGAAGTCCTCGAAGCAGCCAGCCCAGGTTTGAATCTGCCTCTGGTCTCTCCAATAAAGACCCCCCCCCCCAAAAAAAAAAAAAAAAAGAAAAGAAAAAAATGTCATTTTGAATCAAAGAATTTCACAGTTTTGGCGGTTTGTGAAGAATAGGATACACACAGGTCACACAATGAAAACATCCTCATTATCACCTGTATCCTGTAGGGCTCTCTCTCCCTCGATTGTGTCCAAGGACTTGTATAATCACGCTTTTCAATCCCCACAAGACTCTTGTGATGGTAATTCAGTAAATCTTTGCCTCTCTCTGTTGAGGCAGAATAATTGGCCCTCTCAGGTGAAGTAGAGAAAAGTGAGTCACATCATCTCCGTCTTTGTCCGACTTCCTTTCATTCGTCATCTTGTGGACCATTTAGAAATCACACTTTCACTTCCTGGTTGTTCCTCTTCTTTAAGATTCTGCCAGGTATTAGAAAATAGAAAGAATCGAAATGTTAGGAATGACTATGACCTGCCGGGTGTACTCAGCCTGCTTTCTGTTCTTGGAACCACAACAGGTCATTTACATGCAACTATAAAGTTGGCATTGGAAGGTACTTAGAATGTGTTCTATGTTTTGTTCCTATTGGATGTTCCTTTCAATGTGGGCTGCTTGATGTACTGTAAGTATCTGTATAGAGAGGTGGAAGTGGCCATGAGAACCTGCCTTTGTCTCAGTCTGAGCTTTGATTGAAATAAAACTATCACGAGAAATGTCTTCCTTTAATAAAAGGTTAAAGCTCCATGAGGATGAATTGATTCTTGTGTTTCCAATAGTACCACTGTGGTGTGAAGAAACTACATGTCTGGTTTCGTCCCATTGCATAGATAGCTGCAGTGCTGGTGAATGTGGACTTCACAGCGCTTTTGTGGTACTACTCTGAAACCCAGCAGACACTGGTCTGTTTGGTCTGTTCAGTAAAAAGAGGCAGGAAAGATATTCTGGCAGTCTGCAGTCGCTTGAGACATTCGCTGTGCTGAAGGGATTTAAGCGGGCCGGACTGTGTACTACCTATCAAAGATCCTCTCTCCAGTCAGGCTTTCTTTTTCACTTTATTGCTCCATCGGGCACCTTTACTCTCGTTTGTATTCGTCTCCGCTCATCTGACTTGTGTTATGTTGCTTCTTCTCTGTCTCCAGCCTGCCACTTTTTATGTCTTCATTCTCTCTTTCTCTTTCAGTCCCTCCCATTTATTTCACCCTTTTCTTTTTATCTTGCTGTTTTTGTTTTTTCTCCCTGTTGAAATGTCTCGGCTTATGCATCACAGCCAGTGCCGTCTTGTCACATAGATTGGAAATGCCTGCTACACAGTGATATGCGCTGTCACATTCTTATCCAACAGTGTCTGACGCACAATGAGATGTATCTGAATACATTTTGTCCTGTATCAAAATAAAAATAAAAACAGAAATGTATAAACATCAGCACCACCAGTTGAGAGCAGTTTTCTTCATAGTTTTTATTTTTGGAGATGAATCATTGTGATTAGTCATCTCTACAGTAAATGTCACCCTGGAATGTTTCCCACCTGCTGGATAGATTAATAACATGAGAAATGTAGAGCCAGTGAGCAAGAGCAACTGTTAATTCAGAGAGAGTATAGGAAGAAAAATGTGAACCCTCTATATTATTTCTAGGACTAATTAGCATAATATATATATCTCGCACAGACAGTTAACATGAATGTGAAATTGGAAAGATGTAATTATTCCACACTGGCTATCACCTTGCACATTGAATGTGGCTGAACACTCTTGCTATAGGAGTCATGGGCCGTGTGACAGAGCCTTCTCGGCTTAACTGAATCAAAGCAGTGCTGGAATGGGCTCCTGCAAAAATATTTTACAATATTAAAGAAACTCTTGTAATAAATAGGTAGGCTTTTCCTTTCAAGATGGCGCAATGCATCGAGGCAAAGGCTCATGGCTCTTTTTTTTGTGCCTGGTGCTATAATATTTCTTTATAAGCAGTGCAGTATAACCTGCTGGTTCAAGTCATTGTTTTACTTTGCAATATTCATTGTCGACTGTGTAATATACACTGTTACTTGTATGTGTGTTTTCTTTGTTACTGTAAATTTATGAACGTTGAAAGCATTTCTTAAACTCATGGATCTTGTGTTTAGTGACAACAAAGGCTTTCTGTTCTTCCTGTTGTTGACACAAAGAACATGACAGAGTTGTGTCGTGAAACGATGGCCCCAAGGAAAGCAACAACAACAACAACATAGACAACACCAAAAACTCAAACACAAAACAAGAATGAAATAAAAACCAACATCGCTAAATTGACCCACAGGTACCTGTATAATAAAGACTGAAATAACAAGAGAAGGGTGAGGTTGATAAGTGTGGGTGAGTGCATGAGGGCTGTGCACTATGCTGTTACATGGGATAGTTAAATACATAAAAATGTATGTTAAGATATATAGAAAATGAGTGAGGGCCTTAAAGTTAGGAATTGTGTGGCTGGGGATTGGAGGGGGGGTAATGGACCATCTAGGGGTCACGATGAATGTGATTGGTGCAGGCATACGCTTTGGACCCTTTTGTTGGGGACAGGGGTTTCATACATATTTAAACCTTTATTTTGGGTGTAACATTTTCCGACTAATTTATTAATACTTGCTCTGCTGTATCTCCCCTCGCCTCTTTCTCCCACACACCCCCCCCCCCCCTCCCCCCTTCTGCAGACTGGTGCTTATTTGTGCTTAATAAGGGAGATTAATTAAACTCATTGGTATTCTAGGACACTGGCTCCAGCTGTTTCCCTTGGCTTGGATGAGCAAGGTCATCCATTTGGATTGTGTACTTTGGGAGTCTGTTTTTTAGACTACAGGGAGCCTAGCACCAACTAGAGTTGTTGTTTTTTTTCTGACTGTTTGGATGGCTGGATGGATGGATATCAGTGACCGGAGCTCACTCACTGATCCGGCAGCTAATCCATCAATCAATCCTTCTGAGATTAACAGCTCCACAATGCGTGTTCACACATGAAACAAGTTAGCTTAGCTGTAATTAAATGCTCATCTCCCTCACTCTGTCTCTGATGCATTGCTCCCACAGCAGAAACACACACATACACACACACACACACACACACACACACACACACACACACACACACACACACACACTTTGTTTATGGCCCATTCGTCATTCAATTTGAGTGGAAGTCAACAAGGTAAACAGCAATGTAAACATATGATAAATAGGCCGTCTCATCAGTGTGATTGATATTCCCCGGTTTGCCTTGATGCAATGTTTAATACGTAGGCCATCCAACAGGCCCCTTAGCATCAACTTTAATTATCAATGCAACATGACAATGCAATTCTGGGCCCAATGCCAGGAAAATCTGCTTAGAAGTTAGAGCTTGTAACTCTAAAGTAATGAGTCACAGCAAATATAATACCTATTTGTTTTACATCTTGCCAAAGTTTAAAGTCAATACGCATAACAGAGGAATAAAAAGTTACAGCTGATGACGGATGGAGTGCAACCTTGGGTCAATGAGTTGAACTGTACCTTTAAGTATTGCATCAATAAGCAGACTGCGAGGTGGAACAAGCTGAGCCATCGCTTTAGGAAACCAGTGAGCAAGCAGTGATTCAGAGTTTGCTCTTTTAGTGTTGACAACATATTATTTCTAAACCTCTGTCTCTTTAAAATCACAATCAGTACCAGCAGATCACAAAGCTTTTTTACCTACACGGATAATCTTTCTTTATCACCCAACCAGTCATCACACCTGTTCTAACTCTGAAAGCTGATTAGCCGACTGCGGGGCCAGCTGAAGAGACAGGAACAACAAGCTCTTGGTGATTTGGTTGGCTGCCGGCGAGCACACAGAGACAGTGTCACAGAGATAGCCCAAGGTCCGAGTTTGGTTGAAAGTGAGAGCAACACGATGCTTTGTTTGTGACAAGAAAACAACACCTCAGACATAAGGATGCATTCAATAATTCAAAGTGTTAATGAGGGACTGCAGTGTTGTGAATTCTGAGAAAAGAAACGCCTGCAGAACTGAAAGTTAAGAGTTATAAGTTGAATGCTTTTAATATAATTTTTTGAACCTCACTTTCAAATAGATGTGTCGAATCTTAACTGGCAAACATTAAGGTGATCTCTGATCAACTGCAGTCTTCTGGAACTAAAAATTATCATTTTAAATAACTTGTGTGACACATTTTAGGCAGACTCAGGCATCAGATATTGTGTATCATGTATCCGGTATAGGGTTTTGGTTATTGGTTATTGTGTATGATGTATTGGTTATTATTGGTATTGCGCACAGGTAATCAGTTATAATTAGTTTTTTAGATACAAGGGTATCGTATAGGGTTTAATGTATTAGGAATAGAGTATCGGGTATCCTGTATGGTATAAGCTAGGAATCAAATGTATGGGTTATATTGGGTATAATAGTTTGGCTATGGGGTATCGGGTATTGTGAATCGTGTACTGGCTTTAGGGTGTCGGCAAACATGTCAGTCAATATACTGATCTCATACCATAGTTAATGAGCCATCCCGAAAGACTGGTTTTGGTGCTGGTATAGCTCAGTTTGAAGGGCAGGCACCCCATGTACAGAGGCTATACAGTGTTCTCCACAGAATGGATATATCTGTGGTTGTGCAGGTGGCAACAAGGGGTGGGTGGGGGAGGGTCGGCTATTAAAACGTCAGAATACATAACCACATGTATTTTGTGTTGTGCTTTGTTCTCCCACTTATTTAAGTGGCTGTTCACAAATGATTTTAATCTGCTCAATTGACCTAGGTAATGGTAAATGGTAAATGGACTTGAGCTTGTATAGCGCTTTTCTCGTGTTCTGACTACTAATCCCATGAACGCACGTGCATAAGTCGCCAACGGCAGTGGGAGCAATTCGGGGCTATGTGTCTTGACATGTTGCTGCAGGAGCTGGGGATCGAACCCCCAACCTTCCGGTTGACAGACAACCAACTGAGCCACAGCCACCCCTATTGTCTATTTGTGGGAATACAGATTCCTGTTCTTGACGCTGTTTGCTGCATGTCATGCCCACTCCCTACATTTCAGTCTACATATCTGTCCTGTCAATTAAAGGTCATGCATAATCCTTAAAAAGAAAAAAAAAAGGTTTCTCAATTATAATGAGGTAATTATTTTAAAAATACCACCGTAGTAGCGGAGAGTTGTAATGTCAATGTTAGTTAGCCAAATGTCATGACTCCATGTTTTCTACCAATAAGTATTTTTTATTGTAACTAATGTGCTATTTGACAGCTGATCAGTATCGGCTGGAGCTCAAATCTCTGTATTGGTCTAGCTTCATTTCCAAACAACTCATGACTTCTCTATGATTTGAATTTCACTAATAACTATGCCGTGCTTTCATTAGAGACTCAGCTGATGCAATATGAATATTACAGTAAGTGGTTCACTGAATGGGTCTCCATGTGATTCCAAGTGTTTATTTGTGTCTGTCAAGGCTAGTGCCGTAGCGTGTTGATGTTTCTTCGGCTGCACTGACAAACATGGGGGACTTTTACACTCCTCTGGTGTCAGAAAAAAGAGGAGTCTGTTGTCACATTTCTTCATCATTATTACCTTCCCTGTCCTCCTTCATCTCTCTCCCAGGGAAGTTAAAAAGTAATCAAAGGCTTGGCTTCCGACAGCTCGGTCTTTCTACTTCTCCCACTCTGAAAATAAATCTTTTTCCTCCCCTGATTCATATAAAACACAGGTGGCTACTTGAAAAAAGCACCTCGGTTCAGGGGTGCTGAAAACATCCCCAGTGTGTCTTAGTAGAGGTTTTCCTCTCTTTGACATCCCTGCTAAATGGATGATGCTTTGCCACTCATTTAGCAGCTCTGCAGCTCCGTCCCTCCTGCTCCTCTGGGAGCCCAGCAGCCCTTTATCTCCATGTAGCTGGCCGAGAAACTAGCTCTGCTGTGTTACTGTCCTGCCCGTCACACCGCAGCATTAACATTAACATGCCTCTTAGCAGGCCGCAGAGAAAGAGCCCTGCGGTGCTCTGGCTGGACAGCCGGGCTTAATTCCAGATCAGGGGGAGAGTTCAAGGCTCCCTGGAGAGGAGATCTTGGCAGACAGGTTGGATGGTTGGAGTTTGTTGGAGATTAGGGCTTTGGTGAGTCAAATGCTGGATTTGGAATGAATGGTGAGGGGAAGATTCCTCAGGGTCTTAGTAGTAGCCTTCTGAGGATATAAACTTGTGACTTCTTGGCCACACGTGGGTGTTTGTTTATGTGTGTGGTACTCTCAGCTCGGTTTAATGCACAGTACATGCCATAGTGCTGTCGTGAGTTAGAAAGGGCCGTGGTTTTAGCTACTTTATTTCATCATATAAAGAAGGGTCAGTCCTCAGTGATAAATGGATGCTTTCATGTATTTGTGGAATGATGTTTCAAATCCACAATCAATTTCCATGTCTTGCTTCAATTTTCTGTGTAGTTCACTGAATAAGTTTTTCCTGGTTTCTGCTTATTTTTTTCCCTCAAGGATGATGAGCCAATCACAGGACGGGCTGATGGCAGAGACCACACCCACATCAGGAAGTTTCTCAGCCAGCGACACAAGAAAATGCCATGGAAACCAGAGGTACTGTAGCAGGATTTTATTTTTGTGTCTTAGACGTACACTTTTAATCATTCTCTTGTATTAACCTCAGTCTATCGGGCATATAAAGGATTATTATGTTGAGCCCTTCAATTACTTTTCTATTGATGTGACTCATCAGCTCAATCTGGCAACACACACAGGCACCAATGTTTTATTAGTGAACCTTTGAGAACATAGTTTCATGAATGCTGCTTCATCACTGGTTTTTATAATTGAGTGTTTGCCTTTGTGCGTTATAATTTAGCAAGCTGCTGTCGGACTCTCATTTGCTTTCAGCTGTCCTCTTAAATAAAGTTGATATGTGAGGGCAAATAGAGATCTAGTCATTCTCTGGTTATTTCATGTGAAGAACAAAATGTGCCTTATGGTTATGATGATAAATTATGCGAGTGGGGAGTGATAATGTTTCATCCAAAACCATTAGTGGGTCATATTTTAAGGCTACTTTGACGTGCAGATTACAAGTTGATTTAGCTCACCCCAATTTTTCAGCTCACTTACTGATGTAGTTTATACACCCGCGTGAACAAAGGGAGCAGCAGACGGGGCAATTAAGCAGAGGATTTGTGATAAGGAAAGCAGCTCTAGATTTGTAACCTGTTCAGCAGAGTTTAATTAAAGGACTGTGTGTGTAGTCTTGTGTGTGTGCATGTGTGTGTGTATGTGTGTCGTGTATGCAAATTTAATCTGCAAAATATGATTTATTAGTCGCTCTCTACCTGGGGTAAAGTTGGACTATCTCTGCAGAACAGCACAGTGTGTAGTTCTGAGCAAACAGTAGAAAAGGTAACTCTCGGCTTGAGATGGATAATACTATGAAAATGACTGTAGCGTACGTTTTCTTTTTCCCAACTCGATCAGTCTGACTGCAGCTGTTCTGACTTTTTTTTTTATACGATTCTCTTTTATTCACTGCCTGGGCTTTCCTGCTGCTTCTGCAAAGCATTATGAATATAATCTTCTGCACAAGGCAGCATTACAGGGGTGCTGAACACAGTGTGTTGCCTGATAATGTCACAGCATATGTTCTTTTATTTTAGTGGACTCTCCAAGGCGAGCTGGTTTTGAAGTTCGCCAGCGTTTCCTCTCCTTACCCCGGCAGCATATAGAAAATAGATCCATGAATCACGTTAAATATGCTAAAATGATATTTTTGTTTGTTAAACTGACATATGTGGCTCATATCTGTTTTTTAATCTCATCCGGCCTAAAAACATCTGCTGCCTGAATATTGAATGGCCTGCATCAAACCGTGGACTCTGCTTTTGGCTTAGTTTATAATGCGCTACTTAGTAAATGAGAAGCCACATTGATATTTAACAGCCGTGCCAGGACTGCAGCCAAACAAACTATCTTCATCTAGACCATGAAGACTAACTCCACACATATAAATGATGGCATTAGCTTCAGAGAGACACTTTATTATTTCAAATCTGAATTTCCTTGCTTTCTGTTTTATCATTTTTTACTGGTGATCTGTTAACATCACAGGATGTGTTTACACCAAAAAAAAAGAAAAAGAAAATTGACGTGTTTCCGCTGACCAAACATTATTCCTTATTCATTGTAGAAGCAGCCTCAAAAGGGAAAGACATTTTTTAACATCTGCACCAACCACATTTTACACGACATTAGGCACGACAAGCATCAAAGTTCACTTGCAGAAGGCAACATGCCATTTCTCTGACTCATTTCCAGCCCACTCATAAAGCAACATGTCACTCGGTTCCTCTGGCTATTCTGCTGATCGAGCATTATTTGATCAAAAATGTCAAGCACCTCTAAAAACATGTATCCTCAAAAATAAAATCTCATACTCTCTTCATCTCTCTCATATCTGCTACGTGAAGCCTAGTCTGTCAGAAATCTCGGAGAGCAGCCGCTCTTCCTCCGCTTCACTCACTAGCTATCGGTCCTAATTACCAGCACTAACTTGTGTTCCTGATGAACAGCCAAGATGGCAGAGGTCTGAGGCGTATAGACTCGGGCTGGTGGGGGGTAGAGCGGTGCCATATGGCAGCTGCCACAGACTAGCAGAGGTCACGTCGAATTCAGACTAGCAAAATATAACAATCTAGATCTGATTTTTTTCCTCTAATGAGTTCACCCATAATGAGATAGAGATGGAAACAAAGAAGTCAAAAACACTAGGTTATACACTAGGTTTCAGCGAGTTGTTTCCAGCCACTATTTGTGATTTAGAGGATTTCCAGCTGGTGATCTGATCCAGAGGTGACTGAGGATTAGCGTTGATATGCAGCTGTAGACTGGACATCCTCTGTCTGTCAAGGACACCAGCATGTCAAGGACACCGACACGGGATAGAGATCACATAGAAAGAGAAAAAGTGCTTGCTGCTCTTTGAGACTCAGGCATGAAGGGATAAACAGCCATTTGGAGCAAAGCTGACATGGATACAGAGAGAATTTGAGTATAATGAACATTTTTTATTTTGTCAAGAGCAAAGAGAAAGTGATACTAAGCAGGATTAGTGATGCTGAATTCATCCCGACTTCGATATCAGAGTGGCGTTCATGATGTCTTTAAGAGTAACTATCCCACGTTAGGAGTCATGAACCAACTTTTAATCGTGGATTTATTGTCAATACTTTCAGCGAGTGGGTCTGATGTTCATAAGGTTTTAGACCAGATAGTGATAGTGCGGTTTGTCAAAGATGGAGGAAAGCATTCTTGTACATCACTTTGGTTCTCTCTGGTTGGTCTATATTATTTTTTTGATGTAATTTCCCTTAAGAAAAAAACAAAAAAAACGTCTTTTATTTATCTCTCAGGAGGAAAGTGAGGAAGAAATTCTAGCACAACACTGAACATGACTCAGGTTGGAGCAGTCGTCACAGCTGGCTCCTCACATATGTAAAAAAAAAACTCAGTGACAAGACTGGAGGAGGATTCGATTATTTTCTTTTCGACTAGACAGAGGGAGAACGCTGGAGAAGAAGAAGTGTGATTTCTGTCTCTACCCTCTATATCTTCAGTCTTTCTTTCCTTCTTTCCTCTATCAGTCTGTTAAAAGAAACCAAACGAATAGACAAAGGGAGGTATACATATGATTGCATAAACACAGGCGGGTGAGTGATCGACAGCTTGTCTAGGATGAAAAGAAAAATCTCCTTGTCCCCTTTCTTCTTCTCACGTTTATCATTTCTACATATCCACATCCATCCCCCTCATGTTATATCCCTGGCATGAAAGAAGACATGTAATTGTGGGACAGATGGCAGATTATACAAACCCTCATTACAGTACTTGATGAGGCTGGAATCTAGATCATATGATCCTTGTCTTCCATTTTTTTTTTGCTGCTCTCCTCTCTGTGAAATGAGTTCTCATTATCTCTCCGCAGACAGTTTCTCCTTTCAAAAACCTTCTGCACCTTTGAACCCCATCCTTTTTTCCCTCCCTATACCCTACCTCCTTATCCTGCTTTCTTTTTCTTTCCTCTTACCTGAATCAATAACATGCAGAAAAAGATGAGTTAAAATGGAGAAACCCTCTAACTGCCCTCCAGAAATCCACATAAATATATGTGTACCCAAAAGTCCATACTCTCCATCTTTTGCCTGCTCCACTTTAAAAAAAAATTGTGCTCAAACAGGCCTTTTTCGGATATTTTCCCTTGATGACATCACAAAGGGCAGTAACCCCTCCCCCAGGTGGGTGAAACTCCCACAGCTAAGTTTTCGTTCTGCCCACTGAGTCTGCCTTCTGACCGTAAACAATTGGGCATGGTGCAAGCCCATCCCTCCCTATCCCTTCTAGAGGGGCGTGGTCAGACACAACTCATTTGCATTTAAAGGTACAGACACAGAAACAGCCTGTTCTGAGCTGGGCTGAAATAGAGGGGTTTATAGGCATGTTCAAATACAGGATCAGAGTGGATTTAGAACAAGAAACTTCACCTACTGGTTTTGGGGACCCCTGAGACTTATTTAAACTTGTTGAAAAGGAGCATAATATGTGACCTTTAAACTAAAACATTTTAGCAATGAAGCGTAGTAAAATGGCTGTAAAGCACAGGTTACAACATATCAACAGTGAGCTGTAATGTCATACCTCCTATACTATACATATGGGATATATAGACTGATTACTATTGTATATCTTGCCAGGAACATCATGTCACACTTTTTCGTATCCAAGGGGGATTTACAGTGTCAGTCTGTGCGAGTGCTCGTCAGTGCCTGCGCCGAGTGGCCATTTGTCAGCGCCTTCCTGCCAGCAGGAGCGCAGAAGGCTGCACCAGATTTTTGAGAAAAGGGAGACAGCATCCCAGAGGAGTAGGAGGAGGAGAGGGGGAGAAAAAGAGAGAGAGTCTGATTTGTTCTCTGTGTGATAGTGTGACCAGATGGGTGAGAGAGAGGAGATACTGTGGAGCTTTGGAGACAGAGATATGCTAAGACAAGCTCACAGAGATGTGGTTATGGGGGAAGAAATGTGTGCTTTGAGGAAGATAGGCAACACAGTTAATGTGCTGTTCAGGACAGCCTCTTAAACTGAGCAGTTTATTCTATAATATTTTATTTTTAACATCTTGTTTTTCTTTACTCGGCTCTCTTCCCCTGCACCTGTCATTTCACTATCCGGGCTTTTTTTTTTTTTTCTTACAACTGTCATCACATTTGACAGATGGCATTCAGTGTACCATCCATCTCCCTCTCCTCCCCTCTCTTACTTAATGTCAGTCAGAGCTATAGGTGCTCTGTTGTTTTGAAACATGTGGCAGCTTGAGATTATATAGAGGACTAAATCTGGAGTATGATGAGGGTGGATGAAGCAGGATGAAGACAAAGATGATGGGAAAGGATAGAGGGATTCTGGCTCAAGAGAGACTGCAAACCACAAATTAAATCCACAAGAAGAAGAAAAAGATCACCCTGTAAAAGGCAAAAACTGACTAAATGTCAAAGCACTGTCAAAAAGTTTACAATCAGGCATTTGCTAGGACTATCAAAGTATTGAATATTTACAATTTACCAAACCTTATATATCTACCCATAGCGGTCTTTATAAATGTACTCTTTAAACATTTTTTAAGGTGTATTTTCAGATTGCAGCCATATTTGAATGCACTTACTAGTTGATTTTTAATACACACACAGAAATACACACACATATACACACCAGTGATGAGAGGACAAACAATAAAAAGCATGGCTGGCTCCTGAACACTTAAATCTTGAAATAATTTATATCAATATTCAAATAATTTTCTCTAAAAAAGTGCATTTAAATGCGATTGATGTTTATGAATGCACATTGTTTTAGTTTCTTTATTTATGTTATCAATAACTGTTTTAAGAAATTATTCCTGATATAAGTTTGTGCAAAGATGGGGGAAGAAGTCAGATCATTTTCGTAATCTACATGATACTGGTTAATTATGTTTGCATGCAGCTTATGTCTGAACTTGAATTCATACAATCTTTGCTTTACTGCAGAAGACCGCAGAAATCAAAAACTTAAGCGTCTGTAAACTTTCTTGGAAACTTGGAGTTCTTTCTATGTAGGAATAAAGACAAACAAAAATCCAAATGACATTTATTATTATTTGGACATATTTCTACATTTGATCTGCAACTGTGTGATGTGCTCTGTTTTTTGATTGACTACAGACTATCAGAAGTCATTCACTGGTGTGTTTTTTTTGTATCAGTGCGGTGAATGTATATCAGCAAAAATGACAGCTTCCAAGTAATGGCGAAAATCAATGGAGACATAGAACACTTCACTGCAGTTTCTTCTGAATATGAGCCTAATTCTTTTAGTCTTATCCTTATCATGTCAGCAATTAGCCTGACAGATAGCCACTTTGAGCCTGACTGCTGCATCAGCTCACCAAAGGCTCACCAGCTCAAGCCTAGTGAAACAGGATACCATCATACGATCTGAATGACTGAATACCGCAATCCCAATCTCCACAATGATGGAGTGTGTGAGTGCTTATTTGTCCCACAACGCAATCATAAAGAGCGGGAATGCTCTAACGCACTTTCCTTAAGTCTTTATGTCTGCATACTTTTCTTTTGGACTTACGCAGATGGATGCAATAGTCCAACCTCACTACATGTAAACAAATTATCAATGAAGTGTTCAATAGTTCATGCAAAGTGTGCTGAAGGTGCCCTTTGGTGAGGAAAAACCAAAGCTCTAGTATAGTTGGCTATTTCATTATGACATTTCTTAAAAGAGATCATGGTAAGAAACGAGCTACGTAGCGGCACAAGCAGCCTTCTTCAGGGCGTAGCTCTCAGCACACAGTCTGCCACGTTCTGTTGTAAGCTAGTTTATTAACAGGATAGGTTTTTAGCAATTTCATTATGTAAAAGTCATTGAACAAAGGCTTTTTTACTTTTCCCAGAAGATGGCCTTTTTGACGTATTCAACAGTTTGAAAAATAGATAAACCAAACATGAACAAAAGGCCTTTTTGATCTGAGATTCTGCTGCAGCTCTGTAACAAATCCCTGACGTCACTCTGCCTCTGTACTGTTACATTAAACCCCTGAAAGGCGTGATATTGTGTGATTTTACGGTGCGTTAAGGCGTTGCAGAAGTACAGGAGGAACAATGTGTATACAAACAGTGCCACCTTCATACACACACACTCAGAGGCACACACACAACTGCTGTTACGCCCTGTCAGCCCCGACGTGCAGCGACGCCATTTCTTAACCTTGCTGGCTCAGCAGCAGGACGACTGCTCCCCCCCATCCATTACGTCTCAGTAACAATTATGTCCCCTTAACATTAACAGGAAAGACGAGGTGTCACAGTCCTGTCTTAAGCCGGCAAAGTGGAATGATGACATTTTTGTGTATTTTGGTCTGTTTGCTATTTGTGTGGAACTTTTTATGCTACTGTCTTCATCAGGACTCCCTTGCTGAAGAGATTTTGTGTCTGATTGTTCCTGGCAATTATTTTTTTAAAGGTTCTAAAGTTAGCATGAACATAACAGGAAAAACACAAATATGTAACATCTACTTTAATCACTTTGGGTGTTACCTGTAGCAAGTTGTATGTTTTATTTGGAGAAATATTCTCAAAGGAATTAACCTCATCACCTTTCTTCTGATAGTTTGCTAAAATATATTGCGATGTAAGACAAAAATACACTAAAAATTAGCTTTTAGGTTATCATTTAATGAGACATTTTGTTTCTAGGCAACATGTGATGTCATGATGGTGTGTCTCATTCCTAATTTTTATGCCTCAAGCCCTCACATACTACATGTCTGATGTCATTTAAGTCTGAGGGGGTTTAGTGCTGAGGCTAAAGGGTGGAAATTGTGTTAGTTTGATTTGAGCTTTTCTTATGCAGTTTTGCCAGGAGTCTGTTTAGCTGACAGTAAATGTGTTAAGTGTGGGAGGGTACAGTTACAGTTACTTTATGATCTTCCTCGTCTGTTGATAAGAAAGCTCGTCCTTGTAAACAGAACGCCGCTGAAGTCCGTCTCTGGTTTTTCGTGTAAGAATCAGAAGATAACAAATGAAGAGAGTAGAGGAGAAAAGAAAGGCAACAGCAGTCGTTCCATTTCTTCTTTTGCCAATTACTGTCTGTGAATGTAAGCTGACATGTTGTACAAAGACTGTTGTTTCAAAAGACACAAGCTGCCATTGCACAGTCATCTTGTACAACACACACACACACACACACACACACACACACACACACACACACACACACACACACACACACACACAACTGAGGTAACCATGAAAAATACGGCGATTCATGTTACCATCTCTACGCAAACTGTTAATGAGAGTGTCTCTTTATCCGTCAGTCCTAAATGAGGAGTCAGGAGGGATGTAAAAACAAGATAGAGGGAGACGGGAGAGGGAAGTGTCAGCCAACAGCTGAGCTCAGAACAACCAGAAACAGAGAGAAGAGCAATGGACGGCACACAGGGGGAGATGGAGGGATAAAGAGAGGTAGAAATAGAGAGGTCTGAGAGAGGAGTAGACAATGTTAGGGATAACAGAGACTGAAGCAGCTCTCCCAAAAGCCCAAACAGAAGCAGGAAAACAAAAGGATAACAGGGTGAAGTCAGAGAATTGGGAAAACAAATAACTTCCCTCTCTCGCCATTCAACATCCTGTTAGGGCCAGAGCACAGACAGACCTCTCACAGTGCTGTCACCCACAAAATAGAGCCAATTATACACATGCACCCCTGGCCAGAAGCCAACTTTGCAGCCCTTGGCTTCTCCAGGACTACACAGGGATTGTGTGTTTGAATAATTTTTTTTCCTTTTAGACAAAAGGAGCAGTGAGGAGGGGACCACCAGGCCACAAAAGGGGTAGCTCTTTAAACCCTCAGGAAATGTATTAAAAGCTTTACATAAGACATATTTACACAGGAAAAAGCTCCGTCTGCTGAATCCCTCTAGCCTCCCTCTCACTGCCTCTCCCGTTTTTTAAACATCAGATATTCTTGTTCATCTTTTTGACACACCGTTTCCCTCTGATTTGGCTCTCTTGACCCGGCAAATCCCTGTCTCTTTCTCATCCTAGTTTACATTTGCATTTGCATCAGTCCTTTTTTTACTTTTCTGATGCATGTCGATATAAATCTTAAGATCTAAAGTCAGGGGTCTCACTGCTCTGGACTGACATGTTTGCACAACAAAAAAATATCTCATGGTTGATGCATGAGCTGTAATTGCCTTGCTGTTGTCAGGGTGCAGGGCACAGTGACGGGAGAGGAATGAAATGCAACTGTTTTAGGGTCAGGCCATCTGCTAGAATACCTGTGTGATTCTTGAAAGGAGCATGACACCCTCCATCAACGTCTTTGTGACTTAAAATGTAGACAGAGTGCAGAGTAGCTTCCACCGAGGTGTTCACCTTTCTGTCTCACCCCAATAATCCCACTGATGAGAGGACAACAGGCTGTGCGGCTTTGAGGTCACTCCTTTCTCGCTCAATTGATTGACGGCTCGCACTCGTTGACGACAAAGCTCGTAGCCTCTCCACACACAGAAAAGCTACACCCATCAAATAAAGTAGCTTTTCGCTTTGATCTAACCAGGGAGTCCAACTGCATCGTTTCATAGTCATTTGGTGGGAATCCACTTTCTGCTCAACTTCTGTGTGATGTTCTAAATATCTGTGGCAGCGCTACAGTGGCAGCCTGCTGGGACTGTTGTCACACGTCGGAGCGGGGCATGTGTGGGTGCAGTGTGTGGATGCAGTGTGTGGATGCAGTGTGTGGATGCATGTTGGTGTAGTTGGGTTGATCCTCCGGTATGAAAAGTTTGCAGAGTTTGCAAATCATTCACTGAGACAGATGCTCATGGAGTGACACTAAGCTGTTGTGCATCTGTGCACATGTGTGTGTTTGTTTTGCAGATTTTAAACCGTGCATCTGCACATTAAGCTGCATCTGTAGCCTCTTATTTTTTGGAGGATATTACATCCCCCCCCCCCCTCCCCCCATATCTAACCCTCAATTTCTATGTGCTGTTAGTAAGTCTATATCTCGATGTGTGGATGTGTTCGTTTGTGGCCCAAACCCCTTTACTTCCACAGAAGTGTCAGTCTGACACACAAGTCATTTGAGAGTCATTTTTTTCCTCACATATGAGCAGAGCCGATTGTGTGTGCATCTGTGTGTGAGGGAACTCTACCCCAAGGCAGACTGGTTTCACCATCTGTCCTTGCTGTGTCCTGTGATTTCCCTGTGTAATTCAGACAAATGTCAGACTATGGGCAAGGGATGAGCTCTGACAAACTGCTCCAGACACGCTCGGCTCACAGTCTTCCCCCTGATACTCCTGATGAGCTCTCTGTCACCTTCCCTTACCCAGGGTAGTGAGAACATTTTAAACTCTGTGAAGCGTTTCACATATCACCGAGAATGCATGTCTCTTGCGTGGCGGAGACATGAATTACAAAGAGTACATTTCAGCACAGAAATCTATCTACTGCCAGCAGTTCAAATGGCAATCTTGCACTCAGGCGGGGACGTACTAAAGGATAACCCACCTGTTCAATAGGAAATGTAATGCTGTTGTTTCTGCAAGCTCTAACCTGTTTCCTCTCTGTGTGTGATTGTGTGTTTGCAGTATAAGGGCCAGGCAAACCTTCATGTATTTGAGGACTGGTGTGGCTCCTCTGTTGCCCAACTCAGAAAGAACCTGCACTTCCCTCTCTATCCTCATGTAAGTATTACAGATAAGACTGAGTTACCCTGTTCCACTTCCTGTTCCTACACCTTTAAGGCTCTGCATACTGGCATGGAACTCTCACAGTTTACAATTACAGCATTGGGAAAGTTACCACTAGATCAAATTTTAGTAAACTTTGAAGCTACAGTTAGTTTACTTGAGGAAGAGTCAGACAGAAGCCTGCTATTGTTTTCTTACTGGCAAGAGATGATGTGCTAGTTTGGATAGCTGCTTTTCCTGCCAGATTTGATCATTTCTTGCAAGCTAACTAATTACTCATGCAGTTAAATATCAGTTACATGAAATGCTCTATATTTTGTATGATCTCTATTGATGTATTTCATTTGTTATTCTCTTGTTATTGCAGGACAGAGTCAAAGAAAAATGTCCCTTTGGGGACAATAAAGTATATCTTATCTAATCTTATCTTGTGTTTCATACACGTCTTACACTTTTGCTCTTCCATTTTTAATCTTTGTATAACTTAAAAATAATATGTGAAACTGAGTAGGTCTAACTGTTTCTCACGTCCAAAGCATACATATAAATATCATGCCCTTTACAGGCCTGCTGTGCCTAGTTACAGTTGCTAAGACATGATTGGACAATTGCTGGGTTAGTGAGTGGTCAATTGATGGGTAGGGTGAAATAACTGACAATGCTTACCCCTCTATTTGTTAATGCAACAAGTGCTGCATGTCTGGCCTGAATCTATCCCTGCTTGTTATTGCAGACAAGAACCACAGTGAAGAAGCTGGCAGTGGCTCCGAAGTGGAAGAACTATGGCCTGAGAATATTTGGCTTCCTTCACCCTTACAGAGATGGTAACTAGCTCATCTTATTAGCGTGTCGATCCTCTGGGGCTGAGGGCCTTGGAGCATGTGTTCTTTATAAGAGCTGACAATTTCCCCAGCCCTGTTAATCCAAATGCCTGAGAGCTACTAATATAGTGGCTATTCACATTTTTATTAGGGCTGAATGCCAGAGATCTCACGGCCAAATCTCATTGCCCTCATGGACCGATCATCGAGAACAGTTGCTATGGTAACTGAAAAGCCTTACACCCAAGTGCCCTTACACAAATTGCAGAATATGAACTTATTAATTCGATTAGTGTTCATTTCAGTCTTTTATGTAGATTCTGCTTGTGGTTTGGCCCTCTCCAGCTGATGTATCAAAGGTCACACAATTCTCAGGCTTCCTGCATGAACTCGTAACAAGTGCCCTCCACCTCACAATGCAGGATGCAACCTTTAGGGGGGCATTGCAGCTTGATCGAGTGTAATTTAATTGTTAGCTGCTTGGAAATGCTTGTAAGTAGACCAAGATTACAGGAGATAAAGACACAATGTAATTTAATGATCTGAAATGTATCCACAGTTCTCTTTGAATACCTGTACCTGTACCTTCAGGATACATTTCTATTTAATACATGTCAAGTCAATGTTAAAACAGCCGAGGTTGACCAAAGTGTTTTTAAACTGCTTAGTATTGAAAATGCTTTGGAGAATTTCTATGCAATGAAAGACAATATCTCTCTGTGTTTTATATCTGCTACATAACACACAATACTGCATGTTCCGACACACCCAACACATCCAGATTTAAACATGTCAGTCTTTACAAGGACGAGAAACAACCGCAGCTCAATGATATGTCGTTTTTATTCACAACATAAAAGGGAAAGTTTCTCAGGCAACAGATTCAGTCTTGCATCAGCTAAGGCTAAAAAATAAGACTTAGCTGCTACTGATGCAGCTCCTACTAATAATAGATGGAGAAAATTTACATATTTTATACTCAAATATTAAACATTTTGATCAAACTTTTCTGTGTTCATGTTTGCTTTACATACCCCTTTTATGCAATGGTGTTTTTTTTTCTATAAACACACTTTGTATGTAAGGATTAGAAACTGTGGCCATCAGTGTTGGTGATAATTTTAGATCAATTTTTACACCTGTGAATCTTTTTTTCTGTGGCCTTGCCTTCTCTGATGCTACCGTGATTATACTGAGATCATACATATCCACTGCCACTAACACAAACTCTGATCATGTTCTTCCCTCTCCAGGTGATTTCCAGTTCTCTGTATCGTCTGATGATAACTCCGAGTTCTGGCTGAGTCCTGATGAGAGCCCTCTCAATGCCAGACTGCTGGTTTATGTAGGACAGGTAAGAGCTGAGCTTGTGCTGCAGTCTTGTATAATATCTGAGCCACAGAGAAAATCACTACTCTAAAATCCAAAAAGGTCCCCGCATGCTTTATGCTCTCTGATTCTCAGTGAATTCAAATTTTCAGGACTATGACTACAGTCTCTGGTTTTTAGCAACAAGCTTTTACTATGGGGAGTTATAGGATCACCTGGGGCCTTAAATAGTTTCCAACTCCTCAATGTCATGACTTAAATAGAAAAAAATACATTTGTATAATATATACCCCAGGGAAAGAGGCGCTTCCCCAGTACATTATGTGAAGAGAATCCAAACCCATACGATTTGCTGGGTTAGACTCTTAGCTCTTAATAGCATCCATTCGCTTCTTTCCTAGACAACCATGCACGGAATGACAGATTAGATGTAAGAAAGTATACTCTAGGTTTGTTGCTTTAAAGGGGATGTAAGAAACTGGATTATACAGGCTTTCAAAAAAGCACTGACCATTGGCCAAACAGCCGACTAGTCACTTAATTACAGCCGGCTCATTTTTCCTAATGTTGATTCTAATAGAAAAGTTCGACTAACAAGTTGTGACTCGCTTCCCCTGTACATGTTTGAAGCTTTCACCTTCACTAGAGCCATTATGATCTGTAAGGGTCAACCCCACCGCTCAGTGTGTGAGTGTGGCGGACATGAGAGCTCTCAGCTAATTGCAGACTTAAGTGTTTGAGAAATATGAGCAAGATAACTGCAGAGAAGAGGAAGAATCACATTTTACTGCACAGAGATGGTCATCATCATTACCATAATACTGGCTGCTTCAGAAAACACCAGATACCTCCTTTTACGTCATTACATTTCCACCACAAATTGTTGTTTTAATATTCACCAGAATGCATGAAATTAATGTTTGAATGCCCAAAATCTCACCACATCAAACAGTAATCCTTCAGAATCATACCAGGTTAACGTTTAATCAAATAATGCAAATGATCTCAACCCGGGAATTTGATAAACTTCACAAAAGTCAATCGTTTGTCACAGTAAGATTAGCTTTCAAAAACTTCCTACCTCAAAAAACTGTGATAGTGCTATTTATTCAGCTAATGAGTGTTACAACTTGTGAGAGAAAAGGCTTAAATTCCAAGGGAAGAAAAATGTGAGCTAGCTAGTGATTATTTAGTGAATATATGACAAGGTAAAACTACACATTTGATAACTTATTTTCCTAAAGCGAAGTCAAAGAAGCTTTCGGTAGCATTCAGCCAATCTTTAGCTAACATTAGCATCAGAGTTTCCCTATCTGTTACATTTTCTGATGCTGATCAGTTAAGAAGCTGAGAAATAATGATGCATTAGGCTCCTAAAGGTTTATAGGACTTGCATTTGAGCCTCCCAAACAGCTGAGCGTGACGTCAGAAGAAAATGGACGCTGTGTGAATTTCATGAATTGCTGTGATTTGACATCCATGCTGAGACAGGTTTTTAAAAAGAGCAGTGGGCCCTGACCAGACGACAACATCAACCCTGTAATTCACCTGCGCTCATCTGAACAGCAACAGGAGTGACACTGAGCTATTTGACCTTGCTGGTCTTTGGTAATCATCTGCGCGTGTCATGTCATCCTTGTAACTCTCAGGCTATCACTCACCTCCAACACACAGCTCACAAAACAGCCGACTTAAATCCTCCTGTAGAACATCCTCTGAGAAATGGTTTCCTTTTCCATCTATCCTTGAAGTAACCTCTGCCAGAAATCAAATAGAAGTCAAACTGTGCTGCTGCTGCCTTCGCCAACAAAGTTTTCTGGGTGAAACCTTCAGACAATTTTAAGACGTAAAGTATGCATGAAGCTGCAGAGTGTTTGAACTGCATCATATGACTGGTCCGGGCAATATGTAGAACGACTAAAGGTTCAGCTATGGAGCCATCTGTATTCTAACAGGATGTGAGATGCCACCAGGTTCTGTTGAAGCTGAGATTAATTAGCGGGCAGCGAATATTGATGTGACATTTAGCAGTGGAGAGATATCATCGAGGTAATGGCAGGGGACCAGTGCTATGGCCAGGGATCATTCATTCTGCCACAGGCTGACAGACAGGCCTCGCTGGCTGACCCGACCTCAGAGACACATCGTGTTTCACAGATCAAAATCTGACTCTCAGCTGTGTTTCTCATTACATGACCCATCTGTCTGCAGGAGTTCAGGGGACAACTTTTCTTTTATTTGTATCACTCTTTTATAAGTTAGTATTTGATATTCAGTGTATGTTGTGGTCCTTGCATATCAGCGATATTATGCTCCGAGAGGATGACTCAGTGCTTTGTTAATATGAAAAGAAGACTAACTGTCTTCCTTTTCAACCTTAAACTCTTAAAATGTCTTCTTGTAAATTTAATATGAATAAAAATGAGATAATTACAGGTGTTAATTGTTGGAAATAGATGATAATTAAGTGAACACATTATGTGAAGGCCACCTATCTGTTTGAATATTATTAAACACACTCACAGATAAAATGTTGTTGGAAAAAGGTCTGAGCTATTTAGCTAGTTGTAAAAGTGGATGGATCTGTCTGTGTTTGTTGTAATGTATCTCCAATGTTAAAATAATCTGATGATTGATTTGTATGCAGTGAGTGGAATCTCATTATTTTAACTTAAACTTTTACAGTTTTGTTTTTTTAGTTTTGTATTTTAAAGGCTAAAGGTTCAGAAGTTGGAACTTTGATGGTTCTGGAAAATATTTGTTAATGTTTCTTTTTTTGTCACTTTATTGCAAAAGTCATAAACAGTCATCATTCAAAACAGTTACCTCAGAATGCGTTGTAGGTGGGAGGGGGCGGGGTTTGCGCTTTACTGATCTTTAGATTTCATGTACCTGTACAGTCCATCAAGTCTTTCTTTTGGATACATATTGTGTACTTCCTGTAGGTCACCTCTTAGAAGATATGTATATTCTTCATTGTCTAAAGGTTGTTCTATAGTTAAAAATAATATTTTAGGTCTAGGTGGATGTTGTTGTTTCCACGTCCTTGTTATCTGCTTCATGGCCGTCACTCGCAAAATGTTAAAAAGATAAATATCAGCAGCGTTTATTACCTCCAGTAAATTGATGCCCAAATAATGTTCTACCTCTAAATGTGTATTTAACTGAAAAATGAACTTGAAAACTTTATTTACCTCTTCCCAAAATGATAATAAAACTGGACATTTCAAGAAGTCAGCATAGTTTGCCTCTTGTTCCCCACACCCTCTCCAACAATTGGCTCAGTATGTTAAAGTTTCATGAGGTACTTTGTAAAAATGTAGCTGTTAGTTATTCTGAGGTTTTAAGGATAATAAATCACATTATATATAATCAAAATGTCAAATTTCAACCCCTGACAGGATGTTAAATAAATTAACAAGACTATTAAATCACAAGTGTATGCCTGACTCAGTATTTGTGGAGCTGTATAGTGTAGTTGACTGAATAGATTTAATGGCATGGCTGTATTTCCTCCTCTATGTCCTGACTCACTGCTCTAAAAATACACATTCTATTGTAAAGGATTGCTGCTTCATGTTAGTCCTCACTGTAGTTGTTATCCTGAATAGTGGACTGGCTATATATGGAATGTGCTGCCATGAGACATTTAGCCATGATAGGATGGAAACTAGGGACCTGAACTGTTTCTGTAGAGACCCTTGTCAGCATTTGGTTAGCTTGCAAATCTTTCACCGGCTGTGTCAGACATCTCCTGATACCCCTCAGGACATCTCCACGAAGAGATGACATCATCCTCCAAGGTCAATTTTTGCCTTTCCTGCACGCCCACACACCCACACACACACACACACACACACTTGAAAAGAAAAATGCATATAGAGAAAGTTGTCTACTTAAGCCTTTTTTTAAAAACCTGATTCACATGTAGCTACTTTAAAACATACATCAAAGCATTTCTCAGAAAGTGAAACTCGACATTGAGTCATGGCTGGTTGGTCGTTTTACTCCCTTATGCACACCAACTCATTTTGGTCATGTCTTTAGAGGGAGTGGAAATATCTAATAAACACACTCTCCTTGGTTCTGCTGGGACACTATCCGTGAGCATACGGATGTAAGTAATGTGGCTGCGGATGATGCATTGTCCCCTCTTGGCATTAATCATATTTTACAGCTAATCCGTAATGAGATTTTCCTTCAATCAGAATGTACAGACAACTCCCGCAGAGCTTCCCCACGGAACCAGACGAGGCTTGTCTGATATTGAGAGAGCCTTTTAAGTAGTACAAAGATCTAGTGTGCGTCTACATTCATGACTTCTGTGTGTTCATGCACTGCTGAGTTTGAGCAGACACATGCAGGTTTCAGATGTATGTCATACATGTTGTGATACCTGTTCCGTCTGGTTTTAAGGGGTAGACACAGGGAAACAAACACACATTTGGAGACAGGAGACCGAGTCAGAGAGGTGTAATCAATATGAGACTTAACAGCAACAGGAGCTGTACTCGGTCGTAGATGGGAAGAATTTTATCAGAAGAGTTGTGAAGAAACAGGCTTACTGTAAGTGCCCTAGACAGTTTTTTTTTTCATGTTGTTTTCATCGCTTGGAATATTCTGGCTAGATGACGAGCTAGATGGGTTGATTTTAACTGCCAAGGTATTTAATATGCCCGACTCACCGCAACCGCAAAAAGGAATGACTGCCGTATAAACAAGCCAACGATGGTGAACGGAGGTAACCGCCATAATGTTCAGACAGACTAAAAGGCCACTGCACTGGTACCTAAACCAAAAGTAACTACGCCCCTTTGGGAACATTTCGGCTTACAGTCAAATGAAAAAAGGATTTGTCAAATCTGCGCCAAAAAGATCCCTGCGAGGAAACACATTTAATTTGAGCTCTCACCTCATGAATAGTATCTGACCCACAAGATTATTTTGATTGTGACTTTTACCTATTTTATAATATTTTTGAACAACAACGTTGTGACAATCAGTAGCAGACCACGGAGCAGTGTGCATGCCAGCAGCAGAGTGCAGCAGACACTACATAGCGCCTGGTGCTGAAAAACAGTAGTTTGTTTTTTAAAAACCTGTGCAAAACGATTTGGCTACAGAATACATAATGACAGGCTCAGTACTTTATGTGAAAAGCAGCTCAATTGGCCCAAAACTCAGTGAGGTTTGTGCAGCGTATCAGCTCGTGCGTTCTCTCTCTATCTCACTCTTTCTCTCTCTTTCTCTCAATTTCCTACTCTCTCTCTCTCGTCAAGTTATGTATTCTGTATCCAAATCGTACTGTACAAGTTCTTAAAAAACCAATGGCTTGGGCTTTTTTGTAGGGAAAAAGCTCAAGAGGAGGTGATTCTGGTGATATCTGTTGCTGCTGTGACAGTGCTTCACTTCAGCAGCAGGCGCTGTCTACTGTCTGCAGCTCTGCTCTGTTCCATGGCCGGATCGTTTGTCTCTGTCACTTTTTGTCACAACATTGTTGTTAAAAAAGTAAAAGTCATGTTTAAAATACTGGCAGGAGAGTTTATGACCCGTGATTCATAAAAAAATGTGCTTATTACATAGAAAAAAAGGGGGCTCTGTTGAGCCTCCCACAGTGGAAATTCCTTCATTGAGAGACCCCTACTCGACTCAGCTTCCACCTCTTTGCTGGCTTATTGATCAGTCAGAAGTTAGTTGGAGGAAGCATTTCCAATATGGCCACAGCGGTTGTTGAGCTTCAAAAAGCCTCCCCAAAAATGAATGTTTGACATCACTGTGACTACGTCCATGTTATATACAGTCTATGGAAGACATTTGAATCAAATTTAAAAGGTCAGAAAAGGTGAAAAAAGGTGTGCACAATTAAATGAATGATGAAATGAATGAATGATTGAATTCTATTAGTTCGTCTCAGTTTCATAATGCTGATGTTTTATGCTAGTTGACATTCATGCTGCCATGGCTTACTAAAACGCTTGCTTATGAATCCATTAATGAAGTTGTTCACCATACCTGTGCTTTTCTTCTACGACAATTCAGAACGTCTGTTATAAAAAAAAGACAGATTTAGCTGTTTTTCAAACCCTATTTTGGGACAGATGTTGCCACCTGGCATGTAGAAACATCTGTCCAAAAATAGATAAAAAGCATTTTGGAATGAAAACCATGACAAGCATATAATGAGTTACATCTTTGTTGAAGTTCCAAGTCGAATCTTTCTGCCTCCATGCACCCAGTAATCCATTTGGAAAGACATGAAAAAGAAAAAAAAAACAGGGAAGAAATTGGATGCCCTCAAGATTAAAATTTCGAACCTGTGTGAGACGGGCAATCCATCAAATCGGCACGTCTATGTCTGCTTGTCTTCCTGTTGCAGTTATTTTAGTGAGTGCAGAATGGTGGATTCAAACTAGTCAAACAGATGCACAATGTAAACACAATACAATAAAAACATGATTTGAGGACAATTGTGACAGAGTACCAAACTCAAACCAGTTTGAAGAATCTGCAGGTTGAATTCATGTAACTTTACAATGAATGCCAAGTGGAGACTGCATTGAAGAGAATCAGGAACTTTTCTCAGACACAGTGCAAACATGATCCCCAGCTGAAGGGCCAAAGTCTTGTTTCTTAATGAGACAAATCCACCCAGGGGTCACAGTCAAAACAAAGACTGTTTTTTACTTTTTTAACATCAAGTTAATTGCAATTAGAGAGTAGTCCCCCTTTGTTGTGTAGACTGAGGTCACATTGCTGCAGTGGTAATGTTTTTCAAGTCCTTTTATATCAGTTAATGAGTGACCCCTTTTCTTCATCTCATGGCCTAAACAATTACAGCAAGACTTAATTTATTGGTTCACTTTGACTCCATGCACTGTTGAGAAATATTGATCTTATTCATCTGTGGACATGTCTTACTTTTTAGTCCTTCGAAATCGTTTAATCCTTTAAAAGTTTCAAGCTCGTTCTTGTGTGCGTCATCTTCATAGAGTTCATTTTATTAAAATAATTTATCAGACTTGCAAAAATAGAAAAGAAAGATTGTCGGCCGTCGGTCCTAGTTGGACCGTCGGTGAGCGGTCATGGCCCTATTGTTTGTGGTGTGTCGGCAGCAGCGGTCAGTGAGAGGAATCTCTCTGATTGGCTGTTCGGAGGTTTCATTTATCTCCAGCTCTCGACACAGATTCGGGAAAGCCCCTTGACCATGCCACTATAGTATCCATGCTTTCACCCATTATTGCAGTTTCTTCTTATTTGCCAACTCCGCCTCTTCTTTTCTTTTTCCACTGTGGGCTGACACAACAGTGCCATTTTCAACTTTTTTGAGACATTATTCTCGATTAGAAGTACCTATAATACGAGTTGTACAGCGGCGTGAAAATTGTCTTCTTGTATCATAACAGCGCACTACCGCGGCCTGCTGGCACGGAGAGTTATTTCCTCTCCCGCATGCACAGAGCATACATAGTGGTTGGCCGTCGCCTGTAGTCTTTGCGGTTTGTTCTAGTGCAACTTTTTGGCCAAGACGTGAGGCGGCCTTCGTCGCCACTAGTTCTTTGCCGTCTGCTTGGTGTGTCAGGGCTTTAAAGGGATCATGATGAATTTTTTTCTTATTGGTGTGTCATGAATGCCCCATAGGAGGATGCTTGCACTAGTATATGTAAATGTAACACAGCCATAATTAATGTTATTAGTTGCCTTTCCTGTCATGGCATGTCCTGACACAGCAAAATGTCTCTTAAATAAATGAATGAGTTATAAGCAGGGATTGTTTGAGCTGAGAGATGTTTGAACAGGAAATGAAAAGGTTTCAGTCCTTAAGTAAGTCAATGCTGCCAAATCACTCTTTAAAACTGTTTTAGTTTTATAATAAAGGCTTTTATGTGGCTTCCTATATGTTAATAAAATAGCCATTGTCTTTAAGTTACTTAAAGTGTCACTGGAATTTCAGCCAGAATTAATCAGATGGGTTGAATAGCAGTTTACTGTATCAAATGTATCAAAGAAAAACACCAAAAACAGTGGTCTGCTTTATTTACCTAGAGTTATGTTACGCACCCACAAGGTACAAATCTAGAGTCTTTTCACTGGTAGAGCTCGATTGTGACCTTCATTCCTATTATTAAAAAAAAATATATTCTCTCAAACATTTCTCCAAATGTCAGTGTTGCTGTTTTCTTTCAGACATGCTTCTAAAATGAGGTATTTCAACCAGAACGAGTGTGCAGGCCTGACCCCTCACGCTTCACATCTTCTCACAGCATGTCAGTGTGTCCTCATGTCCTCATGCACATGCTTGAAAATCATGTGAAAAGTGTTACTGAAGGACGAGTGTCGCAGCTTGAATTCAGTTGAAAAACCACACTGAAGGCGAGACGGAAAAAAAAAAAAAAAAAGATAACAGCACTCTGAAGTTATATCACAGCTGAGCTGTTTTTCTATTACTTCTCTCATATTGAGAAAAAAAAAAGAGTTTATGTAAGAAAAGGAGTTTATCGAGAGAGGGGTAATGTCTCCACAGCTCCATTACACCCTCTTATTTGGTATATTTCTGACCCTCTTTGTGTTCCACTTCTCAGTGTTTCAAGGCCAGTGGCTATCTGAAATGAGTTTTCTTGAGGTACCTGCATATGTGGGTGAAGTTCAGACAGAGACTGAGAGTGTTTGTGTTTGTATAATAGAGGATAAAGATAGAGGTTACATCAGAGCATGCTCCATGTATACCTGGGTTGTTTGTGTCCTTCAAGTTTTTGAAATTAAGTCCCCAAGTTCCCTGGCATATTTCTCTAAGGAGACTTCAGTAGTAAAAGTAAACTGGGGCAATATGTAAGTGAGGAGATGTGTATTAAGACGCAATAAGTGTGTGTGTGTGTGTGTGTGTGTGTGTGTGTGTGTGTGTGTGTGTGTGTGTGTGTGTGTGTGTGTGTGTGTGTGTGTGTGTGTGTGTGTGTGTGTGTGTGTGTGTGTGTGTGTGTGTGTGTGTGTGTGTGTGTGTGTGTGCGTGCGTGCGTGTTTTTTTGCCCCTCATGGCTCCCTGGCATCTTCCACCTGATTTACCTCCCGCCTCCTCTGGTGAGGAGATGCTGCTCTCAATAAGCAATGAGTCATTGTTCACTGGGAAAGCATGTGTGTGTGTGTGTGTGTGTGTGTGTGTGTGTGTGTGTGTGTGTGTGTGTGTGTGTGTGTGTGTGTGTGTGTGTGTGTGTGTGTGTGTGTGTGCGCGCATTCTTCCTGTTTGTGCTAGCCTACCTTGAGGAACATCTGCCATTTTCATGGGAAAGAAAACGATGGACCTGCTTGTCGTTTGTCCTTGTAACAATGTCTTTGATCCAGACTCTGTTCACATACAGCTGATTAACCACCTGAGAGAGGAAACAAGGAAACAAGAACCTTTTATGACACAAAGTTAATTGTGTTTATCTCATTGATACATACAGTATGTATTGTAAAAAACGAAAAGCAATTTATCTTTACTGCCTTTTCAGATAATCTAAGTCCTCCAAACTACTGAAAGGAGATTGATAAATGTTGAGGGCATTTTGCAGGGAGTCAGGCTTCAGACAGACGGGCTCAAGGCCTAGGTGAAGAGTCATGTAGCTTGGCTCTTAAGGCAGCATTTATATCTTTACATACGGAATTAAGCAGCTTGCATTAGACATTGTCATCCTCTGTGGGCATCATCCTGCACTCTTCACAGGTGTGTCTGTACAAGTATAGTTTAAGACAGAATGAATAGGATATTTTAAATACTGTGAGTTGTGGGTCAAAGATTTATCTGAGTCGATTAATCACACTCTTACATCATATGTCACTGATCATAACCCTAACCCAACCATACAGAGATGTGCTGATTTACGTTCAAATTTGGATCAGATACAGCCATAAAAAAAATAAAAGAGACACACATCGGAGAACATGACAGCTACTTTGTGTCTTTACTTTGAGTCATTTTAGTCATATACAGACAGAACCCTCCGGATTTCTTCATAATAAAGTCTGTCAACGTTGTTTACCCGCGTGCTTGTGTTAGTGCATGAACTGTACCGTGCCGAAGCACACCTCCGAAGCGTGCCATGGCCAAAGAAGTGTACTGTGCTTTAGCACGGTATGGAGCAGTCCCACTAGTCAAACAAACTGGACTTAAGGGATGAAGCATGCTTGGGCACGGTACCGCGCCCTTACATGCATTGTTGTACAATCTTTCCCGTTTATAAAATCTGCTCCTGTCACTATTTCAAAAAACATTGATGAAGAGGGAGCGAGACAATCAGAAAGAGGGGAGAGACAAGCAGCCTTGTGCAGAGAACAGAGGTACACAAAATTTAAATGTGGAAGCTAGGAATGACATCCTAACAGGGTTATGCTGTTATTCATAGAGTTTCAAAAAATATCGATTGACAGCCCTAATTTATGTACAAGAAATGTTTAGAAGTGAGTGTCTGAATTCATAACTTATAGGTATCATAAGCAGTACATTGCACTGGGCAAAGTCATTGCATGTATCACAATAACTAGCCCCGTTATAAGATTGAATAGTCTGTAACACTAAAAGTTTTGATGTTGAGGTAAAAAAGTGTGATGTGATTTTGGTCCAAGTGACTATGTCAAAGGTTTGAGCTAGTTTACTCTTGTAAGTCAGGTAGCATCAAAGCAGATCTACTGTAGTAGAACAGCTTGCTGTAGTGATGCTTCATCTTTAGGTGAAGAAACAAAAGCAGAAGACTAAACAAGCCTGGATGAAAAATGGTGATGGAGACACTCTAAACAGGTTATTAATCATCCTCATTCAAACCTTTAGTATTAAACAGGTTTTGTATTATTGGGACATCCCCTTCCTGATCATCTGTGTTTAGTCCCAGGAATAGCTGAACCATGGATAAATGATTCCTAAGATCCTGTAGTTTGAATCCAAAATGAGTTCCTTTGAGTTTAACAGGTCAAAAGCATCGTTTCCTTAAATATAATCCATATCAACTTGTCATGATATTTCACCTCTTTTTCTTTGACTGTGTCTCATTTCTCGTCTGAATCATGATTTTAATGATTACGTGTCAGCCTGTTTCACTTATCCTAGAATAATTAACAGCTGACTTTATTTGGAGTCATCTCTTTATAACGTGTCTGGCTGAGATGAATTTTTTTGCGGCGCTGCTTCTGTCGTCTGATCGCTCTCTTTTTTTATCTGAACAAACTCTTACCACGGAAACAATCCACTCAAAGGGAGAATATAAACATATGAGCACAGCGACTGGAGACATTTTCAACTCTGTTGTTTCACAAGTTTTCCATTTATATTCAGTGCAACACTTTTAGTTGCATCTTTTTTCTTTTAGCTTGAATCTACTTTGTAATACTTTGGAGTTCTGCTGAGATGCCTGCTTTACTCAACCATTTTTTAAAGTACTTAACAAAAAGTTGGCCACTTCTGTTAAGAAGAAGTCAACAGCACTTTTCAGTTGTGAATCTTTTGACAACTTTTATATAAGCTTCTACGACACATCTGTGATGCTGTGCAAAACATAATACAAACTCCAAGCTGTCTTCTATAAAAGAGAGTCTGTGTTTTTATTTATTTATTCAGAAGACAAGTTATTACAACACGCACAATGTGACACAGAAGAACATCACAACAATAAAAAGCCTGGATTTAGAATCGGGAGTATCGTGAGTGAAGTGGATAATTAGTTCTTGCAGTATTTAGTATTTACAAGTCACAGTGCTGGTGTTATAAATAAGCAAATATACGTCTTTAATTAAGCTGTCTGGCCTCAAAATGTCAAGGTTTCAAGTACTGACAAAAAAGGATTTTAGCATAGCAGTATCAATGTTGAGCTACATTCTTTTTTCCACAGACTTTTTTATGTACGAACCAGCAAACACGTGATATATAGAGAGTGACTGACAAATTAAATGTTTATCTATGTAGGTTAGCAAATCGTGTTTTAGGATGGAGTTAAATAAAGTCCATTCCTCACAAATGTATTGGACCTTGTGGAAAACACACATTTTTAATTGAATTTGTAATATTTAATTTTACATACTTTATTAATCGCTGAGGAAAATTCTGGTTTTAAACTTTTTTATTGAGAGACATGCTTCTCACACAGGCCCCGAACTACACACATGCACACACGACCTGTGGACATGCATTAGTGGAGAGATGTCAGAGTGGGGCGGCTACACACTGCTACACAGGGAGCACACCAGAGCTGTTGGGGGTTTGGTTACTTGTTCAATGGCACATCAGCACTCGAGAAGTGACACTGCATCACTCCAGCTACCAGACCAACTTACATTTTTTTATGGTCCGCTCTGGGACTTGAATCGGCCCAACCCAGGTTCCTACTGACTGAGCTGCTGTCATTTGAAAAACAAGTAAAAACACAAACCATACACACACGTACTGTACACTACAACCAGTACAGCAAAATAAATGAATACACAAACAGACGCAGACATATACACAGCAACACAAACCTTGAACACGTAAGACCTTGAACAGGCATTTACCCAGACCCACTAACACTCACTGAGTGGATATCTTTATGGATGGGAAGTGCATTACACAATGCATCAGTCATTTTGCATGTGTTGTGGAGTACATCTGCTTATGTGAAACATTAATAATATAGAGCCTTTAATGGCTCCAGAGAAACTGTGTTCTATTGTATTTTATTAGCCTCAAATGATGTAGATAGATAGATATGTAGATAGATAGATAGATAGATAGATATGTACTGTAGATAGATATGTACTGTAGATAGATAGATAGATAGATAGATAGATAGATATGTACTGTAGATAGATATGTAGATATATAGATAGATAGATAGATAGATAGATATGTAGATATATAGATATGTAGATAGGTAGCTAGATAGATAGATATGTAGATAGATAGATATGTAGATAGATAGATATATAGATACGTAGATATGTAGATAGGTAGATAGATAGATAGATATGTAGATATGTAGATATATAGATATGTAGATATATTGATAGATAGATAGATATAGATATATAGATAGATAGATAGATAGATATGTAGATATATATAGATAGATAGATAGATAGATAGATAGATAGATAGATAGATATATAGATATATAGATAGATAGATAGGTAGGTAGGTAGATAGATACTTTATTGATCCTGAGGGAAATTCAAAGAAGAAAAAAGTGAGTTAGAAGGAAATCAGCCTACTTATCTCTGTTACTCTGCTGCTAGCATAACATTCAGGACTATCCTGTGTCAAATATATCCACCCTCATACTACTGCAATGCTATTAGTTGAGAACTCTTTTATTTCTTTTTGTCATATTTTCACAGAATCTCTGATGCACACCACTGCCCGAGGACCATCTGCTGTAAAATCAATAAAACATTCATTCTAATTTAAAATTTCTAGATTTTATTTTTCAATGGCAACCCTAAACCTGATCCATCCATTCATAATTTGTCAACTGCATTCAAGGATCATTGACAAAACGATGTTAATGCTTTGGTGGAATCAACCATCACAGATAGTTTTGAAATAAAAATCTCCACCTTTATTTCCAACTCAGTAAATTCAGTTGATCTGAGTGGAGTTCATCTCCTACCTTACACACTTTCTTACATCAACATTCTCTCCCAGTGATTTCACACCTACCGTTCTTTATTTTTCTGAGCCGGAGGACGAATCTGTGAGGAAAAAATATCAGTGTGGAAATGTACTACAGCAGCAACATGCTGCGGGTTTCACAGTGAAGGCACAGTAGCGGACATTGTGTCCTCCTCCTCCTCCTCCTCCTCCTCCTCCTCCTCCTCTCCAGCCAAATGCTTCACAGAGACTCTCTCAGGCTTTAATTCTGCCAGGGGCCTGATGGTTGTGGACGGACAGAACTGCCTGTTTTTAAAGGTTTTTTTTTCTTCACTTACTGGCTCTCTTCTCCTGCCAGCAAACACATTCAGAGGCAGCATTTTGTGATTGCACGTTCATATATCTGTGTGTGTCACTACGCTGCTTTCTATGAAACCATTGTTGTACCCAGGCTGATGATCAGCAGCCCTCCCCTTCATGTTTTTCAGACCAGATTCAGACCATGAAGTGCAGCCAGCACAAACAATTAAAGTCTCGCCCACTGTGATCTTAGCTTTATTCTTTCATTATGGATCAGCATCAGCAGGGGCCCTAATTAGTTGTGTTGGCTAGCTGTGGAAATGAATGGGCAGTGATGTGACTGTAGAGCTGAAACAGGAGTCCCTGGGGGTCCCGATGAGCCGGCTTCTTGAGTCAGTATTGGCAGGGAGTCACTTTTTCTGATTTCCCATGTATTTACAGCCATAAGCTCGCATCTGTTTGTTCACACTGACTCCTGATTGACTTTCCCTGTTGCTTCAGGCCATATTATCTGGTTTGTCAAGTTATTTTCAGTCAAATTTAAACGGGGGGGGGGGGGGGGGGGGGCATCAGGTTATCATAGCCAGGGATGCAATCATGATCCAGTATGTTTTCTGAATTAAAAAATAGCTTTTAAGGGCAACCTTTTGATATCCTTCTATTTTACACTTCCAAAAAAAGTCACAGCCAGTTTCTTAAAATCACAAACTTAGTCTCTTTTTTTACACATAGCTCTTCAGTTTCAACCTGTGCTCCGACATTTATATTGCTGTACTTATCTGCTGCTCCCCTTTTCTTTCTCTCTTTCTCTCTCTCTCTCTCTCTCTCTCTCTCTCTCTCTCTCTCTCTCTCTCTCTCTCTCTCTCTATCTCTCTCTCTCTCTCTCTCTCTCTCTCTCTCGCTTGCCCTGATCTGTGTCTCTTGTCCTGTGTGTTGCAGCTGGGTACAGAGTGGACTGCTCCGGGCGAGTTCAGCAAGTTCAGGTCCCAGTCCTCCAAGTCCGTGCAGTAAGTACCTTTGACAACCACACACACATTTCTTAACAGCACAGTTATTTGCCTCTCAAGTCAGAACAGAGACCAAAGGAAGGCCTGGCCACAAATAAATGCCACCTCTGGAGCTTCTCTAAGCACTGGTCTTGTGGCTGTTATCAGTGTCTCTCCACCTGTCCACTTTTAACAGTAGGTAGCAGTCTGTTCCCATCATGGTCTGTACGTGGAGCAGTTATCATAGTGTACAGAAATTGATGACTCAAGTGTTCACTGGTGACTTGAAATCAGAAGTATTCTCTCCTTTATATGTGTACGTGTGTGTTTTCTCTCTTTCTCATGACATGACATGATGCGCTCTCAGCTCTCAGAGTATGGATGATCATAGCAGTCTAAAGTCCTCTTCCGCTAAACGTAACATGAGACCTATCAGCTCCTAGCCGATGCATAAAAGCAGCCTTCAGTTCGAGCGCTGATCTGCAGCCAGTTTGCTTCTAAAGCCATTGTTAAGTTGATATGATTTTGCAGCGAGGGAAAAAGGTCCTGAAGAACGGGGCTCATTTTCTTTTGGGCTGCGGCATTTGCCGGATTGGATGGTGCTGCAGAGTGCTGCCTTAAATTATTTACACACACACTGATAATGTGTTTGTTATGAACATTCAGAATATTCAAGCGCCTCTAATCTGTGCCAGTTTAATGAGGACACGAGCAACACAAAAAGAAACAGGATTTGTGTAAAATGTAGAATAAATGTTGAACATTATGTCAGCTTAATGCAGCGGATCATGAATAAAATGTGCCACACTATTATCATTATCATATCATAGGTTCATTAAAAAATACAACTGGTCAAAGCATGCACTTGGTGTTATTAATATAACGATGATAAGAAGATATTGTGTTTCCCACTGTGTCACAATGCACACACAGTATGACAAATCAAACTTAAGTCACATGCAGGGCATTTTACAGATATATACTTCATTGTTGTTTAATATCAAAAACACAACTTTCGGTTGGAAGTCTCCATTGCTCCACAAAATGTGAATGTGGCATGCACACAGATATATGTATATAGATTTATACACATGAAATAACAAAAATACAATTTGAACAACAGCCACAATGCTGAAAGCTATATTTGCATAACTGTGAAGTGAGAGTGAGATTATTTTTTTTATTATTTTTTTTGCTTTTTTGGACTTATTACTGTTCTACTGTGTTTATACAACACCCTTATTATCTGATTTTATTATAAAGTACTTGAATTAATAGTTTTTTCAAATGCCAGTGTTGCTCATGCAGTAATATGAAAAAACAAAGCCCATAGAGATATCCAGAAAACACATAGATATAATATAAAAGCACAATATTAAAAATAGAATTAAAATAGTTTAACTAATGTTAACTTCATTTTTCTGATGGCAAAGGACACAAAATAATCTCAGTCTTACTGTTTTGGAATTCTGTTTGCCAAAGAGACTGTGTCCGACCACAACAGCGGGAACTTCCCTTGTTGAATGTTGTGAGGATCCTTAAATTAGTCTTACAGGCTGTTGACCTCTTAATGTACGGGTCCTCCTGCAGGGAGACGAGTGGATCTTCACAAGTGGGTCATCCATTCAGCGTTTGCGGATACTTCAGAATCATTCATTACTTAATGTGATTATTTCATCATGACATGGTGAATTATGCTCTTATTGATTTAACCCCCAACACAGTCAACCAGCCTTTCACATCAGCAGGGTCGAAACAAAAGAAACTAGTTACCGTTACTAGTCCATCCTCTCCGTCTTTTGCCTGCTCCACTTTTCAAAAAATGTGTGCTCAAACAGGCCGTTTGGAGATGTTCCCTTTGTGACATCACAAAAGGCAATAACCCCTCCCCCAGGTGGATGAGACTCACACAGCTAGCTGTTTTTTCTGAAAGCATGAGCCACCCAAGCCCTTCCAGAGAGGGGGCGTGGTCAAACACAGCTCATTTGCATTTAAAGCTACGGACACAGAAACAGCCTGTTCTGAGCAGGGCTGAAGAAGAGGCATGATACAGGATAACAAGAAACTTCACAGACATGTTTTGGAGAGCTCTGAGATTTATTTCAACTTGTTGAAAAGTAGTATAATATGTGACCTTTAAAATCAATCCCAGGTTGTTTAGATGGAGTGGCTCCTCCTTGGTCTGCTAAGTTGAGCTGGGTCACTGGTGTGTGCAGTCTGAAAAGTAACTAGATACATGACTAGTTACTGCTAATAGTAGTGGCTTTACTAAATAAAGCGTTACTCCCAACACTGGGGCTGCAGAATATATTTTGGAAGCTTTGAGTTTTAGGACTAGAGTTAAATTTATTTATGATCCAACTCAAAAATATGAGACTTTTGATCCGAACACCCCAGGGAGTTTTATCAGTTTACCTTTTAAATGAAAAAGGGCTTCGTTAAGGTATCCACATCTCTCTCTTGAAAAGTGTAAACTAAGTTAAATGTTATGGTATTATTTTGGTTCTTAAAAACTGATGGAAAGCGTGAAAGTAATACAAATAATTATATATATATATATATATATAAAGGTATCAAAATCTAGTAACAATTGGTCAAGATATAAACACAAAAGTAACAGAAATTGAAAAGAATACTTTATAATAAGCATTTCTCTGTAGCCTGTTTAAACAGTTGTTTATGTAATCATGGTATGTTAATATAAGTCCCCCATATCATTCAAGAGAGACCACGAGTCCAAAGTTGTTGAAATAAATGCAATGACACATTTAATATGTTACAATTCACTTAGCAGACGCTTTTATCCAAAGCAACATTCATCAGAGAGTAAGTACAACACTAATCCATTTATACACCGCCACTGAAGCAATGCGGGGTTAAGTGTCTTGCCCAAGGACACATCGGACATGTTGCTCAGCTGGGGATTGAACCCTCGACCTCCCGGTTGAGAGGTGACGACTCTGTCAACTGAGCCACAGCCGCACTGGCTTGTTGCATATTGAATGTTTTATTGAAATTATTGTATGATTGGGACATTGCTTTGAATCCAGTTTGAATCACTTCATCCCTCTCAGGTCTTATCTTTCTATTTCTCATACTGTATAATCCTTTTTGAATCAGTATATATCCTTCTGATAAGTATAAACATTCAATACTCTGATAAAACCACATATATAAGAAACACACTGTCATCCTTTTTTAAAAATTAGTTAATGTTGTTAACTGTTTGTTATTGTCAGTGCATTGGATTAACCATGCCTGGGTCGCACAGCAGGCACACCAGGCAACAACGCAGCACATGAAAACGAGAAGAGAAGAAGTAGAAGAGAAATAGAGGAGATTCAGGCGGGAAGTTTTTTCTATTTTCTCTCCATGTCTGATAAGCGAGTTGCGTTCTGTTTGACAACAAGAAGACAGCATGACAGAACAAGGAGGTAGAATGTGACAGGCAAATGAAAAAGTCTTTTCTGGGAGAGATTTGGGTACGACACTGTGTGTTTTTTGGCCTGATACTTTGTCTTTTCGGTATAGTGCGTGTTATACTTACGCAGTTTGCATCCACATATATGTTGAAGGATAGATTTGAAAAGCTTGGGCATGTTACTGTAGCAGAACTGTTTACAAGAACATGATTTTATTGTGCGTTGTCACCCAAATAAGATCTCATTCCCCTGACAACTCATACACCAATTGTTGCTCATTACTGTTTTAATTTGACTTCATTTTCTATCCTGATCTGTAAAAAGATGCATTACTCCTGCTGTCAGGTTATGAAATATTGTGCATCAGAGATGAAAAGGTTGGGAGAGCTGTTGGGTTTTAGGAGCAGAAGTGGCTAATGATTGAAGTCAAATCTGTTTTTATTTTACAGATAAAAAACTACCACATGCTTTTGGGGAGCCGTGTCAAAAGCAGCGTGAAAGTGTAGCTTAAGATAATGAGACACAATCTAGTTTGATGTGCCTGTGTGTGGGCGTGCGTGAGAAGATCATATTCATATTTTTGCATGCGAGCTAATTCTTGCCTCTGTGCATTAATCTGCACGGGTTCTTTTAATACCGTGACATTTAGAATCCCTCTCTGCGTCTGATGACTCTACTGGAACATCCCACAGCACGGGGCTGTTTATTTGTCATCTTGCACATGTTCCCTCTGCAGCACGGTGCAACATGCATCCCTACTCGACCTGTTTAAGGCAAATATGCTCCTGAGCGTGCTTAATTGTGTGTGCAGCAGGATAAATTGTTATGCATTCATAAATAAGGTCTTTAAATGAGATGGGATAGAAATTAAAGAGCAAATTAGACGTGCTGACAGATAGCAATTCCTCACAATAAATGCATCAGGGTAAGAGCACAGCAATAATAATAAGCCATTAGGCAGTCTTTAATACCCAGTAATTTGAATTATTTGCACAAAATAAAGAAATACATCGTCAAAATATAAATGTATTTTTAGTAAATGCACTGGAGGCTATTAATCATAAATCCTTTATTCAAGTAGACATTTGAGACTTTTGCTATTCCACCACAAAGCCGTCATTTAAAGCAGCTTGAACAGTGTGTGTGTGCTAGTGTCCCTAGTTGTTATGATATTGGACCCAGAACAGGGTGAAATGGGACAAGGCTGCGGTAGAACAAAGCATAAAAGAATGGAGCTGAATGGTGCAGAGCAGAACACAACCGAACAAAGAAGTGTAATTGAACAGCAAAATGAAGCACAACAGGAACTCCTGCTGTGGCTTGTTTTTTTTTGTGTTTGTTTTTTCTGTCATGCTTTGGACTGCAGTTATTTATCCGTCTCAGTCCATTGGAGCCGGACGGCCGACTGTAGTAGAACTGAGTGAACAGTGACTAATGGCTGCTGCAGTCTTGAATCATATTGTCAGGAATTGAAATTGTTGTTGAGGGGTTCACTTGAAACACTTCACTCGCCTGTTGGAGGCCTCCATGTGATGCAATCAGAGGCTACTCAAACCAGCAATATAGAGCCACACACCCACACACAGATGTACACACCCACGACCACACAAAGCCCTTATATACTTATAGTATGTCAGACCTAAACACTGTGCAGTTACCTGCCTGTCTGTGGTTACGTTCAATCATGGATGACTCAAACTACTATTTTCAGGTGTGCCTCCCTATTCCACATTTTTAGCATCAGCCCCTAGGCTAAAGAGAAACAGGACATGTGGGGAGATGGGGATGTGGCGAGGGATGTGGCGAGGGATGTGGCGAGGGATGTGGCGAGAAATGTAGCCTCTGTCCATGGTGCTAAACAAACACCCCAGCCCTTTCATTGTCTCAATCTCTGTCTAAGATCTTCTCGCTCTATCTGTTGCTTCTTTGGTGACTTAAACTGTGGAGTAATTTGAAGTTGCAAAGGGCCAAGAGCAGGGGAGTGTCGAAACTTTTGTAGGAGTGGCATGAAGTATGTGCACACACACAGATCTTATCGCACAGATTTAACATTTTTGTTTGAAATGTTATTTTTGAAAAATACACAACAGGTTGGCAACACAACAATCACAACTGCATGATTCATCCCCCCCCCCCCCCCCCCCAACACACACACACACACACACACACACACACACACACACACACACACACACACACACACACACACACACACACACACACAATACCTGCTAATAGCCAAAAGAGCAGCCTTCTTGTTTCTGGGATGTTTGAAAGCTAGTCCTAGATTGCATTTTAAATAGATGGGACGGAGAGGAAAGTTCAAGCAGTACACCTGTTTGGGAGATCTGCTAGTCATCCCCACCACCTGGCCTAGACCACCTGGTGGTAATGATGTGTGTGTGTGTGTGTGTGTGTGTGTGTGTGTGTGTGTGTGTGTGTGTGTGTGTGTGTGTGTGTGTGTGTATGTGTGTGTGTGTGTGTGTGTGTGTGTGTGTGTGTGTGTGTAAAGGAGTTTACTGAATCAAGCTAAGAAAGCTAGAACACTCTCTTTCTGTCTAACTTTCACCGTCAGCATTTTCCAGTCATTCAGTTTGTCTGATGATTACATGTAAATCCCCCAAAAGTGTAAATATGTGGATATAAGATACAGAATCAGTATTAATTTACAGAAAAAATAAAGTTTTAAAGTTTTAACATTGAATTTGTAGCGTTTGTACTTCTTGTTTCTGTGATGTGTACATTGATTGTTTAATAAATAGGATCATCAAATGATCGCGTTTGTCTAACCTTTTACATTAAATCAAACAGAAAAGCACCAACACTCAGTTATAGTGATAATCAGTATGTTTATCAATAGAAAATTATTAGAAATAACCCATTTTGATATCCATTTATTGTCTAACTATTTCAGAAGTGAACTAAACATTTGTCTTTTGTAGGTAACAGTTTGTGTTTGGAACTGAAAAGGCATTTTTAGATCCACAAAAATGACAGAGGGGGAAAGGTATTGATTATATAAATTGTAACTGCAGCCCTACCATTATTCAAAATACTGGACAACCTGTTGTACATTCAAAAACAAGCCTCTAACCACTTAAACTAGAGCGAATCGCAGCAGGAGGCGTCAAAAACCTCCGCCCTCTTTGATGGCACTGAAACCTGTTGTCATGGTTTTGAACATAACACCTGTGTCAGCTTGAAAGCTTTCCCCTTTTGTCAGTCGAACTCTTTGTCTCCTCCTCTGCTCATATACCTGTGAATTGAGTTTGGCAGTCTCCGCTGGGTGCTGTCACAGCATGTGCGAGGAGTGACAGAGAGGGAGTGTGATGATCTACCCAGATAACCCCGTCAACATCACCCCTGCTCTCCGACACAGCTTCATGAAACCCAGCTGATGAGACAACCAGGGCATATCCACATTTTACAAAATTCTTTAAAATGAGTTGCATACAGAGAAGTCATTATTTATGTCAAGAACTTTAGAATTGTTTGAGCTGAATCAGACATGGATGAATTATTATGAGTAAGTTCAGGAAGATAGCTTGTCTAGTCAAGAAGAGCTAGTTCAGATCTCTGCTGCTCGAATCTGAAGATAGAGAAGTAAATGTATCACATAATCTAACAGTTTAAGACTTTAGAACTGATCACAAAGTTATTGTACTTCAGTAAGTAACACTTCCTTCATGGAAGTAACCATTTATTGTCAAATAAATAAAGTACTCTATCTTCTCATCAAATGGATATGCACTATGCTTGGCATTGAGGGCTCTGCTCTTAAGATGCTCCCTGAATAAGCCAAGCAGCATACAGTATGTGGGGGCTTTCCTGGGAGGGTAATGCAAACCCCCCTTTTAGATCAGGCCAAGAAAGGAAGAGGCTGGGGTGGTGGAGGCAAGCAGAGGGGGTTGTCAATCAAAAGCCAAACTAAAATAATCCAGTAAAAAAGAGAAAACACAAAAGACCACCAGGGTTAGGGGTTATACGATGAACTGACGCAGAATGGAAGTCAAACTTGTAAAGTCATGAAGTTAAAATGCATCTCTCTTCTTTGGTAAGTCAAGTACATCTTCCTGTCAATGGACGTGTGTCAATAAAGTTTTGTGTGCATGAGATCCAGTTTAAGCAGAACTCACAAAGCCTTGCTGTGTGTTTATACCTCAGTTATTAGTTTGGGTCTCGTCTTTGTTAAGCACGCCAGAGTTGCAGTGCTACGCCGCACGCCTCCAGGTGTTGCTCCTCTGCTCGCCCCTGGCTATGAGTGAGGGATTTCAATCTCCTCCTTTCTTACATCTGTGACTTTTTTTTTTTGTATTTTTTTTAAACGATCTACTGCAAGCAGAACTTTTTTCTTCTTCTCTCTTACTTAAGCTGCAGGCTCGTACCTGTCTTGCATCCATAAATGGGGAAAGCACTGGAGGGTCTCCAGACATGCGCATTTGAATAGAGAGGCAAACATGTACAGTAAGAATACATTCACCCAAAACAGGAAGTAACAATCAGAACACATTACATGTATATTTAAATTTTTGAAAAACATCCTTGTCGTTCCTGTAGCACATTAGGCTGTATGTTGGAGTGAATTTTGTTCCATGGATATAAAGAACTATTAAGCTCTTGCTGGATGTGAGTCAAAGTGAGTGATGTCTGTATTTCCCGTGCATACAGACCAGATGAGATTCCAAACTTCAGAGCTTGGTCTGTGGAGTAAAATGATTGAAATTTAAAATTCCTTCTGATGACCTATAACTTTCCGTGGTGAGGAGAAAGGCAGAAGAGGAATGGGTATATATGTGATACCACAGCTGGCATTTTGGACGAGCAGCTTTCGCTTCACAAACTGCTGGAAATGACATTTACGCTGAATCCTCCTCAGACGTGTGGGCGCTGATTCTTCATTTCCTCTTTCAGTGTGTTTGTGCCCTTTCCTTTCAGGAACCTTCTTTATTTCTCCTAACTTTCTCCCCTTCGTCATTCTTCTTCTCGTCTTTCTCTCACTTTCATTTTATGCTTTAACACACTCCGATTTGTTTTCTATACACCCGACTTAACGGAAAATCCTCCAAAGGCCGATAATAGAAGGAAGGAGGGAGTTAACTGAGCTTTTCCCGGCAACAATGAGGGAAACCTAGCCGAGAATGACCAGTTATTTCACTATAGGATCTCTCAGTATCTATAATTGAATCATTTAAGCACTCCTGGCTATTAGCTGGCGCGAAGACTCAAGCATTTAGAGAGAGGAAAGTAAAGTACTTGTGCTCATGGCATCTGAGGAATACTGAATGAGCTTGAAGATGAGCCAAGTGTTGCACCTGCACTGCCTGTTAATATGAATATATTCCCACAAATATGAGCAAATGTTTGCATGTTTCTCTGTGTTTGAGTGTGAATATAGCGACCTTGATGCTAACCTTTCTCCACTCAAGGTAATTGGATAATATTTTGTAGCAGTTGAATTAGAGTGAAGTCGTTTGCCAGAAAGCTGCAGTGACTTCTGTGTCCCGTTTTCCTCCCTCAGGCCTTCAGGCCCGCCATCTGCTTGTGTGAGTGATGGGAGCATGCTGAGACACAAATCTATGTTTGAGTGTGTGTGTTTCTGTGGGTTTTTGTGGCTTATGTCTCAATATCTTTGGGGATGTTGATGCACATCTCTGGAGCTGTGAAAGATGATGGTAGTGGACATCTGATTGGCAGTAATGCATGAGTAAGAGCAAATGGTAACACAGGGCTGCTTCTGGCCAAACGTGATTAAAGACGGTAATGATGATGGACGGTGAGCTTAGTCTGAAGAAAGAAAAAATAAATCACATTGTGAGCAGCTGGGGAATGGATATGTACACTGTTTGGAAATTGACTAAGTGAAAATCTGGATGTATCGAGATGTGATAAGGAGAGATCAATGGTTATGCAGCCACATAATCAGACTTAGAAGGCAACATATAAGGCTTATTTTGTTTTCTTATTTGGTGATTAAAACAAGCCCCTGCAACTTTACAGCATCAAGGCTATGTCCAATTGTCTTTAGCCTTCCCTCCATACACACTCATATATCATCATTTTTGGCAGGAAGTGTGCGGTAAGAAAGTACACCAGGGTTTAAACTTTTCTCTCCAGTTTTTCTTTATGCAGAACTGTTGACATATTTAAAGTGTTTGCAACCAAATGCAATGCTATAAGAGCCTCAGAGTGATTTGACATTGCTTCTTTTCACCTTGCCTTCAAGCATGTGCGTTGAAAAACGATGTAAACACTTGTCTTCTGGTGTTAATAATGAATGTGCTTGGTCCCTACTGACAATGCCATTTTTACCGAAGACAGTGATTTAGCAAAACATTTAATTCAGTATGAAAACCAGTGGAGTCGCGACTATATATTAATTCTAAAAAAAAAAACGGATTAATGAGAATGATCAATGTCAACGCTGATGATATATTCATGTAATAACTGCATTTTCTATCTTACATCTATACATTTTGTGACAGGACAGTGGATAGTGTCAGAAATTAAGAGAGAGAGAGAGAGAGTGGGGAATGGCATGCAGCAAAGGAGCCACAGGTTAGATTCGAACTGTGCAGCCTGTTTTGAAGACTGTAGCTGGGAAAAGTCCATCCATCAATTATCTATACCGCTTTTTCCTGTTCGGGGTAGCGGGGGGCTGGAGAGGATCCCAGCTGTCAACGGGTGAGAGGCAGGGTACACCCTGGACTGTTAGCCAGTCAATCACAGAGTTGACATACTGACACAGACAACCAGCCACACATTCAAACCTACTGGCAATGTAGAGTCACCAACTCACCTAACGAGCATGTCTGTGGACTGTGGGAGGAAGACGCAGTACCCGGAGAGAACCCACGCATGCACAGGGAGAGCATGCAATAGGCCCTGTCCGACGAGGATTTGAACCAGGACCTACTCGCTGTACTAACAAGCTGCAGCCAGCTGGGAAATGTAGTTTTAATAAAATACTTCTCACACAATATATATATTTTTAGGACTATTTCAGCTGAACTGTTAAAAAAAAAAAAAAAAAAAAAAAAGAACAACAATGCCAATGTTAGTCATGCAGAAAAAAACAAGATTAGGCTGTATCCCTGCGTACACACACAACACCGATATACTGCACGATCTGGTAACATGAGCGTGTTGTTTTATGTCAGTGTGTAAGATGTGGATTTGAAAGCCTTGTCCTTTACGACCGCCATTTGCAAATGTATGATTATGTACCTCTAACCTTCCCTACTAGAGAGCTTGTAAATGTACAGTGTTTGACCTTGACACCTTGTGATAATTGTAGTTTTACTTTGCAGGGATGAAACGAGCGTACGCTTCTCTGAATCTTACAAACACTAAAACCTCAGCGGAGCAGAGAATTGTGATCAAACATTTCACATCCTCACATTTAGCAGAGAAGCGGAGGAGACAGGGTGTTAATACGAAACGAAAGTGAGAACAGGGGCAACGTAGAGGCGTAGGGAAGAAAAGGCATTGGCGATAGTAATGCTATGAAGCTATATTAGATAATTACATATGGGGGAATTGGATGCGGTGGGAAGAGGGAGAAGAGGCGGCGCGTAGAAGCATAAGAGGGAAGCGACGGACGAGATACAGGAGAAGAGAGGGAGAAGTAGACGTAGGATGAAGGAGAATAAGGGGGTGGGTGGGGGGGGTGAAGCGAAGTATGGGGATGGTATAAAGAGGATTTATTGAGGCTGCAGGGGAGAGCAGCGTGATAGCTCTCTGATGGATTAGAGGAATGCATGAGAAATGGAGTGAAGAGGGGCAGCAAGGAACGCGAGAAGGAGAAAAGGGAAGTTTGTGTGTCTCCTTGGGGCCGCTCTAAACATTGATATCATTAATGTAGAGAGGAGAGCACTCGTCGGGGCACGCTCTCTTTATTTAAAGGCCACCTGTGGGTGTTGGGGAGGGAGAGAGAGAGAGAGAGAGAGGGGATGACAGTCAGATAGCATTAATGAGAAAGTGAGTTGGAAAGAGAATCAGGAAATTGCTGTGGCTAGCGGCGAGATAAGTGACAAGAAAGGAGAGAAATACGAGAAAAGGAGTGTGCCAAAAGTAGAAGTGAAGTAGTCTGCCGACCATGTCACAAATGCACCGGTTGTGTGTGTGTGTGTGTGTGTGTTTGTGTGCGTCAGTATCTGCACACTGGTCCTTAGGGTGTTTTCCAACCATGTTTTGTATATTCTTTAGACAGACCTGTTTCCTTTGAGAATCCTGTCAGTGAAGATGAAAACACACTCTCTATACGTTCACGCCAAATGAATATTTCATATTTCATATCCCACAGACTTTGGACAGCGTCTGCAAATAGTCCCCTGTCTCGTGTTATCCAGCCCAGTCAACTCCTTTTTTGTCTGCCTATCTGCGTTCGCTCCTATGAAGGGGAAGCTGGAAACAAAGACTCCAATTAGTCAGGCAATTACACTCGCGTTTTGTGTCCTCTACTCATCCTCTGAGTCACATGCTAATAGCTATTCTTTCCTCTTCCATCTCTCATTTGCCCTTTTATGTCTCTGTTTTCTCTCCTGGCTTTGGTGTTCTGTGTGAAATCTTGTCTTGTAGTGTATTTTTTTTACCCTTTCAAGATACAGAAATCATTTATAATTCCCTCTCTGTTTCTGCTGTTCATTTGCTATTTATCGCTCCTCCTTCATCTTTCTTTTCCGCCCTGTCTCTTTGTCTCTTCATCTTTTTCAACCGGAGCCCGCCTTGTCATCCATCACTGGGAGGCTGGTGTGACCAGTGGGCACATGCACACACTTACTCACACACACACACACACACACACACACACACACACACACACACACACACACACACACACACACACACCTCTTTCTTCAAACTTTAGTTTCTCTTTTTTCCCTCCAGTCTTTGAGTGTAATGCTTGTGTTTGGATGGATGGGAAATCTTGAAGCTGGAGAAGTTGTTACAAATGTGTTCCCATCACAACTCTTTATAGCAATGCAAGTTTTCCTTACATTTCCTCCTTCATCTTCATATGGACTCGGCACAAATCCCTATTATCTTCCATGTTCCCTTTGAAAATCGTTCTTTGTCACAACAAACGATGGAATCATGCGGTTAAAAAACAACTGAAATAGCTCATAGCAGACTTCTGCACACAGAAAGTCTCACAGATGTCTCAGCTCCACAGTGGAACAAAATAACTTGAACCTAAAATAAAATTGCCACTGTAATGTCATACAGAAAAACTCCAAAATGACAAAGAAAAAAGGAAATGGAAACAGCTAAACAAAAGGTGACTAGAGACTGATGTTCTGCTTTTTCTTCTCTTTTTTCATCCCCGGCTCGTAGTGTGGTATGATCTTTTAGTTTGTTCCAATCTTCCTCCGGTAGCGTTGATAGGCCTTTCTATCTTCAGCCTGTGTGTGTGTTTTCTTGCATCTTAAAACAGGTAAACAGGTTTGTATTGGCTGAGCTCTCAGTGCCGATGCTCATGCTGCTCTTCTTGTGTTGTTTTTGAAATTCTCTGAACAGTGAGGGGGGCTTGAAGAAAGTGATCCTCAAATGTTGATGGGTGTCTGTACAGTTGATTTTGGATTCTATACATGTAGCCTTCTATGTCTGACATTGTCCATCAGACGTACTCTTAAACATTGTGGCGGCAGACATCTTTCCCTCTGCTCAAACATTAGATTATCCCTCCGATGGATTCAGATTATGGACCGAAATAGACAATCTAATGAAGGATGAGGAAATGTACTGATATATCTTCATATATCCTAAAACCCAGTCATCTCTTCTCTGCCTCCTCTTCCTCTTCCTCCTGCTCTTCCTCAAGGAGGGAGGAAAAGACTGCCAAAAATACCATTATTTGCTCAGCAAGTTAAAAAGAATAGATGTGACTTGTCAACCTAAAATAGAAATTAAAAGAATTGGATGATGTAATTCTCTGTTCTTTTTAAAGTTCTCTTTGGGTTTTTTTTTCAAGCTCTTCTTTTTTGCCTTTAGTTCTCAGGATGGCATGATCTTGATTACTCAATTCCCTCACATCTCCATTTTATTAATTAAACTTTCATGATCCAATCTAATCTAATGGATCTCATTTGACTGTGTGTTGTGTGAGGTGAATGTCAAGTGCGATCTGTTTTCTGTATTTCATGAAGTATGGTCTTTGATGGCTTTATGTTTTGCATCATATGGGTAAAAGGGTGAGCAGGGTGCCATGCAGGAGCTTACAGTGCCACTTAAGTTCTCTGAATGCCGTTTCAGCAGCAGCAGCAAACGGTTGATGTTGCCTATTCATGAGAGAGTGACCTTAGCACACTGTCACTGCTCTCCTGCACCTGCCGTGATTTATTGGTCACAGAACGCTGGGCAGGCTGACGATGTGCCAGAGTTTGTGCGCGGGGCAACACGTGACCGCCCCTTCCCCTTCAGCATTTGCCCTTCGCTTTCAACTTGGTCCACCTCTTCAGGACCAAATACACATAAACACTGCAGAATAAATCCGCACTCTACTTGTAATTCAGCAGTCTTAATCCTTTCATTGTATTTTAGAATGTTGCAATGTGTTGTATAAAGAAAACTTAAAGATGTCACCTTTGGCCCCTTTAATAGACAGCTGGGACTTTTGCTTTTTTTAAAGATGTAAGTGTTCTCGTGCAGTGTGTTGAAACTCTGACTAAACACTGAGTTAAACAATTGTCAATAAAGGAGGAATCGGAGTAAGTTTTCTTCATTTACTGTCACAGATCCTTATTAACATGTTGGTGAAAACTGCAAAATAAAAACAATAAGACATTCATTGTCCCTGTAATAGCTTAAAGGTTACATTTTACATTTACGTGACACATAACTGTTACTTAAACAAACGTTTTCATAAAATAATGATCAATATACTTTCTTTAACATCTCTTTGTTCAAACAAATAACTCACAGCATTGCCTGTCCAATGATTCTCAGTGGATGGCAGTGGATTAGCTCCAGAGCATGCACAATCTGACTGAGCCTGCTGCAGGTCAAACTGAACGAATACCATAATGGCAACACAAAAGATTTAAAGATCGATGTGTTTAAACTCATTCTTACAGTATTACATCATGCGACAAGAGGATAGTTTGTATGAAACATGGAGGTAGTCTGAGTGACATCACCCGTTGGTTTCTAAAGAAGAGTCTTGAAGCCCAATGATGGGCGTTGCCATATTGGAAATGTTTTCTTAACCCAACGTTCAATCAATCTAGCATTACACAAAGAGCGGGAGTGGAGGCAGGAAAAACTCAAAAATGTGCCAACCTGTCAGTCAAATCAACCAGGCTAAACAGCATGAAAACAGATCAGTTATCACAAAGATCTGTACTGTTTTTGCCAATAAGAAAATGAGCCATTCAGACCAAAACTGTTTGGATGACCAGGATGTAAAAATGGGGATCTTAATATGGGACCTGATGGGGATTCCTTGGCCTTAATTGCCAGCCTCAGGTGAATACTCGAGTAACAGCAGTTGTGTGCACTTCCCCATTGGCTTCATTTTACACCGAAGGCTATCCCGTTGGGATAGAAGAAGCAGGGCTTGCCTGTTGTTTTTCATGATATCTGGTGTTTTTGTGGGAGTATTTGTCATTCTGAGCACAGATTGGTTTGATGAGTTTGAGTTTGTTTTTGTGTCAGGAGACAAACAGGAGGAGGGAGGAAGAAAAGAGGCTCAGAAAATCAAAACAAAGAGAGAATCTGAAGAGCAAGCTAGTATACATCTTTATGAATCGGGGGCACAATATGGATATGCAGGAGCCGAAAGACTCCAAAGTTCAGAGTGATGATCAGACTTTGCATGATATGTTACAGGTGTTCCAAAAAACAGTACAATTGTATCCTCATAAGGATGTTTTTTCTTTGGCTGTATGGCCCAGGGTTCAACAAATCGTAGAAGGTGCATGCAAAAACACATGATTTATTCATTTAACAACACTGTGTGTTTGTGTGTGTGTGATGTGAATATGTTTTCAACAACCTTGTGTGTGTTTGGAGAGCTAATGATGTGTGCAGCAGCGCTTGGTTGTCTCTCATTCAGTAACAGATGCTGGCCTATTAACCGAGATGTGTTTTTGATAAGAATAAAGCATTGCCACTGTGTGTGTGTGTGTGTGTGTGTGTGTTGGTGTGTGTGAGTGTGAGTGTGCGTCTGTGTGTGCATGTGTGTGTGTGTGTGTGTGTGTGTGTGTGTGTGTGTGTGTGTGTTGGTGTGTGTGAGTGTGAGTGTGCGTCTGTGTGTGCATGTGTGTGTGTGTGTGTGTGTGTGTGTGTGTGTGTGTGTGTGTGTGTGTGTTGGTGTGTGTGAGTGTGCGTCTGTGTGTGTGTGTGCGTCTGTGTGTGTGTGTGTGTGTGTGTGTGTGTGTGTTGGTGTGTGTGAGTGTGTGTTTGTGCGGTTGTGTGTGTCGTCTGTGCTATAGGGATAAACATGCAGCCCTTTACTCAGCCTAACCAGGAGTCCCAGAGAAATACTGGAGCCTGAGTGTAAAATGCTGATTTATGTGGAGCATCGATTTTCTTCCTACAGTCTCTGAAGGAGTGTTTTATTCAGGACCTGAGGCTGATAATATCCTGGCTTTCTGCCGTCTCTGCTGCCATCTTTGCCTTCAGCACAGAACTCTATTCTGGGCTGATTAACCAGTTTATGCTCCGGTCCAACTGGCAAATGTTTTTATGATCACTCCTTTTAGGTCACAATGTTTACCTTGTACTTCTCTGCAGTGTCATTCAATCAATACTGCTTTAGTTCTGTTGAATCAAAGTCTGTCACAGCAGCGGTCAAACATCTAACAACATCTCTCTCTCTCTCTCTTTGTCCCTCTCCACTCAGCCTGATGTCGTCCAGACAGTACTACTTTGAGATCCTTCACAAGCAGGATGACAAGGGCTCGGATCACGTGGAGGTTGGGGTAAGTGGACCCATACTGTGAAATGGTACAGTGGTTAGTGCGAGCGTCCCGTGTATGGAGGCCATAGTCCTCCAAGCGGGCGGCCCGGGTTTCGAGTCCGACCTGTGGATCTTTTCCCGCATTTCATTCACCCAAAAATAAATCTTGAAAGAAAAGAAAATGGTTATAATCAAGCAGCCGGGGATGCTGGATGGCTTTTTTTTTTTAAAAAGGATAAAACATGGATCACTTATTACAAAGAACATTTTTAAATTCTATGTTGTAAAACCATAAATTTATATTTTTTTCCCAGAGGTTTTCCGAGTCAAATCTTTGAAACATTTTTCTTATAATGGGGGGTTATTTTTTTCTCTCTGCATTTTTTTGCCCTCCCAGTCATTTCATTTTCTTCTTTAAATGCTGATGTTGGCATATGTAAATGCTCCCACCTGTCTCCAGAAAGCTTTTACCTTTGGCAGGACTATTTGCATTTCTCTTTTACTTGTATCCGGTGTTTAACACTGTCAAAGTGATGCTGAGAAATGCAAAAGGGTCTGAAGTAGAAAAATCTCCTTTACTTCGTTAGCTGAACATAACTTTGCATTTTTTTCCCCTTTTTTCCTTGGACTCATCAGACACTTTCTTTTCCCTTGCAAAGGGTTTAACATCCTCTCTCCCTTTTTCCATCTGTCATCACTCTCCTCCTCCTCAGCACTTCTTCTAAGTTTTCCTCTTTGTGCTGTACGTATCCTCCCTCACTAACTTTCTGCTGTCTCTCTGACTCTCCTCCTGCACCATTTCTCTCTTCAGTAGCTGTGCTCTGCACCTCAGGCAGAGCTCAGAGATGAGTGGAGCTTAATTTCGAGATGAAGTTTCAAACGAGAGCCCACACGCCTCATGTGAGTCTGTGCTTTGAGTGGGAGGGTGGATGATAAAAAGAGATCACTGGTGTGTGTTTGGAATGAGTCTCTTAACAAGCCCCAGGTTATCATCATCGCGGTGACCATCATCATCAGAAAAAGCTGCAGCAGTGGAGCTGCTCTCTTCTTTCATAAAACTTCAGTGGCACTTTTCACCCGCAGGGTTAATGATTTTTTTAACTTCTTTCTCAGTGAATCTTTATTCCCTGCAAACTCTGTCTGAGTGCCTCTGGCTTCTTTCCTTCACCTATATTTCTGTCTCCATGCTAGTTCTTATTAGTTTCTTCCTAAGTCTTTTTTTTAATGAACCCTCTTGTCATATTTTATTTTGCCTTTTTTTTAAGTTTCTAAAAACTATTTATCACTTCAGCACTCCTTAACCTCAGGGCACAGAGTCCTGATTTCCTCTGTTCTGTTTCTCTCTGGGCTGTTCAGTGTTGTTCATGTCAGCTAGATGAGATGAGTGTTTGACAAAGAGAGGAAGGCACAATCATGCCGTACTTACACTCAGGCCTGAAGTGTGAATCCAAAATGGTAAATCAGTTTAATCAGCTGTCGTGTTTTTTTTTTTTCACACCAGCTGTATAAAATGTACCCTTCATGGCAGGTGTCCCAATATACTGTTGCAGTGATGTTGTGGGTCCTTGGTGTGGGTGTGTTAGGAATATTCTGCTGATGATGTGCAAGTGTGACTAATAAATTACAGCCCATGACAGCCACAAAGACAAAACAAATAACTGTCCCTTTATTTGGAGAGCTTCTGCATCAGACAAACAGACTGAGGATGTGACATGATAAAGGCAGAGATGGTTCACTGTTTATCTCTGCTTTGCTGAACTGCTGGCTCTTGCTGGTTTATCTGGTACCCGTGTGGACAGTGAGGTCCTCAGGCTCGATGGTGTTGAACATTTGCAGGTGTCAACATCAACTTTCACATTATTTCAATTAGAAAACTGCTTCTCCTTCTATACTTAGATCATTTAATGTTATGTGTGCTGCAAATTATAAACGTTGACTCATCAAAACTGAGGCTAAATGTTTGTTGTTGATAGAGTATTGTAGAATATTTCTCATACAACCACCATTGAAGATAGATGGTTTTGCAATTTGGAAGCAGCCATCAACCTTGAAACAAAGCATACATTTTATATGATGTATTATAACATTATGGTTCGTAAACGGTATGGCATGAACAATCATTTGTTGTTTTTTTCGGAAACCTGATGAGTGTTAAATAGTTTCTACAGCTAAGGATTTACATAGTCAAATCTGATTGGTCAGATTTTGTCTATACAGTCTTTTTATCCCTACCCCTGTTCTGATGTACCGGGCCAATAGCATGCCACTGTGAAGATGACTGATGTTTGTTGTAGCCAATGAGATTGTGAACACAGACATGCTGCTTATCAGTCAATAACTGGTGGTGGTTTCTTCATGCATCCAGTAAGGAGATTGATTAAAAGTACAAACGGTTTTCAGAATTACAATAAAAGTATGAATAAGTTACCTGTCAGCACCTGTGTGTCTGATCAGACTTAAAGCTGTTTGTTTGTTGTTACTGACGTTGTTCCCTCCTCTAGATCTTTGCTTGTGCTGCACTTACTCTTTGAGGTTAGTTGATCAACGGGTCTGCTTAATGAATAGTTGGATATTAATACCAAGATAGGCTCATGATTTATAAACAGGTGTTTGACTCTGAGATTGGCAGTCAAATTGCACATGGGTCGACCGAGCAAGCAGCCTGTAACAGTCACTCCTGTTCCTTTTCTTACCTTCTTGTATTTTCTGATTCTGATTCTGATTCTGAACAAGGTTCTTTTGAACAATTGGACTACTTGGGGTCACCTCCAGAGTTAAGCCCAGTATTCTTTTTTTTTTTTTCTTTGCTAGGTTCGGCCACATTTTTCCCCCACGATTTTTTCCCCTACAAGGTTTTAACTTTGTGTCCCTGTGGCTTCTTGCAGGGCAGGAAGTGTAAAATAGGGTTAAACCGCAGAGTCTTCTGGCTGACAGCTGTATTTTTGAGAGTAGGAAGAAAAAGCTAATACAATAAAGTTGCAGGTCATGAAAGACAGTTAAAGCTGTATTTTTTCAGTAAGGGCGACCAATACTACATGATGTTGACAAGAGAAGCTTTTGAAATGGAGTAAAATAAGTACATTACGTAAACCTCCATTCCTGGATCATATTACATCTGCTCAGTGCCCTGCAGTAAGTTAGACCTTTACTTTCATGCATGCCTATTTCTGTTTTAAGTCTATAGGCGACACGTGTTTGTCCACAGTGAAGGCTTAAGTTGACTATTTCAGAATGACCAAATACAAATTGGGTGAAAATAAGAGAACTGCTTAAAAATAACACATATCAAAAATGTATAAAATCAACTTTGCAGGCAATTCAAGGCCTCTAAACTAATGATGTTTCTCTTTTTGGAGCTTGACAAAGACCAAAAGAACACAACAGCCAGAGAAGAAGATGAGACAGAATAAGGAGGACAAACAAACTGGAGCAGAGTTTAGAAAGAATATGTAAAGGGTGCGCGCTGGAGGCTTTTACATGAAATATTTCTTTTCTTTTTCCTTTGGTATTTCTTATTCAAATAATCAGCTTTGTTGCAGACTTTGCCAGTCATCCAGAAAACTGTTGAGATTATTATGTCAACCGGTGAATCAAGGTCATTTGGAAACCCTCCTCTCTCTCTCTCTCTCTCTCTCTCTCTCTCTCTCTCTCTCTCTCTCTCTCTCTCTCTCTCTCTCTCTCTCTCTCTCTCTATTTCACTCACTCCAACACCTCGCCCTCAGCCCACTACTCACGAGGCAATCAAAGTGGGTTTGCAGTCGAAGTAACAGTATAATGAAACGTGCAAAAGTCATGCAACAAATCAAGATAGTGTGTGGTCAGGCTCGTGTGTGTATGTGTGCGCGCTGCACTGTCACCCAAAGGCCCCAGTGTGTGATTTAGCAGCAGAATACATTTCACACCTTGACAAAAATAGCAGATTTACCGAGACCGGCCCACAACAGGGTAAGCCCAGAGCTCACATAAATCCGCAGAAGCCCAGTGCTGCACTCATTTGTTAAAGAGCAGATAGTGTGGATTCACAGCTCTTCTCTCCTCTGTGCTATACCAAGCTGTGATTGCATGGTCAAAGGTGGGCTGTTCCTCCGGGAGTGTGTTTGTTTTCTCCTGCTTGTTACAAAGAAACAAAAGGGAGTAAATATCAGATAGTACACACGTCTGGAAGTTTCCCTTTGGCAAGACAAAAAAATAAGAAAGGGAGGTCTTGTTCTCTCTGTGTTGGCTCCTTTTTTTTTTTTTTTACTCGTGAAGGAATTAGGAGGAATGGCTGCAGGAAGGCGGAACAAAAACAGAATTAGAATCAGGGAGTGACAAGTTGGGAATACACTGGCTTTCCAGAGGCGATGGAAACAACTGTTTGTATACGAACAGCAGGCCAATGAATAAGGAGATTGTTAGGACGAGTAACTAAAGCTGCACTCAGACTGAACCTTTCCATTACTGCGCCCTGCCTCAGTGTTTTTCTTCAATTAACTTCAAATAAACCTCCTTTTTAGAGTGATGACCATTTTTTTTAAAGGATTATACTGGATAAAAGAAGATTTAGCATGCACAAGTGTCATTAAGGTCTTTAAATGTCATCTGGATCTTTGTGGGTAAAAACACTGGACCTTTCCACAGGCCTTAATGGAAAACGTCTCCCGCCCGCTCTGTGACAGAATGAGAGAATGTGTTGGCCGTTAAATGATGTGATTGAGTTGAGGAGGGAGTGAGAGAAAGAGGAGAAGAAAGGCATGCCTTAATTAGTAATGGCAACTTTATGGAGAGGCCAGAGGTGTGGGATTTAAATGCCCGACTTTAATGACCCAGTTTTATCACTCCTGCCAGGCCAAACCTTAAACTGCCCCACCAATTAATACACACACCAACGTATGCACAGACACACACACACCCATCTACACTCAAACCCTGCAGACTCATGAGTGAAGTCACAAAGGCAGAACCATACACAAATGAGCACCCAGGCCCCTCAACATCTGCCTCACGCCTCCCCTTCTAAGTGTAAATCAGGAGTGGTCCCTGCGACCTGGAGCCAGCTCTTAAAGTATATGGCCTGTGTCATTTTACTTTGGCAATATTTCAGCTTTCTTTCAGTTTCTTCACCACCTCAACACCTTTTAGTGTTGGCTTTGGTTCATCCGCTCTCAGACATATGGAGTTTGTAACCTCAATCCACTTTTTTTCTGCATTTTCCCTTAACTGTTTGAATACCTTTAACCCCGCCCACTTCACAGTTTCATTTGAGATATTGTCTTATTTTCTACATTCTTGTGTATAGTCATGCACATGATACGCTTCTCTACTCGTGACTTTTATTTTTGTCACACATATTAATTACCACACTTAGATAAACTCCAAAGTACTTTTCTCTAGCAGTACTTGGTGCTTGTCTTTCTCCTCCTTTCTCATGCCAACATAAAGATACAAAGCTTCAAAATGTCTCTTCAGAAGACAATGTGGATAGTCACTGAGGCTACTCAGTTTTATGCAATCTCCACTCTTACCTCTACTGGGGGGTACTGGTCTCTGCTGGAAGGGGAGTTGCATGTTCACTTAACTTCAACAAAATGTAAAACAACATATTTTTCCTTTACCCTTCTTGGACATGTATTCAGAGGCGAAATAAACTAAGGAAGGACAAAAAGAGAAAGAAAAAAAACATAAAATATGTAAGAGCACTGCTTCAAGATGTAGGGTGCAATTGATTATTTCCACCAAACCTTCTGTATTGCAGAGCCTGTAAGAGTATTTCCTCTCTGACAGCCAAGATCGCTCAAAGCGTTTTTTCTTTCCTTTTCAATCTGTCTACACTTTGCTCTGTGTGTGATACCTGGATAAGCCCCACCCTCGGTAGGATTACGCAAGAAGAGCAGACATCGCTCAGGACAGCGACACACATAAACAACGTTCATTGTCTGTTGAAAATGAGTGCTCATAAATTACCTAAATTTTAAAAAAAAAGTATTTTGTTGCTTTCTTTTGAAGGGGCTGGCGGATGTGTTGTGGGGGTGATTGGTAGGTGAACCAATGCAGAATGAATATCCAGGCTTTTCATTGTTATGACGATGACAGAATGTCATGGATGCAAGACTTGGACATAAATTATAAGTGTTTGCATATCTCAATAAAATGCCATAGCTTAATTCTTATTCATACATCAGCTGAAAAAGAAAAAAGCATTTGGAGTAAAAGGATAAAAGCTGTCTTTAGAGATGATGTTTGTTCTTCTCTTTCTGTCCGACATGAAAACACTTTTTCTTCTCTCTAATGCAGATGTGATCCGACACTTCCCAAACAGCACTGTCCCACACTTGACATATCATTTTAACATTAAATAGGAAGCTAGTATCCTGTCACCCACACTCATTATGTTCTCATCATGCCAATTTTCATATGCTTACATTTTCTTTCATCCTGTCTTACCAAGTCTAATCTTTCAGTGACTCTCTTGTTATATATGATAAAGGATAATATTTAGATTTTTTTGTCAGCTAAAAATTGTGGCAGTAGCTCAGTCTGTTGGGACTTGAACAGGAGTGTCGCCGGTTCACTGATGATGTACCTGGTCAATACTCCCAGTTCCTTCTCAACTTTTACCATTGCTTCTGCTGCTCTCTTTCCTCACTCTCCCTCTTGAGCTTCTCTGAGTACTCTGAAGCGACTTCTTTTCTACGCTCCATCTCTACTGCTCTCAGCTCTTTGTACACCTCTCTCCTGACCTCCTTACTCCTCTCCTCTGGGGTCAGTTTCATTAAGCTTTTAACAAGCTTCCATTTCAGCAAGAAGAGAACAATTCTGTTCTGAAAACTTCTTGTGTATTCCTCCGTATTTCAGAGGGATAACTGTACCACACTTGGTTAGATTGTTTACTTCTTTCTGTTGCTTCACCGAGATCTGCTGTCTTTAGTAGAGTTTCTGCTAAACGATCTTCTCAGGCTGAAAACTGAAGCTCTCAGACTTCTGATGGAACTTCACAATCCCCATTATGAGCTAAGAGCATTCCAAATGAACAGTGTTCTCTGGAACTCCATATAAGGTCGTGTACCATATAATACTAAAGATACGTTTTAACGCAGCGAGCAGCATGGAGATATTAGTTCATGATTGTTTACTGACTTTTGTTCAAACTAAAATATCTCAGCAACCGTTGAGAATGCATTGGACCTTGATGCAGATATTAAATTTACCCTGAGAATGAAGCATATACTCCCCATAGCACATACTCAGTTTGGCCCTTTAAATATTTCTTTAATTATATAAATATGAAGAAAAAACACAAAGTGTATATACATGACAAATTCCTCAATGATCTTATTATACTCTATACATTAATGGTATGCCTTTGGTCCAGTAAGAATACTTGATTGGACCTAAATGTTGTCTAATAGCTAATAACAGTAGCAGTTTTTACAACAATTTCAGAGGATATTTGATCAATCATTTGTTGTTTTGGACTTGTTTCAGACTTTAAGACTGATAGAAAAAATAATCGTCATATGTCTTTGAATATTTATGTTTATTCTTCACTGTAAGCCCCATTGCTGTCAGTTAGTTTGGTCTTTTTGAAGTCTTTTTTTCATTTACAGATTGTTTAATCCGTAGTGTTTCTTTTAAAGGAACAATGTGCTACATTTAATACATAAATACAGCAGAAATCAAGTATCCTATGTAAATGTCTCTCTGAGTCTTGACTGTCTACAATGAGTGAGAAGCGTGAGTCCCTCCAGCTGTACTGTTGTCATAGCCATGTTAACTTCATTATTTCATGGTGCTAGATCAGTCAGTTCTGGGTTATACCTTTCTCCCCTGTGTTGATCAAAGTGTCTGCATGTCTTTGTCACACGTTTGATTCTTGTGGCTGCAGAGTAAACACATGGGATTTCAAGAGGAGTGCTGAGACAGTCTGTCATGTAAGTTTGACTTGATCTGAATCTCGTGAGAGTGTTAGTGTGACTAGTTTCCCCTCAGAGAGCACACAGGGCATCGATGTAGACACACAGAGTACCATGGACCAGTAATTGCTATGGATATTGGGCTCATTTGTCTTTTTCAAGCGTCTGGTCTGAGACACTTTGGCTAATGTTTAATTCAACATAGAAAATCAAACAGCCCGTCTCGGTTTCCACCTCCTCATCCCTCTTTGAATATTGTTGCTTCGTCCCTCAGGAAAGACCCGATATGACGGGGAAAACAAGCCACCGATTTCATGTCAGTGTGACGGAGAATGGAGAGTGGCATTTATCACAAAGCATATGAGTGTGTCGTTTTGTCTGGCTGTCAATGAAAATAAGAATACAATCAGTCTGCACCTTTATGTCCTTGTTTTCCCGCTGTAGTTTTTGGTTATAGCTTTTTCTCATCAGGCGCTTTGTCCGCTCTGCTTTCCTGTCAACTTTCATTACGCAAAGGTTCTACGACGGTATCCGCAAAGCATCAAAACACCAGCAGTCTGTTTCTGTGCTCTGTTGGAGGGGTATCTGCTCACAGTCTGTCAGGAGTTTCTCCTTGATGCACCTGTCAGTGTGCAGAACCGTAGCTCCATGCTAAAGACTTTCCATTCCTGGCGATGTTCAAAATTCACACTTTGCTTCTCTTCTCACCAAAACTGTCATAACTTTTATTGTATCCCATCAGTAAATGGAACTTTTTCTTGTCATCCCCTGTCATCTCACACATGTACAGTACATCTATTATTGAGAAAGACATGTATTAATACTTAAAATAAATGTCTTAAACACTGATTTAAAGGGCCAACTTTATCAAACACAGCATGTCTGGTACAATTTCATTACTAAAAAGCCCAAAATCCACCAGAGCAAGTGCAGTGAAGGATCTTTTGTAGTAAGTCTAGTTATCGAGGTGTGTTCCAGCTTCGTCAAAGTTCAATTAAGTGAATTTAAACTATAGTCTTTGTTCAGATATAACTTTTTAGCAGCAGTATTTCTGAATAGATTTATTGACATAATCACACATTTACAAACCAGGAAAATTACGCAAAAGTGAAGCTCATATCTTTAACTGCTGAAGGGCTCAACCACTCAGACCTCTTTGCTATGGGTCGAGGCTCCTGGTGAGCTGGTCAGTGTTCACGGTTGCTGTTTGTTGAGGCAAATTGGCTTTACCATCAGAAGCAACAAACAGCACCTAGTCATTCAAAGCACACTGCTGGAACAGCCTTTGTCTTCATCTTCCATGGAAAAGATTCAGTGGGTGGTGTATTTGACTGTTTAAAAACAGCACTATGGCGATAATTGTCATAAAAACAAAAACCTGACCTATGTGTTCAGGACAAGATCAGCAAAGTGATGAATGCTACCACTTTTCTACAGCACCAAAATGGGCACACACTTATAGTTCCCCACAAGAACATTAAAGCAAATATTTGCTTGGTTACAAATACAACATAGTTTGCAGTTTTTTTCTGGTTCCACTCTTCATGCTAGGCTAAGCTAAACCAGCCAAAGTAGGTAGCTTAGTGTTTAACCAACAGACAAGGAAGTGCCATTGATCTTGTCATCTTACCCTTTGTAGGAAAGTGAATGAGCACACTTTTCTATATGTTATATGCTGGTTATCCAAATAGTTAATATAAAAACTCAGAACATCTTCAACACATTCCTGTATTAGATCACACTTAGTATTGCTATGTAAAATGTGTTGCTACATATAGTCTGTTTCGATTTAGTACATTTTTAGGGCACGGTCACACTGGTCATCGCGAGTCCGCGCGGGTCCACCCGCACATCGGAGAACAACACAGAGAACATGACAGCTACTTTGTGGCTTACATTGTGTCATGTTAGTCAGATACAACCATGAAACTCTGGATTTCTCCATAATGAAGGTTGTCAGCGTTGTTTACTGTACTGTGTAAATGACAATAGAACAACAAGAGCTTCTTTCAATTCAACTTCACTCAACAAAGAGACAAAGACACCAACACTCAAAGGATTTCAATACACACTCTCATTAGCACTTGCAGTGACTCTCACATTCTCACTTTGCCTTTTGTGCACCACAACAACAGGACACCATTTTTGGAGTGTTAGCAACCTGTCCTTCTTAATGAAGTCACTGTTTCTGTGGTTAAAAGGTCTTCTGGCAATATATACACAGGTCAATGGAAGCACTTGAGCTGTCTTTGACCTTCCAATCAGACTCCAAATAAGTGGCAGACAGAGTCATGGGTGAAGGGACGTTTATAATGCCAATTTATTGTCCTAGAAATAATGAGGTCTCTGTGTCCATGTCTCTAACCTAAGTGACAACCTCCATCTCTTTGTTAGTTGGTCACTTGTTTGGAAGTAGACTTCATTGCATTACATGTAAACTTTTCTACTGTTACATTGACAGATATCAAACACAATGTATGTTTGAGGCGGATTAAAATTAGGCTTTTTTGGAATTGAGGAAATTGGTGACTCTTGTTTTGACTCCTTTCTCCTCTCTTCCTCCATCCACTCTTTACATCATATTAATAACTCTAAGTGGTCAACAACAACAGCAACAACTAGCCTTACAGTAAAATCTACCACATTTTTGTCCTTGATAAAACCCTTTTCTCAACATGACTTGTCTCACACCTCAAAATGGACAATAATTGCTGTTCCCACCTAGGATTGTAGATCAAACATCATTATAAGGCGAAGGTGTATTGTTATTCATCTTTCAATAAATTCATGAAAAGACCCCAAATGAGTCTTTCTCTAAAAACTACTATTCTTTTTATGTCTCTTAGCTCAACCCCCCTCAAGTCCTACTCAAGATTTTAAAAGTTTGGTCACATAAACATATTTCAATCTTTAAACACCTGGACTGAAATTTAGCAAGCATTACTCCAAAAGTAAGTAAAAACATCATTCAGTGAGGACTCTTTTCAGCTGTGGATTGCAACACAATTTGCACTTTATGGGTTTTAACAGGTGCAAGATAGTGCAATCAAAAGCAACTATAAAGGTTTTCTTATCTGAAGATATTGAGTTTCTAAACGATGAATTGCCTTGCATGTATGTGTTTTTTATAGTTTTGGTGCAACAACGATGGTCTATTACAGAAATGTTGTCACAAATGTGTTAGTTTATGACCATGCAGCTCATTCAACCTACCCCTTATAAACAAAGGAAACCCCTTAGCAAACAGCAATATAGTGGTCCCAGTCTCTTTTTTTTTGTCTTTTTCCCTCAGGCAGGTGTCTTTAGGGTGGCTGTGGCTCAGCTGGTTGAGTTGGTCAACCGGAAGGTTGAGGGGTTCGATCCCCAGCTCCTGCAGCCACATGTCCGATGTGTCCTTTGGACACAAGACACTTAACCCCAAGTTGCTCCCACTGCTTTGTCTGCGATGTATGTATGTGGGTGAATGGGATTAATTATACTTCTGATTGCCACTTTACATAGCATACTCTGGCATCAGTGTGAATGTGTGAATGGGTTGATGTGACCTGTGATGTGAACGCTCTTTGAGTTAGAAAAGCACTGTATAAACCCAAGTCTATTTACCATTGACTTGGGCTTGTGTTCTTCTGTCTTGTTCATCTTTACCCTTTGCCAGTGACTTTAAAGACACAGTGCCAACATGGGAAAACAGAAAGCAGGGTATGCAGTGAGCCTCTCTGTCTCTACTCCACAAACGGACATAGACTAACAGCTCGACAGCCCTTATCCATTTGTAGCTGTGTAATCATCTTTCCTCAAGTCAAGTCAAGTTTAATAAAGCTGCGGCTGTGGCTCCGTTGGTAGAGTCGTCACCTCTCAACCGGAAGGTCGATCCCCAGCTGAGCAACATGTCCGATGTGTCCTTGGGCAAGACACTTAACCCCGCAGTGCTCCCGCTGCTTCGGTGGCGGTGTATAAATGGATTGGTGTTGTACTTACTCTCTGATGTACGTTGCTTTGGATAAAAGCGTCTGCTAAGTGAATTGTAACATTGTAACATATAGCACTCAATTGTGCTTAAAAGAAACATCTGACAGTATACAATATACATGATAACATACACTACGCAGAACAATATACTTATGCAAAACAATAAAACCGCAACATATAGAAAGATTGTTATCACCTTGTTTAAAAGTCTATGGTTTATTTGGTTTATTTGGAAGGTTCAGTAATGAAGCAAGCCACAGATTAAAGTGAGTAGGTTAAGAAGATACATGCAAAAAAAACATATTCCCTGGAAATTGTAGGACTCTGTAAAAACTTAATAGTATTGTTTACACTCTGTTGATCTCATCTGACCTTAAATCTGAATTGAATTTAACATAAAGAAGGAAAGGTCAAATAGTTTCATTATGTCGCTGCCTCTTACGTGTCGCACGAACAAAATAACTTCATACCCATAGTGCCTGAGGCTTTGGAGCAGCAGATTGAATTAAAGGAAACAAACACAACAGCGGCCAGCTCTCTGTGAACCAATAAACTCCTAATCATTGCAGAGCAAAAATAACCTGTGCCTGATGGAACCAGAGGCAAGCTACCTGTGTGTGTGTGTGTGTGTGTGTGTGTGTGTGTGTGTGTGTGTGTGTGTGTGTGTGTGTGTGTGTGTGTGTGTGTGTGTGTGTGTGTGTTGTGTGTATGTATGTGTGAACCTGAATGAAATCACTGTTTGTGTGTCACTCCAGTGGGCATCAAACCACACTGTGATTTGGAGCATCATCGTTTTGACCAGCTGAATGAAAACAATACCAAACCCTCATATGTCATTGGGTTGTCCAGGCATGATGGAACAAAAACTACTGGCTGCCCATCTTGCAGTGGAATTGTATGGTTCTTTTTTTAATTATTTCTCCTTGGATATAGATTTTCCTAGCTCTCTGTTGAACTTGTCCCTGTCCACATTGTTTCCCAGAGGATGATACCATACGCACAGAGTAAACTACAGGGATATTGTTTATGAAACTATTACTTAAAGTTGAAAATGTTAACACACACATTTATGGGTACCAGTTAACTTCACATTTTTGACAAATTAAATAAAGAAGCACTAAGCCAGACTTTGAGGAGGAACCATTTTTGCAAAATATCCCACAGAGGGTTGACATGCCGTTTTTTAAGCTTTTACTTTTAAAGTTGAAATGACAACAGCTGAGTGTTGAACTCTGTTGGGCCTTGAAAAGTGTGGAAGGGTGCATCTGTTTCTCACCTAGTTCAGTGGTACCATAAAGGCCAAGTATATCCTTTAGCAGTTTTGATTCTTATCATGGCCATTTGGGGGCGGCTGTGGCTCAGTTGGTAGAGGCGGTCCTGCTTATGACCTAGACTTATGTGCTGCTTTCTGCTCTGATTACATGTCAAATGTTGTTTGTTTCTATTGTTGATATTGATTGATTCTACTGTGGAGGCAGCTTCATGTGTGCAGCACTGGAGTCCAGCCTTTATAGCTATCGCTGACTCTCTTTGAACTTTGCGGTACCAAAAGAATCGGCCTTAGTGCTGAGCCTTTTTGAGGTGCATTTCATTTCTGCAGGTTGGATTCAAGGTTCATCAGGCAGGTTGTTTTGTTAGTCCGGTCTCAGTGTCAGACTTTAATGCCTTCCTGAGACACTGGAATAGAACAGAGCCATCAATTGTGTTGTTTGAAACACCTGCTTTCCCACTATGACAAATCTCAAGCCTGCGCCAGTGATAATATACAACTATTCTCAGTCGGCAGGGATTTTAGACTCACTTTCATTTCTGATATACAATGAGTTTCCTTGGTTAGCATGAATTAAGTTTCAGTACCAAAGAAGCCAAACGATGATTTCTTTTTCAGTTGCTTGAACTCCAAACTACCACTTCCCAAGAACAACAACAACTCAAGTGCAGTCTCAACTTTTTTGTCCTTGAAGGAGTCCCGCTGTGGCAGTCTCCAGACTTGACCTTGAGGACAAGCACCCTAAAATAATGACACAGGGCTGAAGCGTCTGGCGACCTGCTGGGCTGCTACCTGCTGCTGCCCAGCATGACGCCGCTCTGTGTCCTTGTTAGTTGTTCCTTTATATGTGCACTTGCTCGATTGTTTTCTCTTGTGTTGAAGTGTCAGCGTGTTACTGAAGGAGTACGATACAACATGAGGAAAGAACACAACAAATGCTGGATTTGGCTTTTACATATCAGCAGTTGGAGCTACAACCAGTGCTTCATGAATGATAAAACGGGCACCGCGACACAATCTGAAACTGTTAATGTGTGTGTTTTTGATTTGCATACATATGCGGAGGCATTTGCATGCGCCTGAGGAGGGTGTTTATATTTGTATTCTCATCCCGAGGGCTGCAAAATGACCTGTCTCCTGTGGTTATATCCCGGGTAACCAGAAGTGACGTGGTAATTGTGAAATCTATTTAAAAAGAATTGTAGCCTCTCTCTCCATCTCGTGTATTTCTCTCTGTGTACTTCTATCTATTTTCAGGTCATTACTAGATCTTCCTTTCCACACCTACTCTTCACGATCTTATTCCTACGCCTCTGTTCTTCTTCGGCTCACAGTTTCTTTTCTTTTTTTTATGTCTGCTCTTGTTTTTCTCATTTCCTCCTCCCTTCTTTATCCCTCAAGGCGTCACATTTCTTGTTTTTTTGTCAATGTACCTCTTTCCTTCTTCTGTCTCTCCATTCTCAAGTGTGTTTATATAAAAACCTGGTGTCAGATCGATTCTTGTGATATTGCTCGAATCAATAGCACAGACAGTGTCACACTTTAGCCTACAAACAGTGAGATGGACGATTTCTGCTCACCTTACACTTTCCACGTGTTGGCATTGAGTTTTTTTGTCTCACCCAATCACTTCTCTCTCTCTCTCTCTCTCTCTCTCTCTCTCTCGTTCTGCCTTCACACACACAGTGGCGTCCGTTCCTGCCTGGTCTGAAGTATGAAGTGATAGACTCCGCCTACATCTCCTTGTACACAGGTAAGAGGTCCTCTAACCCTGGAAGCTTTGGTGACGTCTTGTCCAGGGAGATATATTAGGTTTTATGGCAACTATAGAAATCTATATCTACAAGAGCATGGCGATTAGAGAAAAGAAATGATGCTATAAAAAACATCTTCATCGATCTGCTTTGATATTGACGCAGACTTTTTTGATCTCGTGTTTCTCTCTTGTTCCTTATTAGGCACTCTCACATTTTTTGTCTTAATCTTGTTGCATGATTAAAATCTACATCTACATTCCTTCATTTGTATATTTATTTTTCTCTCTCCACCAGGCAGCTGCCTTTTTCTGTGGGGTGTTAAGGGAAGCTACAGGGTCTCAAACTGGCTTTATATTTTCTCTATAGATGTCATTCATAGCAGACATGAAAGCAGCAGCTCTTCCCTAGATGTGTAACCTGTGTAGCTCCAAGAATAGCAGGGTGTCACACGGATTCAGTCTTGCTAACAAGGAGCAAGGCAGAGAGAATGAGGAGTGGAGTGGAAACTTTGGGCAAAGCTCTGGGTTGTACGCTGGGGAATGTATGCCATCATGTTTATGACCAGCCATTTGAGGGGAGAAGAGGGACTTCTTGTGGTTTATGAGGTCACCTGTCTGAATCCATCATTACCATCCTCTCATCTCTGCCTCCACCCTTTCATTCCTACTCCTCCCTTTATGAGATACTCTCAACTACTTGTAGTCTGCAATTATTATTATTTTCTTTTAACTGTTCAGACATACATATTTGATACAATTCCACTTTGAAATAACAGGAATGAATCTTCTACATGGGTAGACTGCATTTGTTTTACAATCCATCTATGGTGTTTAAAATAATGCAGATTTTTCACACAACCTCTGATATTTACTCCAGAGATCAGGAAATTCAAAATAATCACATGGATGAGGCTGAAATAACTCTCCAGTACAGTTGTGTTTAAAATTGAAAACCCAGTTACATTTGTTCCAAGGATGGAATAAACTTTTTGTTTTTAAAAAGGGAAGGAGACGTTCACTGTTTTCTCAGTTTTTCGCTTGTTTTGAGGATTTTAGGATCATAGAAGATTACTTACTCTTGGCAAAGCGTGGAAGATATGTGATCAACAGATGTCTTATTGTTATTCAAGAAGAGGCTTTCCCTGTACATCACCCTGAGCAGCCCCCAGAACACACACGCGCACACACGCGCACACATGCGAACACACACAATGAAAGTGTGCGCATGCTCCTCCCTCTGGAGGATAGAAATGATGCTGACCACCCTCTTAATTATGAAGCATTCCTCCCATCAGGCATTCCTCCTGACATGCCATTAATCACACATGCTCCCTCCTCCTCCTCCCCTGCTATCGATTGCTGTAATTATGACTCAGCTCTGTATTTGTTATCTTCCAACTTTTCCTCTTTTCAGCTTTTGTTTTTGCGCTCCTCTTCTTCTTTTGTTTACTTATCTCTGCCTCTATTTCATTCATTTACCATTTCTTAAAATTTTCATGTTCTGTATTTTTGATGACTGCGAGACAATTCATGTGCAAATACAGTATGTATATACCTTGCAACAGCTAACCAAAATGTTTCAGTCATAGATTGTTAAAAGCAAGTGAATGCAAACACATTTTCTGCATCATTCCTGTCTCACCTAATATGTGTCCCTGCGTCTGTATTTGTCAGACGAGTCCAATCTGAAGATGAACAGCGTCGACCACATCCCACAGACCTTGGCCAGTCACATCCGTCTCCCAGAGGAGTCTCAGCCTCAGGGTCTGGAGGGAGGCAGCATCACGCAGCATGGAGCGGATATGCTGAAGCCGGACCCCAGGGACACCTTTTACAGCAGTAAATCTGCCACTCATCATTTCCCACTGCCCCCTATTTCTGTCCTCATCCTCCTTTTCAGGCCTGTCATTTTCTCTGACTGACTGATTGACGGTCTGGCCTGCAGCCTCTCTTGGTTGTCAGTTTAGCTGTATTCAGACTGTCATTTCGTCTTGGCAGCTGTGTTCCACATTGTGTGTCTTTTCCTTCGCACTTATCATTTCCCAACCTTCTAAAAACCCAAACACATTTCTTTTTTGTATCTTAACTTAGACATTCACCTTTTCCATCTCTTTTTGTCTCCTCAGCTCCTATGATCGACCCCTCTCGGCTGGAAAACGTTCTTCCTGCCTGTCTCTACTCACCAACTTATGTAGTCAAAGATTTCCCAATCGCAAGATACCAGGGCCTGCAATTTGTAAGTCACCTCTTCATCACCTTCCCTCTACTGAAGTTGAAAAGACCTGCCACACTGATGATGTTTTTTTTAGTGTCAGTATATGAGAAAGTGAGCTCCTGCTTAAATAAGACTTTGGGGTCATCTGAAGTGCATCCAATTATGACGAGAGACTTATACCCTCTTTCAAGTATCTCCCTGCAGAGTCAGCATAATATTTAGCTGAACTGGACGGAGTGCACATGAGCAGAGAAGCCAAATATGTGCTAATTTGTGAATCTCGCCCTTTGAATTAAAGCACATAAAGGAAGGAGCTGGCAGGTAGTGTTGAGTTCTGCTTCCCCCTGTAGGACAACACAAGTTACTGCAGCAGCCGCACAGACAAATGATGAGCAGGAAGCTTCAAAATAACTTGATTGATGATGATGATTTAATGATTTAATCTAAATGCTTGTGTTGATCTACTATTTAATGATTACTTCAGCATGACTTAACTCCATTATGAGTATTTTTAGGGGGAAAGGCATTTTTATTGACATTTTGACTTCTTCTTTTTAGGTCTATCTTTCCTTCGTTTACCCCAACGACTTCACACGTCTGACCCACATGGAGCGAGAGAACAAATGTTTCTACAGAGAGTCCCCTATCTACTTGGAAAAGTAAGGACATTTTTGGTTTTTATCTCATTTTCATCTCTTTTAATCTTTGGGAACATTTGTCTCTGTCTTCTGTTTATGAGCTAGTTCTTTGATTATGCAGAAAAAAAATCTTCAAAAGTCTGTAAAATTGATGGCAGTGATTTATGCAACATCTCTCCTAAAGATGAATTATTTTATGCTGAAAGGCACATTCAGACAATTCAAGCTTCTGATCATCCATGCAGTTGTGTATGTCTAGGTGTGTGTTTAATGTGTGTGTTGTCTTTTGTTGTGGACGCCAGGTTTGGTTTCTACAAATATATGAAGATGGATGAAGAAGAAGATGATAGATCGTTCTTCTTCCCCAACCCAGATGGTGACTACCAACAATCAAACTCACACTCATGTGTGCATGTATACACACACACACACACACACACACACACACACACACACACACACACACACACACACACACATACAGTACAGACCCTCATGCCTCCTTGTTGTCTGCAGATTTTCTAGAGGAAGAGGAGGTGATAGACACAGAGGACGAAGCAGAGATTGTTGGCACACAGCCGCCCAAAAAGCCTTTCCGTCCCAGCCAGACCAGCCACACCTCCAACCCTTCCAACCAGCTCTCCAAGTCTGCACCCACACCAGCTGGCAGAGAGGGGGAGGAGGAGGAAGAGGAGGACCCTCATGAAGCGGAGGAGGGAGCAGTAAACAGTATCATACGCCGCCGAGAAAAGAGACACTTTCCTCACAGAGATGGTAGGGATCTGGACAGAGACTGGGGGAGAGATCACACAAGAGGAAACATGAGACAAGGAACCAGGAGGGGAATAGAGGAAGAGACCGTACACAGGGGGCTTCAGCCTGACATGGACAGCATGGTCAGGGGTCGCTCCCTGTCTTGGATCCGCACTGGTCCTGCAGAGCTGGGCCCCGGAAGGAAAGCCGCAGGTGAGAAGGGAGCTGAGACTTCGCCCAAACTGACGAAATCATCCCTCCTTTTCCCCAAAAAGTCCTCTCTCTCTGCTCTTGCAAGCCGAGCCAAGCAGATCCTCAGCAACTCCGCCCACAGCAACAACCCCCAAGTTAACAACAACAAACTCCTGGCTAACAAGAAGGAGAAGAAGGAGGAGAATAAGATCTACATCACCAGGCCTCGACCTGCCAAGGAGCGGGAGAAGGACAGGGAGAGGGAGAGGGAGCAGCGGCGAGAGAGGAGGGAGGAGAGAGCATCACGCCACCCTAGAGAGGTGTTCCCAGGAGTGTTTCTGTACCAAACTGGGAAAACCACAAGGCTGGTCAACCTAGGTGCCAAAGGACATGCAGGGGGAGGTAAAAGTCTTGTTAGTGACCCTCAGCTCTGGCTCAATCCGCCCACTAGAGAGGGTAAGGCATTTCCACACAATGGAAGCACCCACATACAGAATGAGAGTGTTCAGAAGTCCAAACATCCAGACAAAAGCAGGAGGAAAGGGCTGCATCAAGATTTAAAGACTACCGATCTTCCCAGGAAAAGGGACTCGCTTACCCCACTTTCCCTAAATCAGGATCCCCTTCAAGTTACCTTACCAAGGTTCAACTCCACAGAAAACACGCTCCAAGGTCAAACACGGGTCACTTCTTACCTCAGGACCTCAGAAATCACCGAGTCCCAGCAGCAGCCAGAACCAGATCCCAACCCGGCAGATCTAGAGAAGGATACTAATCCTGATACTGAGCCAGAACCAGAGGAGGGTGAGATGTCGGACTACAGCTACGAGGAGGTGGAGGCTCGGCCAGGCTGGGCAGAGGAAAGCATCAACTGGCAAAGGACCTTCTCGGTGAACCCGATGGACTTTGAGCTGTTGCGGTCCGACTGGAACGACCTGCGCTGCAATGTGTCCGGTAACCTGCAGCTGGCGGAGAGCGAGGTGGTGGACGTGCTGGCGCAGTACATGGAGAAGCTCAACGAAAAAAACGGCGGGTAAGGACAACAGGAAGGAAGTAAAAATAATGAGGGGCTAAGTAAGGGCTTGTGTTTTCCTGCAACCTTGTGAATTCAAATTACGGTTTCCTCTGCTAACCATTATGTAAAGCAAGAAGTAATTTTCCCTGAGAACACACTGGTCATGCACTGCTTCATTGACTTCATGTTAGCCATCCACTATGTGCTGATGAGTATTTTCTGCAGCCGTGCTTATGAACCTTGATGTTTTTATTTTATTTTGTGTGAAGCAGTGAGGCCATTAACTTTTCTCTGTTTGCATTTCCCCCCCACATCACACCACGCTGACTTCACAGCACCACAGATAATGAGAAGCTACATATTTAAATAGGTTTTCCGACAGTCAAACACCAGCTAATCCAGCTGTGTGAATGATCTGAAATTTGTTTCTGTCTCAGTCACTTTTCAGAGAACCCGTCTTTGTTTTCTTACCTTTGTTTCCTGTCCGTTGCCCAAGGATCTACACCCTTCTGCGTATCGTCAACGTGGAGAAGCGGCGGGACTCGGCCAGAGGGAACCGTTACCTGGTGGAGCTGGAGCTGATGGAGAGGGGCCGCAACGTGGTGCGACTGTCAGAATACATTTACCTGCTGCTGCACCGCGGCAGGCAAGGAGAGGAGAGTTTCGAGAACACTGACTCCGCACCGGCCTCTGCGCCGGCTTCAGCCCCGTCTGCTGCTACGTCCACCCTCACCACACCACCGCCCCCTACCTCCTCCAGGTCCCCCGTCCGGCTAGGAGCCACCCCCTGGAGCACCACCTATGCTAAGCCTCTGCTCTGCCAGCCGGTGATGCTGCAGTGGAGGAGGGATGTGATGGTGCACTTTGTGGTGCCAGGTAGTTCAAAGAAGCAACATTTTGTCAATAAAAGAAATGGAATATGCTCTGTATGCTACCTGCTTTTTGAACTTTGCAAACTGTTTGCAAACTTTTTTTTTTTTTAAAGGCAAACCTAATCATTTTCATAAAACCTTTGAAAACAGAATAATCAGTGTTTAACTGATTGTAATGGTAACCTGGAAATCTTTCTAAAATGTATTGTTTGAGCTCATGTGAGGAGTTTTAAGGTGGCTATGAAACACACTGAAGTTTATTCTCCTGTCTAAAGATGAACTACAAAAACAAACAACACCATACTATATATAACTCTATATTATTTGATATGCTTGTTTCCCCTGGTGCGGGGTAGGTGTCAGATCAGTTGATTAACTACAGGCTGCAAACACAGACCTTTTAGATTCTTTCAAGCCATAGATCCATTTGAAGTTGCACATTAGACATTTAAATTCATAAGGATGTGATTTTTTGTCAGAAAACATTAATTACATATGTACAGGACAAGTTAAGCAAAGAGGTAAATGAAACTGCTTTGTCACAAATATCAACACGAACAGAGAGGTCCTCACAGCAGCTTTACACTTTGTCATGAGCTACTGTTAATCCATGAACAGAATCATCTGTCAGCCACCTAATGTTCACTTTAAAAACTTCAAATCTGCTTAAAACCTTTTCGTAAACTTAGAAATCTGAAAACCGTTCTACAACTTATTTTATACCATTAAAATGGAACAACCCATTGTTTGTTTCAAAAGTGTTCAGGCTTTATTTTCTTAATATCCAGTTAATTTTTACATTTGTACATTTTCCCTTTGTTTCTACTCTCCCTCAGTGAAAAACCAGGCCCGCTGGGTACAGCAGTTTATATCTGACATGGAGAACCTTCATCGCCAGACCAAGGACGACAACTTCAGCATCATTATCGTCGACTTTGAGAGCGAAGACATGGATGTGGAGCAGGCGCTCCGAGACAGCAGCGTGCCAAGGTGTGTATGTGATACGACTTCAAACACATTTTGGAAAAGTTATAGAATATTTTAAAGACTTAGTGACGTTTGCTTTCTGTTTGCTTTGACAGATATGAATACCTAAGGAGAGAGGGGAACTTTGAGCGCTCAGCGGGACTTCAAATCGGAGTGGACACTATCGAGGTTAGAGAAACAAACAATATGTGAGCTGGCAGCGTGGAGAAAAAAATAAAGACACTCACTGAAGGTCAGCCACACACAGACCACATGACCTTTACTGGCTGATGGACAGGCAGAAAGAACACTCATGCATAATGAATACATCACATCTAGGCCAGTCTGTCACGGGCTGCAGATCCTCGCCCCTCATCTCCGAGCCTCCTCCTGCTTCCCTTCGCCCTCTCCCGCAGAGCCCAGCTGTGGGCGATGGGGAATCGCTCAGACAGTTTGCTGCATTGCCTCTGTCATGCTTATGCCATAGCTGTCGCATCTATTCCTTCTCACAGGTTATCTGTGTGCATGTGCCCTAACGCCAGCTCTCCCTTTGTCATACACACGCAGCTGGAAAGTTGGACAGACGTTGATCCCGCAGTTGAGTGTCAGTGCTGTCATGGGGAGATGACGGGGCTGTCACTCATGTCTGAATGACCTGCAGGCTCTGGAAGTGAAGACACAGCCCGGTCTTTACTTTCTTTAATCCTAAAAATCCCATTTGAAGGCGTGTGTGAACATCAGCTCACATCTGGCTTATACACAGAATCATCAAAACAGACCTTGCTTTCTCTCAGGCATGGGAAAGATTTAGTGATTATTTACATGGAATGGCTGTGTTCATGTGGGTTTGTTTGTGTTTCCCCTTGCAGGATAGTCACAGCATTGTGTTCCTGTGTGATCTGCACATCCACTTCCCTCTCAACATCTTGGAAAGCATCAGGAAGCACTGTGTGGAGGGCCGACTCGCTTTCGCTCCTATTGTCATGAGACTCGGCTGCGGCAGTTCCCCACTGGAGCCTGACGGTAACTCACAAATACACAAACACACATGCGGGAAGACACTTGAACAATCACTCATTTATTTATATCGTTTCCAAGTGTATATACTGGCTCATCACTCAAACTCATTCCCCAGTAAGAGACAACACAATGAAGGTTTTCAGTTTACATGCACAATAAGTGCATTTGCATCAAAGCACTTTCCAGGCATCAGACTTTCTCATTTATTAAAAAAAACTCTGGATGCAATAAAATGCCATGTGGACAAACGGTTGCTCACTTTTTGTTCTCTCTGCAGGTTACTGGGAGGTGAACGGCTTTGGCTTGTTTGGGATCTATAAGTCCGACTTCGATAAGATCGGGGGGATGAACACAGAGGAATTCAAGGACCGCTGGGGAGGAGAGGACTGGGAGCTTCTGGACAGGTAACTCAGTAACAAACTAACAAGAAAAAATCCTGCGATGGATGCAAGAGAAAGGTTATACAGATCCTTTGTTGAGCGTGTGTCAAAGAGATGTCGCCTCACCTCCATGGTCACTTTTGAAATAGCTGTTAAATATTATATACTGTTGCTTTTCTGATGTAATGTGATTTGTATTGTTTCTAGATTGAGACTCTGCAACCACAAGTGTTTGTAAATGTCTTCTTTTAAAACGATGTGGGTAGATACTTCTTCAAACACTCAATGCAAATACAACACAAGCATAGGAAAATAATAGCATTACTAAGAGAAAAAAAACAGAAGTAGTCTGGAAATGATTATTGGTTTGAAAACAGGCGTTTTCTCATTTACTGCTTGAGCTATTGTGACATGCAAATCTTCTTGTTCTCCTTTTCAGATTGTACCACCTCTCAGTTTGCTGCCTTAACCCAGATAGTGCAGGAGGTGTTGCAACATAATAGCTTACCGGCAGACAGGGGCACCCCTGATGAGAAGTCAGCAGTAGGCGACCCTATCAGCTGGCCCCCTCCGCAGGGTATGGGGGCAGCTGAGACAGGGGCACCCCTGCATCACACAATGACTGAAGTAAAAAAAAAAAGATAATATATATAGAAAGAAAGAGGGGGAGGAAAGGGGAAAGAAGAAAAAGGAGGAGAAGGAGAAAAAAGAAAAAAGAAAGAAAAGAAAAATGGAATGAAGGAATGAAGGACAAAAACAGGAATAGGGGTATAGAGGAAGGGAAAAAATAATAATAATAATAAAAATAAAAATAAAAATAAAAAATACAAGCATACACTCGAATTACACACACACACACACACACACACACACACACACACATACACACACATACACAAGCAGGGCCCTCAACATACAAAATTGCGAAACGTTATTATTACTCCCTGCTTGCCTGCTTTGTCTCTGTCTATGCTGTGCATTGTATCGTCGTGTCTCCCCTGTCTCCTATATACTTTTGCTCTTGTCATGCCCCTCACTTGTCTTGTATTGTTCTGCATCACCTAATAAAAAAAAAACAGTGCCCCAACAGGAGGTGGGCTTCATTACAACTCATAAAATCCATTCCAGAATATATTGAATTGGAAAAAATAAAATAATAATAATAATAATAATAATAATAGCTTACCGGTACTTATTCTTTCCCATAGCATTTTAAGAGCTTTTAAATAATATTAATTAAACTGAGATGAATGAGATCTCTGAGAAGGACAATTTATGACTTTTATTTGACTAAAGCACAAAAACAATTATTTTTGTTTAGTGAATATGAACACTTATGGTTGTTGCAAGATCAGAAAAAATACATCTTGTAATTTCTTGGAAAGTTGCCTTTGGATGATTAAAAACATGCTCTTTACTCACTGTAGGGTAGTCCAGGGCAACCTTACTACATCTCTTCTCCCTCTTCCTCTTTGTATCTCTTTGTATCTCTATGTCATATACAGCCGTTATCTCATTGGTTGTGCTTCTTCTAGTGTAGGGCTCAGTGGGATCTCCCCATTAGAAAACAATGACACAACCAGCTCAGAGCTTTTTTTTAGTGCATTATAAAAAGAGCCCGGTTATAACCCTGTGTGTCTCCCCCTCCAGGGTACTACAGAATGGTTTGGAGGTAGAGAGACTACGTTTGAGGAACTTCTTTCACTACTATCACTCCAAGCGGGGCATGTGGAACGCTCAGAACAAAAAAACTCCCAAAGGATAGCCTCCCCTTCCCTGGCTGGTTAAAGGAATCTGAACCTGCAAAAACTGGGGATGCAGATCCACCATGTGTGTGAGAGAGAGACCTGTAGGAGCTCGCTCACTGCCTGAACTCTGCTTTTTTTTGTAAAGAACAAAAAAACAGGCTCTGTTTAGGAGCACCTCTGTTTTGCTATCAGCCACTTTTGTACGCTTCTGCAAGGAGACAGAGTCCAAATCTGAGGAGCTGTAAAGGCAGAAGGACCTGAGTCATCACTTTGCCTCACTGACTGAACTACCGTTCAGAGAGAAGAGAGTTATTTTTGTTCTCTTTCTCTCTGTCCTTTTCTGGTGCAATGTTTTCAGACAGACTGGAAAGCAGCCGTTTCTTTTTCTGAGTGTGTGAGTTTGCGTATGTGTGTGTGTGTGTGTGCGGGCGAGTGTGTGAGTGTATGTGTATGTAAATATATATACAAGTGTATGTGGGCGTGTTGCTGCTTGTGTGTGCTTACAACGACAGGAAGCACCTTTTTTTTTTCTAACAAGGAGATGTGAACACAACCTAAGTTCTTCATTTTTTTTTTTTGTAACTCGCTCTCACACGAGAGCCTAACAGAATGTGTGTCAACATGCTATTCAGATAGACGCAGACATGGTGACGTAGCTTGAGTAGAGAAAAAAAATGCTGTATTTGGTAAATAAAACAAAACTTCTTTATAAGTCAACTACTACCTGTCGGATACAATTGAACACCAGGTGCTGAAGCGTTCCTGCTGCCTGATTTTATGAAACAAAAACAATTTTTTGAAAATTCAGAATAGCCCTTTTCCAAAGAAATAACGATAAATACATACATTTTGGTCTCCCCCCTCTATTGTAGTTATCTTCAATTAATTTATCATTTCAATGTGTTCTAAATATTATGCATAGCCCTGCTGCTTTTATGACATCAGTTTTACATACCACACCCATAATAATGCTACCTATTGGTTATGACTTGATTGATTTTATTTGTTTTAACTGAAGCATGTCTGCTGTTGGTTATTTATAAAGGGTTCTTATTTGTCCTGACTGAATATGGGTGCACCAACATTTGGGTTGCTATTTCTGGTTCTAAAACACTGAATTTTACACATTTTTACTCAACGGACAGAATCCTCCATTCTCTCCAGATCTCAAACCTCATTGTCAACTGGAACAAGAAACTGTTAAAGGACAAAAACAAATCTTGCTGGTGTTTGATTCTGCATTATGCTTTTGTTTAAATCATTCTCTGAGCTGAGTAAAGCATTTGAAATATTGGGAGTTGAGGGATTAAAACTCTATCTCTCATATAGATGGTGAAGGCTCACCCATTGAAACATTAACACTTTTTTTTTTTTAGATGATATAAAGCTCCAACAGAACGGAGACCTGTCCGAGTGTCGGACACAATGCGGCAAGGCATGGCTGTTTTCACAAATGTGTGCCTTTATCAGGGTTTGGCTGCAGGCAGTTTGTAAACTACTCTAAAGACAGAAGAGTGCAGGTACAGGCATAAATACAAAGTTATTTATCAGCAGGCTGTTAAGTCACTGTACATTCAGAAACACTGTAAGGGAAGGAAATATGGTTCTCTCAAATGATTACAGGCGTGTCAGTGTGTTTGTTGTTTTACATTTAAAGCAGGTGTGGTCTTTACAGGCCATTTGTCCCTTTGGAGTGATAAGCAGAGATGGTACTAATGACTACTGAGTGAAACCAGGAGGTGTGATGGAGACACAATGGCAGCTGCAGTCCAGCAGGACCCCACCTCCCGCCCATTAGTCTGGCTGGAGGCCCGACTCTTAATGCCTCTGTTTATACAAGATGGTACTTATATTGATGGAGGTTGGCTGGAAGGCTTTCTGCTGGCCACATACAGTATATATAGATGAGCGTAATGATCTGTTATTGACTATATGATTGTCAAATTACCCTCCAAGATCCTTTCTTCTACAGGAAAAGGGTCTATACTGTACGACATTTAACACTGACATGGGATTATTTAAAGACGAAAAGACACACATTAGATACAAGGCTATATATATGAGACATACAAGTGAAAAATAGGAATATACATTCCAAGGTAATTTCTGTGAAATTGTTTTGTAGAGAAAAGGTTTTAAGAATGTATTGTACTCTTATTTTGATTTGTTGGTTTTTGCAAATAAAATTTTATGCTTACGTCCAGATATTTTTTTCAGATGTGTATTTTTTATTTATTTGTACTTTATTGCCTTTTTTGAGATGTTGGCATCTAGAGAAAGTAATTCCATATCTGACCACATGGTGGTGCTACACCCTTTTCTACATACTACCTGTGGCAGTTAAGTGTATTTAAATGGCTTATAACATACAGAATAAAAGAACAAATTTCATATAGTGAATGGGGGTGGGTTGATTGAGGGCAGTATGAATGCAATTACAAAAATCCCCTTCCCACACACAACAATGAAGAAAGACAGCGTTTGGTTTCACTTCCTTCATGCAAACAATTCATCTGTTTCCATCACATGTGGGTATGTGGATCATTATGATCATGTCATTTAGGTGACTTGATACAGATTTTATGAATTTAAACTCATATTTTTCTGAAGATCCATAAAAAACAAATACTCAGTCAGTCAACCTATTTCTTGAGCTTTAAAAAAATATATTATAATCAGCCAAATTATAAATAAAAATAACTTTGAAAAATGTCTTTGCTCAGATTGATCAGACTCTGAGACACTTTTATTTTAGGTTAAAATGATCAGATAAGTAAAAATGATAGTGTGCAAACCCTCTACAACCCTCACTCTGTTTTTATTCTCTTTTGCTGAAATCATCATTCAGTTACCCATTCTGAGTAAAACTGAATACCACTTTTGTTGTGTTTTCAGACCAATGCAGAGAGGAGAGAAACATTGTGAAACTAAGATGTTTAACTCCAACAGAGCTGGCGTGTTTTGGGGAACACATGTAATCATTTGCAGAGTTTTTGTGTTCATAGTTTTTGATCCCCTCCTGCGTTATTTTGCTCTGGGTGGTGTGCTGGCTTTATTTTTGCGCTGAGCCTGCACGCACACAGAGAAGCCATGAGGTAAGCACTGTCCACATCACAGCTACATGAGGTCTGGATGAAGCAAGTGCCAACCTCCTGTGATCTCTTTTTCCCCTCTGCGTGTTTTCTGAACTAATTTAGAGAAACTTTGACTAATGGTGCAAAGCTGGGGAGGTTAACTAGACAGGACTCAAAGGTTGACTTACGTTGTTCCCATGACAGCTTGATTCATGGACCATGTTCTCTGTGTGTTCAAGTGTCATGTTTTCCACTTTAAGTATAGCATGTCCTGTAACATCTAGGCCTATTGATGTGAAAGAAAGCATTCATACAGCCACTTTCACCATGTGTTACATCACACAGGCATGCAGGCTAAGTGCTCTGCCCTAAAACTATTATGTAATAGGTTGAACTTCAGTGTGGACACACCCTACCTGTCTATGTGAGTGCAGAGTGATGACAAGCAGGTAGTCACAGACCTCTTCAACATGTTTGCTTTATGTGACCTCAAGCATGTTACCGCACCTAACCAAAAACAACAAACAAGGCTGCACAATGATTGAAAACTGTAGTTTTGCAAGAGGATTTGCACAAACTTTGTTTTGACAGCAAGAGGGACCACTTTATTGGTGTTTCCTCCACTGAACTGGTGCCGAATGAGCCCAAAGTCACGCAGTGCGTGCAAATCATACAAGCCAGTGCACTATTTGTCAGTTGAAATAAAATAAATTAAAATAGTATGTCTGTCACATTCAGGGGGAAAACAAGGAACTGGACCCACGTGCAGAATTAACTAAATATATTTAAAAAGTAAGAAAGTAAGTAGCAAAAGTAAAGAAAGTAACAAAAACACACTAGAACATAAAGAAACACTAGGGTACAAAGTTACAAAATAACACACGAAGCACTAAAGACTAAACTATGAAACAAAAACACACAAGGGAAACAAGCAACACTAGGATAAACAGGAGAAATTAAAACATGGAAACCTAAACGCTGAAATACAAAACTAAATAAGACCAAATCATGACAATGTTTGTGCTATAAACTGGACCTTTTTCCTCCGTTGCCCTGAATAATCTTTTTAAACAATTTCAGTAAAAAACCAAAGCCTCATCAATTTAATGTAAACACCTCCACCTCTTACAAAATCACCAAGAGCTTTACAGATTCAATTTCAGTAAGAGGCTGGAGGTGAGAGATGAGCTCATGTGCAGGCAGCCAGCCAAGTTCCCCTGAGTAAACTTGATGAGATAATTGAAGTCTGCTTTGAAGGCAGTTTTATTGTAGGTAACAAGCTAGAAAAATGTTACCTAACACATTCATATTGTAGCTATGACGAACATCTAGCCACATATTGACCATGGGCGAATTGTAAACTAACAATCGTTTATTAGTAAAATAGCAAACTGAATCTATTTTTTGAGGTGAAATCGATAAATAAATATAAAGTGTAGGCTCATAAAATTGTACTGATAAACAGCCTAAGTAGAATAAAAAGGTCACACATGTTGAGGAAATGTGTTAAATTCTCAAAACAAACTTCTCATCTTTAGAAATCAGGCAAAATCTTTGGTGGGTCCTGATTGGCTGCCGTGAAATTCTGCCTTTTCCTGGTTGGTTCTCGAGCTGCTTCCGTAATGTCACTCAGTGGTGGTTCCGCCTCTCTCACATCTGTAGCTGAGTGTATTCTACAGGCTGATCCTGAGTGAGTACCGTGAGGGAGAGAGAGAGAGAGGAGGTGTAGGCGCGATACACTTCTGCTGGGTTAAAACGAAGCTGTTTGTGTGTGTCGAGTGGCTACTCCGGAATTGTTTGAATAAATCAGCACGGGTCGGGCTTTTTTTTTCTTCTTCCTGTAAGCGAGGAGACAGTTCGTCGAGTTTGAAAAGACTGTGGACACTGGAGGGAAGTTTAAATCCCTGCGCCGTCCGGGGAAAGGTGAGGCGCAGTGGCTTCTCCGTGTGAAAACGGAAGAGCACCTTTGCTTATGTTCAATTTGCTTTGAAGTTGTTGTCATCATCTTGAGTATAGCCTAGTTGTTATCTCGCTGTCCCGCACTGAACTCTATAGCAGCATGGCTGTCAAGTGTTGTGCTGCGTAACCAGTTCGTCCAGCTCAGCGGGGAGTTTCGCTGCTTTTTTTTTTTCTTCTAACCTGCAGGTAAACCGTCTCCAAGGTTTATCCCTTTTCCTAAACACTCCATTTCGAAGTCATTTAAGAATTATAATGGCTGGTTTGAGCAATGTCCACATGAAAACCCTGGAGGACCTTACGCTGGACTCGGGGTACGGCGCGGGGGACTCGTGCAAATCCCTCAGCCTGTCCTCTTCCAAGTCCAACTCCCAGGCCTTCATGACGGCCCCTCATCGGGGCAACTGGTGGTACTTTTCCGGCTCCATGAACAGCAGGAACAACAGCTGGGACACGGTCAACACTGTCCTTCCCGAAGATCCTGAGGACATCTTCTCGAAGTGCCCCCGCTTACCTGACTTGGAAGAGTTCCCCTGGACCGAAGAGGAGGTGGCCAAGGTGCTGCGAAAAGTGGCCGAGAGTGGGAGCGTTAAAGGGGGGCTCCCACCTGTGTTCTCCCCGGAGGCCGTGAGGCGGCTGTCCATTCTTCTCCGCAGGGCTCTGATCCGCATCTCCAGGGAGGCTCAGCGGCTCAGCGTCATGCACTGCCGCTGCACGCGCTTTGAGGTGCAGAGTGCCATGAGGCTCGTGCTCAGCTGGGCTCTGGCCGACCACTGCGTCTCGGCTACGGTCAAGGCAATCTCCATGTACAGCATGAGTGCAGGGGAGCTGCTGAGGAAGGGCAAGTCGGCTCGCTGTGGCCTCTCCTTCTCCGTGGGACGCTTCTTCCGCTGGATGGTGGATACGCGCATCTCCGTGCGCATCCACGAGTATGCGTCGATATGCCTGACCGCGTGCATGGAGGCCCTGGTGGAGGAGATAGGAGCCCGTGTGCTGATGGCCGAGAGGGGTCACCCAGGGCCGGATTCAGGGTCAACATTCGCCCCAGTGAGTGCAGAGGCCCTGGAGGGGGTTGTGAACAATGACGCGGAGCTGTGGGGCGTCCTGCAGCACTATGAACACCTGATCTGCGGGAAGAACGCCAATGGTAAATACATTTTCACTATTTCTTTGAGTGCATTTGCTCTCAGTGTACGGTTTTCTGTGTGGTAATAATGTCAAACTCCTTCCCAAACTTTTTCTGTCACACTCTCCTTCCAGAGTGCTGGTCACCACTTTCCACTCCCTCACAGTGTGGAAAAGGTGAAATGTGTCCGGCTGTTGGATTCAATAGCAGCTCTTTGTGCATGAGCATTTGATGGATTCATTGCTAATTTGACCTGTCGGCATCGGAAAAAAACAGAGCAGGGACATGTCATACATACAAATACAGTATTTCTTTTTCTCAGACCAAGGTTGCATCATGCAAAATGACTGCTGGATACTATGATCAACGGCCAGATTGTAGTTTTGTTCTCATCATTGGCCAGTTGCAAGATTGCATCCGCACATGTCCCTCCTGCTCTGCTGTTGTGATTTGGGGGTGCGTCAAGCCTTTAGAGCACAGGCAGGAGGCTTGTCTGTTGACTTAACTCTCAGTTTGTGCTGACTTCACCTCTCATCCTCCCACTGTGTTGGCTACGCTCTTCTAAAATCCTCCCCTCCCTCCATTTCCTTATTTCTTCTCTACTGTAGGACAGATCCCTCTTACCCACTGCCATCCCCACATATATCACCCTCCCTCCGCTCTCCTCCAGCTCCAGCTGTGCGTCCTGCTGCCTGCACATTCGCTTCCTCCACCCCAACATCCCTCGTCTATCAACTCTCTTCCCCGTCCCTCTTTGTCACACCCTAGTAGACTCGCAGCACTCATTTTTCCAAGGCTGTTTTGGCAGTCCAGTGTTGGCTTGATTCATGGGCTTGTGTTGGGACAATGTAACCAGCCTTTGTCTGTGGCCCACTACCAGCTCCCTGGAGCACCGCTTTTAACTGCAGGACAATAGCCTTTTGTTGTGTGATCGTGCAGCTTAGTCCAACGCAGAGGGAGTGAAAACAAATGCTGAGGAAGCTCGGCATATTCACACATTCATGGTCATATACAACATAAAGAGGGAGAGAGAGAGAGAGTAACTGGAGGTAGCCATTACTAAAAGGCTGCATATTTGCGACTGATCTGAATTAAGACGTTATCGTGCAGGAGCTCCTCACATGGGATGCATGTGGAGAATATCTAAATGCTGCTACAAAGTGACACTCAGCAATAAATGTCTCTAACTTGCACAAATGCATGCAGTATCACCTTATATTTCATATTAAACATTTTAAAAACACAAAGAGCTGTGCCTTGGAGAGATATTTCATTGCAAAACAAGTTAAAGAGCAGCTTTTGTTCCAGTATTTCACCAGATGTCTTTGGTTGGGTTTTGACTGGTCTATTTTGGTGATTTAGTCATTGGTTTTGAGAAAGACCAGTGAGTGTGTGTTTATGTAATAACAACAGGCCCTTATTCTGACCACCCTAGCTTTTTATAGCCCCAAGACTGGGCTTTGCAAGCCACATACCCCTCTACCACCTTACCACCTGACACCCCACACCCTAAACCCTTACTCTCTTCACTCATCCCCACCTCTGCAGTGATTCCCCCAGCCACCAAAACCATCCACGCACCCAAAAGCAAAAAAGATCCACTTTTTTTTTTCAGTACCAGGAAGTAGACTTTACTGATCATATGGAAGGGCAGAGTCCGATAAATCCTCCTCCCTCTCGGTTGATTCCTCTCCGTCTCTCTGACTGTTACTCTTTCCCAGGGGCTGGCTCACATCTGGAACTCTTTAAGTCAGAAATGACTTCTACGGCTCCAATAACAATCCTGAAAACTCCCTCCCTCCTCTCCTCCTGCCCTCTCTCTCTCTCTCTCAGTCACTCACTCACTCTTGCCCCCCCCCTCTTTTTTTTCACTTTGCCATTGCTTTCACATCCACTTCATCTTTATCTGTTTATTTCTTCTGGTCTACAGGGAGTGCATTAGAGGAACTTGGTTGTGATGTGCTAGGATCTTATTCATTACTCATGCACACGCCTGCACTAGCGCATTCCCATACACAAAAGCTACACATGCATAATCTGAAACCTATTTACTTCCATTTGCATGTGTTCAAATGGCTCCACAGCACTGGTTGAACTCACTGCACAGAGCCGCCACACAGAGGAATCCATTTGTCATTCATTTCTGTGCACAAGGAAATAGCACGAGCAAGCTCTTCCTGGTATAATTGTTGTTGATAGTACTGTGGGGCATTTTAAAGTGCAGAGTAGTAGCTTTACTAATGGACAGTGGAAGTGGCTTTAAAATCATCGATCTTTATCACTGGCTGGCATGCAGATCTTATTCAACTCTGGACCATTGCTGGACCGACTAGTGGAGGCGTTTTCAAAGTTCTGCCCTCTTTGAGTTTTTGCGGTGTCTCAGACATTTTTCATGTTTTTTTCCTGAGTTAGCTGTTAATGCAAAAGATTTTTAGATGTACAAACTAATGACTTGACCTTGAGTAAGGCTGTTTTATCTCAGCGTGGAACTTTTGGGGCTTTTAAGCCTTGAATTTGTACAACAGCTTGAATTTTAATGAGGTGGCACCTGAAAGAGAGCATTCATACATGAGAGCATGATTTACCTGGATAAATAAACTTAAATTTGGTCCAGTACAAACACAGAAGTTCAGTTACTCTGCTCCAGCGCTACAAAGGTTGTAAAAAAGCCAGTGAGTAATGGGTTTAGGGTGCACTCAGAGATTGGGGCATATGATTTGCAGCTCAGTATTTCCCTAAATATGTATTTAGCCCAAAAAGAAGCGTGGGAACAGTGGGCAGCAAGATGCTGGCTACCCCATCTGTGGCCCAGCACTGTGGTCGCACAGATGGGGTAACCAGCACTCTCAAAATACACGCCCTGCCCCACAGATCTGGAGTGGGATCAAATACAGTTTTGGGAAAAAAACATATCTGGACATTAATATTTTGCTGAAACAAAGTTTTAGTTCATTCCTATGTGCTGCATGTTTAGGCATGCTGTGGATTTGCCTTAGCATTAAGGCTTTATTTGGCCTGAATAACTGTACACATGAATTCAGGAGGTCGGCCTTGTGAACACTGTCAGCAGGTCAGTATGTGTATTGAGTTAAGACCATAAGTCATATAGCTTTAGTGGGTTAATCCTTCATATAACACTACAACTCACGTATTTGTGTGAGAGTCTTTTATGTGGGTGCATTTACCAACACACACACACACACACACACACACACACACACACACACACACACACACACACACACACACACACACACACACACACACACACACACACACACACACACACACACACATCTGTCAGTGTGTTTGCACTGGCTTTTTTGTCTGGTCCCAGCTGTAAAAACACCAACCCATTAGAGTGAACATGTGTTTCACTTTGCTCATCTGTGGGTTCTTCGATGGACTTGTGTGTGGATGTGGACTATTCTTGGAATGAACCATGAGTAATGTTTCACAGATATGACACCATAGATGATTTGTCCAGCTATTACAAAACCAATGAAATCAATTCAGAAACTTCCCGTTGGTTTCACATCCTCTGAAGTTGCTTAGTTTGTGACATTTGATTCAGTCAAAGTCCAGTAACCTTTCTAAAACGTTTGTATACTCCCCTGTGTGCAGCCCATCGTACGTGCTCCTCTCTTCTTTGGAACTTCGGTCATTATTTTGATCTCAAGCCACGCTCCTCCTTAGACATTATAGCAGCATGACTCATGCTTCTTAGCACTGTTTACAGTAAAGCACTGATAGGGAGGAAGCAAAGAAAGATTGGGATGACAGATACTCCAGGGAAACAGGCAATGGACACAAATAGAGACACAGAAATAGCAACAGCAAACTTAAAACATTCATTGTAATGTATTTCTACTAATCACATTCTTGGAGAATAAGTAAGGTTCAGAGAGAAATGAGAGTACATATTTTTATACATTAAGCTTCTTTAACTTGCTTAAATATGGAAAATGTTCTGCCACGGTGTCAGATGCATTAGCACACAATCAGCGGTTGTTGAGGGAATCTGTCCTGCAGGCTGGGTTGAGGGTTGCAGCTGAAGTAGCTAATGAGGGAAGCAGGAATCATGGCTGGAATCTTGGACCAGATAGCTCAGTGCATTGCCTGGATGCTAGTGATGGTTGTGTTGAAAATTGAACTACTGTGTATCCGATCATGCACAGGATTTGGCTTAGCGACGGAATGCCACATCCACATGTGTTGGAGTCTGGCTTGGTCATTGAAAGACTGAAATATTAGTGGTTGGAGAGTCACGAGTTCAAAGTCAGTGGGAATCCTACTAGTGTGAGCAAGTAGACATATGTAGAAAATAACTGTTGTGTGCTGCTTTAAGGTGGAAAGAAAAGAAATGGACTAAATGTGCACTTTTCTATGAGCATTACATTAAACTTTGGGCTGTTAAATTAAGGACAGCTTGCACAGACCAGCTTTTGAAACTGAAGCTGAGGAGCCAGTTTGTTGTTTGTTTTTTTTATAGCAAATACCTACAAGTCAATCATTGCTTATCCCTTTTTGGAACAAAAATTGGCCTTGGCTGCCACAACTAAAAAAAAAGCCTTTTCATATGTGTCCATTTTTCCCAGTCAATCAGTAGCGATAGCAACTAAAGCTTAAAAGGAAACAAGGGATAGGACATGAACATTACCAATAATGAGTCAACAGATTTCATCTGTTCAACTGGGGCTGAGTTACAAGTGAAAATGTCATCCAACTGTTCTGCCTTACAGAGGGAAGAGATGAGGGCTAAAGGATGGGGAGAGGCCAGGCTTGTTTAATTTTACAAGAAAATGTAGTGTAAATTGTTCTAAATTGTTTCACAAATACCTTGTAAATTACATAAAGAAAAACAGTTTTTCTGAACATTCTTTCCTCTTTCTGGAGCTGTCAGGCTCAACACAAAATACAGCTGTGTCTTATAATGTGAAGAAACCATGCATAATAAGCTACTTTGTAAGAGTAAAAGGAGTTTTTGTCTCTCATTGAAGCAGCTCCAGACATAAACTCAGTGCAGTCAGTCAGTCAGTCCAAGATATCTGTCATTGCTTCAGACTATTCTTCTTGCACCTCCTTTGTGTCTCACTTATTTAACACAGAGATGGTTGAATTCGGTGTTACAGAAATGGAAGTAAAAGACGTACAGTTCTTCATTCAATCTTTTTGTTTCTATGGGAATACAAATGTGTTCCATGTTACTTTTAAACACTTGTATAGGGTCTTTTTTCTTTTCTTAACCCTGACAAATCTATGCCAACCATCACACTGCTAATTGCTAAAAGGCATTATCTGGCATGCATCACTTTTTCTATGTGTGCTCCAGTAAAAGTGAGACGGTTACTTCAGTCGATATGGACCCAATCTGTGGGTGATTTGGTTGTAATATTTAATTGCACACTTAAAAGATCAGATGGGCAGACTGGGGAAGGATGGAGGAGGGGGAGTGACAGCATGGAGGAGGACCAGAGTGTGTAGTTTAAGTGGAAACACATTTGTCTGACCATGGATTGGATATAATAACCCCTTGCTGTGCTCTCTGCTGAAATCTGCTGGAGTCATACGGACTTGGCTGGATGGAGCCAAGAAGAGATAGAGGGAGAGATGAAGCTCCAAGCCCATATATCCTCTCTGATTGGGATCTATATGGCCTGGTTGGTTAGAGCCAAATCCCTGCAGCCATGGAAGAGTTTGCGTGTGCGCAGATGTATGTGTGCCAAAGGAAGTGCTGTGATCGCTGAAATAAAGGTACACAGCCTGTTTTCGGGTGTTTTTTCGGCAAAGCTAGGAAAGTGATGTTTTTTTTCGTTCCACTTTCAAGTCTGACCTGTTGTTTCTGTAAACGGGCTGAAAGAACAAGTTTTTTGTGATGCTCTCAGTGACCTCTTTGTCCAGCTGAGTCAGAGCAGCAGTGTGTGGAGCCTGAGTGGAAAAGATCCAAGATATTGCACTGGAAAAGCAAATACACTCGTCTGTAGACACACTGTTGAACACAAGACTCCCTCCTCCTTCCCCTCCTCCTCTTAGGCGACGTTCTGTTTTTCACGCTTTAACACCTACAAATATTCATTTTTCATGCGTAAGTTGCCAATGTGACATTTAGAAACACATCAATCTGTCATCGTCTTCTACATCTCCCTTGATTTGGTATGGACTGTCTGTCTCACTGTCTCTACAGTCAGAAGAAATAAAAAGCACCCAAATAAGAAACCTTTAAAACTCCACAGGTAGGAAACACCACTGTATATGGCTTCCTTCCCGTTGTGCAAACACAAACACACATTTCAGATAGTAGATGGGGAAGCAGGCAAACAGAAGGAGATACTTTTCGCTGTGAGTGTGCAGAGGGTGGAGGGAGCAAATATTGCCACAGTGGACAAAGAAACTGTTACAACTTCAATTCCTGTCGAGTGTCATCCAGTGCCTGAAATTACATGTGTTGTAATGAATGCAGATCATGATCAAATCAGCATCAAATTAAGGCCATCTTCAACAGGTTGAGAAATAGTTTACAGCCTGATGTTTAGAAACAGTTTCTTAAACATCCCAGGAGTAAGCCAATTTTCCAGAGGGAGGAATGAGAGAGAGAGAGAGAGAGAGAGAGAGAGAGAGAGAGAGAGCACGAAAGCGAATGGAAAAGTTACATCAGCTTTTATGACAAGGTTGTTGCTGACTATGCCAGGTTCATTAGGAAAAGTGCCAATCATAACAGGTAAAGTGGAGTGTGTGTGTGTGTGTGTGTGTGTGTGTGTGTGTGTGTGTTGTGTTTATGTGGATGTTTTTTGCCCTACAGTTATAAGTAGGCCACGGCAGCTTTTGACATTGCTTCTGCATGTTTTTGTTTTTGATGTCTTGCTGTCTCTCCCATCTTGGTCTCTCTCTTCTGATGGTATCTGTTCATTTGAAGGGATGTGTTTGTACGTGTGTGTACGTGTGTGTGCGCGTGTGTGTACGTGTGCGCGAGTGTGTGTGTTTGTCCAAATAGCCACTGTGTTATGCTCCATCAAACCTTGTCATCTCTTTCCAACCCAAATAACACCAAACAAAGCACCTTCAACCTCATTTTGGCTCTCCTTTTTATCAGTCTTTTTTCCTTTTCATTGCTCCCAACCCACGTTGACTGAAATCTCTGGCTCTGGCCCTCACCTTCTGAACCTATCTGTTCATCTGTCCTATTTCCTGTACCATACTTCTCAACTTGCTCCGTGCAGCAAAACTCAAACTGCATTTGAATTATGAATTTCCAAAATTTCAGCTTTTCTGTCTGCAACACCTTGTGCCAAGGACCATGCAGATTGGCTCGTGGTGATTAAAAAAAGCCACTGTTTAGTGCTAACAGTATATTTAGAGCGTAACCCTTTTACAGTAAGGTTTTCTGGAATTCCCTGGTGGTTAGTGCAGGGAAGGAGCGCTTTTAGAGCAAGAGCCAGATGTAGAACACATGTGGGCACAGGACAACAGACTCTGTCAAGACAGGACACCCTTGGCCGTAGATTTTAGTTCCTCTGTTGATAAGATCTGCTCAGCACATCTACCACATGTGAATTTCCTCCTGGAACCAAAATAAACAATTTGGATCCCATCGGTAACCAAAAGTAGATGTGTATTTTTAGACAAAGTTAGTAACAAAAAATATTTGGTGAAATGGGGGTGTGTCTCCCTACCACACATTGGGATTTAAGAGGTAGGTGTGCATAAACATCAACAGGTTTGGATAATGTGTAGGGGAAAGTGACAGCGCTGGGACAGTCATCATCAGGACAGCCTGTATTTCAGCTGCAGACTAAAGAGGCTCCTTATTACACATAATCACCATGTCTATGTGTTTCCTCTAAAAACGCTGAGGAGTATGTTTGGGTTTGAGTCTGTGTTTGTGTGGCAGAGAGAACTCGTACAGCTTGACTGCCCACACTGCTGCAAGGAGAGAACTCTCTCCTGGCACTTTGTTTGCGTTTACTCTGTGTCTGTACAGGATATGTCTCTTTGGGTTTCTTCCCACTAATCTGGGTTACATCTGTCAATAACTTCTTGCATGTGTGGGCCGATGTCCTTGTGAGAATGTGCTGATCTCTTGAATGTATTCTGTGAACTGGTAGGCTGTTTTTTTTTTTTTTTAGCTTTATCAGATGCATCTATCTCCGTCTCTGTCTATCTCTGTTGTGTCAGCCATCTGTGTGCCACTGCAGGGTCACCGACAGTGCTGGACATGATGCACTCCAACGGTGGCCAAGTTTCCTCTCCAACGCTGAGATAATCTGCCTATTGAGCATTAGAGGGCTGGAGGGAGAAGATAGAAGAGGGAACAGGGAAGAGTATGTGTTGGAATTTCACCCTGGTGAAAGGAAGCCTTGTTTGGGGGAGTTTAGAGAAATGCATTTTACTTTGGTTTGATTTGTTGCAAAACAGATAAATCCTTGTGAAGACTACACTTCTGTCTGTGCACATAACTTAGATGCTTTATTCCTGCAAGTACATAATGTGTCTGTCAATATGAACTGGACCATTAGTCTCTTATGAAGCTTTGTGCTGAAAGTGTGTCTCTTTCTATCCAGATGAGTGGAGGTTACAGGAAGTCAGTCAGACAGCAGTTAAACAGACCAACAGAACACCCCTCAAAGATTTCCCCTCTTCTCCACCTCAAAGAGCAAAGCGCAGCCTTTGAAAACAGTCACAATGCCAACATGTTCATCAGCTTTTCAGTCCTGACTTTGTTTAACTCTATGTAAGCCTAGTAGAATTATTAAACGTGTTAGGATTAGACTTTTGTTCCACCCACGTGGCCTGTACAAACAAGTGCGACTAATATTGGCTCTGTTGAAAAAGCTTTCTCATTACATTCCATGTGTTTCACATTAGTAACAGTCCATACAGTGCACATACTGTATATACACATACTCTGCGAGTCAGTGCCCTGGCCTTATAGTGCTTCTTTAAGGGGTTGTAAAGGCACTCTTGAAGGCAGTAGTAAAATATATAATGTAAGATCCAGCTAAACATTCACACTGACAGAGGGAATAGAAGAAATGGTGGAGCTGGAGAGGTCAACGCCTTTATTTGATTCAGCTGAAGCTCAAACAATTCTATGCTTTGTCTTCAGTTAATAGTCTGATTTTGGCAGGTGGCTATAAAGAGCCTTTCAACAGTCCAGTCAGGTGCTAGAAAGAGGTGTGTCTGCATGATGGGGTTTAAGGGGGCAGATGTGTCAGGAGATATAGGCAGGGGAGGGGGGAAGGAGTCAGCCTGAGGGGTCAGCATGTCGTAAATACTGCAACACCCACCGAGCCGGTCAGCTGAGACCAAGCCAAAGTGTGGAGTGTGAGCAGCTTTGAAACATCGGGGGGGAATTCAAAAAAATATTGGAAGAAAGTTGTAATTTGGTGTGTTTTAAGAAAGGACTGCCAACACTGTGGGCAATCTGATGTCAGGAGAACAATAGAGCATGCATAGTAGTAATGAAAGCACTCATGTGAAAGCACAACCAGGACATGTCGTGCTCCGTCTCTGTGACTCTGATAACATTGCTGGTCTCTCCCGGTGTCTGAGTAGACAAAGATAACAGACATCCAGAGAACAGCACTTGCATGCAAACACAATGAAAATCAGGAATCACTTGAGATAGAGACTCAGGCTGATAAGTAGCCAGCAGGCAGGCAGACAGACATGGAAAGGAATTTACACTATCAGCATGGGGTGGATGCAGGTGTGAGGAATAGTGCTTTGTAATGCTCATTAGGATGTATACGTGATAACTGATGTGCGTGTGAGAGAGAAAGACAAACAGCAGAGATCCCTGACATTCATCAGGTCTGGATGAATGTGTATCATTCTCCAACCCCATGCTGGGAGGGACACACTTTAGTGGAGGTGCCTCTTAATGTCCTGACCCTGTGGAAAACCTCCCAAGAGTTCCATCTTTCTCTCTCTTCTCCCCTGTATATTTACTTCTTCCATTCATTCTTTGTTCCAGTTTTTGTATCTTTAGTTTCATTCCGTGCAAGAGTCTTGAAATCCCATCATCATCTCTCGCAGCGGAACGCACATGAATGAACAGAAAAGGATAGAGTGAAAACTGATTTAAAACAATTCTGCCTAAATGGATGTCATGTTAACTATTTTCCCTGCAGAGGAGAGGGGGAATTGTTATGGATGAGTTTTAAACAGTTAAACATGAGAAGGTTAAGACTCTAGTGGTTGCTGAATCTAAACCTTGCTCGGTGCTGAGACATCAGGACATAGAGTTGAGCTGAGTGGAAAAGAAAGGCATGGAGGATGGATGACAGACTTGAGGGACAGTGACAAGCATAGAAAAAAAAAAAAGAAATCTCAGAGCAGGAATTGAACCTGCCCAGTGCTTCTTGGCTCGATTGCACTTCTGCACTGAAGGCTGTAATTACCTTCTGACCGACTCATGCTGGTAGCTACAGAGTGGTGAGGTCAGTGTTTAGCTGCCTAGCACAATGAGGTCAAGTACTATTCATGCCCTGGCTTGTGCAATTCTGCAGTAAATTCCCCATCCAGCATCCTTTGCTCTCTCTGTTTGAGCTAATTCTGACTTGTATGAAAATGTTAATGTCTGCAGGCTTGTTCGTGTGTCGCCACAGTCTGAAAATCAAATTAGCAAAAAGCTCACCCCCTGTCCATCTTCTTTTTTCCAACTACCTCTTCCCCTCGTTATCTTCTTCTGTCTTCCTCTGTCTCATGCAGCCTGCCAGTTCTCCTCTCACAGAGGGTCAGCCAGAGACTTTCTGCAAAGGGATGCTAGAGCCAGGCTCCTGGGAACCTAAAAAACGTCTGGGAAAGGCATTAATAAATCCTCTCTCACACACAAAAAGGGGATAAAGCTTGATTTTAAATCTGCCCAGTGATCTCTGTATCATTTTTTTTTTAATTAGATGGCTGCTATGTTCACTTTCCACAGGGAACTTTGGGAACCTATTTTCTATTTTCTGAAATGCCTTCACTGTCCCCTAGCAGAATCTCTTCTGCTACACTTTCCCCAAACCTTTCCCTTCTGTATTTGACTGTCTGTTTTTTTTCTTCCCATGTTTCTCTCAAGAGGTAAAAGTAAGACAAAGCTAATTATCACCCTGCAGTTTTTGTAAGCCCCTCTGAGACTTCACGGGTTGAAATTGGAGAGTGGGAGTTGTCTCAAAGAAGGGAAACAATGTGTGGGTGTCCCTGGCTTAGGGCTTTGGGAAGTCAAAATCCCAACTCTGAACACTTGGCAAGCGGTTGAATGAAATATCCCTCGAGCCTCTCCTTCTTTCTGACTGTCTAGCCATTTGTGGTCAAGGGGTTTCCCGGGCAGGCAAAGCAGGGGCTGCTATTTATCTTGAGCTGGGAAAGACAGTACAAGAACTAAAAGTTTAAACAAGGCCCTTAAAAAATAGATGGATTGGGCCGAAAAAGAGAGATTTTGTTGATGAAGCTCAGCAGGGCCTGCACACATGCTCAGCCGTCATCCTCACGCCTGGGCTGACTCTACAGTGGGAAAAGGAGAATGAAAACAGATTTGTCACTCAGTCTGCTGTTTGTACAGGAGCATGTGCAAGAATAGTTCTCTCCCCCCAATCTGTTACACACAAACATTCCTCTACAACACACACACAGACACCATAGCACCCCTTTAAAGGGTCTCTGCTGGGCAGCGTGGTGTCGCTGGGAGTGGTAGAGGGGTTTGTGTGTTTTTAATGTGTGTGGTCAGGATGTGGCTTGCACCTCTCACTCGTCATGTTTTACTAACAATACCCATGGTGGTTAGAGGCTGAAACTCAGCACATACTACAAGTCTGAGTGGATAAATTGTACAACAAGCGGGAAACTTTTTCCAAAGCCTCCCATTCCCCACTTTATTTCACATTGTAATGCAGTCACATTCGAGAACTGTGGGCTTTTCCTGATTTATCCATCGTTTCCTGACATGCTAGGTTTAATAATTTCTGTTTAGGGCGTATTTAGTCACATGTGGCTAGAGTTAATTTCTTTTATGTGTGTTCCAGGGTGTAAGTTTCTCTGCAAAGAAGGTCGATCTGCTATTATTTAGCCATTGAGGCTTGGAAGCTGTTGTTGAAATGAACTGACCGGGCCTCGTACATGTCCGGAAGAGATGCATTAAACACAGACACACACACACACTTGCACACTTGTGAGAATTACAGTGAAAAAGCAAATGGCCTTTAGCTTTGGCACAGTCTGTTCTTGGTAAAGTGTCTTGTTTGTGTAGTGCTCTGATTTTATAGTTAGAAGAAATATGGAGGAGATGAGAAAGACGACAGTCTTTTTGGAGGTACTATCTCTCCACGTCCGTGATCCTTGTCTCTCTTTTTCCATCTGCTGCTCAGAGGAAGGGGCTTCAGTGGGTGGTCCACTGAGCCTATACGGAACAGTAGCCTTTTATAACCTGCAAAACACACAAACTCATACAAACACACGTATCGAGAGGCCTAAACACACACAGACAGACACATTAAATCACAGCTCATAGATTAAACCTGTCTGAAGGTGCTGAGATGACCTTATAAAGAAATTCAATGACATACACACACTGAGTCAAGCTTTCCTGTAGCACCTGCAGGAGCAACAGCTGGGAATACACGGGGCAACAAACACCACCGCTTCTACACATAAACACACACACACACTCACCTCCCACAACTTTATTTGTGTTGCTGTCGTGCAAAGGCAGAGGAATTTGTGGTCAGGTACTGTCTGCAGAGAAGAAGCAGCAAACACTCATCACACTGCGTACATGAGTTGTTAGTTTCACAGCACTGTTCGCTTTGTGTCTTAAGGACAAGACTGCAGTAGTAATGAGTCAGGACGACGTGAAATGATGTTAGAATGACCTTAGTTGAGGTTTCACACAACTTTGAAACTGATAATGAATTTAGAGAAGATATGTCGGCTTACATTCATTCAACAAACACTAAGGCATGTCCATCAGAACTGAAAAAATCTTTAGACGGTCTAATGTTATTATTTCAGGTTAACTCTTCATTTGTTAACCTGTCTGTTCTTTTTGGGGAAGAGGACAGAGGCAGAAGAATAATACTTGTATCAGTTTGAGCACAACAAGAGAACAAAGATTGCTCTGTCTCTGTCAAACATTCTTTGCAGAGGTGGTTTTTGAATCTGTGTTGTACACTGCAGTATACGAAATCAGGTTTTGTGCTTCTGTGTTTGAGCAGTTTAAAGTCAACTTTTTTTCTCACATAGCTTCAACTTTTTTGGGGAAAGGAAATGAGAACATTGAGCTTTTGAGTAAAAGGAAAAGGGAGTATGCAGACGTTTAAAGAAAGAATAGTTGTATGCATCAGTCAGCTCTGCGTTTCTTTTTCTTTAAATAAATCATTTTTTATTCATGTGGTGACACGTCAGGGAGGTCCTGACCCCCAGTTCCAGGACCATTGTAACTGTTGGTGTCTGAGTAGGTGTGTTTGTACCTTTGTGAAAAGATGACATGTACACAATGAGGCTTTGTTTAACTGTTAGTGTTTCTCATAGTGCTGACCACCACATGTGCTCTTGTCAGCTCATGGACAAAAACGAGGGAGGCATGAGTGTAAGTGTGTGATATTGTGTGTGTAAGTGGCTTCTTTCTTGGTCTTAAGATTGTAGGTCAAAAGGTGACATAAATGCATAAGAGGATGGTCCTTTTTTTAGTGGTCTGGACCCTCCCTCTGTGTTCAGTGTGTGGGTGTGTGAGAGGGTCAGGGGTAGGTTGTAAACCCCTTTGGGTGTCAGATGGGTCATACAGCCAGTTGAATGAGGTGACTGGTCTGGTTAAAGGTAATTTACTGCCTTTTGCTAAAGAGATTGACATTCTGACACGCCCTGCAGGTCTCTACCACACCCAGGACACACACTAACACACACACACACACACACACACACATACAGAATATTTAGTGCTGCTATCTGTGCCTTTGCTGTCATCTGCATAACTTAAACATGGCCACACACATGATTCATGCTTTTGGATGCCTGGTGCATACCAATATTTGATTCTGTGCTGATATCTGTGTGGTCAGACTGCACTTTATATTTCAGAATGTCATTGTGTGCATCTGAGGTTGGGTGGTCCATTGATTTATCGTCTGTGTCTCGCTCTTAGACGTGTTCCAATAGTGGCATTGATTTCCTGACTAATTATATGAGATGGTGCTCTACCCACTCAAACCATCTGATGTTATGACCCACATGCTTCCCTTCCCAGGGTCCGACCCTCAACCCCTTTTCTGTCCTGTCAAAATGAGGACAGTTGCGTCAACAATGGCACAAACGACAGAAGAATGAGGCAGATGTAAATGGAGCAGCCCCACTCATTACTGCAGACAAAAGAACTGTGGGCCCTTTTTGAACAAAGCTGTGCACCGTTCACTGTCCACTGCTGTCAAATGCTGCTGAGTTGTGATGCCTATGAAATAATGCAAACTCATCTCCTCCATTTGTCTTCTCTATGTCAGGTTATTAAGGGATGGAATTAGTCTGTGAGTGGCTTCTGTTTCTTAATGCACACTTAATTGGAACAATAAAACTTTAATGCAGCAGTGTTCCACATATAGTTTTCTGTCTATAGAAGTAAATGTAGCCTCCAATGTTTATTGAGCTGACTGTGCAGGTTTTGAATCACTTAAAGTAAGGCGTTGTAGACATTAATGGAAGGTAACTTAATGCATTGACTCAAGCAAGTTCAGTTTGGAGGTATACTTAACTTGAGCAGACCCATATTATATTTCTTTATTCAGTACTCTACTCCTCTCATTAGTTTAAGAATAAAATACTGGATTTCTACTCCCATTAAATGTATTTACAGTTGATTCTAGTTAAAAGATCAGGATGACCCACCCAGCACTATGAAGTACTGAGCTCCACCATGAAGAACTTTAACTGTAATATGCCAGAAAACCATTATGAGAATAAATCTGTATAATGCAAACTCTTGCTGGTTTCTTTAAGTATATTTTCATTGCATTGACATTTTTACTTGATGGACTTATTACCCATAATGGAGTATTTTCAAGTTATACACAGAGACTCACTCAAACATCTTGTAGGCTACAGCACACTTGTGTTCCTGTGTGAATGAACAGCAATTACTGGTTGCCCAGATTGTGGTTTCCCTTTCCTTTCCTCTGGTCTTTTCCACTCTGCTGTGAAGCTGCAGTCCAACAACTATAGGAGCAGAAGAAGTAGAACAGTAGTAGAACTGGGGAAAGGAGTGATTGAAAGGGTGAGTGAAGCTCCAGTCCTAATCATAATCCACCTCCACCCCACCCTCTTTCCCCCCCCCATTTAAATCACTCCGTTCTGCGTCATGTTTTTGCTCTCTACCCAGCCCAACACGGAATGTTAATCAGCAGAAAGCTGCTTTAGATTTACAACGGGGAATTTGGATCCAGCGCTTTGAAACGTCAAATTCTTAAGTCCCTCCATCCAAACCGCTCGTTGGGACTGTGAGAACTGTGCTGTGCTGCAGCAGCGAGAGCTTCTGAACACAGAGGATCAGAAGGACTGGTTTCTGTTTTTTATTTCCATGAGCTTTTAGAAAGGAAGTACCTGCCACTCTCTTTGGATGTGGAGGTAAAGGCACATCATGCAAATGCAATATTCAAGCTAATGTTTGAAATAGGTGGAAGGAATTTAAAGGAGAGCAAGAGACAGGTAACATAGGATAGAAAGATAGATAAGAAAGTGGTGAGACTCAAAATGGCTTTTTATGAGTTTTAATTATTCAGTAGTAATAATGGAGAGGAAACACATTCATGTATGTGCAACACAAACGTGTTATATGAGGAGATTCTTTCAGCTTTTATCTTAACTTTAAAAGTGTCATAGGGTGAAGGTTTATCGATGAATAAACCAACGAGCAATCATGAAACAACTACAGATTGTGATGATTCTGCATGTTTGTGTTGTTTACAGAAATTAAAAAAGTTAATGAGCCAAGTCAAAGAGTTGCTTGATGTCACTAAGAAGCTTTAGTCACACTGTACATCGGAAAGTCAATGTATTATAGGCAACCTGTCATTGTAAATTGCATGCATGGAAAGACAGTGATCAAACTGAAAGTGTAACTATGAAAATATTGGGCAAATTACGCTAATGTCTTGCTCAATTATAGGGAAGGTCGATTCATCCTGCGAGCTAAAAGTCTTGCAGACTGTAAGAGTCAAACAGTCTTTACTTTCCTTTGTGAGTACTTTAAATGACTTGATTAACACAAAGTGTATGTAAGCTTAAGGCTGGGCTTAACATAGCACCTACCACCAAATGGTCAGAGTTCATGTTTATTTGGCGGTAAAGTGGTTTGGAACATCCATCACGGCACACAGTTGAAAAAGTCACATGTTTTCGGCAGCTGGTTCACTTAAACAAGTGAGAGATCCACACAGCCAACTGGCCAGTGAAACTTTTAACATTACTGTAGTTTCCTCTCCTGAAAAGAAAATGAACTACCAGCCCAGTCTGCATGAAGGTTGTGTGCCTTTCCTCAATGACTGTGTTGTCTGCCGTCCAAACTGACTGGCTCTCTGTTCTGTCTCTCTAGAGGGTCCAGCTGAGAGAAAATGAGCTGATCACACGGACAGAAAGGGAGCAATTAGTGCAAACACACACTCAAGCACACACTTTGTACCTCTTTGCCCATAGCATTATTGCCCCGTAGTGTTATTGGTCAAAGGACTGAATAGAGGATGGATTGTTTTTAAAGGGGAGGTTTCTTTTCAGAATGGGAAAATGAAACAGGCGGCCCTTGATCTGTTCCTTCTGATTGAAGTTTTGGCTTTCAAAATGACACTAATGAGGATTGTTCTCCAAAGCAAAGTCCGACATTGTATTTTGACCTGTATTTATTTGTCAAGCACTTTGCCTCCTGGCAGAGTTTTAGATTATGACATCATCAACATAGCAAAAGTGGCTCTAAGTGGGTGGGTTTGTGGTTAGATGTTTATGTGGTTATGTTACTGCAATGTGTAAGTAATATCCGCCATCGTCTGTCCTAGAGAAAACAGAATTTCCAGTTTCAGTGCTTTACAATAAGCCTATAAAACATAGTCATCCAATGATGGAGCTATAATGTCCCTCTGCTGCACGCTAAGTGAGGTGGCGTCACATATGGAAACAGGGAATGGAGAAGGAGACTAGATAGCCGCAGGCACCACGGTCCGCAGAGAATGTCAAACATAAAACATGATTAGAGAGAGAAATAGGGGGAGTAAAAGAAGGGGTGTGGATAAAGGAGAGAAAGCTGAAGTCATGTTTAGGATTAGGGTTGGATGTGTAGGGGATTTTATGGCCATATTTTTTCGGGGCTGTGGGCAACCAAAGCCATCTTGCTTCCTACCACTCCTAATTCAGCAGTGTGTGTGTTTGTTGGCGGTGATAGGTAATCTACTTCAGGCCACTTTTCACAGCTGCAACAGTTCCTATTTTGCACTATCAGATCCAGAATTCAGAAACAAAAAGAGAAACATGTAGATTACTTTATGATTGCTGATCTTTTATGTAATTCAGAGCCTATTGCAAAAGTCTCCTTCTTATCAAACTCAAAAAATCTGATCGTTGAGCCAGCGACCAAAGCAATAAAGTGTCTTGCTCAGAGGTCAGTTGACATACAAAAAGTTATGCCTTGATGTGGTTTCTTTTGGACTTGAATGTGGCCTAATAGTATGATTTTGAGAACCTCACACTGACTAAAGACACATAAATAACTTTTTACATCCTGCTGAATTTTCCTTAAGAGTAGACCAGCAGCACTAGATTTATGATAGAGTTTTGTATTCCTTAAGCTTTGTAGTGTAATGCTTTGTGAAATAATGTTCATGTCAGAGGTCCCACACAGCTCACTCCTTTTGAAGATTCAGCGTAACCCTTGAGGAGATTAACATCTAATCTCTGTGATTTGCACTCTGGGATTTAAGGGACCGACTTCTAACAATGGACAGATCCAGAGGTCTTCTACTTTCAGCTTGTGGGCAGGAACTAAATTCCACACTTTTATATATTTGTTTCATACTTTTAAATCTTAGTTTGGACCTTCTTTGTGGTTTAACTTCTTAGAAAACCTGTTTACAAGCCAAAACCTCATGCCCTGTAACAGCAACAGTCTGAGAAAAGCAGGCAAAACAGGCCCATGAAAACCTTTCATAACCCTTCAGAAGAATCCTTCACATCCACCAAATATAGGAACTTTCCCCTCTTTCCATCTTGCAGTGATTAATGGTGTGTGTGGGTGTTCCCGCTCAGTGACTTTGGGAAGCCCCCTTTTACTCAGCTGATAAGGTTACTTCCTCTTTTAGCCCCAGCTTAGCATCACCTCTGACCCGTGACCCTTCGCAGCCAGGGGTCACCAGAGGTGCCGGGTAAATCTACCAGACCCCACGTCGCTTGTCTATCAGGGTCTGTGATTGATCAGGCTCTGACAGGCGTGTCTGTGGTTGTGTGTGAGTAAGTAGTATTCCATTTAAATCAGAGACATCTCGAATTGCTCACACAGACGTTCTATGGTGAAAAGCTCAAGTGCACTGTATTCGACTTCAGCTTATGAATGCTTCTCTTTTTGCCCCAAAATCCACAAAGCGTATAAGGGGGTCTTTCAAAATAAAAACTACCTAACTTGGATGATTATTTTTAGCCAGAATACTAATAGACCACTTTACGTTTGTAAATGCCCCTCTGTCCCACTTGAATTCTGTTTAGATAAAGAACATGATGAGGGTCCGCCAGAGCAAGCAAACACATGGATATTTTTAACCCTGTATGCTGAAACACTGCTGTAAGTGTAGTCAAACAAAGCTTTTTCTCTCTGGCTCCACAGAGCGACTCACACATACAATATAGTTCATTCATCCATCTCGTTTTCTCCAATCTTGCTCGGTGGCTCCAGCAGAAGACCCGTATGTGGCACTGCATCTTTCAAAAGCGGCGAGAAGAATGTGATGTGAGTGGGCGAGGCTGGATGTGTGAAAAACAGGTGTTTTAGGGCCTTTAAGTGTGGAAAACAAGAGGCCGGGTGGGTCAGTGAGTGAAAGATCACATCTGGCCTCTGGATTCCACCAACCAAAAATGAAGCACAAGCATGTGTGCGTCTCTTGTTCTGTGAAAGACACACTCACTTACAGAGGGGATCAGATACTGTGGGGGTGATGGATACTCACACCTTATCACAGGCCTGTTAAACACTGTACTATTATGTGACTGATGACCCCCCAGCCTCCACACAGGGACGAGAGTAAAGCCTCTTGGCCCAGAGTCAGTGCTCCTTTCTGGGCAGGGGAAGTCTCTTTGAAGCCCCCTTTCCTCAACTCTCTGATCCATCCACCCTGTCATGAATGACGAGGCTGTTAAAGGAGGAAAGGCAGGTGTTCACTTGTGTGTGTGTGTGTTGATGTGTGTCTGCGTAAGTCTTGAGTTTTCTATCAGCTTTCTTAGAACAGACAGCAGGAGAAAAGCTGATCGCGTCCTTCTTGCACACACTCTCTTTGCGATAGACAAAACAAATGAGCACACTCAGACATACTACGGTTTAGGAATGCACTTTAATCAGGACTCAGAAATGGCAAGGTCTTTATCCCTTTAAAAACATTTATTGTTTGCTGCTAGTAATAATTAAATAACCTCAAAAGACTTTTTTCTGCTAACATTGTCAAAAAAAGGAAGTAACAAAGCTGAACTTTGTGGAATAATCTTGCTGAAAATTACTGTTAATAAGCAAAACGATGAATGCATGAACTTGGAAATGGAATCCAAAGTGACTTCAAAGTGAGCAGTTTTGTCATGGTCTGAGGATTCAAAGCAGGGGGGGGGGGGGTTTCTGGCCTGTTATCGAAGGTTAAACTCAAACATTTTCCAAATATTTGCTGAAGAAGTAGACACGGTGAACAGTTTTGTACTCCAAAGCTTACGTATCTTTTACCATAATGCTGCAACCAAGCTTGAAAAACATATTCACTTTAAGTCAAACAAATTGTGGCATTGAGAGATAAAATATAAAAAGAGCAACAATGCATGAAAGTCGAGATGTGTTTTACTTTTATTAACAGCCCACAGCTCAAATATGGAATGTGATTTGACAGCAGTATCATAAATGTGTCAATGTGATGTGGATAATAAAAGCCAGTAATTGAGAGTGGCAGCCTGGCTGGGAAAAGTTTCAAAAACTTTCCTCACAGCAAAAATTGCTTGTTGGATTTTCTGGCATTGTTATGACAGTTTGTCCAACATCATTGTGAGTGATTGCTGGGCTGAGTATAGGAGAAGCTGGACTGGTTTTGAAAGATAGTTTGGATGAGCTGGGGACTGCCACGGGCTCTGTGGTAACGTTTCAGCTATGATTTGTAGCTCGGATTCCCACATGACATTTGCAGGGTCAACCTCAGAATTGAAACCATAATGACCACAAGAGAATGAATCCCCTGTGCCACTTGTCTTCCCCTGCCTCACCCATTCCACAGTCTCAGATATTCCCGTCCCCCTCCCTCCTCGTTCCCTGCATGACTCATACATCTTCAACCAAAGCTCTCAGCCCCTCTTACCCCCTCCTCTTTGTTGTGTCCTTAGCCTCTCTGTGCCAAAAGAAGTATCATTTATAAAGTGCTGGCCGCTTCATGTGCTTCATGCGCTTCATGCAAGTGATGTTGGTGGTGGTGTTGGGGACAGGCCCTGGTTTGGATTGCTGACCTACATCAGGCCTAAATGACGCAGGCTGGGGTTCAGCGGTTGAGAGAAGCAACAGGGCGGGACTGTGGGAATTACAGAGAGAATGATGGTGTGCGAAAATTTGCCACAGCTTTGAAAAAAATCCTGCAGAATCGATCAGATAAAAAGATTTCACCTCTGCTCACAACAGGTCTATTTTTAGATAGCTAAATATAGGCTAGAGCTTATTCAGTTAAAGTACCAAGAAGACTCCTCATTCTGTCAGTTTGTATAAAGAAGCAGGAATTTGTTTGTGAGATGTTCATTCACTCTTTTTCACTAAAAAAACAGAGGAGGAGAACTGTTCTTTAGCACTGGCTGATTACTTTCTGAAATGTTTTTAATGGTTCACTAAACTTGTTAATTGGTCCCCTGGCAAGTTTCAGATATTTATTTTTAACAATTGAATGTATTTTATGCAAATAGGTATGAAAGCTGGAAAAACGTCAATGTGACGCTTTTGGTGAGTCACACTACAGAGTCAGAATAACTATGTTAATCCACACATCACTGCTCACTCATAGACACACAGTCTTGCACACACCTGCTCAGTGCTGACACGTTCTGTTTTTTCCACACACCCTCACCCACTTTAATTAGACAGAATCTCTGAGAGGCTCCCACACGTCAGGAGGCATGTGTCCATTAGACACTTGTTTTTCTCCCATAAGTGTTGTCTTTATAAACATGTCATACATACATTAACACCTATACATTAAACATGGTGTATACATAGTGAGGTAGGTCATGAGAGTGTTCAGAACATGAGAAAGTAAATACAATATTCTTCATTTCCCTGTGAAGATGTAGAGAAGAATAGGTGTAAAGAGAAAAAAATCACTTACACAAGACTCAGGCTGTAAACATGTTTATGCTCCAGTTGCTTAACTCCCTTTTATGTGCTTTAAGTGCCTTTTTAAGGAATGATTAAGAATGATTTACAACCTGCACAAGCAGAGCCCTCATCATAATTACCGGAATACCTGAAATGACACATCAAAGATGTGCAAACATACTTTATATGCACAGACGTGAGTGTATGATTGTGCTTGTGTGAGAGGGATGTGTTGAAGCTTGTGTACAGTTTGGTTCTGACGTTTGTGTCCTTTGTAGCAGCGGACCTCTGCTAGAGGCAGCCGTTTCCATTGTGGTTAACAGGGGAGTCAGCACATATTATACAAGTCCGATGGTGCAGAGAAAGTACGAGAGAGAGAGATAAAGAGAGATGGAGTTACACTTTTTTTGTACAAGACCAAATTCCCTTTGGCAGTCTAACTCTTCGGAGTGAGCAAATCTTTAATTCTCAATGTGTTTTCAATTTTTAAAGCAATCCTCTGGACTGATATGACTCTGGAGTGGCTTTGTTTTCATCAAGTCTACATATCATGTGCCTCTTCTTTACCTTTCTATTGAGAAATACCTATTATATTTCCCTCTTGCTGTACTTTATAGAGCATATGATGAACAACTGGTCATATCCAGCACATGTGACTGAAGTTTTCTGTCTCATGGCCTTTGCTTCATTGTGAAATACCCTGTGCTTGTGTTCATACAGACAAGGCATCATGAGGTGGTTCAAGCTGTGATGACTGCTGTTGCCTGCATGACGGGGCAGCAATGTGATCTATTAGATGAAGCTTTTACACTTGAACAGAAACCATGCTGTATGAAATAAAGTTCAGGCATGCAGATCCAAAGTTGTGCTGATATACACACATTAAACACTCTCTGCCTCAGACAATACAGTTTGGACATATACAGTATGTTGCAGTTTCCATTAATTGACAACATTTACAATCAGTTCCAATATCTGCTGCTTTTATCAGAACACATTATAATCTGTGTCCACACTTTGTATTCCCTCAAAGTAAATCCTGTCAGTTGCTGTACTGGAATACAAATATAAGTTCATAGAGAGATAAAAAGTGCATTGCTTTACATAATGTATTACGATCAGACATCGTATGAAACAAAATATGTTTCCCTCAATGAAAATAAATGATGCCAGTTTGCCCCTGCTTTAAGCACAATGAATGTTTATTGTAAGAGGATTTAGCCACACTATTCATCTCAAACAATTTACAATATAAAAGTCTCATGAAGAAGAATCTTTTGGTTAACCGATGGTTTGATGATGCCATGATGGATTTCGTCTGCTCATTCTTCACAAAAAAAGTTCAGTCTCCTCCTGTGTCACAGGGTGTTGGCAGACCTCAGAGGAAGATGATAGGATTTTTTTTTTAACTTACAGCAGCGATTTTTTTCAACATCCCTCTATGATTCCAACGAGAGGACATGGTTTGCCGGAAGCACATGGGAATGTCATTTCAGGGATGGTAGCCCATGTTTTTTTATTTGGGAGAGTAGGTAGCATTTTAGATGAGGAGGCTTTTTCCCTTAAGCTCTGTAAATAAATCACAAACTTGCACCGATCATCTCTCCTCTCTCCATTTCCCTTTTATATCTCCAATCAACTCTGATTCATTTCCTCTGTCTCGGCAGGAAGCTCACCTTTTGATTTTGAGGCCAAAGTAAAGGTTAGCTTTGGGGCAGCTAACTCTGGTTAGTTGATCTGGGTGAACACAAACAGTAGCTAACAGCACTCTCTGTCTGCAGCAATATGTGGTGATTTAAAGAGGGGAAAAAACCTATGAAGGTTTGAGTGCAGCAGAGGTATCAGTCTGTGCTGTTAACCTTCACTCATCACAACTTTGATCTATTTCAGCTGGAAAACAACAAACTCAGGAAAGTTCAAGAACAGGATGACATCTTTGGATATTTTAAGAAGCATTTATCTGACAGCCGTCTAAAGATAAAAGAGGCAAAACTGTTTTTCACCACTTCATTTGTGGGTTATCTAACTTAATGAATGGAGGATACTGAACCTACTTGGACAGATTGTGCGTTTTTATGTATATATATAAAAAAAAAAGCTGTATGAAAAAAGTGTTAAATTGTGTTCAGAACTGTACCCTTCCAGTGTGTCAGAGATGTCTGGGTTGGGCTTGCTGGGTCTCTAGAGGGCTCATTTAGGAGGAAATACCACACATGTTCTAGATGGACCCAGTTACATCTCAAGCCATAATACTTTGACAGTAGAAAGGGAACACGGCTGCAATACATGAATCCCATGCCAAACATTTATCATAATGAGTTTTTCCATAATCTGTCATTAAATCATCTTTAAAAATCATAAATCTACCTTTTACTCGTTTCTTCAGACTTCTGCGTAAGATCTACAAATGTGACGAGCATGCATCGAACATGCAGTACTTGTTGTATGTCCATGATTAAGATGAATATCTGCAGTTTGAGAAATCTATGTCTGTGTTGACGTTCTTTTCTGCGAGGCCGCGGCCTGCTTCTGATGCAGTGTGCATTTATTTTGTTTGTATTAGCCTGATGTCACTACACGCTCTGTTTATTTTCCCGAATGTGTAGAGCGCAAGGCTCATGTTCCCTTGTGTGTTTACTTGCCCTCAGCGGTGTGGGTAACATGTTACCAGAATTACAAGTGCACACTATGTAAATACCACCAGCAGTTGTTTTGGGACTTGTGTAGACAGAGTGTGGATGGGAGGATGCAGATATTATGGACGCTTGCTGCCCACAAACTTGTCATATTAATCATGAATGCCATTCTCTCTCTCTCTGTCTCTGTAGGCGTTCTGTCTCTCCCAGCCCATTTCAGTCCTTACACAGAGAACCAGCAGACGTCTGTGGACAGCAGAGAGGATGCCTATGCCCAGCTGGAGCTGAGGACGCTGGAGCAGTCCCTGCTGGCTACCTGTGTGGGCAGTATCTCTGAACTCAGTGAGTACATGTACTGCAGAATAGTGTGGATCTTTTTACCATGAGCAGATTCTATTCCCATAATGTGTTAAAAAATTATTCTCAGATCATGAAGGAAAAACAGTGAAGCTTCACAACGTTCTTATTAATACAGACTACAAATCATTCCCGCCAATGATAAACCAATTGTCCTATTAGTTAAATACTCAACTATTCAATGCACACTTTTTTACACACACCTTGTTCACCAACATTGTTTACAGCTTTTGAAGACAGGCAGCCTCCCTCCTGTGAAAAAAAGGGTGTTATCTCAGACAAACCAGCGTCAATCAGAGATAATGGAGTTATTTTTTTTTTTTTAAACATTGCCTCAGGATAAGCCCAGACTTGTGCCTCGTTGTCAAAGCTGTCTAATGTGAACTCTTCTAAAAATAAGCAGTGGAATAATTTATCTTCACATTGAGCTCTGGGGAGTAAAGTTATACGGTCCTTGATTTCTTTAGAGGCACAAGAAAGGCCTGAACCCCTATTCTTAGTTAAATGTTTATGGTGAAAATGAGACGCTACATTTTATAAAAGGACAGTGTAAAGCGTATATGGTGTCTTTGAGTGAAGCTTCAATGACAACTGTGGAAGTTTAAAGACTCTTGTATATATTGGGTCAAATTTTGAGGGGTGGTATGTTAGAAAGTGTCCGAACTCTGTCACTTTATTCATGGATCTAGTGAAGGAAAGACTAAATCTATTGAGAATTGAGGACCTCCCTGAGACTTTTTTTCCTCCAAACCACTGAGGTTTGAAAGATTGGATGGATTTCATGAAATACTGACAGTCTTAGATGCCCGTGTCTGTGGACATAAGCTGGTAAATAAAGAAGCATGCACACACAGCCCTACTGTACTCGACTGTACATGTGGTTTGATTAAACATGGGGCTCTGATTGATTTTGGAGACTGCAAGAGAGCAGGTCAATTAAAAAAAAGTGAGAAAAAGGGTAGTGGAGGAATGTGGAGGAATAGTGGGGGGATTTAAGGATGGAGTACATAGTTCTAGTGGTAAAAGCAGGACTGAGATGTGTGGAGGTTGGGGGTTGTGATGGAAAGGTAGCGAGGTGAGGAGTGGGGTCGTCAGTGCGGGTAGAAAGGTGGAGAGATGGAGATTAGTGTTTGTGAGGGCCAGGGTAGATTTCCTTCTCCAAATGAGCTAACACTCTGCCATTTGTTCCTCCAGCACAAGGCCACGTTCATACACCGTCGGCATTAGTGAGGCATTAAGAAAGTGTACACACATGCTCACAGACACGCTCCCTCTCTGACTTACTCTCTCAGTGGTCTCTTTGTGCCACAGCTCTCTGGTGGTGTGAGGCTGGGCTGTTCTGGGCAGGGCTGGCATCCTTCACACTCACTCACACACAAACAGAGGCATGTGTTCAATGATACGCATTCACACAACAAAAACTCAGAGAGGGCTTGGCACTCTGATCTGAGCCCATGAGACCAGGCGGACATAGGAGCATCTGTACTCAGCTGCTCCGGCCTGCTGGATCACTAAACTGGACTTGGCTAGACACTCCGACACACAGCATACATTAGCATGACGGATGGAAGCATACTGGGCATTTCTGATAAATGTCCCTGACTGTTGGAAATATCATTTTAGCCGTTCATCTTGTTCAGAGAGTTTTACAGTCTTATTCTCAGCTCTGTGGTGGTCTTCATCATCTGTGGGAAACTATAATTATGTGACCAGTTTACTTAAGGAAATATAAAGGATTAGGACTAGACAAACCCAAATAAAATAAGCGTTGTGTTTAAGCTTGTAAAGCCTATTAGTATATGGGGTCATATAAAGTCCAGATAAAAAAAAGTAAGCAATTATGTTTGAACTGAATTGACTGACTAAGTAGTATAAGTCTACATTTTCTAATTATGTCATAGTTTTTTCACTGCCTTTCTACCTCAAGGCCTCCAGCATAGGCTGTAATCTAAGAATGAAGTATTTCATATCCTTCTGACCCCCGTAGCTCAGATTAGCCTCGGGGCACAATATGGGCCTGAAAAGCCAGGGAGAGGCTCTCCATCTTGGGCAAGAATTCCTAGCCCCTCCTGGAGGGGCTGCTGCTGGTGGTTAACACAAAGGAGGCCCTTCAGCTTGAAGTGGGGTCTGTTTTTTTTCGGGGGGGGGGGGGGGGGGGTGGTCTTCACTATAACCCCCCTCGAAGTACCCCTTAATAGAGACCTACACATACACACTCACAAGGCTGAACCCTCAAAACCTTGCTCCCTTGCAGCCTCCCACTCACAGTAATCTGGTTAGAAATGAACCCAGGGGTAATTATGCTAAATGAGCGTTATACAAGCCCAAGTTCAACCTGGCCTGCCTCCATCACTCTGCCCCTCCTCCACTTCCTCCCTCTGTGACAACTGATATTTTATCACTCCTCTAGACTCCAGCTGTGACATCGGTGGTCAAGCCCTCGGATGTTATCTACACACTTTATTCCATGCAGTCCCACACCCGCCATTTGGGATCCGTGCATCTATCCATGCATGCTTTCTTTAATAACGTTTCATAAACTCCAATGGACACAGTCATATCTGATTTGGCCTTTATCCAACTGCACATGGTTGTTAACTTAGCTCACATTGTGGGTGGATGAATCCTCTGATAAGCTGCATATTTCTTTTGTCTTCCTCTTTAAAAAAGAAGCATTTCCACTCAATGTAATCAAAACAGATTAAGAAGTGTTCTCTACCTTGATTTTGATCAAGTGGCTAACCCTTCAGTTCCACCTTTTTAAGCTAAGTGCTGCTGTGATTGAACTCTGTCAATACTGAACAGTTGAACGGTTCATTAGAGCCTGTGATCAACTGTCCCATAGCCCATTAAGTCCTTCAGTGGTTAAGATGAATGGTTGGCTGTTTAGACTGGCTGTCTGGCTGTGTTTACTGATAACAACACTACTAATGGAAAATATCGCTAGAAACATGGAGAGAGAGAGAGTCATGAGTGAAAGAGTTGTTTAGAAAAGCAAGGGAAATCCAACACAGTTTATACTGAGCACTGAAGACTCTTGTTTTAGTTGTTTTTTAATGTGTGACGTGACTTTTTCTGGGCCAACTTACCATTAAAGTGTCTATTGTTACTCCATTAAAGACTAAACCCATTAGAAGACTGGGTGTCATGTAATTATTAGAACAAATATCAACATAAAAACTGTATTTCTGATCTGTCTTCCACATCCTTTGTTCCAGGTGACTTGGTGTCCCGCGCCATGCACCACATGCAGCGCCTCAGCTCAGTGCGTCCAGGACTGAGCCCCGCCCGCCACACCCGTCCCCAGCAGCCCGTGTCCTGGTCGCCGGACGCCCTCCACACCCTTTACTACTTCCTGCGCTGCCCGCAAATGGAGTCCATGGAGAATCCCAACTTGGATCCCCCACGCATGGCACTTAGCAAGGAGAGGTAGGAGTCATTAATGTCATTAACAATAGCATGTCTCAATGCTTTAGCAGATTAAATCAGTCTTACAGACAGGGTTTCTTACTTTATTTTTTTTCAACCCTCAGAAAATAAGTGTTAATGTGTTTAGCCTCTTTAGGGATTTCATTTGCTTCATGAGGTTGCATATAATGTGATTACTTTCAGTACTGCACATGACAAATACACAAACATCCACACTTAGACATAATCAAATTGGTTTTAATCAAGTAAGCCCCTTTTCCCAGACCACCATTCCTTAGGCCCCTGGTCATTGAAGTGTTAATTTTCTGTGGGTAAATGACAGGTAAGCAAAAGACTCCAGGTGCTAATGTAAGTCTGACAGAAGGGTGAATTGTTCTTGAGAGCGTTAATTAGACTGTAGACTGGTGGTTTAGGAGTTTTAAGAGGTGCTAATGGTCTGTAATTCTGTCAGGGGTCTCCTCTTATCTTCTTTGACTTGCCTTTGTAGAACAATTATGGTAATTCTCGTCTTCAGTCCTGAGACAAATGCTTCAAAGTATTTGTCAGACTGAAATCAGTTTTGTGTTTTAAGAGTTATTTTTGGGCTTTGTATACCTTTGTTAAGACGGTGGATAGAGTAGGAAGTCAGTGGAGAGAGAGGGTCTAGAATGAAATGCAGGAAAGGAGCCGCTGTACATTTGGGTGCGACCACACCTCTAGGCCATCTGGCGCCTCATACCTGATAACTTTTGACATTCTTTTAATAAACCCAAGGAAATTAAGTTTTATTTTATTGGGTTTCCATAGAAAGAAACAGAGAACAATGTCTCCTTTCTTCCAAAACACATTTATGAAACCTGTTAAAACATTAGTTAACATGACATAAAGTTCATAAATGGTCAAATTCAGCAGTAAGGCAAACATGAGGCTGTTGTGCAAACAGCTAAGGTTAGGTTAGTTACAATTGAGTGTGTGAGTTAAAAGTACTTGAAGCTTGACCACACATCTGGGTTTTGCCCTCAGAAAAATAAAATTCACTCAGACACGTATTGTGTGTGTGCATCTGTAACTCATTTCACACACACACACACACACACACACACACACACGCACACACCAGTGTATTTATGTAAAACATGCCAATAGAAAATGGGTCTTTTTGCTGTAAAGGTTAATAACACTTTTTATACTGATGTATGGAGGTTTGTCTAAAGGTTGGACTGAAGTCTACATTTGGGATGCAGCTCCCACTAAAGTGTGTGTTCAGCTTATATTATTCATTTGGTTAGATGTTTGTGTGTTTGTTTTCCTCATATTGTGTTTACCTCTAGAGAATCACATGTTTGTGATCATTAGCAAATGAGAGAAAACACTGAGCATAGTGTAACACACACACACATACACACACACACACACACACACACACACACACACACACACACACACACACACACACACACACACACACACACACACACACACACACACACACACACACACACACACACACACACACACACACACACACACACCGCCAGCTGCCTCCCATACATTTAATAGTTAACAGATACACTATAAGTGAGCAAAGGTGGGCTCCTCGTCTCATCAAAGAGAACAGAACAGCAGATATACACCCCTCTTTTCTCGGCCTCTGATGTTTTTAATGTTGGCTGTATTTCAGCCTGGTTTATGAGTGCACGATGAAATGATTTAACGTCTTATATTCTATACTTTTGAACATCTACTAATTTTTATTTGTCTTGTGTCATGTGTTTTTTTCACATCTCCAGGTTTATTGTCATGCTTCTTTGTATGACTGTGTGTAAATGTTACCATGTCAGACTCAGGTGGCAGAGCAGAGCAGCTCAAACCTGGCAGTGATTACAACACGAGCGCCTGGTAATGACAGTCTCTCCTTCAATGGGCCTCTCAATCTCTGGGGCTCACCATCTTTTGAAAGCTTTATAAAAAATCTTTGGTGGAAACCCAAAACCACCAAATCTGTGTGGGCCACATCGTCAAACCTTTTAGGAAGCCTGGCGAGAGCCTTAATGCAGAATCCTCAGGAATCAAAGAGATGGCCTTTTTGTTATGATCCTTTAAACCTGGTACTCAGACATAGATGTTACCGATGGTGTTGTAACATCAATTCATGTTGTAAGTGTGGGACAGACATCAGATTCTACTTGTTTTCTATCTGAAGACTTTGCTTAAGAGCCTCGGTACACAGAAATACAACATTTCTGAGAGCTGTAAATTATTTTGAACTAATCTGTTAAATTATAGAATCGCTTGATTTTCCACCCAACTCTGTGAAGAGACCACCCCAAACCCTCTGCTCCCCTCAGCGGATGGAAGGGAGCACTAATGGATAGATGTGTTACTCTGATAAGAAGTAGCCAATTGAGCTGACTTTTAACCACAAATACATCAGCTATAGTTACATCCCCCTGTATGGAGCCTTTATAAAAGTAATCTGACTCTAGATCAGTGGTTAACCCTGACCCTTTGCAGCACATGAAGGGGTCTGCTTTAAGACCTCATTTAAGTTTCTAAAAAAAAAAAGGAACTCAGTCACATTGGCCTCAGGATAGAGGACATATGGGACTAGTGTAGCAGTGTGATGTTGCCTCCTGGGGAGAAAAAGACTTTTCCTTTTAATGTCCGAGGGTTCAAACACACCTGACCACCATTTGAGCTGACCAGCCAGGTGTTGGTGAGAAAGGTGCCATGAATCAGATCTAACATTTATATGTGCGTCTGTGTGTGAACATGTGTGGGAGACTTTGCGTTTAGATGTCTGTGTGTGTCTACGTCCCACTGTTCTCAGTGTGTAGCCTTATCCCGTCAGGTCAGCAGGCTAGCCAGAAGCACTATCTAGTTTCAGTGTTAACAGGCGTCAAAGCTTTGATGTCACACTGACCCTCTGATGAAGCTGAAGTTTGTGTTTCAGGCTGAGGGGCATAACCCAGACACAGGGGTCAGATGAGAGGGGCAAAGGGGGAGCTGTAAAAGATAGAGGGAGAGAGGGTTTGAGAAAAGAAGGAGCGATGAATTGTGGGACAGGGGCCAGAGCTCCAAGTCCCATCTGTCTGGAGGTATGGGCCACTGGCAAAGGTGTGTACACACATATGGCCTCGGTTGATTTGTGGTGACGCATGCGCGCGCACACGCACGCACGCACACACACACACACTTAAAACATTAAAGGTTAATTGGTATGAAAACTCCAGCCATGACAAAAAAACTACAAACTATCTCGGTAATTATTCTTTGACTATAATTTTCATCATATTACTCAATAAGAGTGTCCGCTTGAGGCCGGCTCCAGGAACACTGGAAGTCACATACACATGACTGGCAAAAAAGCCGTTTTTTACAGCATTGTTAACACATTTATAGCCTGGTAAAAAAACAAAAGAGGTTTGATTAGTGCCAGTGATGGCCGTTTTTTAAAAACGGCTCTGTTTTGATTTTGTAAACGATACGTGTTATCCATAGTTAGTTGGTAGCTGAGATGATTGACAGGTGGGCGCGATGTAACAGTTCGTCAAGAGGCTTAAATCCCACCTCAGCTTCGGTTCTCAGCCTGTCGTAAGGTTGACTGAAAGTTAGGGTGAGACAGGATTTCCAGCATGGAGGTGGCTGCCGATGAGCTTCCGTAGCCCGCTGCAGTAACAGATGGGTGATGTCACTCAGGCTTCGTCCATTAATATTTACAGTCTATGTCAATAAGACACACTGAAATGTTGATTGATATAGTGGAGGACACAAAAAATATCTTGCACTGATCAATGAGAGATACTTGATGCTTTATTTGACTGTTTAGAGCTGCTTGAGTTCTGGATTAGTCGACGTTCCATGTGCATGTCCAGAAGCAAGTAGCAGTAAAGTAGCCGAGTGTTTACCTTTTAGCGTGTAAGAAGACAGACACACACATCAACAGACAGACTCGCACGCCCCAACATTTGGGTTAAGTGAAGCCCCTTAAGACAAAAACATTGATTCCCAGGCCCCTCCTCAACTCAACCTGCCTTTCTTATCACTCTACACTGTCTCCAGACTGCCACCCAACCCCCTGTCTTCATTAAGACATACCCCACCTGCCTCCCAGCCATTCTCAGCCAACCCTCCTTCTATGCCTCTATCAGACACACTTAACCCCTCCTGCTTCTCCTCTGTTCCCATCAGCCCCTCGTCTGCTTGTTAACCGTCACGCCTGGGTGACAGCAGGGTCCTCCTCCTGACTGATCACAGACTGATAAAGCACTGAGGCAGAATGTTGACAGAAACAGCAGAAGATACAATAAGACAGAGAGAAAGAGAAAACAGCAGGGTACATGGACATTTGTAAAACTCTGACATAATGCAAGCTATTTTAAGGCCTTTTTATAACATAATAAAGGAAATGCAAATGTTCAATATCATTACAACTGAAAAGTCTCTCTAATAAAATGTAGGAAACAGGTTGTATCATTTGATCAAATCCAGTTACCTTAATGGAAAGCTTATGCACAGCTTTCATCTGCCTGAATGTTCATTTGTGTACAATTCAGGTAAATCTTACTTTCAGTGAGGGAATAAAGAAGATAAAATGGAGATGCACTTTATAATATACATAGTTGACAAGTTATTGTTGAATTAGATAAAGTGATGTTGTACAGAAGGAGCTGTTCTATAGGAAACCACAGGTAGCTTCTAGTGAGGAAAATAAATGGCGCAGCAGGGATCCCACTGCTCATTAACAGTAACTACAATCCCTATAGCATGCACACTACAGAGCTGTATGATTGTGTACCGCTCCACGCTCCATCTGTATTCCTCATGTGCATTATATAGTATTTGCTTCTTTTCAGAACAAAGGTATGACCTCTGATAAGAATAACATCACAGCAGGAGGACGGCAGCTTAGAAACTCTTCTGATAACACGGAGACAGTGTTCAAACAATCATTAACATGCTCTGACTGAGGCTCCATAGGAATAAAAGCAAAGAACAATAATACTCACAGTCAATGTGTCATTGTTCACAGGCACATTCAATGCACATATGGTGAGAGAAGGGCACAGACAAGAAGGGATTAGTACAAGATAACCAGCCAGACGTGGCAGCCATATAATCAGCAGTGGTTTCTAAAGGATTTTAGAAGAATAGTTACACAAGGAGGACAATGAAGAGACACAAGAAGAGAGCAATAAAATCATCCAGATGAGTTTTAGAATGCCACGACTAAAAGAGGGCAGACCTAATGTTCGTCTCTCTTTCATTCCTCAACTCCAGTTTTTACTTGACTTTGTCTCATGACATTTTCTTCTTTATCGCTCAGTCTCGGGTCAATGGAGTCCATCGGTTCTATTTTTATATCCTTTTCTCGACTTTTTCGTTTTTTCGTTTCTCTGACTTTTCTTTTTCTTGAGTTGTTTGTTTTGTTTTGATTACAGAGAGCATCTAATAAAAATGCCAGGGTGCTGCACCTTCTTTCAGCTCCCTGAGGTGCTTTATTCTGCTCCAGCTTGTTTAAAAATAGACCGATTATTCAGAAGCCACTGCAGGATGTTGTTTAGACGAAGTCACAGTTCTGCTCTCATCTCTTGTCACAACTTAAAGCTGATGTTCAACGGCACAACCTGGAAACTTACATAGGAACTCTGATTAGTCATATATACTGTATGTTCACATCTGTTTTCTAATCGTGTGTATGTGCAGGTGTGGTGACTGTAAAAGAGAATGCAGACAGTATGTGGTTTTTAAAAGCCAGCAAATGTATTTGTTAGAAGAGGTGAGGTGCTCTGGACAGGCAGTGGGGGAGTGTATTTGATTGTGACTCACCGTGCATTGGTCAGGCTGAGGGGAAGTACACCCAGACATACGTAAGACATCTGGTTTCAGTCACTTTATGAGTTCCCTATCAGCATGACTGAATCATGAGTGAAGAAATCTCCCACTCAGCACTGAGATCAGAGTTTTACACAGTCTGATCAAGTGTGTTAAAAGTGGGGGTGGTGTCCACATCAGTTCCTGTGTATGATACCTGAAGAAGAACTGAAACAGAAACAAAGTTTATCATCTTACATTTCACAGATATTTCTGTTCCATGTGTAGATTGATGCAAGTCATTTATTTACGTTTTCTTTCTTTTACAGGCCATTTCTGTTGCTGCCGCCTCTGATGGAGTGGATGAGAGTGGCCATAGTTCACGCTGAGCATCGCAAGAGCCTATTGGTGGACAGTGATGATGTCAGACAGACTGCAAGGCTGCTTCTTTCAGGACTGGACTGTGAACCAAGACAGCTGAAGTAAATAGGACCACACACACACACACACACACACACACACACTCACACTCACACTCACACTCACACTCACACTCTGTACTTCTGCATCTGTATGCTCTGGTAACATGGCACAACCAACAACAAATAATGAGTCAATTTTATGAGTCAGGTGTAATGTCATCTTTGCGGTAATGACGTCTTCTTTTTTAGATAAAAAGAAACAGAAACTTAATTGCTTAGACTGTGTTGTGCTTTCAGTGGTGCTTCCTTTAACCCAAGCACTATAAGGCCTGTATTCATTTAGTTCTTTTATAAATAATTACACACTGTCTACGGGAGCTTAATGTCTGTTTGCTTACTGTAATGTGGCTCATTAACCTCTTCATGAAGTGTACAATTAAAGGGAAACATTAAATGCAAATGTACAGTGTAAGAACAAGAGGCTCAGATAAATATTTGTAGCACTTTTTTTTAAAATGTTTTTATCTGTCTGCATGTGAAATAAAGGGTGCGTCCTCCCGGAATCAGCTACTTTCCCTGAAGGTGAACTAGTCATGTATTAATCATTCTCTTCTTGTCTCTGTCTCTATCAGGCCTGAGTGTTGCTTTAGCTCCTTCAAGCGTCTGGACTCCAAAGCTGCCACAGACAAGTTTCACCTAGACTTGGGTTTCCGTATGCTGAACTGTGGACGCACAGATCTAATTGGCCAAGCCATCGATCTGCTGGGGCCAGACGGAGTCAACAGCATGGACGACCAGGTACTGAACATCTGTCTTTTTATATCAATTATAGTTTTTTTTTTGTTTGTTTGTGCATGAAGCATGTTGAGAGGAATACTGCTGCATAATATACCTTGAGTAAATAGGTTCTTACAATCATTTTTAATGATATTTGTTTCACCTCTTTCATGTGAATTTCTTTCTCTTCCTCTCTCAGGGGATGACTCCTCTGATGTATGCCTGTGCAGCTGGAGACGAGGCCTTAGTCCAGATGTTGATCGATGCTGGGGCCAACCTTGATGTTGCGGTAAATATGCTTAAACAATTTCAACATATAGACACATTTATTACAATCTTTCAGGTTATATTATTATTATAATTACCTCAATTCAGTCAAAGTAGTGTAGTTGTTATTGTTTAAATTGTGCTCTACAGGAGAACTATATCAATCTTTGTGATCGTAACTGTCATTTTTCCTGCGCTGCCAGGTTCCTCCATGCTCCCCAAAGCACCCATCTGTAAACCCTGACAGTCGCCACTGGGCTGCCCTCACGTTCGCTGTGCTGCATGGACACATCTCTGTAGTGCAGGTTAGAATCTCACACACACATGTTGAAACCCCGACGAATGTCCTAAGCTAAATATGTGTGGTCAAAGGTCAGGCCATAAATGAGTTACAGGATGTCAGACATGGCCCACTATAACAGATGTGATGTGTATTCACAGCTTCTGTTGGATGCAGGAGCCAACGTGGAGGGAGCTGCAGTCCGAAACGGACAAGAGAGTACAGCAGACACCCCGCTGCAGCTGGCTTCAGCAGCAGGTGGGCAAACACGTGCACACACACACACATACACACACGCACACACACCCAGCACTATGCCACCCAATAAAACAAGGCACAGCTGATGTTAGAGGGTTGTCCTGCATATGGTAGGTCCATGTTTTGATCGCATTTATGATGTCTGATTTACTGCTTACAGCAAATTTATACAACCAGAGGATGTTTCATGGGTCAAACAAAGCAGAAGATTAATGTCTAAAGGGCACAATTCACTCATATTAGTTGTCAAAATGATTGTTCTCCATGAGAGTGGTGAACTACATTTTCCCCGAGTAGCACAGAACTGAGTCCTGAAAGACACATGCTACAGGAATGAGGAAATGAGAGGGTAAATGAAGGCACAGGGAAAGCAGCCGAGTGCTGCCTGTGGTTGTTTAGAAGCCTCTGGGCAGCATTCCTCTGCGGGATCATCTAAAGCCACACATGTAGTAGTAAAAGAGACACATGCTCTACATAACTGCAATGACAGTTAGTAAATAGAGCCTGATATGAATGAGTTTGCTTGTTCTAAAATTCAAAGTTAAGAAATACAACTAAATTTGTCCTTGTAGGAAAACGAAGCCTTCCCAGCAGTCAGTGCAACAAAGCATTAAAGAAGACATACAGTATACAAGATACAAAAGATTTGATTGTATAATGCACCCATGTGGAAAAGCACAAGGAGGATAAGTTACTGGAAGTATTGCTTCGCAAACTGTGAAGATATTTATAGTAGGTACTTGTGAAATATTAAATTTATATGTGTACATGTTCTACCCAGGCAACTATGAGATGGTGAGTTTGCTCCTGGCCCGAGGCGCAGACCCCTTATCAAAGACCCACGATGGAAATGCTCTGACATCGTCCCTCTACGAAGACATGAACTGCTTCAGTCATGCAGCGGCACACGGTCACAGGTAAGGGCTCCTGAGTCTGATATCAACAGATGCTGCTGACAAACTGGTTGCTTTTGACCTCTGAACTTCAGTGAAGAAAGTAATGCAGAAAAAATAGCACTAAGTGTATCAGCAATCTGTCGTATGTGACCTGAGTCTGCTCTTAAAGCTCTTAGGAGAGAGTTATCCCTCTTTCATGCGGTAAAATTGAATACCTTGAGAGTATAAAAGGGTTGCCTTCTATTCAAAGTCCATCTGTCTTTGAGCACCAACTGGCAGTGTAAACCTCTCCACCTGTTCACTGTGTGTCTGTGTTAACACAGTGTAGACTCAACACTTCACATTCCAATGTGAAGGTGACAGATTATGTAATCAGAGAGGAGGCTACCAGGTCACAGAAATGGATTTATGTGTTGCAGTAAGGACATATATTAATGTCTTTTTTTGGTGTCTTTCTTCACTTCCTCTCTTGTCCTCTTTCTCCCTCCCCCCCTTCTTCCTCCCATTTGTCTTGTCAGGAACGTGCTGAGAAAGCTACTGACTCAGCCCCAGCAAGTCAAAGAGGATGTCCTGTCTCTGGAGGAGATCTTAGCTGAGGGGGTTGAGGGTGAGGAGGCTGGGATCTGCCCTTTCTTCCCTCTCTCCCCTCTCCCGACCCCTTCCTCCAGCTCCGGGTCGCAGCCTGAGGTGGGCATACCGCGGCTCTGCAAGGCCAGGATGAAGGCTCTGCAAGAGGCCAGCTACTACAGTGCTGAGCACGGTTATCTGGATGTCACCATGGAGCTTAGAACTTTGGGTACCTATCAGATGAAAAATAGATGATTACCTACTTTTTTTAAAGTGTGCTCACTTTGAAAACGGTACTTATTATTCCTGTTTTTTTCTAGGTGTCCCATGGAAACTACATGTGTGGCTGGAGTCTCTGCGCTGTGCCCAGCTGCAGTCCAGAACCGGGGTCACTCTCTCGCTCCTCAGAGAGTTCACCACCATCAGAGAAGAGGACTACTGTGAGGAGCTGGTCACTGTAGGCCTGCCCCTGATGTTCAACATCTTACGAACAACTAAGGTATCATTAAACACCAAGTGTGCATGTCCTCCTCCTCATGTTATCAGAAAGACATGAGTCTGGATGTGTGATATAACGCCCTCCTCTCTGTTCTGTCACTTTTCTCCAGAATGATGCCATCATTCAGCAGTTGGCGACTATTTTTAGTCACTGTTTTGGCCCAGCACCTCTCCCAGCCGTCCCCGATAAGAAGGCAACTCTTTCAGCACAGTTGGGTAAGTAAACTATGACTCTTATATAGAAATAGCCAAGTGTTCAGTGTGGATGACTTGATACGAATCTGTTTCTATTTATTTTATTGACTGTGATGATATTTTTCTGATTCATTACTTAGTTTTTTTGATTATTAAATAATACAAAATAGTGAGAAAACCCCTCCCAGCCAAGTCCACTTCAGCTAAGAGGTGATCTTTCAAAGTTGCCTGTTTTTCAGAGCAACATTTTAAAATAACTACAAGCTGAGATTCATTATAATATAAAAGATGGGAATAGGGCTTGTTTGGCACATGTGCCAGATTATTTTAATATGAAAATAGCTTCAAATTGTCTTCTGCTTTGTTTGACCCATGAAACATCCTCTGGTTGTATATATTTGCTGTAAGCAGTAAATCCGATCAAAATTAGTAATGAGGTGCTGCTATTTTTTCCAACAGACCCTCACTTCCTGAATAACCAGGAGATGTCAGATGTGACATTTGTGGTGGAGGGGAAACCGTTCTACGCCCACAGAGTCCTGCTGATCACAGCTTCAGACCGGTGCGTGCAGAGAAAATCACACTGGATAGAAACGTTCTATCTCTCATACAGCCTGCTCAACAACTTAAAGGCCTCTAATGACACATGTACTGTATATTTGCTTTTAGATTCAAGTCTCTGCTGGCCTCCTCTGGTACGGATGGAAGCCCCAACAAAGAGATTGAGATCAGTGACATCAAGTACAGCATTTTCCAGGTAACAGCTAAAAACATTATTACCTTATGAAAATAAAGTGTTGCCTTATTTTATTAATGCTGGAAACACAATCTCTGGACATAGTGCATGTGATACATGATTTACTCCAAATACAGAACTCACTTGTACTTGAATGAGACCTGTGACCTTTCTGCAGATAATGATGTCATACCTGTACTGTGGAGGAACAGAGTCACTGAGAAATAATGTTCCTGACCTGCTGGAGGTAAGTCTCGCTAAATATGTGCACACTCTTTTCCTGGTAGTCGTGTGACATCATCTTCTTCTAAGAAATCTTAATGTGTTTTCTAGTTAGTTCCAAAAATAGAAGATAATAACATGAGCAATTTACTGCTCTAACAAACAAACATTAGATAAATTGTTGTATTCTTTTGTACAAAAAAGCCTATTTTGGTTTAGAGTCTAACAAATGAACATTAAGATAGTACACAGAAGAAAAAACTTCAATTTCCTGTCCAGCTGTCCTTCTCCAAACGTAGCTCAACAATGTTCTCTCTGTACTGTAAACAGTGAAAATGCTTTGTACCTTTAGTAAAGCCCTGTAAATGCAATGCATGTTGTGCCTTTTCAAGGATTCATCAAAAGTTAGTTTATGATCAAGTCAACCCCACGAGAAAATAAAATAACACTCCAAAAGTGGCATCCATTACAATGGTCTATGGAGGCTCATAAAACTGCTTTAAGTGCACACACACTTTTCTTTTTTTTAATGCAGATAAAAGTGGAATCAGGCAGAAGAATGCAGCCAGTGTTTGACAAAATGAATCATTGCACCCCATAACTTTATATTCTTAAGAGATAAATGGAAAAAACATGTTTTTTTTCCAGCTAATACAGAGTTGTTGCATATATCAGAATTGCACCTCACTGCTGCTCTCATCATGTTACAAAATGAAACATAAGACCGTCTTTCTCCAGTGCCAACATGTACTTGTCATTTGTCCTACAGTTGTTATCAGCTGCGAGTCTGTTCCGGCTTGGGGTGCTACAAAGACACTGTGAACTCGTGTGCTCTCGGCACATCAACCTGGATAATGCAGTCAGCATCTACAAGACTGCTAAGGTAACACACACAGACACACACAGTGAGAAGACTGAATCACTCTGTTCTGTTATGTGAACTATGCAAATGAGATATTATAGCATAACTGGGCTTTTGTGCTGTTGTAACTAAGGTTACTCTCTCACTGAGAGAAAATGTTTTATACTGACTTTAAGAGATCTTTCATAGATTAAAAACTAGATTTCTTCAGTGAATTGAGGTTTCATATTCCACAAATTATATTTCTGAATGAAAGGCATTATGTTACATAATAAAAATCCTCAGTTCTACACTGCTTTCTTGGTAGTTTACATCTATAATTTAATGTGTCAGGATATTTGACCATAACTATGTACTCTCCCAGGTCCATGGTTCAGCAGAGCTGAGCTCATTCTGTGAGGGTTACTTCTTGCAGCACATGCCTGCTCTTCTGGAGAGAGAGGCCTTCAAGAGCCTGCTGCTGGGACCTCCCGCCGCTCGACAAGGAAACAACTCCACTTCTATGCTGGTTCACAGTCGGGGAGACTCACCTCTGGAGGAGCTGGAGATCACCCTGGCTCAGCGACTACGCTCTCTCCATGTCACCTCCCGAGTCTGAGGACAGAAGACATGGATAAGTGGATGAACGATGCAGTCCAAGGAGAAGTCTTGTGTTATCACAGACACAGGATCTGACGTTAAACAGCTGTTTTAATACTTTAAGTACAGATGTTCTCCTAAGTCTTTTGACAAGCATCTCCCTCAAGACATTGACACTGACAGTGTTACATTTAATTCTGTTGACAATTCAGTGTTTCATATTTTGTGCCAAGACCACCACCTTGCCATTATTTTTGCAGTGTGCAGCATGTATAAGGTAAAAAAAAGGACAATTTTATGCTCTCTCTCCAAGGCTCAGGAAGCCTAAAGGAGCAGCAACAGTTGGATGCAACAGGTGGGAGCTCTGAATAATGGAACACTGCTGACCTCTTGTGGACAGAACTGGCAAATTGATATTTGTCTGAGAGGATTGGGATCAGTACACCCTACTTGTTCTGACTGAAGCAATCTGAAGGGACATAAGACTGAAGCAAACATGAGAGAATCCTGTGAGGGGGCCATGCTGGACTTGTGGCTCACTTTCAAACTCATAGTGCAGAGTGGGAGGAAGGAGGGGAACTCTGTGCCTCCAGTACTGACGTTAGCTTTGGATGAACAAATGTACTGTCTATGTAACTGTACGTTCTTATTTTGTATTTTTAAAAATGTATGACCACAGAAGCAAAACACTTACTGAAGAGTGGGATGGACATTTTCTATTTAATGACAAAAAAAAGATGTGAGAGTATTTATCGGGGTGTTCCCTTTTTATTTTGTTTTTTTTAATCCAAGCAAATATTAATATTATTGTTTGAAAAAATGGCTTTTTGTGTAGCTGTTGTTTTTTCCAGGTACATTGACAGTTGATTAAGCTTATGTATGCTGAGGTTTAATGCTTCTACAAAGGTACAGCAGCTGAATCCAACATGGGAATTTGGTCACAGAAAGTCTGCTTTAATACTGAAAGTTGTAATAAACCTGCTTAACAAGCATTTTCTTTCTATTGGTACACATTATTTCAAAACATTTACAAGGAGGGTGTCAATCTGTATTTAGGAGCATGTGTGCACTTACCTATGATCCAAGGGAACGGCAACCTGCAAATGCACAGATCTACGGCATAAAGGTATTCACGCACACAATAGAAAATATGAAGTTAAGACATTTTAAAAAGAATAGACTGGGAGGAATTATTATATATCTCTGTAGTCTTCATTTCAATGACCAATGAGAAAAGCCTGAGCATATGGCAGTTAAAAAAACTCTCAGGACATTTAGTTCAGGTCCACACTTAACCCTACATGCAGTCACAAAGAAGGCAAACAAAGACACAATAACTTAATGAGTTTATTTGTTTCAGCACTGAAGATGCTCACAGTTATTTGATATGGGGATTACATCAGTCAGTTTTGTTCCTGCTCTGTCAAAAGACCCGCTCTGGGCCTCAGAATGATCACATGTCCTTGGTGCTGCTAGCTTCCCATTGTAGAAAACAGAAAGGAGGGTGAACAATAGGGTATTGCTTTGTGTTTGTGTACTTGAATCCCCTCACTGTGCCTCTGCAACCAAAAAACAGGTGGAGAGAGCTTAAACCTCCGAAACCTTCCAGAGAGAAGTACAGAGTAAAGGAAGCATCGTTCAAAAAACTTTGTGCACAAGATACGAGGAGGAGAGGGAGGAGGGGAGAGATAAGTGTGGGGAACAATACAAAAAAAAAGGAAGGCTTGAAATCAAAGCATAGAGGGTGGAAAGTAAGGGACAGAGGGGGAGTTTAAAAGGTTGTTTTTGAAGAGAGGGAGAGGACTGATGAAGGCTGAGAGAAGGAGAGAGTTTGGCATGGAACATGAACACTAAAGCCATGCAAAGAAAAGCTCATGTTTGACATGCACACAGCATTACAAGCTAAAAGCATAGAGCAGGAATCCCCAGCATGGTTGAGAAGACAATCAACCCCCAACAGTTTGTCTTTCTATTTACAAAGAGAAGAAGAAGATCAGGATCTGTGGCATCCTGCTTCTCAGGCCTGGCCTACAAGCACAATAATATGAAACTGACAAATATCAATAGAAGAGCATATTCCCTCTTCAAAAAGAGGCTACGTCTACATTCTTAAATTACTGGTAAATCATTTTTTTCCCAAGAGTTCCCACAAGTCCTCTTTCCCTTTTCACAGACATTAAGGGAACAGAGAAGTTGTGACTTGTCCATGTTCACATAATTATGTTAAATTTAGAACAAAAAAAGAAAAAAGTGAATTCTTTTTCTTTAAATGTTGTCCCATTTACGAACACACAAGAGGGTAATAAATAACATTCAACTGACCTAACAGCTTTGTTCATATAAATAGCCAGGTTATAATAAAATAGGAAATCCAACAGTGAGATGAACAAACATGAATAAATAAGGACAAAAATACAAAAATATCCACAGTTGCATTTATCACGTCATCATTTTTTGTTCCTCTACTCCTACTGCTGGTATGTGAGTCTAAGAGAGAGGTATAGATGGAGAAAACGAACAAAGACAAAGTGCTGCAGATTACACAAACAGGAATGTTTGGATCATTATTAGGTCATTAAAACAGAGACAGAAATGATCATGTAACAAAATATACACAAAGAATTTAACAGAACAATATTGTGGCAGGCGCAGGTTTACCAACCTGACCCTATGGTATCTAAACATAGTGTCACAACTAGACATTTCATTTTTTTTACATAAGAAATGATATCAGTCTGTACAACAGAATAGATCATTCATTTAAATACCCACATACCCACCCGCACCCCCCAAACCCAACCCTGTACTATCATATTATCTTCCCACTGCCCCCCCCACCCCTCACTTTTCCCTGTTCTGCTCTCACCCCGCTCCTCTCTGAAATCACAATTCCAGTCCGTTTTGCAGCAATAGTGTCAAGTCTATTAAAGTCATTTAGTATTTTCAACCCATTTTTCCCAAAGAAAGTACATTAAAAAGCAAAGAAATACAATCCAGCAAGCATCTGCGTCGGCTGTTTTGGGCGTTTCCACGTAAACTCCTCCCCCTTCTCTCCTCCTACGAATCAGTCAGTGTGTCTTCTTTTGTGTTCTTGTTAATACATCCCAGAGTTTTATAGTGCATACTGGACCTGTGCATGTATGCATGTTTATGTTTTCTTTGTGTAGTGTCTTTTTGAAAAATGTTTGTTCTCCAAATAACGAATGCTCCTTGAGGAGGGGAAAGAGGCTGGAGAGGAGGATGTTGGTTTTTATTGGGAGGTGTGTGTATTACTTGTGCACATGTGAGTGTTTGTGTGTTTCTCAGATGGGAGAGGGTGGACGCTTAAGGTATTTTCATCTACTTCTACTGATGGCTGCCGGAGGTGGGGAAAAAAGGGGCTCAGAGGGAGATGAAGGCAGAAGTCTGCATGAAGGGTCTGTTTCCATGGTAACCCCCACCCTTTGGCGCACCTCTGAAAAGCAGTCCTCCGTCAACAAATGTCCGTCTCTCTTTCGGCGCGCTCAGGGCGGGGGGGGGGGGGGGTGCAGGGGTTGGTTGGAGGAGGCTTGACGGAGTGGGGAGCAGGAGGAGGGACTTAATAGGTTTTCTGGATGATACCTGGTATCAGAAACAAGTCAGGTGATCACACAGGTTAGCAGCAAGGGAGCACAAACAGAGCACAGGTGATCAAATATTCGGGGTGGAGATGGGGGATAATGATGGTGGGGTGGTGAAAGGGAGATGGAAGGACAGGAGTGTGTGGTTGTGATGTGTAGTGTGTGTTTTTTTTCTCTCTCAAAATATCACTTTGATTCTCTTAATATATTTCTATCTAAATAAATTCATTTAAAAAAATGTCCATAAATGATTATGTACATCCAGCTGTTTCAAGAGGTAATCCCTCTGTTCCTCTGGCTCATAGAGATACTGTGATTGGTTTTTAAGACTCCTCTTGCGTCCCCACAGATGCCAGCGACAACCTGGCTTTTTCTCGGCCTGCCACAGGACATTTGGTGTCATTATTTTCAGGCTCATGCCTCCGGACGTGCATTGGCGAGGGGCAGCGCTTGGAGGGTGTGCCAGAAGGGTAGGGCACCTGTCCGTTCTTCTCGTCTGAAAAAAGTTGTTTTATTACGTCAAAGAAGTTACTCAATGGGCTGCCTAGGTACAAGGACGGGAAGAGAGGAGAGGAGGACAAAAAAAAAAGGGGGGAAAAGAGAGAAGAAAGAGAACAAACAAACTAATAAACAATGGGGTTCACAGGATAGAGACGCAGCTGGCACAGGTAAGACAGAGCAGGCAGAGGCGAGGAGGAGGAGGTAGAGGAGGACAAGCAGACACTGTGAGGATGAGGACTGCCCGAGCAGGCTTGTCGAAAATGTGTGATGTTTGAGCTCCGATAAAACATCCATGTCACAGCACAGCGAGTGAAAACACACAATACGCTGTAAAAAAAATAAATAAAATCAAGCAACCAAATTTAAGAGTGTTGCTGTCTGTTGACTGATACTAAAGTAAATTTCCTTTACAAATACACAGTATGATGAAAAACAAGAAAGCTTGACGCAATAAAGAAACTCTCTGGGCCAGTTAGAAGCTGCTCACAAGATGGAGGAACAATATTGATAAAGCTCAAAACTTAAGACAAAGTTGATGAATGACAAAGACACTGAAGACACCAGCTCAGGGGTATCTAACACAGTAATGTTTGTGCTTTAAGTCTGCCTACAGCAAAAGCAATAACTTTTGATCAACATATTTCTATACCTCAGTGTCTGTCTGTCTGTCTGTCTGTCTGTCTGTCTGAAAGCACACTGGTTTGGATAGTGTATTCTGCTACAAAGGGGATTTTTTTTGGCTGCAGAAGTCTGGTGACCTGGGCAGACTTTGTGTAGTCATGCATGAATAAAAGTGGTTTTGTTGTTGTCTTGGTTTCTTCATTGCAGTTGGTTCTGCCAGCTCTATCACCCCGCTGGAAAATGTTTGCAGCCAGCATCTCCCTCGTGCTCCCTTCTACTTTCTCATGTGTGAAAATATTCCACATTTAGTCACTGAACTCCACCCAAATCTGCACATTTTCTAAACTGACAGTAAACTCATAAAAGTTAATGATGTTAGCTGTTCAATGAGACAGACACACACACACACACTCTCTCTCTGAATGAATAATTGTTCTCTGTAGTCCTGAAGTAAGCTCACTACCTTCCTCCTCACATCTGTCATTGTTCCACTCCTCTATTGTCTCCCTAAGCCAAAGCTCTCAGGTACGCCACTGTTAGTGCTGATTAGGGGACATAATGACCAGGACTTGATGAAGCCTTTTGTTTGACACACATTGGTATGCAAAGCCATTTCTATTCTTAATTACAGCTATTGGCTTCTTTTGAAAAGCCCTGTGGTCAGGTAGCTCGAAAGGTGTGTTAGGAGGTCAAAGGAAAGACGGGGGCGGAGGAAATTGAGTTTAACTGCTGTGCTTTTATTTACTGCCAAGCACAGATCGACCTGTTCAAAGATTCATAAAACACTCTGAAACGCTTTAATAGTTTAAAGTCATGAAATTAATTAAGTCTGACCTTGATCAAAGGGAGCTGGTCTTTTATACTCAGCTGTGATAATTAGTAATGAACAGAGCTATTTGACATGTTATAGCTGTGAAGCACTTTAAAGGAACCACTGATGCTTTAAGTGGATCTTATAAATTAAGATTTGCTCTTACAATGGAATCTCTGCTGTGGAAAATAAAACCCACAACATGCGTTTCAATTTAATCACACTTAGTTTTGGTTGTCCAAAAGTCCTGAAAACTAAAGCCGTGCTGTTTGGCCCTCTTTAACTCATCAGTCATCTATTTTCTAATCTCTGCCAACTGTCATTGCATGATAAACTCCTTTTGAAAGACTGTTTTGTTTTTTGTTTTGTTTTTTGCCTTTATTAGATAGGACAGTGCATAGAGTAGGAAACCAGGGAGAGGGAGTGGAGACTGACATGTGGGAAAGGAGCCACAGGTCGGTATCAAACCTTGGTCGCCTGCTAGGAGAACTATAGCCTCGGTACATGGGGAGTGATCTAACTGCTGGGCCATCTGCACCCCAAGACTGCTATTTCTAACTAAAAAGCTACATTTTCATTTAAAAACTCCTTGCCTTAACAACTGTAACTCCCTCTACATGAGTAGCTTGTGCAGAACCATTCTGCCAGATTTTCTAGATACCTAATGACATGGACAATTTTTAAAACATGTTTTAAATTTAGCATTTAATGGATTGGCTCCAATCCGACTTTTTAATTTCCTAAAGCCCAATAAAAACCTCTCATGTCCCCTGAGCAGTCTCCTCTGGTTGTCCCTCCGGCTCAGGGGAAGCTCAGGGAGGACTGTCTTAAGAAAATGCATTAATTGCAACAGTTGTTACTTTTAATTATTTCATTTTTGTTGCATTATCGATAGTACTCTTGATGTTGTTGTCGACAAAATAATCTCAATGATATCTCAAGATTTAGAGTAATAAAGGTTGAATGAATGTCTGATTTCATGAATGCCAGTGAGAATAACATAACATGAAAAAGGTCAGCCTACCCACGATACCTACAGCATATGGAAAACAGAACCAAGTCATATGATTTTCTTACTATCAATTCAGAAACTGGCATCAGACCTCATGAATGGCTTCAAAGTGTAAATGAGGGATGCACACATACAGACTCACTGAGAACAGTCATGAATGAGATTAAGCTTGTTTAAGGCTGGTAGTAGTTCAAGGCCCGACCACGAGGTGGAGCTGTTGTCATGAGGATGGCGACTGAGACGCACATTAACAGAGCAGATGTTCACGAGGAAGGACATGCTGAGAGCAGAACAGGAAGAGACGGAACCCATAATTCTGACTTTTTTATCGTCATCGTCCAGACTGGGCTTTGACTTCATAAAATGAAACCACTTTGGGGGAAAGAACAGACGTGAACAGGTCCAAGGACTCGGCATCAACCCAAAGAACATTGAGTGGACAGAGGTTTATAATAACGTCAAAAAAGGTGAAGCGCTTCTATGTTGATTAAGAGGTCCGTCAGAGGTTTTTGTATCTGCTTGGTGCCTGGACAGAGACACACAAAGGGAGAGGGTCCTATTGTACAAGCACCCAGAGAGAGAGAGAGAGAGACCAGGAGAGTGCTTGTCAGGTGTGGTGTGGTTGTGCAGAGCAGTGCATTGTGGGAGTGTGTTGAGGTGCAGCGGTGTTGCCATGGTGACAAGCTCCTACAATCATTCTTGGAAGCAGAAGTAGCAGAATGCAAATCAGCTTACCCTGCCTCTGCTCTAATCTCCATGGCCAGGGCAACCAGGCAACATTTGACCCGTAGTCACTGCTCGGGAGCAACTCCCACTCTTTCATGGCAGTGAGGCATGGGCATGCAAAAGAAAGCCGTTTCCAGAAGCGGAGGGTGGCTCGGGGAATTTCAAGCGCAGAGAGGAGAGCAATTTCGCTAAGCTTCAGCGGTGAGAAGGGTCGCCAAAGGGGCGGGATGGGCAGATGAGGCGTTTGGGGGTAAGGGTGAAGAGTATTGGAGAAGATCTTTTAATTATTTGTTGAAAAAATGGAATTTCTACTTACCAGAGAGCTGCTGGACCCCAGGCTGGTCGTGTGTGCTTAACAACTGGCTCTGAATCGTCTCCACTACCCGCTTAAAGCGTCGGCTTGGTCCTAAACACACACATGGACCGAGGAAAGGTTTTTATGATCAATGGCATCACAATGCACAAGTAGCAGGAGAAAGACAGACAGCAGATTGTTTAAAAAGAATGCAGAAAAAGTAAGAGTGAAGAGAAGCACATGTGTGAGCATAATAAACTGCAGAAAACATTTTTTTAAAGGCCAGGAAGGGCTTCAATAAGCGCTGACACTCTGCCTGTTGTTTACAGTATGTGGTCAGTGACATGGAAGAACCAGCAGGCTCCAAACAGTCACAATTACACTCTCATTCAGCTCAAATGTGCCTTCCCCCTAAGTGTGTGCGAGTGTGTCAGTATGTGTGTGAGATAGAAAGAGAGTGAAAGATAGAATGCATGTGTTTCTGCAAGACTAAGCATGCTCGCATGATTGCAGAGTATATAATCTCGCATAGCCAGACCTCATCTGGTTACGCTCAGGGAGGTTTGGGGGGAAAATCTTATCAAGCAGTGAGGATTGTAAGAACTTTGAAAATCCTGAGGCAGCCATTCTTCTTGGCAGTGAGTTTGAAAACACCCACCTCTCAAAGCAGCACTTTTGCTTTATTGTATCCAAATATAGTTCAGTTTTATCAGTTTGTAGTGGGATTGCATGTTCCCTGACATGGATGAGATGCCTTTCCACTCTTTTCAAAGTGACTTGTGAGCTCTGAGTTTTCTGCAGCATCTGTCACCCTGATGAGAAGGCACACTTGTTATTGAAGCCTCCTATATGTTAACTCTGTCCTCTGATCTGCTCTCTCACAGCATGAAGGTCCTGGGTTTCCATGTCAGTTTTTTCTGTATGGTCCATCCAGAAGAGAGGGAAACAAACATAATCCATGGAATTTTCCTCACAATGTTCCAGCACTCCAAAAAAATCACACTTTATATCATGTCTGAGAAGTCAAGGAGCTGATGGGAAGGGACAACAATCCTAAAGCATAAGGTGTGTCATGATGTCACTTACTTATAAAGGTTTCTCTGATCAAAATCTAAAGTAGTGTAACTTAAATGTTTTTTTTAATCGGGTTAACACAAGCTTAATATTTATCATTGTAGTTTGTTATGCAAGACTTCAGGCTCAGTGATAGAGTCAGTCATCTCTAAGACATAACGTCGGTGGTTCTACACGCAGATCATGATGTCGTGTGTCACTGGACAAGAATTGCTCCTGCTGCTATCCAAGCAGCATGTGAATGTGTGTCAATGGAGTTCTACTGATGGGTGGTTGGACACTTAACTTATGAGCCTCTGCCATCAGCATGTGACTGTGGTATGAATGGGTGAATGTGATGTAGTGTAAACAGTGTTTTGAGTAGTCAGAAGACCATAAAAAGTGCTATACAAGTCCAAGTCCTTTTGCCATTTACTCTGCACTTTGTTTTCCAAAAATACAACCTGGTCGATGTCTCATATGTTGAAAGTTGTTAGCCTAAGCTAAAATGTGTTTAAGCAAAAAAATAAAAAAGTAAAAACATTATTTCCAGAAAAGTTATATCTGGTTTTCTGTTTAGTAAAAAATGTGAAAGCACTGTTGATATAAACAATTAAAAAACTAAACAGTCTTTTGACATGGCAATAGATAACTAACAGGCCTTAATGTGCACTCTGCACACTCTGTGTGGCATTCTTCAGTTGTTATTTCACTTATAGCGCTCTATCTTTTTACACAGATGACACTGTTATTATTACATTATGTGCTAAAAGAAGTAAAAATGTTTATATGTTAAGCAGGACTATTTGTGTTTTTACTTTCGAAGCAGAAATTGTAATGCTACAGCTCTGACTCGGTAACGCCCAATGAGCTCTCATAAGTCACAGTCCTGGTAACTCCACGTGTGAGATCCACAGTTGGACCATCATGTGACATACTGGAGACCAGTTCAGTTCAGTTCAGTTGGGGGCATGTATACAAGCTGAGTACATTTCTACAAACTGACCTGAGAGCAGGGTGAATGTGACAGAGTAGATGCCGTTCTCTTTGGTGGCGGCTGTGCTCTCTGTGTAGGTGATATCCACCTGGAATTTAACCGGCTTTTGGAAGACTGTGGGACCCGCTGTGGACTTGTACTCTGCTCGGAAACTGGTCTGAGAGATCACACTGTGGCTCAGGCTGGGGATCTGGATTTAAAAAAAAGAAGAAGAAAAGGAGTCAGTTAAGGAAAAATGGACAAAGAGACAGAGATAGGAATGAAACTAGGTAATATAAAGAGGGCGAGTAATAGGATGTTACATAGGGAGCATTGAAGTTAAATTTTTCTCCCACACCTTGCATACAGTGAGGTGAATAGAGCTTCATTAAAATACCCTCCACATACTAGTGAGCGAGCCATAGTCGAAGCTCTAAGGCGATTAATGCCTCGGGGAGTAGCTGTGCATGCCAGGGAGACTTAAGCTAATGTAATCTTGAGTCATCCAACAACACTGCACTCTCCCTCCTTAAAATGAATTTGTATGCCCGATGAACAGGTGAGCTGGGAAACAGTCACGATTCACCCATAGAGCTGGAGAGGCTTTGACATTCCATTAATGTGAGTGTGCTGAGAGGTATAATTCCACTGATTCAGGTGCCAATCTCCCGTCCGGGATAGCAGCTAGCATAAACCATAGGAGAAAACAGCTACCTCTACGGAAGGGGAAACAGATTTAACATTGACCTGCACTGGCAGAGTTTGCATTTACTAAGACTTTGTTAAATCTGACTGGGTCGAGGGTAGGTTCTGCTCAATTTTGTACTCTGAATATCAACTACCACCACAGCTCAATGTTTGCTAGCACAGGCTCCCAGAGAAAGCCTAATGTTGCCCCCCGGTCTTGCAAGTATTTGTACAACCACACTATTATAAACACAGTGCACACACAGATACAATCTACGCTATTTCTCAATTCCTCTCAGTACACATCTTATTACACACACACAGACGTGCACACATCCTCAGTACACCATATTGAGGGCAAAGCATCTATATGCTAATGATCAATGCTCTCTGTTGATTTTCCATTGACCTCAAGTGAGTCTGCAGTCAGAGGGAAAATAGAAGCGCTGAACACAAGCAGTTTACTGAAATGCTACATAAATCAGCTGCATGTTAGGAAACACTCAACGAGAAGGCTGCATCACTGCATAGCCAACCACAGCTGCTGTTAAAAAAGCAACATCATGCATCAGGCAGCAGATATAAGAGGTATTACAGCTGCATTAACACATGCAGATATACAGGAAACAGTTGGGCCTCAGCAAGCTGGGGGTTAGGGTTCTTCTGCCCTAGAAGAGGTTAGGGAGGCAGGGAAAAGGTAGAAGTTATACAAGACAGTGAGCCATTACCGAGAGGAAGGCTTGAACAACGTCAGCCTTGATGGAGCTAAGAGGCTTGTCTCTGATGACGATGAAGATCTGCTCCTCTTTTTCCAGGTTGATGAAGTTACCAAACCAGGATTTTTTGGCAAGTCTGTGGGAATATAGAAGATTTGTTTCATACATTTACTGCTTTATAGAAGCCGGTTTGTCTTCCTCCATTTTTCCTCTTAGTTTTACCAAACTGCTTCCATCCATCATTTTCCTCTATCCACTAATCTGTCCACCCTGAAAATGGAAAGCAGTTGAGTTCTCTCTTTCTCTCTCTCTCTCTCTCTGGGAAAAATGGAGCGGAGCAAACGGATACCTTGATGGGAATGAGCTAAAACTGTGCAGGGGAGGGAGAAAAGTTGCCTGACATTTCACCTCATGTGCAACTGGGTATGTGCAAATGCATGAATGTCTGTGTGTGTGCGTGTGTGCGTGTGTTTTTTTGAGAGAAAGTTAGAGGGATGGATAGAGAGGGAGGGAAATAATTGAGCCTATCTGTGAACAGAACTGTAAATCCAAGAGGGGCAGAGGTGGGTGAATTCTCTACTGGCCTCAGCTCAGGTGTACCTGAGCCCACTAATAAGCCATATGGACTCCTGTTTTTATTGTGTATTAATAATTCATGAGACTCTTAAAAATGTAGAAAAGATAAACATTCCCCCCTTAAATATAGATACATTTTGATGTGCAGATTTAAATAATCTTACAACATCTGCAGAGACATTAGCTGCCCATTGTTTAGCAGTAAGAAGCTCATTACAGCTGCTGTGTGTGAGTGTGTGCCTGAGAGAAGGTCTTTTCCAGACAGTTCTCCAACTCCTTCCAGCCAGAATGTTCTTCGCAGCCAGATGGATATGGCAGAGCCAGACAGACAGCCAGCCAACCAAACAGGCATATCTAGGCCAACCTTCAGTTATCAGGCCCCTGGGAGCTCTGCAACATCACACGGGCTACCTTCCCTCCCTCATAACAAACCCACTGCCGACTGCTGCGGACCAGTCCTGAGGTCATTACAGGGAACTCGGCAGGCAAAAAAATCAAACATTCATGGATGTAACACTTTCCAAAACATCAAGTTATTAAGGAGGAGTGAGTTTGAGCCAGTGACTGAGGGGCTGACAAGTTATGCATAGTTATGGCAAGAGTGGAGGCTTCAAAAAGTTCAGCATGTACTCACTCTGGGGAAGACTCTGGTGTGAGGCTGGACATCTCCTCTTGTGTGGGAACTTAGGAAGCAAAAGTCAAAGGTCAGGTTCAGAGAAAGGAAACGAAGATTAAAAGATCATTCACACCAAGGAAGGATATGATGTAATAATTGTACCTTGGAGTTTCCTGCGGTGGAAGCGAGGAGAGCCCAGGAAGCTGTTCTTGATGGAGTTGAGGCGCGTCCTCCAAGGCAAGCCTCCGATGGACGGGCTGGGGGGCGGCGTCGGGGTGGGGGTCCCAGAGGGACTGTCCTTGGGAGTGTGCACCGGAGTGCCCTTTGGGGTGGGGAGGGGGCTGCCTCGAGGGGAGGGATGAGGGGTGACCTGTATGAGGGGGATAGATTTGGGTGGGTGGTCAGTGAGAGAAGGCAACGGTGCCACAGGGTGAAAATGATGCAGCCGGATGGGCGACAGCGGCACCACGGGGCTGAAGGGCACTGAGAGCTGGGGGTTGGCAGCAAATTGGGAGCGCCGTACCTGGGGGCTGTTTGGGATTGGAGAGCTAGGAATGGAGGACGGGGAGAAAGGGGAGGATGGGGAGGAAGGAGAGGTAGGCGTGGGGGGCCTGGAAGCAGAGGGTAGCTGCGATGGGGGCTGGCAGGGATTGAAGGTTTCTGATTTGGCTGCAGATGCTGCATCTGGGGATGTTTCAGGGAGCGGGTTGGATCGTGTGGCTTGTAGAGGCTTTGGGGCAACTTTGGGCTTGGCAGGGAGCGTCTGTGTTTTGTTGAGTGCTGCCGGCAAGGGCTCGCTGTTCGGAGTGAGAGAGTTAGGGGTGGAGATACGGGGGCCTGTGCGGATGGGGATTGGCTCAGGGGACGGGCAGGGGCTTGTGTTAGGGGACTGTAACAAGTCTGGGGACTGAGGCGGCACACAGAACTTTCTGACAGGCTGGAGGTAGAGGACACGGTACGAGAACACGTGGAAAAACACAACGAGGAGCCCAGAGCAGGTGGAGGAGGAGAGGAAAACAAAGAAAAACACATGGGGACCAATGCAGGTACACAAACACGTAGAAAAAGCAGGAAAAAGTGCAGCAGATCAAACAAGCACACAGCCAGAAGTGGAGGCAGACAAAGAATAGAGAGGCAGGTGTGGTGTACATACGCAGGAGAGATTGGGGGCATTGCAAAAAGAAAAAAAAAAGAAGGACAGAAAAGAAAAGAAACATGCAGTTAGACCATTCAGTGAGTCATGCAAAAGAAAACAAAAGTAAAATGGTAACAACAAGACAGCAAGCGATGCACACACTAAAAAAATGGCAAAAGAAAAGAATAAAACATGCAGGCCTTAGCAAACAGAGAAAATACACACAGACAGTTAAGAGAGACATTTAGCCAGCTGTGAGGACAATTTGGGCTGTTTCAATGACAGGAGGGACGCCACCTGGGTATCTCTGCAGTCAAGATTGCAGTTTCCATATAGGTGTATTGATCTGTTTCATTTGGTACTGGTGAAATTGCCGCCTCCAGTGGTGCGCCATTTCCCCTCAAACGCCTCCCCTTATAAGAAAATAACCCCACATGGAGCCTCTCGCTGAGAGCACAATCCCAGCTTTGGGTAGGTCTGGGGAAATCAATTTCCCTTTCAGATCAGCCTGAAAGAACCTGTGCGCCTGTGAGGAGCTTGTCTTAAGATCTGGACTAATCTTGAGCCTTCTCAGGTTAGTCAGCTGGAAAAAGTTTGACGACAAGCTCCCCAGCTCTGAGCAAGAAAAGTGGGATTTGCTGAAGCATTCGCTGAGCTGGATTTCCAAAGAACTCAAGCCACAGAAAACAGAGCGAGAGAGAGGTATAATAAGCAGAAAAGACTTAGAAGAGAAACAGAGGAGGCTTTAGGGTAGGAGGATGTTTGCTTTGCTGTCATTTCCTCCTGTGTGTGTATATTAGTATGTTTTACTTCGAGATCCAACAGTGATGATACATGTAAAGTCTGATCTAACACAGGAAATGAATTGTTAACCATACTGGATCTCAAGTGGAAACTCAAATGCAGATGGATTCATATTTTAAGATTGGAAAAATATACAATATCCCTGGAATAAAAAAGCAGAATATTGGAACAATATTTCATGTGCCGACAGAGAGCTACAGATATTGCTTTAATTGAGTGCTTTGTTAAAGGTCAGAACCCTCACAACGTAGCTGTAGTAACTGTATTATATCTAGCAGACATAATCAGTGAAAAGGATGGGATCATCTGTAGTAGGATGGTTGTTATCCCTGCAGGCAGACAACTACATACCTGAGAACTGAGTCAAACACTGTGTGTTGAATGTGTGTGTGTGTGTGGGTCTTGACTTACCCGTGGGCTGCTGAGGGGGCTGGTGGAGAGGCCGGAGGAGGCTCCGCTAATAGACCGCGACCTGTGGCACAGACAAGCAAGAACACACACACAGGGACAGAGATAATTTGTGGGATCAGCATGTGTAGCGGTTACATGTTCCAGTAAACACAGGTGGAGTTGAGGGCATGGAGGTTACATGTTGCACGCAGTTAGAAGGCACTACAGCATATGTTACCGTCGTACTAAGCACAGCAGTTGCTACCGAGCCCTTTGCAAACAAAACACTAAAAACACAAAGTGGGTTAAAGCTTACCCACACTGTTACAGAGCTGACTTGTCAACAGGTATTACTAGCATTGACTCCCCGCAATTAGTCTCAAACCAATTAGGCTCAAACTTCAGTTTCAAATATGTTGATTTGACAGCAACTTCCCTGCCTCCCCTGCCTTCCACAGATGAGCTTTTAAATTAGCTTCCCTCCCCGTCCATAGCTCGCTAACAAACCAAACGTGTTGACTTCAAGGCATTTGCACCAGATCAGCCGGAAATCTCTCTCGGGCAAATGAAGTGGGACATTTGGTTGAGTGCCATTTGTCATGTTTTTTTTTTCTTTTTTCCCCTGCAGATGCCGTCAATAACCCCTATGAGCGGCGCCCCGCTCCGAAATGAACAATCACAGGACAATCTGTCTCCATCAAGCGCACATGCACACATACACACACACACACACACACACACACACACACGGGCACACCAAAACACTGTCAACAACGGAAACACCAGCTGCTCACTGTCACAACACTGCTCCTTTTTGTCATTCAATCTAACAATACCAACCCCCCCCCCCTTCTCTCTTTCTCCTTTCCTCTCTATCTCTGCAATTTTAATGCATTTGTGACTTGTTACCAGCAGATCTTTTGTCTCCTTTTAAACGATGACTAGTTAAATACTAAAAGTACTGGGGTTTTTTCCCTGACCTGCTAGGTTGTAGAGAAAGATCTCATGTGATGGGAGAAAGAGGGAGTTAAAGAGTGAGGAATGAGGGAGAATGAAGGATGGAGTTATTGAGATTGATGTTCATTCCTGAAGCTTGAGCAGTCCCACTGGACCACACAGGCGTCCATACGTGGACACAAAACTGTGTAGACGGTTACAGCTAATAGTCACAGCCATAAAAATGATGCTGTCAAAAGAAGGAGCCTGGGTTTATGGGTTAACTTCCATTTGTATCAATCTCAGAGGTAGAAGAACTTATTTGGGTTCTCCTGAGGGACACAGATGAAACATAATAGAAGCAACACTTATAGCCACCACGAGAGAGAGAGAGAAATGTAGAAACACCCACACTCCAGCTATTTCTGTAACTCTCTCGCTGCCTCTTGTGTGAGTGTATTTGTTGCACACACTCATGCACACATGAGTAGGCGAAGCTGAGACCACGTTGGCTTTTTGTTTCAGAGAGCAGCTGACCAGACTGCTGCTAACATTTAAATTAAGACACTGCCGTCCACAGAGACATGCCCACAGTCAATTGCACTCCATCTAAACATGGTCCAAACGCAGCATCCTTGGGCCATTATGAGCATATTGTTAGAAGCACTCTGCATCTGTTAGTGTTGGGCACACAGGTCTACAAAGCTAATGTTACAGATGGTTGTGTTGTACAGTAATGGGCTGTCAAGAGTCCGACATAGCTTTGGAGAGACTATAAATTATTGTTGATTAATGTAGTATTCACAGTGAGCAGCACACACATCGAATGCAATCATTATTCACCTGTAACTTCTATACTGATATATAATCAGTAAGAAAGGAAATGTTGAAGTCAGCTAAACCCTCTGATATTCAGGGTGTTTGTGCTTGCTTTAAAGGGTCAGTTCGACTAAATTACAAAAAGCAGGTTCTCTACTAGTATCTGGTCATGTGCTAAAGTTCTGCAAGAATATCTGTCTCCACTTCAGAATGAATTATTAAAAATAAATAAAAAACACAATGGTAAGTGAAATTTCATTTGTGGAGCTTTTAGCATTTAACAATAATTAAGACATAAATAAGGATCATCTACAGATTGTCATAGTTTTTTTTCTAGCGGTTAGTTTATCATTTGAATGCATTTTTAAGTATTATAAATATCATTTATAAATTGTTTGTGGAAAGACTTATTCTTCTTACTTAAATACTGTTTTTTTCAAAACTCTAAATACCAGTGGTGAAAGTGTTGACAGGAACATTAAGTACCAAATTTAAATACATTTTTGAAGTTGTTGTACTTACTGTAAGTCTTTCCTTAAATATTCTAAAGTCTTTCCTGTCCTTTTTAAGTATTTCTTCAGAAGTGGATATTGCGCTGCCCAATCCCCATCTATACATTGAATAACTCCTCTTTTTATTTTGACCTTGATAATAAAGTACAATTAGATAAATAATGAAAAAAGAATAGCAGTATACAATATGAAAGGTAAACCTTGACAACAATGTGTACTGCTCTATTTGATGCAAATCAAGCAGTACATGTTCCAGAGAAGAGGATACAGTTTATCCTTATGCCACCTTCCCCTTTTTAACAACTGTGACTCAAATATCATATACCATCCCGGAAAACGAAAGTATATATAACTTTAAAAACGCGTTTGCCTGTATTGTTTTAGTATTTAAAAAATGTGGTGCAATTTGGGTGAACTTTCCCTTTACCTAGCCGTGTGTGTGGAGGGGGGGGGGTGTAGTATGCGTGTGGCCACCCTTTTTCATCTGTCTATTATCCATTAGTCCTCCAGCTAACATTTCCTACAAGCCTATTTTGGATCAGGGCCCATGTCCTCAGCGTGTGACCACCAGAGGAGGCTGAGACCCATCCAAAGCACCCGTGGGGGTCTAATGTTTGGCTGTGGGGGACGGAACAAGTACAAGAGGTTCTGTGATGAGGGCATGGACTGAAATAAAAGAAAGTGAAGCAAAATGAAATGGATGGTGCCAGAAGTCAAACTGCGAGCGAATAACACAGCCTCAGCCAAAACACAATGCTGCTGCTCTGCTGGTGCAATTTAGGGGAAAATGGAGAAGAGTTCCTTTCTTTCTCTCTGCCACCCCTCCTTTAAATTGACTTTGTCCAGCCAATGGAGTTCTCCTCCAATGAATAGATATTCATAAAAATCAACACACTCTTTAAATTCATTTCCTTTCCTGCACCCTGACAACTCCCCGAGGACTCGTGCATTAATATTCACAGCTCAGCTCTGCAAGTTCCTCAACGTAGTTAGACCCCTGCAGTTTGTGCTGTGGAGATCGGTGTTAAAGGTGCTTTATTTGTGCTCATTTCAGCCTCTTAAATAAATTAGAGTCAATAATTAGCATGAGAGCCCGACTTATTAAGACTGCTCCTGCTAACCCAACACATTCAAGCTGCATGAAGCAACTAGAGCAGATCAGTGAAGGAAAAAAAAAATCAATTGATATTCTCTTCTTCACACTGCAGTACTTTTCCATATTTCATTTACATATCATTAACCTCCCTTCATTTCTCCTGGCATGTTGTTAAGATTTAAAATTAAATCAGTGGGATTTCTTAAGCTTTGAGTTCAGCTTTAAATGTCTTTTTAAGAGACTTTGGGGTGTATGAAGAATGAAATGAGCATGCATATGAAAAAGGCCCCATGTGGATTCCTCTGCAACATGGCTATACTAAAGCATTTATCGCCAATCTATTTAATCATACTTCATAGATGCAGGCAAATCACACTTCACATGAAAATGCAGCCTGGGCAGTTGATCAGATTGCAACTTCCTGCATGATGACATGAGAAGTCGAATGCTTGGTAAGAATTGAGGATTCAGGCATTTTTTTGTTGCGTTATTTCAGATAAAAAACCCTTTTCGCCTATCTTTCACCATTTGGGCTAGTAGAAAAGTATCCTGTCAAAACACATGCTTCAAAGTCAGTGCTCTGTCTGACACCCTCTGATCTGAAGTTCTACAAAATTTCGGGGCTGTCAACAAAAGTTTGCTGTCGGGGAAAGATAAGGTTAGGTTCAGAGAAAGTCCGTCAAATCTTTGGACGTCATTCTGCTACGTGTGCGCTTCCCCGGCATCATCTTCTAAATACACACACACAAACGAGCACACACTGATCAAACATAGCACACGCAAGTATTGGATAAAAAGCTAGAAACGTTTTTAAAATAAATACACATTCACACAGACTTGGTCCTCCCATCTTTTTCCATTCACTGTTGCAGAGCTGTGATTTTTCAGTTGGGGGGGGAGGGGGACATATAGAAAGAAGGAGATCTGATGATTTGATTTGGAGGCGGAGGGGGTTGCGATATATTGGACTCCCCCCTACCTCCAACCCACCACACCTGATAGGAAGCCAGACAGAGAAAAACTAGCAGCATTTCCACATTAGCATAGCAATTCCATATAAACAGAGGGGGGCGTTTGGGACTGAAGGTCAGCTGCACACAAGGGACCACAGGAGAAAGAAAGAGAGAGAAAGAGGAGATATAAAGGGGGCAGAGAGAGAGAGAGATTTGGGTGGAGGGGTAAAGAAGAAACACACTGATAGAAAATAGCATGGAAGGAAGATGCAGCAGAGCTCTTTTTAATGAATGCAGCTACTGATATAGGCTCCAGAAACCTATTTTACATGTAGATGTATCTTTTTATTGTGATGTATACGCCTTAACACAAAGGTCCTGTTTCAAATAAAGGGTTAGAGCACTTGTTTCATTGCCCTTTACGACAAAGGCCGTTCAGCTGTGTGTGATTTATGAACTGCCGTTGACGCTGCTGTTTGTAAAAGTATTATTAATGCTCGATAAAGTCATTGCAAACTGGCCTATTTTGGGATTCTGCGCTTGACTAAAAGAGATGAGTCAGAGGGAAGGGCAGAAGGAGACGGCTTCTAAGCTAACGCACCCTTTAAATAAAGAAGGGATAAGACGTGGATCGCCTGAGGGGATGAAGGAGGCGATGAAACAGAGGAAAGATGAATCTGAAAAACTGAAATAAATTCAGAGGCACCAGAGGAAGGAGAGAATTAAGCAGAAGTGTTTGGAGGTGGGAGCTCTCGAAATGGATTTCAACTTCTCAAGTGGCGTCCTCCAGTGAAATGAAGAGGGAAATAAATTCTTGATATTTTGTTGTTGGCAAAGCTCTACAGTGAGGGGTTATAAATGCATCTGACATTTGAGTGAATACTCAACTTTATAGCTCTATATTCTTTTGATCTATACAATATATGTGCTTCCTCCTAAAGCATTTATGTTCCCCGTCTCTAAAAAGCTTTTTCCAGCACTCCACCAATGTGCCGATCATTAGGCAGATCAGGTCGTCACCCCCCTCAGATTCAATCTTCCCCGCTGTCACAAATGTCAGTGCCTGTGAGCGGGAACGTGCAGTGTGATGATATATTGGTTGTTGAAATAAGATGAGGACATAGATTTAAAACCAGTGTGCCTTGTGGGGGTGTTGTTCTGGCTTGACTTGAACATTTTGAAAAATGGAGAAATAGAGAAATAGAGAAACTGTTCTGCATCTGGAGAAAGTGGGACACAGTTTTGGAGAACTGATTATCAATGCAATCAGAGTATAAAGTGCCTGGATAATTGAGCTAACACCGGAAAACGGGGGGTTATAGATTTTTACGGCTCTGAATTGCAAATGAGCGGTCTTCCTCCGTTTTTTAAAATTAAATTCATTAAAAGCTTTACCTAAAAAAACAAACATAATTTTAACTAAAAAGCACAAGAGCTGAATGATCACCCAGTTCAACCTTTAAATGTATTAAATTTTTTTTAGCAACTATTTATGCATTCATTTTCATGGTAATAGTAAAGTCCAACAGGGTACCCTGTCAAAGCCTACCTACATTTTCAGGTGCAGCTTGGTTGCAGAAACACAGAATGAAAAATAAATCAATAATCAGTGGCTGACTGAAAATGACTTTCTGTAACTTTATTGTGAGCGAACAACAACTATTCGCCCTGTAGCTACCTCATGTTCGGCCAGCGTAATCACAGGGCAAACACAGGTGTGTTAAATACATATGGTCACACGACCAATCATCCATATAAACATTATTCCGGGTCACAGCCTCAAAAGAGAAGTAGAGAATGCATCAATCATTGGATTTCCTGTGAGCCAAGGATTATTGCTTTATTGCTAATATTCAATTATTTGTGTGGACAAAAAGAAGGTTTTTGTGGGTTGTATAAGTGCTAACATATACTTCTTACAGTGGTTGTAAAGCAGGCTAAAGAGGCTTTGGAGCAGTTATAAAAAAGAAGAATCTTTTGTATTAGAAAAATGGTTTAATTAATGGTTGTTTTATAAAATAAAGAAAACTGACACAAATATTGTGTAATGAAGGCCTAAGAGACTTCTACAATGTTAACTTGTGTTTTTAAAATGTTGACTAATGGTAGTCTTTGGTCCTGATGGGGCAATTAAAACATAAACAACAAGAATTCATTTATGAAAAACATCAACTATCAGCTTTTTAACATCCAAATCCACATTTGACCTCATCGGTCTCATTCGGTTCATACCTAGTTTTGACAAAATGACGGCTCATTTAGTTCTATGTTTGAATGGCTTCATGCTGCACGTGTCTTTTACATCCAAACAAAGTGTCCCTTCAAAATAAAGCACAGCTGCATCTTTCTCCTTCTATGAACGTCCCCTAGTGAGACACAAAGCAAGAGGGGGTGAGGGGGTGAGGAGAGAGTGGCAAAAGAATACCTTTCTTCTTTGCTGCGTTTTGTACCGGCGTCTGGAATATCCAGGCTTTTACTGTACACTGATTTACTACAGTAAGACAGAAGACAAAGCGAGCAGAGCATCAGTCTCTGTTTGTGCCTGCAGTGAAGCCTTTTTTTTGCATTAGAACGGGAACTCACTGTCAGACCTGCTCCTACACCTCTGGGTTGCAGAATCCTTTTTTGTCTATTCTGATCATATGACAACGTTTTCGATTTTTCCAAACATGTTCTGTCCTCCTCCATGCATACCTTTGTCCATGCTGTGTCATGTCGATTGCCCTCCTTGCTGGTACTGGCGAGCCTCCGTCCGTCACACTGAGGACCTCCATGGACTTCCTCTCTGGTCTCCTCTTGCCGTGACGGTTTAACATGGGGGAGTCCACCCGCTTCCTTGGAGGATCTGCGCGAGATTCTTTGACTTTAAAATCAACTCATTGTACGTGACCTGACATCTCTGCTTATAAATTCCTATATTTCTACACATTGAGCAGTATTATGCATGGTGTGCACATGTGTGAGTGCTTGAACAATGTTAAGTGCCCGCTGATCGCATTGACATTGTATCCAATGGTGAATAAGTAATGGTTTCCTCTCTGAGACCTTGAACTAATGGCCACTGTATTGACTGTATCACACTCACTGAAGAGGGAGTCTATTCATCAAAATGTCGGTATCGCTCTCACACATTCTCGCACGATAAAATTCCTCCTATTGCAGTGCTCTTGTCAGAAAATAACTCTGGCAGAAGTCTAAGTAGAGCAGCTCTGATCCTGCTCAGATTTCTGAAGGTGGAAATCTGTGCCGGGTTGTGGTGTAAGGATGGGAGAATACCTTTTTCTGATGAGCTAATATCTTAACCACAGCAGTTAAGGCTGGCAGGTTGGTGTTGTTGTTTTGGCCTATTGACACTGTTTTATTTCTGCTACTTTATTCAATAAACAGTAGCCTTTTTCTATTGGAGTGCAATCCACCACTACTTGAGCTCATCCAGTTTCTGTTAAGGGATGAAAACAAAGCAGAAGGGTTTAAAATAAGACCTTCTCTTAGTTTTATTCTTCAGATATTCTTTTGCATAATGTGGCAGTTTTTTTTTTCATCTACGCACCTGATTCAGAGGCATGTTGAAGAAAACTAAATCTTAGATTTCAAGACAGAATAAAGTTGACATGATGATAAAAATGTAATACAAGGGGCTGCCAATAAAACTGTCTTTCTTTGGAGTAGACTCAGTTTCTAGCTCAATTTTTTGAAGCTTCCCGATATGACAATGTAATGCTGATCTGCCAAAAGAATAAGTATACAGTTATTTGTAACTCCACAAGATCATTTACCACACATGGCTGGTCATCTGATATTCCTGTTCAAAATAACATACTAGCTAAAACTACGACTTTTTCTGGAAATATTTCTTTGTTCTTGTAATAATCCGTCTTTATTCTCCAACTATTACATCATTGCTCTCCTAATATTACAACTTCACTCCCAAAAACTCAGATAATTTGTTTTCTATAATGAGGCTCTGTATACCCTACCGTACTTATCAGTGTGAGCCTCACCGACTTCATTGCGTGGGGGCAGGTTCTGGTCCTCCTGACTCGGGTACCTTTCCTTACGGTCGAGTAACAGGAAGTAGATCATCTTTTCTTGGTTGTCACTGCAAAGAAGGAGACCGTACAAAAAAGAAAAAAAACGTAAGGGTCTGGCATAGAGATCCAATGGTTTAATACAATAACTTCAACCACATACATGTGTGTAGAATAATAAACTCATACATGTGGGCACTAGCATTTGCCTGCAAGAGCTCAAAACTATTAAAATGCTAAAATCCTCACAATGATTAATGTACTTTAATCTTTTTTTGGGCTCATTGTGAAACAGCTCCTCAACAGGCTTCATCATTAAAACCAAACTTTAGCTCTACGGCTCATTAAGCTGTCTGATAATAATCTGCATATATACTTAAGGATATGACCTCTCACCATACGCAGCCTTCTAGAAAGTTTATGAAAAGTATCAAAATGAACACAGAGTATCAAAATGATGAGTTTGTCCTTTTGTTTCTACTGTAAATCTGGAAGCCTGATATCTTCTGTCTCTGGGCCAGCACTCTCTATGCATGAAGCCCGGGGATTGGCCCTATATAATAAAGACAGATTGGAAAGCAGTAGGAGGCAAAGAGACAAGGACCAGCAACTTCAGCTAAAATGAACCAGGGGAAGGGAGATACAGACAGCAGATTTTGCTCCAGTCCGGAACTATTATGGGATGCTCCCAGGAGAATGGCAGCAAAATGAGGAGAGTAGGAGAGGGGGAAGTAATAGAGTAATGCTCGCTTAGTGTTAAATTAAAGAAGCCGGGTAAATTTAAAATAGAGGAAAAGGAGATGAGAAAGATAAGCAGAAAAAGCTTTAAAACTCCACATCCGAATACTGACATTCAGAAAAAACTAATGTTTAAGCAGAATGCAGTGTAAAGAAACAGGAGCCATATGCTACTGAGACTTAACCATGAGTAGCAGAATAAAACCGTGTGACCCAGGAGCTTGTTCCAGAGCGAGCTATGATCAGTTTTTGCAGGATTGTATCCAGTGGCAAGCGGTGTAAGCGCTGTGTGATAACAGCTAAGTGATCCATAGCTGCTGACATCGAAAGTGACAGCCTCACAGGATTTCATAAGAACAGGAGAAAATCCAAGGCCGAGCCCGAATCTCTTTTCACTGTCTCCAGCTGCCCCCCCCCCCTACACAAACACAGACTTTTTCACCTTTTTTGTCCAGCTCTAATTTTTCCCCCTACCAAAACCATATGCTCTTTTTCGTTTTTTTTTTCTTCTTCATACCACCTATTTCCTCCCTTTCTTGTTGCCCCTCCATTTACTCACTCATCTGAGAGCAGGTCCTTCAGTAGTTTGTTTTTGTCCCTGAAGCAGCCCAGTGAGTGCATGCTGTCCAGTACGTCTGGGTCGATGTCGTCTGCAGAGGGCAGGCTGCGTATGGCCACCTTCCTGGGCACGGGCTGCTCTGGCTCTGGTTCATTCTTCCCCCCTCTGGGAAAGCAAAGGAGGACACTGTCAGCACATTTTGGTTCCAACTTGATTAAATATGTTTGCATTACAAAGAAATGACCACCTTTAAATAACTTCTAGAGGAGTTCTCACACTGCAGATTACAAGTTAAGAGAGCATGTACTGCATTATGTTGCATGTTCAGCTTTGTGTGGCCCTTTGTCATCTGAGGTAAGAAGTTAACCTCATTATGAACCCTTTTTCAAACTTTCATAGTCACGAATTTCCCCCAACTTTAGTCATTTTGACTCATTCTGAGTCATTTTGTAAGATCTGCAGTCTCTCCCTCTCTCTCTCTCTCTCTATCCTCCTGGCTTGTTTACCACACTTAGTTTCTTCATTAGTCCCCACTTCCTCCCAGACACTCTCCTAGTTATGTCCCCTGTTTTTTCTTTCTGGCTTTTGTTTTGCTTAAAACAAATCAGAGGATTATCTCCACTGACACCACATTCAGGAGGATTTGTGGAAAATTCCAAATGTCTGTTTCAGAGAGCAAATTCATCCTCAGTCTCTAACAATGTGCCAATATTTATACAAGTAACCACCTCCACTTTTTTCCATTCATGTTGTTTTGTTTTTCTGGTAAACCCACTGAAGCTTTAGCCCCAAAGGCAGATATTAAAATCAACTCCCCTGTTCTATAAGGTATGAACATGTGGACTGGATGCCCAGTGGTTGCCTCTTGTAAGCAAATAAAAATTGGTGATTGGGCAATGGAAAAAAATGCAAAAATCATACCTTACACTTTTCTATGAAGTCACCCACTTTAAACTATAGAGTTTCCATTTTAACAGTCCATCTTTTAAAAACTATTGAAGGTTTATACAGTTTAAAAGCAGCAATGACTAAAATAAAGGCTCCAAAACCAGCAAACAAGGATTTTAAAGTTTAAATACACAACATATGAATATTTATATGCCAATATATGTTTTGTTTTAAAGTTAACAGTGCATAGCTGAGTGCATGTTTGTCTCCTGCAGGTCATTAGTGATACTTGTGAACAAGGTTTGGCGCTGTCCCTTCAGCACCACAGCTCTGCTCAGCTCCTGCTTTTACACTGTCATGTACATGTACCCACAAAACTAAAACCTGCATACCGTATCTTAATGGAAAAACATGCAGTTTGTATGAAATGGATAAATGTCTGCATACATTTCCTTCTCACCTGCCTCTGACGAGCTGCTTCTGAGAAACAGAACCTCATTCATTTATTCATATGTTCACTCATTCAGACAGACACTTGGCCGGGGAAACTTCCTCACTGACAAAACTTGCTCTGCATTAGTCTTCTCTCATGTCTCCGCTTGTTTCTTCTATCAGTCTCGCTGTCTGTTTGCATGAACATTTGTGCACAAGACAGACACCATAACTCAGCCCCGTCTGGGAGTCACAATCTCCTCTCATGATTCATCTTTTGCTCTCAGTGAAAGAAGATTCGAAAGTCTTGCAATAAAATCTTTAAATCCCTCTTTTTGTAGCAGGTCAACTTCAACTTGTAAGTGGTGATAATCTGATTAGAAGAGAGAGGGTTTGAGCCGTACCAAAAACAAACGAGAGTAAATAATCCAAAAAGACTATTAGAAATGAACTGGCATAATGTAGGATTTTTCCCAAAAGATTATGCTGCTCTGTAATGAAAGTTTAGCGATGGATAAACTGAGGTTGGGTGGGTTCACTCCTACCCCACCTTCCTGCTTGTTTCCTTCCCTCTGCTCCCTGACCAGCTGACTGTATGCTACACATCCTCTTTCATGCACTACTAATTTACCCCCACATCCCCGAGAGTGGTGTCATGCCCTGCGCGAATATACTTGTGTACAGTGCTGAAACTCAAAGCCATTTATCATAAGGTAGCTTCCCTCAGGCCTACATCCCCTGTGGAATAAGCAAGGAGGGGAGGAATAAGCGAGGAGAGGAGAGGAGAGAAAATAAAGTAAAGAGAGAAGTACTTACATGTACCATGTGTGCTTTTGGATCTGTTCTAACTGTAAAAGACATGACAGAAAAAACAAAGATCAGTACACAAATTAAATCATATTTCATCTGGAAGATAAATAACAGTATGATAATAATCAAGGCAAAAGGTTACTACTAAGGACATTCAGTTATTTCCTTTTGTATAGAAACGTCTGCTGCATTTCCGTTAGCCTTGAGCTTACAGGCTCTATGGAAACACAACAGGATAATTCATCCAGACTGAACGCCTGAAGTAAATAATGGTGCTTCAAATATTAATACAGCCAATGGGAAAAAGAAGTATTGAGAAAAAGACAGAGAGAGGTGCAGCAAGAGTGCAAGCGAGAGGTGAAACCATGGAGCCATAAACAGAGAATATTATCTCCCTCACACACACTGCTGACCCTGCCAAGCCCTCTGGTCTGAGGGGAATCTCCCATTCTCCTCCTCTTCCCATCTCTCTTACTCACAGAAACAAACACTCGCTTGCTGTCTCAATATACTCTTGTCTTCTCCCTTTTTAATATGGCCAGTTTGTCACCAACACTGTCAACATGGTGCAAAGAAAAAAGGGAAAGAGTGGGATAAAGTGAGCAGAAGGGCAACAAAGGAAGATGTCTGTTTGAATGACTTCAGCTGTGTTTCAGCTGGCCACAGAGGAAAACACGATCGATGTCACTGCTGGGACTTTTTAATTTGCTCCTGAGATACACACAACAGCTCTAATTATTATCACTTATTCAGAGCTATAGTTCTAGAACATGAGTCCACATCAATGTCTCAATGTTTCACGTTCCCCAAAGGAATCCCCGCTGTGATTCTGGTTCAGTCACATGAAGCTGCACAGACTGTGGTCGCTGACTCTAGGTGAATCTTGTCTGCCTCCACAGAGGTCATACTATCGACAGAGACACCCTGCCTGTCAGATACAGGCCAGTGGGTGACCTACTCTCTCCAGCTTTTATTGAAGGCCTGGAGGCAAGAGACTGATATCACACACGGGCTTGAAAGTGACGTGGTTTGAAATGCAATATCACATCAATCAGTCTCTAAATGTGACAGTACCAATTCCAGCTGCTTTCAGTCAGGCTGAGGGGAAGGCTGCTGTACTGCTGCACTGCTTAGGTGTGTGCATGAGTACGTTTTTAACATGGTCTTTTTGGCATTTATTCACTTTTGTGCAACTTGTTTACATACACATACATAGGCATGGCTGTGTGCGTATACATGTCAAACTCATGCAGTAAGACTTTTTAATAGGGCAGCAATCATGCAATGGGGAACTTTTCTGCACAAAAAGCAAAAATAGAATAACTACAAACGGTACTTGGCACATATTAAATTGAGACCTTATATTGTCGACATTTGTTGAAGCAAATGCAAATATAAAACCTAAGAGAAGTGTCAATTTGTTTAAAAAAATGCTTTTAAAGAATAAAAAAAAACAAGGATTGCACTTCTTGCTCACACTTAGTTAAACTAGTGTGACAGCTAGCATTAGCAAAGCTAAGTTTATCACAGTATCCTCTTTAGTGAAATGACAAATTTGGTGTTGAAACTAAAGCAGAAATGAACACTTACAGTCCTACTACACTTTAAGTAGTTGGCCTTTGCAAAATATTAAAACTACTGTCATGTTTCAACTGTAAGTATTTGATCAAAGATAAGTTAATTTAACTGGCTTATGAAGAACAAATAGACGAGAAAAAAATGCTTTTATAGAGAACAGTGTCTTTCCTTTTTGTTTTTGTAGGTTTAATGAAATCAAAGTGAAAAAATCTAACTCTGACTAAAACAATTACACTGTTTTGCTTTTTAACACAACTGAACTGTTTGTATGCAGAATTCCTGAGTGAACACTCTCTTATGATCGCGTTTCTGTGTACTGTTTCTTTAAATACTTTTGTTTTTGTTGGTAACAATGGTAAGTTAAAGTTAACATAGAGATGCAACAATGGCAGATCATGGTCAGTCAAGAGCTACCTTCCAAAAATACAGTTCTCAAACTACAAGTTTGGACTGGATGACTTTATATTTCTTTCTGCTTTCACCGAAATTCTGCAATGACCTGTGAATAATGTCTGAACTACGTGCGGTGTGAGTCGATAAGGAGTCATTTTGAGTCTAATCTGTAGCTCTACTGACCCAAGAAGACCCCCTGGTCTCTACAAATTCATGAAGTTTTCTAAGTGATAATGAGAAGGTCATGAGAATGAAACAAGAGGTTCAAACATGTCTGTCAGGGTACCTACAGTGTCATTTCTCACATTTCTCACACGAGCAGCCTCTCTTTCCATCTGAATCTTGTGTATTTAGTGAATAATCTGTGTGTGTGATGACCTGCTAATCACTGGAGACAGATCTTTCCTGGGTGTCTGTGTTCACTTGAATAGTGATGATGAGACGACTGTGTTGAGGTGGTTCACCAAGTCACCCTCTGGAGGACTAGACTACACAGGCGGGAAATAAAGAGGAAGTCTTTTATTGGGCTAAGCCTGTTAAGCCCTCCGACTCAGACTCTGAGGGGCCTTGGCTTTGTGTGTGTAAACCTAATTAACAGAAGCTGAAATAGACATACTGAAACACAGCCCCCATGTTTTAGTCTGATTTCACCATCAGTTAATAAACAAAAATACTCTCAATGATATGATATCAATCCGACCTTGGGTGTAGCTATCTTGTCTCTGACTGGGCGGTCAACACTAAACCCCAACAACGCTCCCTCCAACAGGGCTATTTGACATTCTGCCAGGTTACAACACATCCCCAGAGCTCTGTGTGGAGCCCTCGTGCACTTCAGGGGTGGGGGAGTGGGGAGGGGGGGGGGGGGGGTGGCACATTCTGTCCCAGCAGCTCGCTCTGTGTGTAACCCTTTTTGTCGAGGACAGCGCCAGAGGCTGCTGGACATATCTAGGTGGATCTCAGGGTGACCCGTACTCTTCGGGCAGAGAGAGAGAGAGAGAGAGAGAGAGAGAGAGAGAGAGAGAGAGAGAGAGAGAGAGAGAGAGAGAGAGAGAGAGAGAGAGAGAGAGAGAGAACAGAAAATAAAATCCTCCAGTGTTCATACAGCATACCAAACAGGTGAGGTCTTTCAAGTTCAGGTTTCAGCACTGATGCTCTTCTGAAGTGCTGCACCGTGAGGTTGTCAACTCTCCTGAAAATGAGCTCTCCTTTATTTGTGTCTTCAAGACATTTTTTCTATTTTTGTGTACGTCACATTTTCTGAAAGATAGCGAAGGCATTGGGAAATAACACCCACTTAAGGGTGGTTCAACCACATTTGCTTACAGGGAAGCGCATGAAAACAGTTTTGTTGACTGCATTGATTCACTAAAAGACCTGGAGAGCCCTGAGAGGGGGGTGAACAGTGAGGTTTTTTTTATTTTACTTGTGCAGATACAATAACCTGTGAGTATTCTGTGTGTTGTCAGGACATAAAATGCAAGACAGGAACAAAGGACCGCAACATGTCTTGCTGGAGTCTGTTGAGATCTCTGGACACTTTGTTTTCTTTCTCTTCGTCCATCGCTCTCTGCCTCTCAATCTGCCTCTCTGCCCTCCACACACATCTTTGTTCTCCTCGACCACCATGCCAAGGTGATAAGCTGCTGTGTTGAAAGGGACTGCCTTTCTGTTGAGTACACTAAACATTGTAGAGGGAGAGTACACAAACAGCAGGCCCTCTCCCGAATTCACATCCTGTACTTGAGGAAAGAGCTCAGACAGAATCGTGGATGAGGTGAGACAAACACTTGGGAGCACAAAGAAGAGAAAAGAAAAAGATAAGAGGAAAAAAAAGACAATGGTTGGCTTGGCGGCGGCGAGTTGATATTGGCCACTTGAGTTCGAATGTGAGTTCTGCCATCTTGTTCTCTCTTCGGAGCATTAACTTTTCCAAGATTGCTGCAAAAATAATAACTTTTTTCCCAAATCGATTTTTCTGGGTTTTTTTCCTTGCATTAATTCGGTCTCAAATTGCACCTGAATGTGCTTCTGGTGCTTCTGCAGCATCATTAGTAAACACAACTAGTGGTGGAGTATCTATGAAACTTTTACTGCAGATAGATATTTCATATCTAATTGAGTCAATGAGGACTTATTTGTGGAGAGTATCACCTTCATGTAGTATATTATGGAAAGTGTGATGTGTATTTAGAATCTTGTATTTGTATTTTATTTCTAGCACTTTATAAAGGTTTCTTTGCACTGACAGAATTTCATTGATAAATGACAAATAAAGCTATTCTATTCTATAGAAACATATCATGCATACTGCGGGAGAATGACTACATGTACTGCAGAGGGAAATATTAAATTATTATACCCACATCCACTAGGTGAGTGGAATTAGCCTTCTAAAACCATGGATGTTAATAACACATAGTAGGCCTGTCCCTTTTACTGCTGTATAAGCCTCTGCCATTTTGGAAATACTGTCAGCGACATTTTTGACCTATCTGCAGGGTTTTGTTCCCACTTAGCCAGGTCAAGAACTCCAACACCAAAGTTGAAAAATAATGCTTTTGGTATGTTGGTGTTCACTTTGGCCCCCGTCATATCAGAACAGGAGTGAGCCTTGACCAAACAAAAAGAGATTTCCCTCACTTGAAACTGCAGGGTCTGAGCTCAAACAATGAAGACCTGAAACCAAACACACACACAAGTATACAAACTCAGTGTCTTCATGTGAACTTACCGTTAGTCTTTTAGAGGCGTCCACTTCAATCATACCACGGAGAAGATTTTGACAGTCTGGTGGTATGAAGTGTGGCATGTGAAACACCCCCAACTTCACTTTCTCTAGCAGATTCCTCAGGTTGTCGTCATCAAACGGTAGCGCACCCTAGGGAGACGAAGGAGGGAAAGCAGAGAAACTAGAAATGGTTAAGATGTAGATGTAGGAGTGAAAAACTTAATAGAGAAGAAACAGTTTGAACTTGTTTTGACAGAGGCAAACCAAAAATAAGCATCTACCAGATCGAGGGCAGAGAAGGGAAAAAAAAAGGCATATGAATGACTCACAAAGCTTTCCACAAGAAACAAAACCACATTTTAAGTCTTAATCCTGCCCGACTTACAGAAAACAGGCTCGCTTTCTCAACATGTTCAAATCTCCAATTAGGAGCGTTCTGCCCTCAGCCACGCTGCGAAAATAAATTATAAACAGCAGTAAGCTGAAAACAGGGCTTTTCTAATAATTACCCAGCTTTCTCATTTACCTCGTTCATTTAGCATTCTCTCATCAGAGTCATTTATCAGCGCTGCCTGACAACTCACAGATGTGGCTGTGTGATGAATGACAGCCTCCTCCAAAAGACAAGATGGAGGAGGGAGAGGAAAGAGAGAGAAAGAGAGAGAAAGGCAGAGAAATGAAGAGAGGTAGAGGGAGGAAAAAAGAGAGGGGGGGGGGGGGTTGGCTTGTGTAACAGATGATCTGAGCGCAGACTAACTGCTGGGGAGTTTGCGTGTCTCCCACTATCAGACAAATGGTTATCTTGCAGCCAGACAGCAGGACAGAGCCGAAGAAAGACAAGACTCATCTGCAGTCAAACAGCGATGAGGAGAAACTTTTGCTTTGAGCTGGAAAAGTGCGGTCACAGTGGAGGCGATGGTAAACAAGATCGGGGTTAATGCAACACAAAAGTAGAAGGGAGACTGTCCTTAACACACACACACACACACACACACACACACACACACACACACACACACACACACACACACACACACACACACACACACACACACACACACACACACACACACACACACACACACACACACACACACACACACACACACACGAGTCGGAAAAAGACGGAGTGAGAGACAAAAAACAAAGACCAACACACAGGGCCTGTGGCCAAAAGGCGCCCTGTCAGTGTTGGTATTTATTTTAGGCCTCTCTTCTTTCAGTTTAGCTGTATGAATTATTCATGGAGCAGGAGTGTGTAGGAACTACAGTACAGCTGTTGATGAAACAAAAGCTTCAGGGCTGCATGGCTGGGGAAGCACAGACATAATGTAGCAGGAGAATTGAACTGATTATGGAAACAATGCTGTCTGGATACAGGATGATGAATAAAGAGGTGCTTATACTCCCTGATCTTTGATTGCATAAGAATATCAGGGTCTTTTTTTGTTTTTGTTTTCAAGAAAACTGTTAGAATTGAACCTGAGTTCATGTTAGAGGCTCCTCTCATTGCACTTGGGTCAAATCTGAGTGAAAAGTCAGAGCACAGCTTTCCTTTTTTTGATCCATTAAGTCTGTTACACACAGACTAGACACAGCTTAGACTGCTGGCTATAAAGGGGAAAACACTTTGCGATTTAATTGTGTTACACAATATATCTCTGGACAATTTTGAAACTGTTCGTCAGTCCAATCACCGTCACTTAGTGAAGAAGAAGCGGACACTCACCACCAACAGGGCAAACAGAATGACCCCACAGCTCCAGACGTCTGCTTTCCTCCCGTCATACTTCTCCCCCTGAGGAAAAGAGTGAGTGTTTCTTAGCGTGTTAGGGTTGGTTTAAATAAGATGAAGGGCTATAAAAAATAAAAAAGAGGATGGTGGAACAAAAACAATATTATGAATCAGTGATAAATGACTTACCCTGATGACCTCTGGGCAGGCGTAATGTGGAGATCTGTGGAGAGGGAACAAAGAAAAGAGCAAACAGTGAATAAATCTGAAAGTCTAGGTTATTTCAGGACTTTTACAGTAATGCAATGCACACTCAGGTTTAAAAAAAAAGTGTTTGCCATTGTAAAAAAAAAAAGGAAAGTAAAAGAAAAATCATTTAGGCAGAGAATAAATGTCTTTAGTGAGCGTAGATCAAGATGTGCTTGGGGATTTTTTTGACATCCTGAGGGTGTTTGGATGTCCTCCTGCTTGCTCACTCAAGGGCATCCTCTCACAGCAGACTGTGAACAGACCCACTAATCTTTACAGCACCTGGATGGGCTGACAGTAAACCCAATGACTAGATTGACACATCAATATTGTATGAAGATTTATGAAGCTACTTCGCAACGGTCTGCTCCATAAACCAATGGCTACGGATGAAGGGAGATGCTGTAGAGGGTCTTTTTAATCCTGTACATACATAGTGGAACTTCTGCAGCACTTTCACATATTCCTTCAAAAACAAATGTAAGACACTAAGTAATATAACCTCATGTAGTGAATCTCAAATGAAATAACTTTGGATTACAGGGCATTTGTTTCTTTGAGGTTTCTTTGATGTGGGCAGAGTTTTGTTTTTGTCCAACAAGTCTGCTGACAGATAACAGAAAAAAATAATTGAAACTTGTCTGCTCAAGGCCTCCATGATTTGCCCCCCACACCTCTTTCAGTCTTATCTAATACAAAGATATTTGGCTCTAATGAGAGACTATCTGAAGTCTGTAAACATGGCGCCCATTAGCTCTGCTGTTGTCTTGTGTACTCATGAACACCAGCCTTGACGGCGCGGCTTCCGCTGGCTGTCAAAACACCGGCCGATAACAAACACTGCCGCCATGTCAACGAGGAAGTTCAAACAGGAGTCTATGCAAATAGGGCCTTCGTGATTGCGAGTGTCAGAGTGTATTATGCAGATGAGCCAGGAATGAAAAAAATAAATAAAAAACAAGCCTGTGATTTGCACTGGTTATAACTCACGAGTGCCAGAACAACTGAGCCACGGCCGGAGCCGCAGTGGATGTACAGTAATTATGTGCATGGGCTCTAGGTGGCAAAGAGACGAGGATGCAGTCATCATTTATCAGTATTAGAACTCCTAACCACTCAACCATATCATTACACATTATGCGTACATGTGTAATGATATGGTTGAGTAAGATTCTGTACATACATGTAATCTACTCTCGTCTATTTCTACTCTTGTACTTTGTATAACTTGTTCTCAAATATGTCTACAAAGCTTCTGACTACTTCAGTTTTGTAGTAAGGATCATAAGACTGTCGTTTTTTTACGTGCATTTTATGGCCTAAATGTTAAAGGCGATTCAAAAATATTCTGTTTCACTATATTAAAATTCTGTCCACATTGACTGGAGCCCGTACATCATGAAATAAATATGTTAACATACAGATCCCTTGCTTCACGAGCCACAACTTCAGATTATAAAGTAGGATACTGGTGATATAGAAAACGCTGTAAAAGCCGCTTTCCTCTGACAGAAGTGAACTATGCAGCCATTTAAAGAACTGTTGTGCGTGGGAATGACACTAAAATCACTCTTTTTGTTGATATTTACTCAAGCTCATTTACTCTCTCTGCTTTACACCCCTAATATTGTAAACATAAAATAACAGACGCAGCACAAGGTAAGGCTTTTTCTGAGCGCAACAAGTACGATGTCAGTGTGGGGAAAAGTTTAGGTTATACTTTAAATCCCAAAGGTCATCACCAAACATTCTTGTGTGTTGATATCAAACAGTCTTCTAGCTAAAATAGGATTTTAAAGTGATTCCATTCAGGGGCCTGCCATCGATTCAGACTAAATCATCTGCTCCCTTTGCACTCATCATCATTTAAAAAAGAGATATGATTGACTTTTTTAATGCAGAATCTTTCTGGAATGTAATTAAAAAAAACCCGTGCTCTTCATGAACAAAAACTACTGAGGCCATCTTACATAAATGATAAAAAGTGCCTTGGGCTCTTTCACATTTTTTTCAGAGAGGGTAATAATTAGAGCCCGACTCACACATCAGTTACTTTATTATTGAGATGAAGATGATCTTTGACTTTGCATCACAGATATTGACTGGATTGTTCAAGCACACCGTTTGCATAGTTTGCAAAAATGCACTCGTATTTTTACCATGGGATTAAATTGGAATTGACAGAAAACAGAACATATTGTGTACTTTGCGGAGAGACGGAATCAAGAGCTTTAGAGCGATGAATTCCTATTGGCCAGTGAATGAATCTGCAGTATAGAGAGCCAGCTCATCTTCATAATCATTTATCTTCTACAAAACAAGTTTGTGCATCTCATTGCATACAAAATAATTTCCTATCACCAACAGAGCAGGAAATGTAAACAAACATCCAGCACTGAAGGACCCACAGCTGGGCTTTCACAGACAGAAAAAAAAAAGAAGGAGAGGTGGTGCGTGCTCATCAATGCCTCTGCTCATCTATATGTCTGCATGTATTTATGTATGTGCTCCGAGGCACCCCCTGCTACCTGGGGCCAGTCTCATTTTCACTCAGCTCCATTACCCGTGGCAAATGGAATACATTTGTGTCAGACTGCTGCATGGTGAGAGGGGGGCAGATAAATGTGTTTAATTAAAAACTGTCATATCTGCACTTAGAGATGGGACCATCGGAGGAGCATAAATAATCAATAACCACACATGGAGTTCGTGGCCCATTCATGTGTATGAAGCAACACCATGGAGACACATGAGCACAAACGTTGCTCCAACCTTCATGTGAGGCGCACACACAAACATAAGAAGATGTGGTGATGGAGCTGAGTGGAACAAAAACAGATGTACTTTGCTCGGCTGTGTGGGAGTGTGTGTCTGTGTGTCCTTGCAAAAAGTCTCTTTTCCCACCTGCAACGAGTACTTTTAGCACTTAGCAAATGTATGGGTGGGTCTCAGCAGATGCACTGCACCTGGTTGGGGTCACAGAATTGCTTGATTGATTGCAATCAAATATAGGTACAGTTTGTTTACAGGATACAACAAAAAGCTGAGTAAGAACTATCTGCCTCGGCTACCTTTCTAGGAACAGGAAACACTCCAGAGTGGTCAACATGGTTGGACATTTTACATCCAGAGAGCGACGCACAATGCTTTCAGTTGTCCTGATCTGTACCGATGAGTCATGAGAGCTTAGGCTCTGCGCTACTGCTGCAAAAATGATGCAACACTTTCACACTGCTGTGTGAGTGTGTGCACGAGCGTCACTGTGCGTGCATGTGTATTATAGAGAGGCAGTCACAGACAGACAGAGAGACAACCAAAACGAGAAGGGACAAAGGGTCCAGGAGGTCACCGATGAACTAAGCATTGCCAGGGCGCTTGTGCACATGTGTGTTTGTGGAACTGTGTGTAATTATTTCAGTTGCCGCTGATTTGGAGGTATAATCTGGACAGAATCAGGCCGGTGCTTGGGACAGATGTCACAGAGCCTCTTTGTCTCAAAGCCCAGCTAGCGGTGTCATGTGTAATTAAAAGGTGAATATTCACCACAAAACATCCTGATCAACAAGAATCTGGAAAAAGAAACAAAACCTAGACCTGTTGAACTTTATCTTTAGTTGTCCATCATACGCTTATCTCACAGAAATGATCATTTTCTAAATCTCATGATGACGATAGAAAAGCCTAGTCTCCATAGGAAGCTGCATTTTTCACCTGATGTATTATGACCTATAAGGGATTTAGTATGGCTTCAAAATGTGATCAAGTTGAGCCATGACTCATATGTTATTAGGCTAGGATAATGAAAGAATAAATCAGTGTAAACGAAATAAGATTTGTGTAATTTACAGCAATTACAACTGGCTGTGTTGACATCTACTTTTCAGTGTGAATTTCAAGTTGGAAGAAACTCTTAGGACAACAACTTTTTGGGCGATAGTGAAGTCTTTCTGATAGTCCACGCTGTCATTGAGTCACAAACCCAGTACTTAAAAGTAAACCTTTATCAACTGAGTTGCTTCTTTTATTGACAGATGTGACCCTGCACACTCTTCACTTCACTTCAGGGTTAAATAAAAACACTTTCATCGTATGAATGGCCACACTCCGAAGACTTTGAAAGTGACTTTTTCTTCCAGCGGATTCATTACACTTGTTGTGGGATTGATGGGCTTGGGGTGGTCGTGACTGCTGGCTCATAAAACCCAGCAGCCGCAGATACGAGGAGACGGAGAGCTGTAATGTGTGGCCATGGCCCTGGCCCCTGCTCACAGCCAGATAGTACTCTCTGTGAGAGACACCGACCAAGATTAGCACCGCACGATAACGTCGGCTTGGAGAACACGGCACCTGGCAGAGGGCTTGATAGCTCCACTCATCATTCTCTACTGCTTGTCCACTCCCCCCTCTGTTTCTCTCTGTTCCACATCGTCAACTCCGAGTGCCCTCCATGTACAACTCTGCTTCTACCTTCAGGACATTCTCTGAATCATGTAAAACTCACCTGTGGAGGACGTTAGTCAGGCATTGCATTCAAAAGCATGCATCATGATGTTTTCTATACGACTTACCCGCAGCTGGTTTCCAGCAGACTGTCTCCAACCTGAAGGGAGGCCATGCCGAAGTCTGCTATCCTGATGTTGTTCTTTTCATCTAGCAACAGGTTCTCTGGCTTCAGATCCCTGTGGCTAGAAGATAGAGACAGAAAAATGTACCATTTAAAAAAGAAAAAGAGCTCAAACAAAAGTTATAGGATGCAAAAAGAATGACAAGATGTGCAGGAATATCTTACTAATACCTGCGGTTCAATCTTTAACCCATATACCAATTAATGTAGCATCTTAACCTGTTAGTGAGCACCCCCCCCCCCCCCCCCCCCCCTCCCCACCCCCCCTTTGATCTGTGCATGCTGAAACTAAAGGGGCTCCCACCTCAGCGCAGGTGCTGGGACAAAGTGTGACAGCCCCCCGCTGTGTCCTTTCCTCCTTCTGTTTCCCTCCCCTGCCGCTCATCTGCCAGACAGCCACCAGCAAACAGGCAGAGTAAAAAAAGGCGTCGAGGGGGAGCCAGGCGCAGAGGTGTTCATTAGCTGCCATTCATTACCACTAAACACAGCGAGGGGGAGAATATCCAGCGGACATCGTCTCCTTCCTTAAAAGCAACTGTCGAGAGGAGGATCTCTCTCACATCACGCATGCTGTTGCTGTGTCAGAGGTTAAAATCTCACTTAAAATTTTGATGAGTGGCTGTTCAAAAGCAGGGCGTTAGCGTTTTAGCGTGCATTTAACATCTCTTTAACATCTCGGGGTCCTGGGTTGCGTTGCATCATACTGGGATGTTCTTTTGAGGCAAGCAGCATAGACATCACACACTTAGAGGCCTGCCGACACTTCTTCTCCATCTTTCTTTTCTACATTCTCATGGTTGTACTTTCTTACCCCCCTCTATGCTTTTTAATCAGGGCCAGATTTATAGAGCCACGGGCCTGCCAGGATGTCATGAACCAGACTTTCATCTTCTCTTTAGACTAATGATAGAAAGGGGAGAGGAACAATAGCTGCATTCGACTGGCTTTGAAGAGCGCCTCATCACAATGGACGTTTAACCTTAGATGACATCAGTTGCTGTACAACTCGTTTTCTGTCCTGAGGGATTAGCTGTCAGCTGGCTTGCTATCACACTGGCAGGCTCTGTGATCCCTTCTATAATTGAAATAAAACACAGATAGCATCTAAAACAGTTCTCCCCAGGCTAAAAAACCTTTTGTCAATTCACACAACCATCATTTGGCGGGGACGTCAGTAGACTGAGAGTTTGTCTTTTAACTAAGGCTGTCAAAGCACAGGAGGATGGAACAAACATTTAGCAAACTGCTCAGGGTGCACCAGTGGGAGACTGTGGCAACCCAGAAGAATGTGTGTTTCCCTCTATTTGACTGTGGAGACATAGCAGGCCTATTTGACTGTGGGATGGATACTGCTCTTTTCATTTCTCTATGTCTGCAAGGGGCTGAATACATATCAGGCCAGTGTGTCTGCCACTATGATAAATATTACTAATGTAACATACATCTCTCTGATGTACTGTGATTCATCAGAGTCATAGACTGTACTGTAGGTTCTGAACCAAGAGCAACATCAATAAAAACTATTTGTGTGGTTGGGTGCAACGGAGCAGCATCTGCTCTGCTCCTGCAATGAGTTCAGAAAAGCCTCATTTTGAAGTCTGCACCGGCAGAAAGAAAAAGTGTAAATTAACTTGAAGCAAACAAACAGCTTCAAAATGTCTCTTTTGCAGCTAAAAGAGACGTTAAGTTAATCGTAAATTGTTTTCTTATATTTGCCAGCTGCAACAAAAAAACTTGTTTTTTATATTTAGTTATCATTGAAGTTTAAGAAAAGGGATGAGTATGAGTTAATCCATTACTACTGGTGTATTTTAAAACACTCAGTTCCAAAGTAATTCACAAATAAAAGCACAATGTCAAAAAGGGCAAAGTTAAGATCAGGCAAACACAAAAACAAACTTAGAATAAGAAATGGTTTGGTATTACATGAAGGCTTGTCTGATCAAGTGAGTTTTTAGAATCTTCTTGAAACAGATCTGATGGTTTGTGGGAGTTGATTCAAAAGAGTTTGGGGTATGGGGGCAATGAGTCACCAGCAACTGAAAAATGATTCTGTTCGGTATACGAACAATTATTATTTGGCCTCTTGCTTTAGCCTTACTTTAAAATAAAGTTGATAGTTTTCAACATGCCTGGTTTTTAAGTTCTTAAAAAATGTTGTTTATTTTTACTAGTGAAAAAAACACTGTCAATTTTGACTAGAGGTGAGAAAACAACAGGACGTCAAATTTGAATTTAGGTAACAAGAAGAGGAACAGAGCTAATAGTGGCAGATAGGTTTCAAATAACCTACCTAAAAGAGCACATGTCACTCCGCTGTTCATCTCCTTACACTGGCTCCCAGTTACTGCTCGTATCAAATTTAGAACTCAGCTGCTCGCTTACAAAACAGCGACAAAAACTTCTCCTCCTTACCTAAACTCTATAATCCAGGTCTGCACTACCTCCCGCCCACTACGCTCTGCCAATGAAAGGCGTCTGATCCAACCTTCACAACAGGGTCCTAAGACACTGACTGGACTCTTCTCCTCTGTCGCCCCCCGGTGGTGGAATGAACTTCCAAACTCCATTCGATCTGCAGAGTCCCTCTGCACCTTTAAGAAAAAGCTAAAGACCCAGCTCTTTCATGAATACCTACTAACTTGATGATGATGGTGATGATGATGATGGTTTCGATATTATTGATGATGATGATGATGATGATGGTTTCGATATTATTGATGATGATGATGGTAATGACGATGGTTTTGTTTGATAACGATGACTTATAAGATGGTTTCTATACTGATTAGCGTTCCCAAGAACTGCCGTCAATGTTGTGCTTTGTCTCTGTGCAATGCCTGTCAGCACCTGTGTGTCCAGTCGGACTCAAAGCTGATCTTTGCACTTTTCTAGATCCTTGCTTGTGTTGTACTTACTCTCTGATGTACGTTGCTTTGGATAAAAGTGAACTGTAGAAATATTGTTAATGTCACAGTGCAGACAGCTTCCTGATACAAACATACCAATATCTTAAATGAATGTACCCTAAAACTGTCAACCTCGTGCAAAAATACAATCAAAATTCTTCCCTACAAAACCCATAAACATGGTAAAAAAAAACATTGTGTAATCACAATCCTATAAAACACAAGGGACCAAACCCCAAGAGAATGATTCCCTTAAAAAAAGAAGGCAACAGTGTATTGATACAGCAACAGCATCAGGGGGACAAATTGCATCTGGATGCTTTATTGCTTGTCAGGACCCCAGTATCAGTAATAGGACATTAAACTGCCTCTCTGACACATTAGGCTGCACTTTGCTACTGTAATCTTGCTCACACAGCAAGCCCTGTGACAGGGCTATCTCTGTGTAGCACTCGTTTGTCATACAGGGAGAGATGCTGTTAAAAGGAATTGAACAGCAGCAATGAGCTTGAATGTAGAAGCAGGTTGTTTTTTTGCAGAGATGTAGAAGTTAGGCACTGCAAGCTCGCAGGTGAGTCTCAGAGGGATACTTTCCTTACAAAATACTGTAAACACATCTGTTTCTGCAAAGGTGTTTTATTCGGGACATGAAACAATATAAATGTTAAGTCCAGCACTCGTCCCATATAAAACACAGTACAGGGATAAAACAGAAAAATACCCTGACAACAGTTGAAGGCTAACTAGTCATCATTATGTTACTGTAATATAGTTTAAAGCTGCAGTGGTACAATTACCTGTATTCTTGTCATATGAAATTAATTAAATGCTGTGCAAAATAATGAGTCTTCATCATAAAACATGTTCATCCTCAGTTTAAAAGCTTACTTTTATACTCTGCAATCAAAACTATGATCATCCATTCACTGTTTCTGTGAATCATAATTAAGCTTAACAGTACTTAAAACCCCAGGTGCAGTGAGTCTTCTAGAGTGAAACAAAAAAAGACATCCTATTCCCATCCTCCCTGCAAACCCTATCTGCGCCTCAACAATGGGAGGGGCTTGTGACCGCAGAATGACCTGTGCAATAAAACTTTCTAAGAACGGGAGCGGCAAGCTGCTCAGAGGAGCAAAAAATATTCATTTTACTGAGTCCGCATTTTAACTTTCAACATATTTGGAGATTCCAATAGTTGTGGTCACAGCTTCCAGATGATATCATGGGAACATACGATTGGTTTTTCAATAAAATAGGCATTTTGGACATTTTGGCATTTTGGACACTCAGAAATACTTGGATGTCTTTGCATGCTGGACGACAATACATGTACATCCTTTTCGTTGTATCTAATTCCAGACTTTGCCAGATATTCTTTGTGTGTTTTGAATTAACATTCTTTTAGGTACTGTATTTGTGTTTAAGAATTGATAACAACAAACAGAGCTGCCTCGACCTCCCAGCTCACTATGCACTCAGAAACTATGCTGCTGTTCAGTGAAATTAACAGGGCACATATGCATGTCTTCATGCTGTCTGAGCAAGGTTTACACCCCAGTGGGGCTGTTAGACATGATTCTTGCAATCTAACACCATGCTCTTAATTGCCTGTGATCATTTGCACGCACCATGCTGATATGTTCTGTTTTTACACAACGTTGTAATGGGTCTTTACTCTCGGGGCACACGTCCCTATAACATCCCAGACATGTTTATAGTGCTGAGCAGATTTGTGAGTGAATTCTCTAATGGAAAATTCAGTTTTCCCACTGAGACACATTTTTATTATCGCCTCTTGTTAAGATTTTGTTAGCGCACCAAAATGTGTGGCGCTAATTAACTTAACAAGAGCTCTTGAAACAAACACTAATGGCTCAAATCAACTTGTTAACATGCCTGGAATTAAACACACCGGTTTCAGCATTTCCATGGATTACCTAAGATATCCGAGAACATTTATCTAAGATAGCTGGTGAGGAGGTCTCATGTTGAAATTCAGCCCTTTAGCTTCTGGCACACCTCTCTGTCATCCTCATTTTCCTATCTTTCCCCTTTTTCTTCCAAACTTTTTTAGACTTCAGTTGACCCAATTAGACAGAGACCAAGCACATTCGCAAAAAGAAAAAATGCCTTAGGCTAATCTTCTATCGCAAGAGGACAATATTCTGACTGCTGACTTAGAAGTGGTGGGCAAAGTTTCTCATTATATCCAATGGGGTTAATTTTGTTTAAGAGAAAAGAGAAGAGAACGATTCAAGTGTCCTTTTTTTTTTGCTTTCTCATGGAATTGGGTCTTTTTTTTTTGCATAATGCTAAGAGCAAGTATTAGGTGTGCATGGTTGGAGTTTCACTATGATGCTGTAGTTTATGTGTTTTTCTCGCCCTAAGTAGTAAAGTTGAAATGAAAAGTACCACAGTTGGAACATAACTTCTTCAAGGTATAGATACAAACAAGGCCAAGTGGGTGCAAACACTTCTACAGAAATCAAGTGGTTCCATTTATCCTTTTAAAAAGAAAGGAATGTATTTATGTAAGAGCAACGGCCTTCACAAAAGACTAGTCATCTTCCAGCCATGAGAGGCTATACTGATTTCTTCTTTGATTATAAAATAAATAAATAAATACAATTGTTACAGATTAAACATACTTGATGCTAAATCACTTATTTCACAATTGTTGCTTGTCCACTTTTAACAACACACTAACTAAAAGATAAATCATTCCCTGCTTCTACAGGACGTGTGCTTGTTTTTAACGCCACCAATAAGCCACAACTTTTCCTTATACTATTTAGTTTAATTTTCAAGATCCACTCATCAAAAGGATCAGTATTACCGGAGCAGAGAAAGAGACAATCAGAAATTATAAAAAGGTATACATTATTTTGGAGCTTTAGTTGAGGTCTAACTGTATGGCTGCATTGCATATCTGCAAAACCCGCCAGGCCAAATGACTCACCTAATAAATCTTGAGGTGAAAAAAGTTCATTAATACTGCTAATTTACTTGTGTTGAAAGACGGGTGGTGGAGACTCCCTCTGCTGGGAGCTAATTGGGACAAGTATAAATGAGTCCCACCTGTGTATGTTTGAGAACATTGCCTGTTACACGCTGAAGAAGAGTGTCTGCTCGCAATGTCCGTGTGGCAATTAAAACACCATTTTGGAGTGCTGTCCTGTTTTTCTTGTTTGTACATTTTTGGGGGATTCAGCACTCAGTTGATTTACGTTGAAACAGATTTGAGCTTATTTTTTCTACTATTATCAACTAATAAATCACATGACTGCAGCCACCTGTCTATCAAGGAGGCTGGGGGTGTTAATACGCAATATCCTCCTTTTCCATCCAGCCGGCGCTCTGTAATAATTGCTCAAAGAAAATGATAAAAAACATGCTTTCAATACAACAGGGATTTCCTTCAACCATACTGTCAATGAAAGGGAAACTTAGACACAGCCTGCACAAACGTTCTTCACATCATATGATTTTATATCGTATCAGAACTGAGACGAAGCTACACAACTATTTCTCCTTTTCACGCCCAAGATTTGACTGATGGTAACATCCGGATCAGTCTTATCTATTCCTCTGGGCTTTTGAACAACTCTAGGGAAATAATGCATTGTAGCATGTAATGTAGTGTAGTGACTAAAAAAAATGGGATTAAAATCACGACTAGAGCTGGAATAAACAAAGTGTTTGCTTTGTGGTGCTCAATCTTTGTGTGCAACCCGGCGTTTGCTCTTAATCCAGAGGAGTTTGACGGGGGCAGGGCGGGATGAGCAGCGGACCTTTAAGGCAGAATAAACAGACACGCTGTCAGGGAAGCATTGGAGTAAAGGAGTGTCACTGATGTGAAAACTCTATGACAGCAGCGGGCTCCTAATAAAGACAAGTCAGGGTGGTACATGAAACATCTCAGGGGAGTCGTCAACCGTGTCAGTTCAAAATTGGAATAATAAATACTCTTAATCATCACCTTCATCTGCTTGTATCTTGTCATCTTATCTCGTATTTTTTATCCTCCACATAATCTTTATTTCCCTAACAACCTGTCAATGTTGTTTACTTTACTGCCACTTTCACTTTATGATTTACTTACTCAGTTTTTAGTTTTCTGTCATTCGTCCAGCCATCCCATCTTACAACCATTTAATTTTCTTTCTTCCTGCTCCATTTTCATTACCGTTTCTGTTTTCCATTTCTCCCTTCCACCTCCTCTCAACATCATCTTTTCTCATCTTACAGAGATCCATTTAAAGGCTTTATGTTGCTCTGCGGGAGAGGCTGATATCAATTCTTAAAAAAAACAAAAAAAACAAAACAAAACAAGACAAGACCAGACAAGACAGAAAGAAAGAAAGCAAAAAGATTCCGTGCTGTGTCTCTTATTGGCCATCAACTGTAATGATGATAGGCTATAAGTATAGTCTTTTGACAGACAGACTGTCATTGGGGGGGGGGACTCTGCTATAAATGTCAACAAAGCCACAAACAGCCACAAGGGCACAGGGCTGCTATTGATACAGGGAATGCAACATGACAAATTTGCTAACATGAAATGCTTTTTGCAGAAAAATAAAAACCATGACACACACAGAAGTAAAAATAAAAAAAAAAACAACGTCAGGATTCAATTCAAATGAAGAATTTTGTTTTGACTTGACTTCCATACAGGAAAAAAAAAACAGCCCATCAATGTGTTTTCATCCACTAACTTTCTGTTACTTTACAGAGTTAGGTTCATGTAGGTAAACTGCTCGAGCCATTTTTCTGTACTGTTAAACAATCTAAGACGAATTGCACTTCTTTTTACATTTGGTTTGATTATAACTTTTTCAGCTCAGCCCAGATTGGGATTTCTACTGTAGTTTGTAGTGAATATTGAAATACAGATAAAAACAGGCTGTTGACAACAAGTAAATGAAAGGAGGAGAAACAATTTGAGGCAGAACTGGGACTAAAATGTTGCGATACAGATTGAGATTCAATGGGAGAGATTCCATCACATTGTTTTTCCATATGCCTGGTTGTTTTACCAACATAGCATTTACAAAGTCTTATGGATCAAGTATTAAACATTTTGATTTGACAAATATTGAATCTACTTTAGATTTGAAAAAGTGCCCTTTGGATATTTAATGCATTTTAGATGTACCGTATCATTAACATATGGCTTGTTAGAAACTTTGAGTACATCTTCCTACCCTCTAAGATTAAAAAAGTGTAGCAAATTAAACGCCCTGTGTCATGCTTCTTTCCCACTTCCAAGCTATAATCAAGTGACGGCACAGATGCATGCATGTGGATCCCTCAGCCCCTGAAAGAGAGGAATTTTGTTGCTTATGACGGAGGGAGTGTGGGAGAAAGTAAGTTGGAGCAGGAGAGATGGATATGGATGATGTGCATGATTATGCCACCGCGTGGGTTAAATGTGTCTCCCGGACCAGGTGTATATTTGTGCACATGTAGGTGGTGGTAATAATGTGCACATCAGTGTCATGGATCAGAGCGTGACTGTGTGTGTCTGAGCATGTATGATGAGCTTTAGGGACGGGGTTCACTTCCAATGTGCACTAGAAATCGGCTGCTTACTTGGTGGGATGCTTGTAGTCACTTAATGAGACAAATTGTCTTCAGCTCTTACCAACACACAGTCACTTTGTATCAAACAGACGCAGGGTTGTTACCAGGTTACAGGACTACAATCATTACCAAACTGACAGAATAGGGGTGACAAAGAGGACGGAGTGTGTAGTGGTCAGAAATAAATGAAGCTTCTTCTTCTCTGGATGGTTTGTAAGCGTGTCCATGCAAACGTATCACTGCATGTTTGTGATGGGAGTGGGTGGACAAAATGACTGCGGGAGTGATTCCATTATGTTTTCAGTGTCACCTCTTTCTCATTTTAACTTCTTCTAGGTATACTCTCACTGCAGTTTCAGAGAGACAGAAACATAATCAATACCTATTTATTGGTCACATAAGAAACACTTTGCATGAGGTGTATCACAGTGCATTGAATCATTTTCCAAGAATAGGAAACAGGTTACCACATGTGCAGCTAATCATTCAGTTTATACTCTATTTTCTTTCAATTCTCAAACATAACCTCTCATCAGCTGTTAATAATTTAAAAGCAGGGTTGAAAGCAGACAAGCAGCATGTCAAGAGTGCAAGAAAAAATGCACTTTCCTCTTCTCGATCAGTCTGCGCCTCTGTTGACTGTTTGCAGTTATGGCAGACTGCCACATCGACCTCTCGGGAGAGTCTACACTGTGCGGAGCAGATGTGTGTTTTGTTGAATGTCAGAAAATGGACAAGAAGCAGCCGAAGCTGTTGTTGGGATTCCCTCTCAGGTAAACGTGGGAGTTAATGATCTACAATGTAATGCTACATATTTTACAGATCTACTCTAAAGCTATTCCAAGCTTGAGCTGAGAAATTAATGGAAAGCAGCAGCAGTGGACCATCTAGTCTCGACATTTGACCTCCCCTGCAGAAGAACTGAAAGATGTATTTCACAGAGATCAATAAAATGTCATCATTATCTGTCGGTGCTGCTCTCATCTCCGTCTTAACTACTCTGTCAGTGTGCTCGCTCTCTCTCTCTCGCTCTCTCTCTCTCTCTCTCTCTCCGAGTCATACGTTTGCAGAGCTCATATTGGCAGATTTAAATGATATCCAAACACAAGACACGTGTTAGTGAGGATGATGGAGAGGAATAGTTAGGCACTGGATCTGTATAAACATACATTGAAGAATTCTCCCCCCTTGCCTCAGCGTTCATTATATATTCTACAGATGATTCCCTTTCCCATGTCTGTTTTTATCCTCCCATTTCCTATCTTTGCCTCATCTCCCTCGTCAGCCATCCTCGTGTGCCTCACTTTGTCCTTTTCACTTCCTCTGAATAAAAAGAAAAACTCTGCGTAAATCAGAGCATGATCTGAATCAGGCAGGGGGGAAACACTGAGTCATAAACAGCCCCTCTCTCTGCGTTCTTTCATTCATATCCAGACTTGCAACCTTCTGGCTCAAGAGAGATATTTGGGGATAAGGCGTGGGCGGAGGGCGGAAGAAGCATGAGGCGATGAGAAGAGGTGAAAAATGGGAGGTGTGCAGGAAAAAAAAGGAGGGCTGAGGAGCATGTTTACCCCCCTCTGCACGTCTGAATCACACAGAAAAGGGAGCACTTCTATAGAGACAAGTAGAAATGGAAGAAATGATTGCAGAAAGGCTTTTTTATTGGGGGGGGATGCTGGGATCTCATTAGTGGGAATGGAAGGGATGTGAGAAAGGCTCTGTCTGTCTGTCTGTTTGCTCCTAATTGAGGTTGGAAGGAGGGCAAGGTGGGAGAGCAGCAACACTCCCAAATAATCCTCCTCATGATAAATTTACAAGGCATAATTTTTCACAAGTGCTCGCGAGGGGATTTGAGATTCTGAGACGGAAAGACATGCAGCAACGTGAAACAGGAAGGGAGAGATAAATCTGCCTGTGAATCTTCCTGCAAGAGAGCTGTGATAATCTATGTTATGTGCCTGCACTTAATGTCAGTCCCAGATGCTTACTCCTAATTGGCCTAATCTGTTTTCCTCACAGTCGGTTATTTACACAGACTGATAAAAGACGCAGAACTTCCATTTCCAGAGGTACAAGAGTTAGCATCTGTTTGCTTTCATTTCTCTCCGAGAAATCAAGATGAAACGTCTCAACCACCTGTTTGACGGTTGAAATAATGAAATAAACTCAGCTAGCTCATCCCAGATAATCACGTAAATGTAAAGTAATTCTAACACCAAGGAGTAGACACTCACAAACGCCTTTATCATTGAGTAGCAACAGCAAAAGAGGTGATTGATTCTCCTATAAAGTAGACTGTTTAAACACACTGAGCATATCAAATCACATAAATTAAAGTGTATCTAATCATTCCATGACAAATCTGATTATTTTGTTAGTTTTAATTGCCCGTGCAGCATTATGCAAATCTATCTCTCCGGGTACTAAGTGAAGCACACCAGATTCTAGAGAATATAATACCATTACTGTTTATCAGCTGGAGGCTATTTAGGGAACTTTAAAGTAGTATAATACATTATAAAGAGAGGGGTATAAATGCTTCACTTACTTTTTTAAACTGCACTAGCCTTGGTGAAACAGTTATGATGAATTATAATGATGAATGGACTGACTGGCCAGTCACGGCCATAACCAGGATTTTATGAGGATATCTTCATGTTTTGGCCCCCGCCTGTGAATACTATAGCAGTGTAAGCGGTGCAAACAAACTAAGATTGTGCTCCATATACAGTTCATGTTTTACTGGTTGGTCCAAACAAGCAGACCAGCTCAGCTCCACTCTCCTCTTTTTTTTTATTTATTTATTTTTTTAATGGGACTGGGCCTCGTGGTGCATTTAAGTGACATCACACAGCATCAAATGGGAGCCAGATTTCTGTGTGTCAGGGTCAGAAGAGACGCAGTGGAAGCTTGTTTATTCATAATTGCTTTGTTTTATTACTTCTGTTTCTGTGCTGTCCTTGGGTTACTACAAAACACTTAATCGGAAAAGGAAATTGTGCTGACAGTTTCTACTTCTATCATCATTATTTATGAGGTTGATAAGGTTAAATGAACAATGCCACAGGGGTTTTATATTTTCAGCGTGTGCAACTAAAACGATAACTTTTGAAAAGGTTTGCCAATTCTGGCACCCAATGAATGAAAACTGAAGTGTTTTTTATTTTGTCACCAACTGCTGTCCGTCTCTTTACTCTATAACTGCTGTATTTCATATGCTTTTATTATTCCTCTACATATATTCATCTAACCTAGTACCCATATTATACCATCCATGCAGATGTGTCCTTGTTCCTATCTGATCTTACACTTTTTTTTCTGCAAAAAACACTGGGGATTAACTTGTGACTGAGGTAAAAAATATAAACTTGAACTCATTCTTCTCTCTGGTCCTTGTTGTGCACCATGCAGGTATATGAGAAACACTCTTTTGAGTATTATGCAAAGGCTTACAGTCTCCAGAGAGGCTGGAGGATCACAAGTGTATATAAACATTACACATATTATACTACACATACATACAAAAGAGAGACTCTCATATATGAGCGCTCCATTTCATTCCCCGCTGACATGTTTGAATTGTGAAATATATATGATTGCCTGTAGTCTATGAGCTGGTAAACAGTTAAATTACCCCCTGAAGCCAAACGCAGTGTGTCACATTTGTAATTACTTGGAAGCATATTTCAACAAACACAAGGACTCAGCACAGAGCACGGTGAAGGAAATGAACTGTGTGAGAACAAAAAAAAGCACTTCAGCTCATCAGTAAAAAAAATAAAAAGATACCTGAGCGCTTTGTCTGGAAAGAAGTGCACCGTACGCTCACATTTTAGCTTCAGGAATTTATTTGTGGATATAAGGTGACACATGTTCTTCTAGTAGCATGGGCGGTTCTATGCAGGGGTCAACAGGGGCCAGTGCCCCTGTAACACTGAGCTTGGTCCCCCCTGTGGCCGCCCCTCCAAAAGGAAGAGCCCCCCTCATAACACATACACAGTATTTGACTCAACAACAGGACTCACAACCTTGTATTAAATACTGTTACTGAAAGAAATATAGATCATGGTATTTTATGTTGAGGTATTTAATGATGGGTGCTATTGTTTGGCACAATATATATTTTTTAAAGCGATCATCTTTGTCTATTTTTAAACCTGGGTTTAATGTTCCCCTCTGACAAAAAAACTGTCCCCAGTTTGGCCCCCTCAGTAAAAATGGTCTAGAACCGCCACTGTCTAGTAGCTTTGATTTGTTTAAACCTTTCTCAGCTGGTTAAGATGGATCTCTAAAGAGGCAAAAAAAATATATACACACTTCCATAAACAAGCAATATCTCAGTCCTGTAATCTCCATATTGATTCACTGGTTTGAAAACTAAACAGCACTCTGAAGCTATGAATAAACTGATTGAAATTTAGATTGTTGATTCATTTCATGAAGATTCATTACTTAGCAAATCACATTATTTGTTCAATGTTGTATGACAACCAATTTGACTTTGGTATATCTCCTGGGGATGGCTGTTTATTGGATTTTCTATCTTTTTAAATACATTTTATGCTTTTATGCAGATAGGATCATGTTTTTTAATGGATCTAACCCCGAGTACAGGCAATATCTGAAACCTGTAGGGTACAGTTGTTGTCTAATAGGTCTTTCACACTCGCAGAAAACTCCTGATAAACTCCTTATAATTGCAGGAGGAGCTGTGTGTGTGTGAACGCAAACAGCTGAATTTTTCACTTGGACTTTACCCAGAGTTTCTCTGGTGAGCCCCCCTAGTATTTGTTTTGCAGCAAGTGAGCCTATGTGAGAACTACATAATATTATCCAGAGGATTCACTTCAAGCCAATGGGAGGGTGTGGTGACGTGTATGTCCTGTGACTGCTGCATGGTGCATAAAGTGTATGCATGAGACGGCTACAATCTCTGTGCATGTAATTAAACGGCTGCATTACGTTTTCTGTTTGCCAGTGTGTTCTTCTAACTCTTTTGTTGATATTTTAATTCCCTTGAACTACACATATAGCATTGATATAAAGGCAAATATTCTCATTATAGCTATGTATAGCAAACTGTTGCTTGATCGTCTACCACTTGCGCATGTTTTTAAAGAAAATGTATGTGACGTCTTGCCTCAGGAGTTCCCACGCCCACCCCTGCCATCTAAAAAGGGATAGCCTCCCACTGTGAGGTGCATATGTGAACAGCCAGGTCAAGAGAATTTCTGGAACAGTCCTCCTGAAATGATCTAAATATTTTCAGGAGTCCTTGTGTGAAAACAGCTTAAAAGTATTACATGGTCTTGAAAACTTTGGTGAATAGTATTAGTGTTTTAAAGTACTTCTATTTGTTTTCCAAATGTTTTATAGCAAGGTTAATAGTCTATAAATATCATCAGTGAGGAAAAAGCTTGGTAAGCTTGGTTTGGGTCTTATTGCACTTACCATATGGAATGACTGTGGCAAAAATCCAGCGCAGACATGATCTGTCTGAAGAATTTCCTGGCCTCTTTAGGTGTTAACCTGCCTTTCTTCACCAAGTAGTCAAACAGCTCGCCACCAGACACATGTTCTAGAACAAGGTACCTGAGAGACAGAGAGGAGGACAGGAGTAAAGATAGTGCATGGAAGAGCTGCGATACACACAAACAAAAGACAGATTACACTCATAGAGACAGAAACAAACACCTGTGTCCTGCAGTGAGTAGAAAGGGCCCTGAAGACAGTGAGAGACCTCAGAGGGCTGTAATAACTAGAGCATTATGGGATTGAGAGTCTTCCCTTAGGCATAACAAATTGAAAACAAAAACAAACACAGGATCAACAATCTGATCTCCCCAAACTCATATCCTGTTGACTGTTAGTTTTCCATGTCTTCATGAGTAAGCTGTCCCCTTGGAGACAGTGAAATACAATACGTGAAGGTCTTAAAATATACCTCTAATAAAGCATCATAAGGATGATATTGTAGTATTTTGTTACAAAAAGACGGAGAGGTGTGTGTAAAGCTCTTAGACATATGGGATTTGGTAGTTTGTGTATCTCAGAACTGGCTTCGTAAAGCAAGAGAAGATAGAAGAAAGACATTGAAAAAACATTTTAAGATTCTTTTGTAGAGAAAGAATCTTAAAATGAAAAACTCAATACGGTACTTGAGTTTTTCTTTTGTTTCTCAAAACATACATATATTTTCTCTGCCATCACATTTTTTTACAGCCCCTCTTCAGCTGGCACTTTGAGCGTATGTGGCTTTGCTCGCAGTGGAGACAGTCTGCTCCGGAGCTCTTAGGGGACATGGAGGAGATAAATCTGATCTAGACCTAAAGCTGCATCTGTGGGCTGGGAGCCAGCGGTGCCCTGTCCCTGCTCCGTACCGGCCTGCTCGTTTATCCTGAACTGAAACTCCCTCCATCTTCACTAGGACAAATTGAAACTCAGACAGGCAGTGAAATACTCCTTCTACATCCTCTCTCGCTCGCTCTCTCTCTCTCTCTCTCTCTCTATGCTGTGGATACAATGTGTGGATACAGGAATAAAACCCTTCAATTTGATTATCATGAAGCAATCATCTGATTACAATCAGATGATTTTGTACGTCGAACTACTCTGCCAATTAAAAATTATTGTCTAATATTCTTTTCAACTTTGAAGGAGCTCTTCCTTAGAGCTACAAAAAAATGAGGGTTTTTTTTAATTAAGAGAGAAGTAAAGTTTGCATGAAAAAGTAGGGGTGTGCAGTTTGAATTTTATAGGTTTCACAATGCAGTGAAAGTCTGATAAAGAAATTCTAACAAGTTGCATTATGGGAATTGCGAGATCCAGCACATTTAGAGCCTGACCCACGCTCTGCTGAGGATATGTGGCACAGATTTGGACTAATCCTTTTTTTAATCCTTTTCTAGCAAGTACCTACACCTAATGGAAGTGCGATACTAAATCACTGAAGTATCACCACATTTTAACTGCCATCTATAGTCTACTCTCACATTATTTTCTAACTGGTAGCTGGACAACTAAGAATAAGAGTTTAAAAGAAAATGTCTTGCATTTGTTTCTATCATTCATTTTCTTTAAGGTTCAAACTCTGTAGACATTTTGAAGATTTAACAGTTACACTCATAATAACTCCATTACAAATCTAGTGTACCCATGTGCATTATGGTCTCGAAGAATATCAGACGTTTTCTCGGCACATATTTGTCATTCTCAGTGGCATAATTCATATTAACTTCATGATGTGATCATTCATTCATTTCTAGCAAGGAAATATCCATGAATAAAATATTGGTGGGCTATGTATCAAGCTAAATCCACTTCCCCTTCACCTCTTGTGAACACACACACACACACGCACACACGCACACACGCACACACGCACACACGCACACACGCACACACGCACACACACACACACACACACACACACACACACACACACACACACACACACACACACACACACACACACACACACACACACACACACACACACACACACACACACACACACACACACACACACACACACACCATTTTGTATTAGGATCTGTGCCAGCAGCATAATAAATCTTGAAAGCTCTGGGACTGCTGGCTCAAAAGGCGCTGCATGTCTATCAATTATTGGATTTCAAGTGGAGATAACTGAGCTACAATCTAAACAACATCAACTCTAAAAATTAAACCACAGGTTTTAGGCACAGAGTTTGCTTGAGTCAGTGGAGACACAAGCGTAAAAGCAATTTGTCTTCTGTGAGGCTACTAGTGACCAACTGTCAAACATGATGAAGCAATGGGCACCAAATGTGATTTTAATAATCCAATTATAGGATGAATCACAATATTCTGTTCTTTCTTTCATCTTAACGGATGTCATGTACAGTACTGCGTGTCCGATCCTATTTGGCCTGTTAGCTCAAGATGAGAACTAATTGAATCTAGTTGACAAACAGTCCTCTGTGGATCAAGAGGGAGACCATAAACTGCTGATGGGCTTGTCACTCACCACAGTTAAAGTTATCTAATAGATTTATGTGTGTGCCTACACGTGTCTATGTGTGTACAAAGCCTCTGCAGCAGGCTAATACTGCTGCCACTCTCCATGGCTAATGTTTCTTAATGCATTGGTGTTGGCTCTCTGATAAGCGTGTCATGGTGTTTACATTACGGAGACTTCCTCTCCCTATTAGCAGTCCCCTGGCGTGCACGACCAAATTAAACGCTTCATGCCAATACAAATGGAGCATCCGCCTCCTAAGGCTATCACTGTTAGCCTCCTATCATAATACACCAATCAAAACTACTCTGTAGGTCAGTATGATGATCTAAATACTGCCCTGGCGCCAAACAGTTGGAAACACTTGTGAGTTATTTAGCAAGCTTACAGTTATTTAGTGTGTGCTATATCTGTTTCTCTCAACCAAAGCTGGGCCACAATCCACATGTGATACTTACAAGTATTTTTTATTTTCGTAGACATCGTGTAGCTTTAAAACATGCGGGTGTTCTATGAGCTTCAAGATAGCTATTTCTCGCTCCACCTGTGAAAAAGAGGGACAGGCAGAGAAAGAGAGAGGGAGAAAAAGGGAGACAAAAAGAGATGTTATTATATCATCAACACAGTTATGTTCCTAAAAGCACTCTAGGACAAATTGTCCTGATGTGCCCTCTTCAACTGGAACTTTCCTCTCACTGCAGTCAATCCTGAAGGACCAGGGAGACAAAAAAAATACCTGTGATAAGTTCTTCCCAATCACTTCTTTTTTTTTTTTCTTGATGTTACCTGTGAAGGTCATTGCTGGAGAGACAACTCTGAGAGGAAGCAATATGTAATAACAATGCACACCACCTGCACAAGGGCTTAAGAGGAATACGGAAACCAAGGAGAGGAGCTGACTGGCACTTTCTCCTGGCAGAGAGGACAGAGATAAGCTTTGACCACACTCTGCTTGGCATCCAGGCCAGTGAGCGCTGCTATCTCGGGTAGAAAATATTGTTTGCTTCAAAAAAGGAAGAAAAAAAAAAAACGAAGGAGAACAGGTTGTGTTTGTCTTATCTTACAAAAAAAATGTGTCTTCTGCTCTGTCACAAAACAAGCCTCACGGTATACTTTGCAAGCGCATTTCATAATCCTGTGGTTTTTGCCTAAGGTGAACATAAATCAGCTTGGCAAGACAAGACACATGAAGGGAAAAAACGCCGTCAGAGTGAGACATCCCACATTTGAGCATTTCTGTCCACTAGGAGTACAGCCTTTGGGTGAATTGGGGTCAGCATGTCCACTCAGGTACATCAAAGTCTCCCAGAGGAGGGTTTTTTTTTCCTAGATGGTGACTGCTCACATAAAACTATTTCTAGCAGAAGAGGAGGCTGAATCCACACAAGTTTCAAAGTTCTTTTTTTCTTTATTGCTTATGGAGCGACTGAGAGACATGTCAAATGTGAGACCGGTGAGAGCTGAAATTCACCAAAATCGAGCAGATCAGTTTGGATTTGTGTCAGCGTCTCCGGAGGTTGTAGTCAGCATGTATAGTTGCGACTGAAAATCAGCATGGAGCCCGTTCTGACAGAACCCGCTGCTAATCTTCAGCCCCCTGTGCTCCACTCCTGCACCGCTCTCACTTATCTGCTCATCCTTCTCCTCCACCTTTTTTGTTCATCCTCTCCTCCACCACTCAGTGCCTAGCTTTGAATGACAATGATGGCGATGAAAGGACAGTGTGAGATAAAGGCTCCTCTGCCTCATCTCAATCTCATCAAAGTCAGTTTCACTTTGTCACTCGCCTGTGACAGCCTTCATGCTGCTTTAGTGTCACAATCATCGTGACTTAGCTTTATGAACACTCGTGTGGAATAAAGTCAGAGCTCTGATCCGTCGGTTAACTATGTTTTTGTTAAACTCCCATAAAGATGTTTGCTTGACTGCATGTGTATAAAATCAGGTTCCTCCCCCTTAATTGTGCTCTAACATTGTTTTTCTACTATTCTATTAACGATAACTGTCAGCTGAGGTATGCATTGTACCCTATCTATAATTATTTTCTGCCAAAACAGTAGCGTTCCTGTCTTCACTCCTTATCAAAGTAACATGTTGCAATGTGGATGGTAAAAACCTGCTGAATAAGCTTACTTTTAGCTTCTGAAGTGGAAAATCTAATGCAGGGCAACTGCTCCTGAAGCTTCAGCCAGGAAAAAAGTCATGAGAGAATATAAAGCAAGGCACACAGCTTGTCTTAAAAGGGTAGAGTGGTAAATAGCATTAGCATGGAGTATCAGTGGGAGTAATGGCTAGGCTAATCAGGTCTAATCCAGAGACTAATGAGCGCTATCAGCACTGTTACACCCTGCCACTGTCTCACCTGAGGCTAAGGTGCGTTGTTAAGAATGAGCCCATGGAGGCTAGCTAGCTAGCTGGCAGCAGGGCTCCCCGCAGAGAGACTAATGCTGCCCAGGACTCAGCGAGAGATGAGCTGTCGAAATGCTACAGAGCCAGCAGCTGGCTTCTTAAGCTTCCTCTAAGCGTCTCCTTTCAGTTAATTGAAATAAGAGAAATGAGGCTTAATGTGAAGTCTTAACTGTACAACTGACTGCTTATTGCAAGATTAGCAGTTGATTTACACACTAATGTAAGTATATGAAGGAACTCTTGCTCTTTCTAGCATTAAACAGTGTTACAGTTTCATTTAATAGCCCACGATTATCATTTGCACAGCACTGGCATCCACCTTTCTAAATATCTTCTGTTGGTGAATTATTACAACTACTACTATATTTTAAAGGCCGACACACTGACAACAACTGCTCTATCACTCCATGACACACACATCCAACAATTCATGCTAGCGCCAATGCCAGGTGGTCGTCGTCTTCCTGGACCTGCCTCTTGTACATGGCTTCACACTCTCTCATTAAGTTTCACATCTAGGAGTATAGACAGTTCTCTCAAAGACTCCTTGGCACTTCATTAAACCTTTATTAACAGGCGCTTGGACGCCATTCACCCAAAACCACACATATACAGATACACATACAGACAGGTGGACAGGTGGTCAGATGAACACACACCTTCACTTTTTGTGGTCATAGGGAAACTGTCTGTTCAACAGCTCAGTATGGAGCCAATTGTCTTGGTTTTTATAAAACCTAAAACAGTTACATAAGAAAAAAAAGAGCCAGAGGTTGAACACGAGTACAAGACTGACACTAATCCAAATTGGCTATTTGACAGGAGCAGATAATTTGTCTTGTGAAGTAGCTACAGTAGTTATCTTGCAGAGTGGACATCATTAGCGGACGTTGTCAGAACCGGAGCCTAAGTGCGGACGAGGAGATTGGCAAGGCTTTGCCCTTTTCCTGACAAAATAAATATATATACATATATATAAATATACATATATATATATATATATATATATATATATATATACCTGTTCAGTGAAAACGGCTGCAAAGAAAATAAAATAACAGAAAACATAAAGCTGTGAGATGAATATTAAGGTTATAGCCCTAACCCTATTACAAGGTTCCACAAAACTGTATATTAATCTTTCATATTCAAAGCTGAAGCACAGTTTTCCTCACCCTGAAATGTAAATTTGATGATGTGTATTTGAAAGTATGTCAAAGGTGATTGATAACCTGTAATTATTGTGTAATTTGAAGGTGCAGATGGCAATTTGTTGTAGAGGAGTGAAACAAGACGATGTGAAATGACTGGAGCTCAGGCGAATGATGCAGAGTTGTCACTGTTGCTCAGACGTGTCATGAGAGCCAGTTTAGCATATAACTCCATCAGCTTGCTATTGATTCTATAAATTACAGGCCTGGATCCGAATGGCTGAATGGACGAGCAAACAAGTGACTGGTGACATCAATAGTTCCATCACCATGGCTAAGAGTCCAGTAATAGAGGACAGAGGATCAGAGACAGAGACAGGCAACAACAAAGACGCACAGAGATTAGATTCATGTCACACATGTCACGAAGAAACCAGCCCCAAAATCCCACAGGGGAAAATATTGGATCACAGGCCCTGTCATCTCTCACTCTCCACTTATTGCATCTCCCCTATCTTTTTTTCTTGCCTTTCTCTTTTTTCCCCTTCTCATGCACAAGGAAAACACAGACATTTCTGTCACCTCCCCCAGGCGAGCGGGTGAATGGTCCCTTGATACTCAGATCTAAGGATCAAAGTCAACAGGGCAGCCATGTGTGTCAGATATATATAAAAAAATAAAAATAAAAAAAAAAGAAATGGGGGTGATGGAAGAGCCGGATGCTGAATGGATAAAAAAAACTAGAGGGGAGGGATGGGTTAACGAGAGAGGGATGAAGAATAAGCCATGTAATTCTCTATAATGGAGAAGACTAAAAGAGAAATGTAGAGGAGCCAGACAGAAAGAGAGCACAGTGACAGTGCCAGCTCGCCCCCCCCCCCGAGTGTTGCAGTCTCTTTTGTTGCTAATTAACACTACACGCGGAAAGGATAACCTTTTAAGCAGTGGCGTGCACCAAGCAGCCCACGGAGAGGGAAATGATAACAGCTAGGGTGAAGAGACAGTAATGTGAGGAGCTAAAAGCATGTGCCAATCAGGGAAATAAGAGACAACTCCACCTCCGTGGCTTTGCTTTAGCTCAAAGATAATACATCCAAGAGCAGTTAATAACAGTGATTATAATATCGCTAGGTCTTTCAAAGCTTCTGATTCAACATTTGAATGTGTAAATTGATCAAATGTTTGTTTAAGTGGCTCATTGTATTTATGGGTGGTGAATTACTGTATAACTCATTTTCACTGTCTTTTGAATGTGCACTTCTATGTACTATACATTTTTATATTTTTCCACCTACTTTTGGAATGTCAACTTTCAAAACTATAAAGTTGTCAAACTTAAGAAACCCTTTGTACAATTTTGAAAAAGGCCCCTCTTTTTTCCAGAGCACAACTGAACTTAATTTGACAATATGATTAAGCCCATTTTTTAACTTCTATTATTCATGCTACTTTCATTTGTTTGATTTGGTCTTAAGCAAACTAAAACTCTTTTTAAATTTGCAGGGAGAAGGGTGTAGGAGGAACATAGTGTACATTAGATGACATATGGGTGACGGAGTAGTCAGGTATCTGATGGTGTGACACCCAGAGAGAGAGGGGGAGGTGGGTCCAACTGTCAGTGAGCAGAATGGGAGGAGACAGCACAGCTTGGCTTCTGGCTCATCGTCTATTCATACATGTGACATGTGGACACTTTAACACATGATGCACACACACTGTACACACATGCGACTGATCCCGGCAAGTCAACAGCCACCTTCATCCACCCATCCATCCATTCGTTCATCCATATGTTAGTCAGTGAGCCCATAGGGAAGAATCAGTGTTTTCTGCCAGGAGCAGAGGGCAGCTGGTGTGTATGCATGCATTGTGTGTATTGTGTATGAGCTTACACATGCATGTTAGTGGTGTTAGAGTGCAGTTTGTCCGTCTTTGCAACCATGAGGGGAAGGACATTATGTCTCAAGGTCAAAAAGACACACAAAAGGCAACTGTTTGCACCTTGCTTCCAAGAAATAGTCTGAGTGAAAAGTCTCTCCCATGGTGTGCATTTGCACTTTTCCGTTTACTTTAAGTGCAGGGCATGGCTCTACCTTCAAAATGACATTAACATGTGTTCATGGGAGGAACTGCTTATCAAAAATTGGTTAAGAAATTGACAGAGACAAGGCTCGGAACGATGGATTTAAATGTATGTGTTGTAGGAGCGTGTGTGTGTTATCTTCCCCTTCTGAGTTTTTTCCCACCGAGAGCTAAACAAAATAAAATCATATTTGTTTGATTCCATTCCAGTCAAAGTCGTTGAACTGAATAAAAAAATAATCTCCCTTTTACTTTCATCTCTCTCTGTTTATCGCTTTTCCCTTCACCCTGTGTACCTCACAAAATGCACACATGCATGTGCGCAGACGGCAACACACAAGGACACACAGTGAGCGCAGCAGGGTTTTCTGATAATCACTGTATCAGTCATCCTTTGTGAAAAAGGAGGTGGATTCCCCACACGGGGGAGTATGATCAATGCCAGAGACATGTAAATCGATGTGGACATAGTCTCTGCTAGCTTGCTAGTTCTTATCCTTTATCCATCTCACACCTTTTCAAATCGTACTCATTACCCTTCCCCTCCAAGAGCAATTCTGACACTCCTCCTCTTCTTCTACCTTCTCCTCTATCTTTCATTTATTCTCCATTTCTCTCATTCTTTCTCTCTAATCATGTCTGTGATGTGTGCCGATGCTGGCGATTTATCCATCAGGCTGCCACTTAGACCAGTGGCAGGACACAATACTTCACACTAGCAGACACAACCCTGGATAACCTTGGTCATAATGGCAGAGGTTCTCCACACCTAGAGGTCAAATGTCATAATCATGAACATCTTCAAACTTACTACATCGGTTGATGGGTAGGTTGGAGTGGGATGGGTGTGAGTGCTTGAGATAACCATCTGCAGGATGAGTGATTTATCAGTGACAGGCAGGCAGTGCAGCCCTTTTTGGCAGCCATGTTTTGATGTCGGCAGTCTGAAGTGTTTTTTTGTGAACTTGTCCATATTGTCACTCAGTCCCAAAGCGAGAGATATTTAAAAAACCAGGATTGTTAAGGTGACCTTGGACTGTGTGGAGATGTGAAATGTAGATTATTGAACTGGTTTTGACAGACAGAGAGAGAGTGTGAACAAATGTCACAATGAGATGTGAAGGTCATGAATCAGTAATTAAGGTGTTAATCTAATAAACCTACAGAAGCTTTAATTTGCAGGTGAGGTATATGGAATAATTTATTTAGCGGAACACAGGAAGATTCAATTAGATCCTCTAGGGATGCAGGAGACATTTTTATTAAATTCCATTTTCCACTTAATCTCGCACAAAGACTTTCTCTTTTTTTACACAAACTTAAATTAAAATGCCTATGAAGCAAATGTGTGTGATTTACATATTGCAGTCTTCATTCATAATGAATCAATGCAGACCACAGCATCTCTAAAGAAGATAACAAAGTTAAGAGAAAGACTGAATAAAAAATATGCTACAGTATCCACATTGTGAAAAGTTCTGTTAAATTATAAAGTAAAGGAACCTTTTCATAATCTTAGCTTGTTAAGTGGATACAGGCAGGTATGCTGGTAAGTGAACAACACTGCTGCTGCTGCTGCTGCTGCTGCTTTTTAAGTTTTCTATCAACAACTTCAACAAGGAAAGTTGAGTAATGAGCAGGTAATGAAGATGATTTAGTGCAATAATTCAGGTGGACAGCAGTGATTAGCCAACAGTAATTCACTCATTCAGCTAATTATGTCCACATATGAATACACGGCCTGTTCATTGACACATGAGCATGTCAATAGTTAGCCAGGAGGAGGCGTCAATACTGGACAGACAAAAGGTCAGCAGGTAAAACTGGTCAACTAGAAAAAACAAAGAAATGAGCTTGAAACTTTGCAAATAAGTTCAACAAAAGCTCCAATAATGTAATCAGGGAGTTCTTGTAACTTCCGTAGTTGTTAATTAGGTCTGACAATGAGTGTTACATAAAAAGCAAAGTCTTTGTGCACTGTATGAACAGAAAACCACACGTGCAAAAACATACATTCCCTGTATGTATTTAAGTGCTGTGGGGTATGTATTGTGTGTTTAAAAAAAAAAAGCAAGAGGGAGAAAATATATTCTTAAGAGTGTGTTAGCAGAGTCATTAGCAAAAAAAAAAAAAAAACACCACAGAGATGATCGTGCTTTAGATGTTCAACACAATGACTGCAAAATCCCAAACATGCACCAGGATCTGTCCCCATCACAGTAACATGAGCATATCAGCCTGTTTATTTGCATCATATAAAAGAGGTGAATTTATGCTTGATAACAAACTAATGTAGCGAGTGAAGGTCGAGCCTTGAGAGAGCTGATTAACGGCACTGCTACATTTTTTTTTAAATAAACAGGGGTTGCACAAATGCAAATCTAATTTTGCAGCATGACTGTCCTTGTTTGAGGAAGAATATTGGGGGTTTTGGTATTCATCTCCCTTGTAGGTGTGATATAATCTTTAACTCTAAAATAATTACATCTTACAGAAAATCTCTTCTTCTTTTATTTAATAGAAACTTCAGTTCAATGAAATACCCAGACATGTGTCACAGTACTTTTTCATTTGACAGTTAAAACATAATGTGAGATGCCTTTGCACTAGTTTGATTTAGTATAAGTTACATTTAAATCACGATGTGATCACTGTTTTGTTTATTTTGTGCGCTTGTTTTATATACCCTTGTTGAGGACAGACTACTTTCTTCTTCAACACAGTTTGTGTGTGTGTGTGTGTGTGTGTGTGTCTTTAAGTTTGTTAAGTAGCATTGTTGGCAGTGCTCTTTGTGACATGCTAGTCTACAAGCTGTGATTCACCCCTGAACCCTGCCTGCTTGATGTGAGACTGTTTCAGACCAGATCCTGCAGCGAGAAGACACAAAGACACACAGAACCTTGAGGGGGGAATTCAGTGTATATGTATGAGTTTGTGTGTAAGCAGGAGTGTACACCACAATGTCTTTGTCGACTCTAAGCAACTAGACAGTGGTCATGGAACTGTCAATCATGCTGTCATTTATGGTAAGTGTGACTTCAACACAGATGCACCCAAACTAGTGCACAGCCATATATACAGTCAGCAGAGGCAGTTACAGTGATGGCATGGAGGATGAAGAGACATATCACAGCAGCATTGCTGTTGCCAGTGGGATGACAGTTGTCACAGACTGTGACATGCTTCATTGTCCATCAGTTACACCTCTGCAAAGCTCTACTACAAATCCACATACAACTTGTGCAAACACACACATCTACTTGTTTTCAGATTCCTCGACCATTCAGCAACAGAATTTTTTTTTCTTTCGCTACTTCATGTGCATTTATCGGTGTTAATGGAGACAATAGCAAAGTGCTGCAGGCTCATATATCACATAAAGAGAGGGAACCTGACAATAAACTGCAGAAAAATATCACTCACAAACACACAATAATAGGCACCATGCTTTTGTCTTTGAACTGAAGCAGTGTGCTACAAAAACAGATGACAACGACACATGACAAAGTAAAAAAGGGAGTAGACTTGTCCTCTCGAGAGAAAATGATGAACCTGTTCAATTATCGGTCCCTACTCAAACAAGACAGATAAAAGACGATCACAATACCCATAGGCTGGGAAGAAACACTCACAAAATACACTCCAGTGGGCCCACAGGTAGTAAAAGGAGGTAAGAAATCCCAGCGCAAAACAAAGAAATAGACAAAGGCGTAAAAAATAAACACAACTTAAAGGGAAGTTTGATCTCCCCATGAAACCACCACTCAAAACTCAAGGTTCGATGAATTGGATAAGATGTGCCCTGCACTCACAAAGGAAAAGCAGCGCCAAAGCGAATCCAAATGAAAAAAGAAAATGAAACGGTCTCATCTATCTGACAACACAGCTGCCTCACGCCTTTGAAGAGAAGAAACAAAAGCCATCGGTTTAGACTTCTGTCTGTCTCCTGTCGAGCTCAATGGGGGAGCCAGCTACATCTTGTGCGCCGCTATCATCCATTTCATTATTTCATCTGTTCTCAATCTCTGTTTTATCTCGATAAGACATGAGAGGTGAAATCAGTCAAACACTACGATGAGCTCTGTCACAGCAGGACTAATGCTTTCACACGTCTCTCTGCAGGATGTGTTGGATCCCAACGTACCGGGCAGAACTGTGTACAAGTCAGCGCTTGGAGTCTTCGGTCAATGTGAATTCAGCATGAAACATAATGTGACACAGGTAGGGTTGAACGCTAACATTTCTTCATAAATCCCCAAACATTGTGCATGGTATGTAAAATGTGTTCCTCACTTCTGTTACAGCAGAGCTTCATCCACACTCTATACAAACTAAGAAAAAAGTGAAAACACATTGATTTAAGAGAGGTGGCGGGAGACCAAATAAGGATGCCGACTGTTGACTGACCTTCATTGACTGATAACAGACAGAGGGCTTTGTAAGGCCCTACTGGCTCAGAATAATTCATATTTATATAAATGTTTCTCAACAAAGCCATGGCAGGGAGAAACAGCTGATAACAGAAGGGTTACATCTTGGTTATTAATTTTTTTTCAGGGAGAAATAATGGGTCAAGACATGCACTTTCTAAACTTTCTGATGGTTGTGTCCTGTAAGATATCTATAACCTTCTTTCAAGATGTCTAATATTTGTATGCACTAAAACAAAATACAAATTTTCAACATTTTATTGCTAAAAATGTAATTAACCCACCTTTATAAATCTCTGATAGACTCAGCAAATAGAGAAACAGAGTTTGTAATTCCACAGTTTTTCACTGCAGTCGGCCTGCTACGATCAAACTGTGTCCTAAGCCCTGGCTTCTGGCTCAGCACCATATAAAGCTGATGGATCAACGTGCAGGGGCACAACATATGAAACCCATTTATTTCCAGCAGTGTCTGTTTTGTCTCTGCGGCAGCACCAACACATGCACGCAAGGACACGCACACAAACACATATGCACACAACATAAAGCTAAAGAGGGCTGTGTGTACGTGGGACATTTCTATATCAAACCCACTCGCGGCACAACAGAGACGGGAGAGAATGGCCAATCTATAATCATTAGGAGGGGAAGAGTAGAGATGGCGGAGAAAGAAAGCTACAGTGCTGTCAGCGAGGTGTCGGGATAACAAGATTAGACCTCGTGTGATTCATCTGTGGCCATGGCATCCTGCTCCTCATCCACCCACTATACCATCTCTGTCTGCTTTTGTACCCATCCTTTATTTCGGTCATGTCTCTGTACTATTTAGTCCTAAATTCTTATTTTAGAAGCTTTGCATTTAAAAAAAAACTTTGTTGCAATTGTGATGTACAGATATCACCGACTACTTCCTTTAACTTAAGGCTTTAAGTCCATACAAGGGGCGTAGGTACTTAGTTTCCATACCAACACACATTTCATCAGTACTCGACTTTTAAGTGAATGATAAAAAAGTATTCATAAATAGATCCAAACTAAAACATCTTCCTCTTGAAAGAAATATCACTATTTCACCGATACATCTAGTAAGTCTGACAAAACTGCTGTGTTGCCATCTTTTGCTATGTGCATTATTAATGTTATAACAAAGCAATACAGATACTGTGAAGCATCTTCTCCTCCAACCACCATGTCATTAAACACCACTTACATACCATCTTTCTGTTCTATACTATTGATGCGCTTTGAATTTTCATTGACAGTCATTTTTAAACATCAATTTAATTTTTTGTAGTCTACATATTTATTGTAAATGTTAGGGCTGTGGATTTGAAACAATCTGGGAATATGATACCAAAAAATACAATAGGATATGATAAAATATGATCATACAATACAAAGCGATACACTACGATTCCATAAGATGCCTTACAGCACCATATGATACGTTACTGTACATCATGATATGACACAGTATCAGACTTTTTTTGTCAGTACAGTACAATAAGATTCAACAAAATAAGATACAATACAATATGATACATTAAAGACATTTGGGTCATGATAAACAATATTGCAAAATATTGCATAATTGTAAGCTAAGCAATACACAGCATCTGGTGCTTGTGTCATAGGAAAGTGTTTACTCGATGGATATTTGATTCTTTCTTTACGTCTCAGTTGACTTTGTCACATTGTTGTCAACAGCAACAGCAACAGATAGATGACAACACTCCTATCGTTCAATCAGGAGGTTAAAACAACATAATTAATGAACCATTATCATAGATATTTGAATGTAATAACCAACACAGTATCACATAGCAGAATATTGCCATATGACAGTGTATTCATCTCTTTTACAACCTGAGGAAATATGTGTCAAGTCTGACATAAATGCACCATCTGAGTTAAAAACAATAGCCGCTAAAGTGTAGACAGTCAAATTAAGTTCCTAAAGTTCATACTGTTTTGTCTACATATTTCAGGCCATCTGCAGTAATGCAGCTGTCTATCCTGGCTGCAGCAATGCTTTGTTGTTCTCAGCCTTTACATGCCGTGTCCTTACCATAGCGCTTCAATTACTTGCTTCAGGGGGCAATTATACTGCAGGCCTCTCTATTTCCAAACTCAATGTCGCACTTTCGCTTTCACACACATTCTGCAATGTAAAGGCTGACATCAAGGACAGAGCAAGATAACCACAAGTAACCTTGCAAAAGCTAAAAAAAAACCAAAAAAAACAGCATAGCCATGAAGAAATATCTACTTCACAAGGCAGCAAATTCCAAAGAGTTTTAACTGCATGTTCACCATCCTTTCTAACCCTCCAAACACACTTTCCTCCCCTCTATCTGCTAGCATCCTGCACTTCCTCCCTCCCTCTCCCTCTATTCCTCTCTTTTTGGGCTCGGGGACAGTGGAGTGACTTTGAAGTTGTGATGCTTCAGGAGGAGAGCGAGTCACTCTAACTAATTAGTCAGCCTTACAGCATAAGCCACCACCGCAGCTCCCCGGCTCAGAGGAGGAAACAGAGCAGGCATCTTACAGCAACCACCAACTGCTGCGTGCTAAAGATACCCTCCTCCCTTTGCTAGTTGTTAGCGCTAGCAGCTAGCAACAATTTCACTCACCCTGAGACTAAACTGTGGATTAGTGGAGTTGCTCCACTCAGCATAATGATCAGTAATACACTGTGAAAAGTAGTACAGTGAGTCCTCTGCTCTCGGGGAAAGCTTGTCAGACCAAATGTTGACTGCAGTGTTGAGATTCCACACTAAGTCTTTTTTTTTTTATACCATGTCAGCATCATCAATATGACTACAACTTTGAGAATATGTGCTTGGTAGCATTGCAATGACTGACTCAAAGTGTTTCAGAGCTCAGGGGAAGTGTACTAAAGGCTTTAGGCAGAGGGAGTAACGGATGCTATAATAATCTGATAAAAGTAACACAAGTGCAGGGGAAAGACAGTAGTAAGTAACTGAATGAACATAAGGTAGGTACATAGGCACTTTTGCTATTTTACAAGTAACGTGTAACCCTTTTAGGCAAATTTGCATTGAAGAAAAAGTTTCAAAATAGTGTACTTCTAGTCAGTTTTACTAAAATGTCTTCCTTGTTTAGACTTTTAGAAATGAGCTTCTTCGTGTTATACAAAGATAAAACATTCATATTTACAATATTCATATGAGCATTGCTGAGAAAATGTGTTGTTTTGGCAATGGTACCATAAACCTGGCATTATACTCACAAAAGTATTTTAGATGTACACCCAGCTCTGCTTTTCAGTTTTACATAATCCTCTGTGTTTTGACCCCATTTTATTTCTCATAATTCTCATGACAGCAGCATTTATACTGCAGCTTCATTATTTTTGAGAGCGTGCAAACATCCAATGAATTTTAGGAATAAAATGGTTCATCCTGCACTTTGGCCTTCTTATGGTGAAAGGCTGCTAAACATAATTCTCATAATATTTACTTTACTCACTGTTCTATGTGATCATCTATATGGCAAAGATTCAGCCGTTCCCTATGCGTGAATGTCACATTGCTAGTTCGATTAAAAAAAAACCCTCACTCCTGACAGGAAATGTGTGTAGTTGTGGTGTACCTACTAAAGCGTCTGTGTTATCTTGTCCCAGCAGGGCTTCTCACAGCATGTCCACCTCTCTCTCCTGAGCCCTGCTCTCCTTTGCCCTCTCTCTTTCTCTCTCTCTCTCTCTCTCTCTCCCTCTCAACCCTACAGCCCTGTGGCACAGAGACATGGCAGAGAGACAGAGAGAGAGAGAGTTGGCCGAGTTTCAGGAACATTAAATACTCCCTCTAGATACACACATGCCCACACGTACAGCGTTGTTTCTGGGCTTCTCCTTGTATCAGATCACTACGCTCCATTCTGTTTGGCCTCAGTGCCAATGACTGCTGACATACTGTCATATGTGCACTGACTGTTTTTCTATTTCTGTCTGTTTTTCTCTTAACATCTGAAACATGACAGACAACCACTTCCCAATGATGGACTCTCTTACCACAATTCAACTAACTTCATTGCGAGATTTTCTACTTAGGGGTGAAAAAAAAAATAACATGGGGCTGCACTTGCTCTTTGAAGTAGTGAAGGGTAACTCCTTGGTAACAAACTGACAGAAAGTTCATAGAAGAATTCATTATCCAAGACAAATCAATGTCTCGCTGGTCCGTGGTGTCGTAGCCCGTGGGTCTGAGGACTAAAGAGTTCAACATTAGTTATACAAAGTTCAACACACAGAGAGCAGAAGAAAAGACCCTTTTGCCAGCCAGTCTCAGACAATTAATTCAACTCGTCTCCTCATCCCCACAGACCCAGACTCCCAAGGCCAGTCAGAGGAAGGACAGACGAAGAGGGATGATATGTGTCATGGTGGATGTGTTGGTGCACATACATATGAATATAAGTGTGTGTTTGACAGAGGTTCCCACAGTCTTATGAACTCGTATGTGTGTATCTCTAAGTGTATGCAGGAATATGTGTGTTGTCAGCTTAACGGCACACACTCAAACACACACACACACACCTGTCCAGGAGAGTCAGATTCTCCCCTAATGGCACCATGGGGACCCAAGATATTAGCATATTAAAAGGTGACATTTCACAGTCGTCAGAGCCTTGCAGTGGAGTTCACCTCGATGACTCTGACAGTCTGACAGCCACACAGGCAGGACAAAGAACAGACACAGAAGACTGTGAAGTCAAACACTATGTGAAAATGGGTGAAATGGCTGTAAATCCACTGACCATCCATTGAAAACCTCAATAATAGTGGTTGATTCCATGTAATCTAAGATTCGACCAATTATATGTTGAGTATATCCAAAAACTAGAGGAAGCATACAAAAAGGAGTTTCTCATAACTTATGGAATGGAGAGCTCATGTAATATTACTGTGGCTTGAAAGAGCTGCAATGTAAAAATCTAAATATATTTACACTGAACATCCACTGTATGTGTGTTTTCAGTATATCGATCAGATTTCACAACCCCTTGAAGAACTGAATCTCACGTGTTAGGAGACACAAGTACAAACAAACTCATACAGTCAAGCACACCATTTCAGTGAAAGAATGTATTGTATGTGACAATGTACACGGTCACTCACTAAAACAAGCAGAGATAGAAAAAACACACACACACACACACAATGCACACCTTTGAATATGACCAAATTGGAAGCATTAGATTCTTTAAATTAAAAGGAACTCAGTAGCCCTTGGCTGACACATTATTCCATCCCTACTGTCACATGCATGAACAAATGCCTGCTGACACACACACACACACACACACACACACACACACACACACACACACACACACACACACACACACACACACACACACACACACACACACACACACACACACACACACACACACACACACACACACACACACACACACACACACACACACAAGGGGCTAGCAGTTAAAAGAAGTGTGACAATGGCAGTTCAGTAATTGGCTGTGAACTGCAGCTTCAGCAAAGTCTTGGTCCTGTCGGAAACCTGTCAGCGCTTGGCATCTGCTTCTATCATTTTCCTCTGCAGGGCAGCACAATGTGAACCACCTGGGCCGGGCACATTATCCTGCTGTCCTCCCCTCTGCTGTCACATGTTTCAACACTTCCAGCAACTCCTTCCGCTAAAACTAATAATACTTCTGTCAGAGCTGGGGCAAAAGAAATGACCTGTCTCTCCCTCGTGAAAGTATCAGACTGCATGCCGAGCAGAATAAGAGATGAGAAGAGAGCATCTTCTTGAGAAAGAAAGCAATGAGTGGGAAAAAAAATTCAGGAGACACTGAACCAGCAAGAAGCTGATTAATACCGACTGTTTATCAAACAGCAATATCCACGCACAGAGAGCTTTTCATCTAAAGTCTAATGAGGCTGCTGCAGAATTGATGCAAAATGGAGGGATTTTCCATTTGCAGATAACCTGTGCGGTGAGTAAATGCACCCGTTTCACACTTTCCGGCTCATAAGCAAACAATTACAGTGGGCACTCCTCTCTGCGTGTGTCCTGTGAAAGACAATTTGCAGGTTGCAGCATCTTGTTGTGCTCCATCTACATGCTCTCTTCGGTTTCCTTTAAACCTTTCCATCAACAAGAAGGCCAATTTTGCTGCATGCCAATTTTGAGCAGGCACAGAATTGAGGTGCCCAGCAGGAGCCCTGGGACATAATAAGAAAAAAATCCCTCCTGTATCCTTCAAAAAGAGGCTACGTGGGTAACAGCAAAATTATAAATAGGAGTGGGTGACCCAGAAGATTTTGAAGTGTTCCATTGTGAGGGCATAGCAATTATTGTTGCCAAAACCTGATTTATTTTTTAGTTTTCTTTGGCAGCTCCAACACCAAGCAGGTGAGCCAATCAGCTGACTTCCCTTGTACAACATTTAAAAAGGACGAACAGCTGCTTCCAAGAGCCACAGCCACTAACTCAGCCCAAGGTTCCACTTTTTACATGACTTATTATGATAACAATTTTACAAAATCAGCTTTTGATTTATGAAGCAATTTAAAATCCACTCAGCCAGTCCATCCTTCTAATGTTTAAAATGCTTGCTGGCAGTCGGCCCAGATTTTATGTGTAATAGCGTTGGCTCTTTTTAAGGTGCATCGCTTCTCAATCACCGTACAATTCTTAAGTGTTTTTTCAGACAAGCTATGCTGGGAGAGAGGAAGGATCCTGACCAAAGATCCTCAGCCAGACTTGAAAAGGGACATTATGGTTGGTGAACAGAAGACAGATATTCAACTTTCTTTTCTATGAATACACAGGTAAACTTAAGTACAACATAAAGGTGTTAACGTACCTTCATTAGTACTGACTCGCTGAGTTTCTCACGGTTGACGATCTTAATGGCGACTTTCTGGCACGTTACACAGTGGACTCCAAGCTTCACCAACCCTGCAGACACAAACAGGAAAAACACATTGTTAGGTCGTATAGGTCACACATTTCCAGGAAGTCCAAGAAGTAATCGGAAAGAAACTGATGCATACACATGCACTATGCAGAATGTACTAGTGCATTTTTTAGGGAGCACAGTGCATGGGGAATTTAAAATAAAGTGCAGGAGAAGAGTTTTATTTTGTCTTAGCACTATAACGCATTAACCAGACTGATGTAAAATGTCTCTGGACCTCATGTACAGAACGCTGATAATGACTTTTGAGCTGACAGTTCCTCACACAAACTGCCCTCTGGGGTTTATTTGAGTCGTAAAGGCAGTAAGTGAGTGAGCCATTTGTGTTATTGATTCTCATAATGCACTAAACTGCTGTGATCCAGTCATGTTGAGTTAGCGCAAACAGACAATAAAAATGTAGTGGTGAAAATACCGACATCACAAAGCCAAAAGGTCAGCTGCTGAATCAGAGTCAGTATTGACCAGGGCACAAAACTGACAAAACCAAAGCAACAGCGAAGCAAACTGTAGGAACGTAAATAGAGATGTGACATTTAAAAGAGCCTACACGTTCCCTTTTCTCTACAATACAAAAAGAAACCATCACACAACATAAATCCTGTGATTCATACAGAACCACAAAATCTTCTCAGCCTTGCCTTTAGAATATCCTCAGGTATGCCTTCTGTAATGATGAGCCAGAAACACTGTAGAACAAAAGCAAGGATACCCCTATGAGTGTTCAAGTACAGTGGAACAGAGTGGTATTTATCTCTATCTGATACATGGAAGAGCCATGAAGACAGAACCAATCCATTTTCAGGCAGGGTGCCACAGAGCTGCACACATATAACAAGGATGTTTGCATCAGATAAGTTTCTCACAAACCGAGACGAACACATCCATACACAAACAAATGTTGGTTCTTTTTTAATGATTTTCCCATCGTCTCCACAGCGCTGCAGGGATTTGGAGACTTTGTAAACAACAGCATTTGAGCTCTCTTATGGTTTGCATTTGCACACTGGATTTACAGACACACAGAAGTGGAATACCATCAAGATGTTTATTTGTTACTCTTTTGCAGGGAAAGGTGTAAATAATGGGAGTAAGTTGATACCTGTTACTAAAGTGTGCATGGGACAATAATGGTACAGCTTCTATAAGATGCATGTCCATGGAGAGAAGTAAATGTCTTCTTTCAAACTTCTGTCTAAATGACATTAAACAGACCGAGCCTCTAGCTCACTCTCCCACTTTCTATCACACTGTTTTATTTCTATATCAACCAGCACAAGATTTGAGGAGGCGGCAAAAACATGGAAACCACAGAAATGTCAAGGGGGTGAGCGCGATATGGAGGAAAGAAGAGAAGTAAATAGAAAGTACAGATGAAAGATGAAAAGGAAAAGTGCAAAAGATTGTGAAGCAGTGATGGAACATTATTCAAATGGCAGGCCACAGATAATTAAGCAATAATGGAGAGCAATGTGTGGGAGTGAGGCTCTGGCTTGGGAGTTGAGGGGCCGCGGGGGCCGAGAGTAGAGACACATGGAGGAGAGGAGGCGTGAGATAGAGAGAGAGAGAGAGAATGACAGAGCAAAACTAAGAGAGATGGAGCAAGCAAATACTAAAATGAGGAAGATAAAAATTAAGAAAGATTTAGAAAAGAGGATGAAACAGTTGAGCATGAGGGGGAACAACAGACAAACCCATTAGCCTTGTGATGGTAATCATATGTTAATGGCTGCAATAGAGAAGCTCATAAGTCACGATAAACACATTAAAGACAAAAAATATCTGCCTGCAAACATGTGAAAAGTTAACTGAATTATTTGTCTCTCTATCCATCTTCTTCCGATGCCTCGGTCTCTGTTAACAGACGTGCATTAGCAAGAGGGAAATGAGCACGGAAAGCCGGCACAATATAGTTTTACAACCACTTTGTGTATGGACTAAAATGAACTCATACAAGGAAGTTCATAAGGAAGGACATAAGAAACAAGGCCTTTTTTACTACATACATAAACATCACGGCGCCGAACAATAAAACTAATGGTCATGGCAAACACGTTTCACTTACAAGCATTATTCATGAAATGCAGCCACAAAAATAAAAGTACCTCATTAGCCCACATGTCATTGTCTATAAAAAATGCCTTTAAAAGTAACTGCTACATACTCAAACCTATACAGTTGTGCTCATAAGTTTACATACCCTGGCAGAATTTGTGATTTTTTTGGTCATTTTTCAGAGAATATGAATGATAATACAAAAATGTTCTTTCACTCATGGTTAGTGGTTGGGTGAAGCCATTTATTATCAAACAATTGTGTTTGCTCTTTTTAAATCATTGTAACAACAGAAACTACCCAAATTACCCTGATCAAAAGTTTACATACCCTGGAGGTTTTGGCCAGATAACATACACACAAGTTGACACACACGGGTCTAAATGGCTACTGAAGGTAACCTGCTTCACCTGTGATCTGTTTGCTTGTAATCAGTGTGTGTGTATGAAAAGTCAGTGAGTTTCTGGGCTCCTGACAGATCCCTGCATGTTTCGTCCAGTGCTGCACTGACGTTGCTGGATTCCGAGCCACGGGGAAAGCAAAATAATTATGAAAGGATCTGCGGGAGAAGCTAGTTGAACTTTATAAAACAGGAAAAGGATATAAAAAGATATCCAAAGGATTTGAGAATGCCAATTAGCAGTATTCAAACTCTAATTAGGAAGTGGAAAATTAGGGATTCTGTTGAAACCAAGCCACGGTCAGGTAGACCAACAAAAATTTCAGCCACAGCTGCCAGGAAAATTGTTCAGGATGCGAAGAAAAACCCACAAATAACTTCAGCTGACATACAGGACTCTCTGAAAAAAAGTGGTGTGGCTGTTTCAAGATGCACAATAAGGAGGCACTTGAAGAAAAATGGGCTACATGGTCGAGTCGCCAGAAGAAAGCCATTACTACACCAATGCCACAAAGCAGCCCGCTTACAATACGCCAAACAGCACAGAGGCAAGCCTCAAAACTTCTGGAACAAAGTTATTTGGAGTGATGAGACCAAAATGGAACCTTTTGGCCACAACCATAAACGTTACATTTGGAGAGGAGTCAACAAGGCCTGTGATGAAAAGTACACCATTCCTACTGTGAAACACGGAGGTGGATCGCTGATGTTTTGGGGATGTGTGAGCTACAAAGGACCAGGGAACTTGGTCAAAATTGATGGCAAGATGAATGCAGCATGTTAACAGAAAATACTGGAGGAAAATTTGCACTCATCATCCCGGAAGTTGAGCATGGGATGTACTTGGACGTTCCAACATGACAATGATCCAAAACACAAGGCCAAGTCGACATGTCATTGGCCACAGCAGAAAAAAGTGAAGGTTCTGGAGTGGCTATCTCAGTCTCCTGACCTCAATATCATTGAGCCACTTTGGGGAGATCTCAAACGTGCAGTTCATGCAAGACAGCCCAAGAATTTACAGGAACTGGAGACTTTTTGCCAAGAAGAATGGGCAGCTTTACCATCTGAGAAAATGAAGTGCCTCATCCACAACTACCACAAAAGACTTCAAGGTGTAATTGATGTCAAAGGGGGCAATACACAGTATTAAGAACTAGGGTATGTAAACTTTTGATCAGGGTAATTTGGGTAGTTTCTGTTGTCATTATGATTTAAAAAGAGCAAACACAATTGTTTGATAATAAATGGCTTCACCCAACCACTAACCATGAGTGAACGAAAAGTTTTTGTATTATCATTCATATTCTCTGAAAAATGACCAAAAAATCACAAATTCTGCCAGGGTATGTAAACTTATGAGCACAACTGTATAATCTACATTTTGAGAAATGCTTTTTAATAAGTATAACTGACTAGCTAAAGCAGCTCTGTATGGCTCTACATGAAGGCACATAGGTAGCTAACATGGTAGCAATGGTGATGATGGTAAGCAGGTATGATGTCTGCCATAGTTCATTGTGCAAACATTTGCTCTGGAGGTTAAAACAACTAAAGTAAAACCCAACATTTTAGAATGTAATTAGCTTTTTACACATTTGGTCATAAAACCTAGTATCAGATAAATTCAAATTGTAACCAGCTTGTCGCTCTGAAAAGAGTTTACCAACGTTATAAAATGAATCCTGTTGTAAACATGAATGTTACCCTAAACTTTGTGGCATTTGAACCATAGACTGTATAAAGTGAACATGAACATAGTCTCAGCAGTGTCATCCATTGGATCCTGAATAGGTGTAATTGACTTACTGGAAAATGCAATCTCCACCTCACTTTCTGGCAATCTAGAGAAAGTAAAAGGGGTGGAACTGCCACCTGGCAAACAGTTACAACGTGCCCACCTGTGAGTCAACTCAGTCTCGCTTATGCCAATTTATACATAACTCTTAGCTTTAACATAATCAAAACAAAAAAATCACTCACTGTACAGTTTTTAGGAATAAAGAAATGAGCTGTAGAGATCAGATGGTAATGTACCAGGCTGTAGACATGTTTATTTCTGTGTGTAAAATGGGCAATTTAATATGGGACCTAATTGGAATACCATGACTTTTGCATAAGGGATGCAGTTTTTTTTACACTTCTGCACTGGCTTAAAATTTCATACCACAGGTTGGCACTTGGTTGGGAAAAAAAATACCCCAAAAGTCAACCTGATTGCATTGTTTAAGGTTATCACCAAAGACTGAAGATCACAAAAGTCACTAAACTTCATCCTCAGCAGACAATGAACATGATCATCTGTTTAAAAACATATAATCCATCACACAGTTGATGAGATAGTTCAATCTGAACCAAACTGAGGGACAGACGCTGCTATCTTTAGAGCTGTACTACTAGCCCAACTAAATGGTTGTATTTTAAAATCAGGCATAGAAATATACTCCCACTTAAAAAAAGCCAGCATGTCATCTTGTGTGGGTACTGTGTGCACACAGCTGATTGTCAACCCACACTACGTAATTACAAAGTGTGCAAAAGAGACAGAGTCGCATTTTCTGAGCAAGAATAAACAACTCGAGAAGAAACAAATTATTTGGTTAAATATGTCAGACAATAAGATCGGCTTACATTGAGTTCCTCACAATTATTGCATAGAAACTTTACATGTCTCAAGTAAATTGGGATTTCTTATTTACCTCTTAACTTATGATGCATGATTAACCCCTCTACCCTTTCTCTATACAGCCCTGTATTAGGATGATTGCCCTCTACCCTTTTCACTTGTCTGTGGTTATAACCCTTAGGAAATCATCTCAAGTCTGGATGAACACTGATCTAGGCAGTGGATGCCCAAGAAGACATGGGGGTTTCATCTAGAACTGGCTGAGCCAAGCAGGTTGGTTGTCTTTGAACATAGCTGCAAACGTAAGGCTTTGACTGAGAGCACAGAGGATCAGAGCTTCACAGGGGGGTTACAGGGAAGATTAGCACTGTCGCTGCAAGTGTCTGTGCATGATTGTGTGCATGAGCTTTTTGGATTATACTTTCCCTTTTAACTTGACCACATTTCTGTTTGCATTGGGCTTTTACTCCAAAAGAAACTACACTTAAAATTCATCACTTACAAAAGAATCCATGCAAGTTTGATAGAGGGTTGTGTCCAGACTTTTCGTACTGTGAGGAACTCAAAATAAGATTTCTAATGTCCTGTATAGAAATGTCCCAAAAAGCTAAACTGGTTTAACTAACTCTTACCTCTTTACATGCCAGTCAGTGCAGGATTATGGGGTAGCACCTTGGGGGACCAATTAGATAACAGTGGGGCCTATTCCACCTCAGATCATGGCCATGGAGGAGCATGAACTTCGCCAGTCATTGTCACATAGTGTACACTGCCATAAATTCTATTAACACACACATGGACAAAGGCAAGCTGTGCAGCCGCCATGAGTTTGCAATGCCACTGAATCAGCAAGTGCATTGATCTCTTCTCTTCTTCCCCCTCCTCCCAAATCAATAGCATCAAAAGCTCTCGCATTCACAACAATGTCGGAATAATAACACCAGCCAGGGACTTATGGGCTGGAGAGGCCACCATCGACTGACCCCAGGCCTCCAGTTCGTTCTCCTCTCTTTACTTTTGGTGCCACTCTGTGATTAATGATCTAATGTTGGGGGGGCCGCTGGAGGACGACACAGACTGAGAGCTCCGGTCCATGGCTCAGTGAGCATTCGAGCCAAGTATAGCGTCTCGCCAGTCTGTGCTGGAAGCCGCTGCATTTCTTCGAAGTCATGGTTTCAATCATCACCCTGCTGGCTTTGACAAATAAGGGCTGAATAATAATGTTTTTTGAATAAAAGGAGAACTGATTGCATCCATACAGCCAGCCATTTAGAACAAGTGAGAAAGAGTCAATGCAAGAAAAGGAAGGGAACAAAAAGACTCTGAGAACCATGACTGTGAAGTAACGCACCATTAATGACAACAGTTGATGAGCAACATTAGCACAAAATTTGAGTCGTGAAATGTTGGTAATCAACTCATATTACAGAACGTTCTGGTTGTTTGTCTCCTGCTTTGTGTCACTGAGCCATGTGTCAGCACTGATTTGGAAATGAGCTTTTTCTCTCACTTCAGAGTCTGAGGACAAGTTCAGTAACGATGTGTTCATGCTCTATGGACTCAGCTGAACTTCCTGACATCGTTACTGAACTCACCCATGTCAGAGCAACATTTTAATAATGGGAGCATGTATTTCAGCATTTTGAACTGGCAATGTTCTGACAAAAAAATCAAATGATAGAGGTACTAATATCAGACTCTGTATCGACAGAGTATTGGAAATTGGCAAGTCGGACTCAACAAACTGATTCGCTACATCAAGTTAAGAAGCCTCCTCAATATTAAATGGTATCAGCTACATTATCAAATAAAGTTGGGCCCATGGTATGGGCGAATAGTCAAGTCTTGGTTTTGGAATTGGTATCAGAGACAATAAAATGGCAATGGAACATCCCCATCTAATGAAAAGTAATTTTGGGGCCTAGAGTTAAAAGAACATTTCCAACCAACAACAGCTCATCAAAACAATTTAATTATGACATTTAGAGAGTGGAAACTGTTGAACCAAAGCAACACTAAGGTGCTAAGTGGGCTAGTAGAGTCCTATTTGTCATTATGTTATACAGAAGTGTCAAATAAGTATCTGGATTGATTTGGGAGTAAGAGTAGTTGGGGGTAACCCTAACCCTACTGAAAGATTCTACAACAAAGGCCTTCAGCAAACTTTAATTTGAGAGTTTTGTAAAGCATTTCTTAATTTAGAGGAGCAACATGTAAGATATCAACTGAATTACATCATAAAATGAACTAACTATCATCAAATATGAAGTGCTTGCTTCTCTGACAACAATGCAGCAGCCATTATTATTATGTTTTGATTCTGGTCTGAAATGGTCTGTAATGGTTTTGACCAGTGAAGGTAGGTTGTTTTAAGGCACCCCAATATGGGGACGCATTAGCCAGATATGACACCAGTTATAACAGCAAACCAACAGGTGTTGCAGCAATGGACTCGGGCCAAGCGAACCCAAAAAGTCTCAGAATTTTAGTAATAAGCTCCATGACCACAAAAACATGGTACAACTCGGAAGCTGTGCATCGAACCCTCAACCTTCCGGTTGAGAGATGACGACCCTACCAACTGAGCCAGAGCCGCCCAGCACTCTAGGGAGGAAGGGAGGAGGGGGCGAGTGGAGACACAGGACCGACTGCAGTACCAGTTGTGTTACATATTGCTCCTTTAAGTACTTGACATGTTTTGGGAGTTTCCAGTGAGCCCTTGTTTCCATGTTTGCCTTCCGTTAAAGCTGTTTAGCCTGGCAGAGCATCTGAGAAACCCTAAACCCCAATGGGAAAACCTTGTCTCCCTTTACACTATCGAGTGAGAGCTCTTTTGGTTTCGGCTTCTAAAGCATGTTGATCAGAGGTTGATTGATCATTGGACAGTGCTGGGATATCCAGGAAAGAGCCGACAGAGCAGGAGCAGGACCCCGACTGTGAGGCTGATTTCCCCTACCATCGATCTGAGAGGACAGGAACACTCTGCCAGGGCTTCAGAGACGCTCTTTATGATCTCCACCTACTAACAGCACACACATCCACAGAGGCACACAAACAAACACACACACACACACACAATGTTTTCAGCTTTATCTTCCCCACAGCATAGTCATCCATGCAGTTAAAGAAAATTAACGGATAGCTTAATTTCCATCTGGTAGTATCTACTCGGAGAGGAGGGTAAAGGATGAAAAAGAGATGTCTCCAATTGCACACCTCTCTCACTTTCAAACTTGATCTTTCTGAAGCCGTAAGCCAATGCCTGCAGATGGTAGTAGCTTATGCTGGCTTAGTTTTCTCTCCCCGAGGCGCTGGTTCAGAGAAGCTCGTTGCCCTTAGGCACTGATCTGTGAGCTGCTTTCCGCTTCTGCTCTCTAACCCTGAATGCTCATAGCGGGCAATACAGCTCTGCACCCAGATCAGCGTTTGAAAGGAAACACAATGTGTTACTGGGGCTTAGTCCTCCAGCTTCTTCTGGCTGTATGGAAAGCCCCTGCAGCAGGGCGTGGGAATCCCCTCTACCATGGCAAAGGGCAGGAATAGGTGACCTCTTGTCAACCACCAGAGCTCTGAACACAGCCTTTTTTGGGTAAGCTCGACATAAATACATCACTAAATGCAGAAGTGTGTATAGTCTAAAACTTTTCTGGTTTCCAACAAGTTTCTTATTTCCTTTCTGTTATGTTATCCAATACATTTTGTACTTTCTTTACCTAATTTCTCCTTTTTTTTTTGCCCATGAGTGCGTTCTGACTCATTTGTCTCTCCTTCTCGCTTTTCCTCCTCTCATCTCCAGAAAAAAAGGGAATGCACCAGTGGAAGGCAGTTGAGTCATACTGTGCAGGAGGGAGACGGCATGTCGAAGATCAAACAATGCTCACTCACTACTCAATGAGCACAGTCTCTCTCACTGTCTGTCCCTCTCTCGCTCTCTTTCTCTCCGACTGTATCTTTCCACCCTCTTCATTCACTAAATCTCTCCATCTTCTTCGCCTCCTCTTCAGCTCTTTTTGCATTTGCAGTCATCCGTGACGTTAGTTTACCCAGCCTCAATTCCCCTGCACCTCCTCTAAACCCTACCAGCCAAAGCAACAGCAACATCAGTAACAACCGAGGCCCCAACCAACAGAACAGCTTCAAAAGCAGGAAAAGCAGTTTAGCCCTGGAGTGCCACAGCGAGGAGGGAGGCACACTGACGCATGCATACAGATAATCTGGCCTGAAATAAGACATTTTCTCAACATCTTTCTTCTAAGTTAATTCCCAGCACTAAACAGGGACCTCGCAGTATTTACAAAAATATTGGAACTTTACTGAATTCCAGAACCAAACTTTTTTTCCCTTTCACAGGCACCCTGGAAACACTTGGGCATATGACTTGCTCAAAAGCAGTAGAACCTGCAGCTGATGGGGGCTAGTTGTTGCTTTATGGTTGTGTATTATTATTCCAATTGCATGATGTGATGAATCTTGACCCCTGATGAAGCTCAACCATCTCTTAAAAAAAACTGACAGCCTAAAATGTGTTGCAATTCTTGTTTCTATGTCTTTCTGCTAAAATGATCTCAAAGGACCACAAGAGTCAAGAGAACACTTTTGCAGTAATACTGTTATTATGAGAAATGCTGAATGCACAGAGATTGTTTTTCCTAAATAAAACAAATGTTTTTTTAAAAACTGAAAGCTTTAGGGCTTCCAGCATAAGACGCCTGGAAGCCCTAGACCAGGATAATCCCAGGGTTGTGTTTGGGGTGACACATGTTGTATTTGTATGTGTTTTATAGTGTGTTTGATTTCTGCTGCTTAGGTTAAAGGGGGAGTGGGCACATGGGTGTTAGAAGTCAACTCCATCAAAACACAATTAACATAAAAACTGACAAACACAACCAGAGTGCAATGAGGTGTGGTGTGATGAAGATCAGGCAGTCCCATTCTGAAACCATAACAGGAGGAATTGAGAGCTTTGCCTAAAGGCATCAAATATCCATTTTGCCATCTAACAAGCTCTCTGATTGGCGGATCTTAAACAACCCCCTTCCCTTTCTACCTCATCCTCATCAACATGTAAATGTGTGCACCAATGTTCTCAAAGGTTCATCACCTGTATGCTGGAGGATGCAAGCTTCAAACACATTTTTTCTGCCAGGAAGCCAAACATGTTCCATAGCCAGAGGTATCTAACACATGGTTACACAGCAGAAAATAGAAGTTCACATAGCTGGGTGTGCATGGATGCTGAGAACCTGTTGGAAACATATGGCACATGTGTTTGCCAAATTTCCCTCATCTTACTTATCAGTTCTGAAGCTACTACTCATTTGAGTATGAAAGACTGAATTCTGCTGGTGAAGATTCTGTGGATTAAAAAAAAAAAGGAGAGAACTTTGTGGGCAGAAATTGTGTCTCATGTGAGGAAAAACTCTCGCCATTAAGTTGATCAGAGGTAGTGATATACTTTCTCTTCTGAATCTCACTGCAGAGATGTCGTTGAGGATTCAGAATGATACACTCTGAATTCTGGCCTGACGCGACTTCAGCGCAGTCCACAGAGCCAAGCGAGAGTGACAGTGTCAGCGGAATGTTCTGCCCGAATCCTCAAATGGGAACATCAGAGCAAACATGAATGAAAACGCAGCGGCTAGATACGAGAGGAGAGGAGAGATGGAGAGAACAATTTTTTTAAAAGAAAGTTGCAACAATGAGCCCGGTGACAGGGAGATGGAGAAATACTGAAAAGGATAGATGGAGAGAAGGGATGCTAGGAGAGACGTATAGTCAAAATATGGAGAAACAGTGAAGCCTAGGAGGGCGGGGCACAGAGACTCAGATCTATTTTTAATGCCTCTGACTGGGGATCAGCAAAAGGAATGTATAATTACAGCCTCATGAATAATGCAAGCAGGCTTCTTTTAATTAGCCACACCAGGCCCGGTGCAGCAACCGCAGCAGACGGGACAAACACGTGCACACGTACGTACACACAAACGACAGTATACTTGAGTACACAAGCAGAATGTCCACAGAAAATGATTATACCGATTCACATATGCGTGTCACTGTTGAAACATATGTGTGTGCATGCTAAACATGTACTCACACACTCCTCCAGGGAGACGGGAGTCAAATAAAGAGGCGAAATGATGAGCTAAGGATCGGTACCTTGGTGATGCCTCTCTGATAGGCTTCACAGTGAGAGGAGCCCCTAGACACCACTCAAAGAGCTGCACTGTCTGCCTGTCATGTGTTAGATAACCCCCAATATAAAAGTATGAATTATTAAACATCTGACTGGATAATATTACAAAACCTCGCTGTAACCATAAAAAGACTGCTGGCGGTGGCACTGCGCTCGTTCTGTATTTGTCACACGTGCACGCCCACATGCATGCACACTAACAAGAACAAGCACAAAAAAAACCTCGCAATTTTTGGCATGCAGAGAAGCCAATTGTGCTGGCTAGAAAAGAGATGGGAGAGGAAATCTGATTCTGAGAAGCAATTAATCAAACCTTCATCTATAATTCAGCTTGAGTTATTTCATTAATTAACCGTGTTTGGGTTGTCTTTGCAACATCTTCATTATCAAACATAGATCAAGCCGGAACAGGCTTCAGCGAGACAAGTTTTCATCAACCTGTCTCAATAAGTAGCCTTCTTCCAAATGCAGATTGAAATGGATGGTCCAAGCTCAAGCAGGAAAACTCAACTCTTCGCGCACCTCAAGAGAAGCTGGTTCCAAGTTGGAAGAGCGAATCAAAACGCCAGTAGAATGTTGTTTTGGTTGTTATCTGGCAACTCGACTCCTCTCATCTTCTGAGCTTTAATTTGTAAGCTAATTTGTGTCTGGCAAAGACAGGCTTGAGTATGTGAGAGGATATTGGATGTAATTCGATGTCTCACTCCATCTTCGTTTGTTGATTGGAGTTTAATTGGCCATGAGGGCGCTGCGTTACCACTTCGGGGCAGGCAGGGGAGATGACAGCTTGAGCACCCCGGACTGAAAATGAGTCCTGCTGTGATGTTTTAACAGGGACGGCAACAAGCCCCCACTCTGACTTATGCTTCTATAAAATAAGACCTTACCTTAGGATTCGCTTTACACAACTTTTTGACATTCTCTTCTCTTATAAACAAGCAAAAATAGAAAATAGCTGTCTGGATTGTCCAAGGTGAGTCTAAAACCCTCTATTATTGCCAATATTCACAAGGTTATTGTTGAAAGTATTGACAGTGTGTGGCTCAGGACAAAACAAAATCTCCAATAGGAGGAGAGCTTGTGTGTGTTCGAGGTAGGGGGTACCTCCTGGTGTGTGACATTGATGCGCGCACGTGCACAATTTCCCTGAATACTGTCAAGTGGTTTGCTCTCCAGCTTTTCTTCCCCCTTCCTATGTCTCTGTACGGCCTTTATTCTCTCCTGGTGTAGAACAAATGCTGCACAGGAGAAAGGTCAGAGTGTCAACGCTTCACCATTAGAGCGAGGTCTTATCGGAAACACCTCACAGAGCGGAAACAAGAAAGACAACATGTGTGCACCTGAAAGTGTGAGGGAGCTGCCAGCAGGATAACATGTTTTTAACCATTCCCTATTTTTACATTGGAAAAGAAATGTCGAAAAAAAAAAACATCCTTTTTGGCAGTCAGGTGTACACGAGAAGAAGAAAAACATGCAGATAGGACAACATAGGCAGCTGCGGTTCAGTTCTAAAGAGTCATTCTATATATTTACCTTGAGGTAAATAAAGAATTTATAAAAGGGACAACATAACAATGTTGCCATACTATTTGTAAGGACACTTGTCTGACTCATGCTCTCCATTCAAGTTGCTCAAACTTATGATACTGAATCCCTGTGCCATCATGCCATGAGTAAAACTAACGGTTTATATACAATCTACTAAAAGCCCTCTTCTGCATCTACACATTTATTTTCTATCCATTTTTTCGGGGACAGCTGCAGTGCTGCTACGATGACTGGACATGAGTCATCTGAATTGGAACATTTTCCTGTTTTCTCTATTTTTACATCGACGCATAATCGGTGTTACACGCACATTCTGCAGAGCATAACACATAGTCACGCAGGCTCATTTTCATATTTTCTTAAAGCGGAATTTCTTTATTTAATTGTATTTTTGAACTGTCTCCCCCCTGTGAGTAAAAACCTTGTCATGCATCTGTATTTTGTTTTTTTCCTATCTTCACTTAACCCATTACTTTACTCCAACTGGGGCCAACTCCCACTCATAAACTTCCACCACTATGCTTTTCCACAGCATGACAAATGCCAGTAATGTCCTAGTGGTTAAGTTGCACCAAATGTATAATGGCTATAGTCCTCAAAGCTGGCTCCCCAGGTTCAAGTCCGACCTGCTGCTCCTTTCCTGTGTCGTTCCCCACTCTCTCTCTCTCCCTGATTTTCTGCACTATGCACTGTCCATACAAGCATAGACTAAATACTAAAGAAAAATGCCAATGACAGGACCTGTAGAGGAAGGCAGCATTGGAGGTGGAGAAAGCTGTGCAGACAAATGGAATGCATATCTAATATGGTAAAGGTTTTATGGAGGAATGCATTGATATTTACCTCTCTGGTAGCCATTGGTGCAGCTGTTGACATCTCTCTTTTGAGAGAAGTGCAATCATTTTAGCAACTGGCTGAATCAATGCGTCAGCTGCAGCTAGCTCATTACCCAAGCCACCACTGCATCTCAATGAGGCAACATGGGAATTTCTATTAGCCACCAAACACCAGATCTCTCTTTCTTTCAGTTTCCCTCTCTCTCTCTCCTGCTGGACTTATTCTATCATTTTCCCTTTGTCTCCTTATTCCCTCTCCTCAGTCAATCAGTCACTCTTTCTTCCTTCTCGATCTCCCCTTATTTTTGTTGTTGCCTGATACATCTCTTTTTCTTCTGCAATCCCCGCACCCCTACATTTCTCCCCGGGGACAAAAGGAGAGATGTCCCTGCTGTTGCATCATGCGTTCCTACCATATCAACAGTAGATTGTGTGTATATAAGTGAGTATTTGTATGAAAATACAGAATTCTTAAAAACAAGAGACTAAAAATGAACGTCTTACAAAGGCAAAGAAAGCTGCTGTACTGACTCTGTCTGCACACACTCTTAAGCCTGTCTGTAATAATCAATGATTGTGTGTCTATATTTGTGTGTTTGTGTATGTGTGTGCCTGAGCAGTGCACGCGTGTGTTGCAGTGAGTAACTTCCTGCTGTTGAATGGAAACGAAAGCGGTTCTGGAGAAAAGCCAAGACCCAGATTGCCCGCTTTCTCCGAGACGGGACTCACGTCACAGGGCTTGGAACCTTGCCTTGGACAAAAAGTGCAGATACACAAACTTGACACACATACACACAAACTTGACACACACACACACACACACACACACACACGGGAGCACTAAAATAAAGCACACAAAGCAGAACACCAAGGGCACTTCACTGAGAGTCCATTTTACCTGGCCTTTTTACCGAACAAAGACTGATCTGAGCGTGAGATGTCTCAAAGAGCCGAGGGAAAACTCTGTCTGAACTGCAAAAAGAGATTATATGGAAAAAGGGCAAAGAAGAGGGAGCCTGAGAAGTGTGTTGATGAAATCAAGTACAGCAACATTTCATAATTGAATAGGAGAGTAATTTGGAAAGATATGGGGATGGATACAGAGAGAGAGAGAGAGAGAGAGAGAGAGAGAGAGAGAGAGAGAGAGAGAGAGAGAGAGAGAGAGAGAGAGAGAGAGAGAGAGAGAGAGAGAGAGACAGAGAGACGGAGTACCAGATCTCCGTATTACACCACCCTGGAAACTGAGGGAGCAGAGGGACATCTGTTCAACAAGACTTCAGGGGGCTTTTACTCTGATGTCAGTCTGTCCCCACATACAGGACAGTATCATGCTGAGAGTACTCTCAATACACACACACACGCACACACACACACACCCACACATCACACACTAGAGAATACACTGTCTTGCTTTCTTTCCCTTTCTCTATATTCTCCTCCAAAGTTAAATCCAACCTTTAAAGACAGACAGGTTGGACTTATGTCTGTTAAACTTTTCAAATGTGTCTGTAATAAGGATATTTATAAAAATGTAATATATTTCTTTCTATACTTGAAGTCTCCTTTTGTATGACTTCCTTCCAGAACGCTCCCCTATATGTGATATCTGCACCCTTCAGAAAAAGATGTCACAATGACATAACAAAAATAAAAATCACAACTTGCAACAAGAGAATCAATCAGTATGCATAGACATATAACAATATGCCTTAATTCTTACATGACTCCATACTCTCTATCCGTTTTTACTTTGCTCATTGTTATAATCATTACTGTTTTTTTTATTTGTCTATTTTACAAGTATCTCCACTCAGACTGGTTTTAAATCACCCATGCATAACTGGTACTGCTTGTATTGTGTCAACTGGCCCTCTGGCTGTTGTTTTGTTTTGTTTTATAATTCGTATTTGTTGTCTTTGGTGTCACTTTATTAGTCTCAACAATAAAAGAGAAAAAAACATATAGAAAAGTTTGGATAAATGACAATATCAAAAGTGACTATTATTAGCTTCCCCCCTTCATATAGCATCGTAATTGAATATATTGGATATCTTTTATCTTTGGCCAAATTAACAAGCCAATGATTAATGATGTCACCTTTTCTGACATTTTGCAGACTAAATAATTCATTGGAAAATTGATCACGAAAATGTATCAGTATTGGAAAAAATACTTAGCTGCAGGCTTAACGCATTGTAACATTTTCATGTGCAGTGGTCTTGTTAGCTCCAAGGATGCCTAATCCCCTAATTGAAGATTTCTTTAATTATTGAAATTTTAGGTGAATAGCGCTTATTATTTCTAAACTTAAAATGTTCAGTCAGCCATTTTTAAACATATTTGTCCACTTTACTTTGAAAATAATGTAAGAGACGGGATGAACGGGAAAGTTGGGATTTTTTAGATTGCAGTGTGGCAGCAAACATATGAACCCAGTGTGAGTGTTAAGCACTGTACAGTAGACTTGATATACGTTACAGACCACAGCAGGACAGCTCAGCCCGACTACAATACAATGAATCACATTAGCATTGATATCACTCTGCCCTCTATAGCCAAAGAGTACACTGCATTTAAAGAGCACCAGGAGAGGACAGCCTCTGAGCACAAAATCAAAACAAGTCTTTTGTTGAAACTATAGCATTAATCAATAAGTTGTGTATTGTCCCCATTAGCTGGGCGTTTTCAAAATGTCACCGGACACCTGGCTGCAGCTCAGAGCTGACTACAGCAGCAGTGAACTCTCAAAGACCTCTGCTGTTGTCTTGTTCATCTCGAAGGCCGTTGTCTTGTTCATCTCGAAGGCCATCAGCGAGGGAAAATACTGCAGTCATTAAAATGATAATGATACAGTTAGAGTGACCGACGGAATATTGATCCAGCAGAACACCTCCCCCGTCTATCGTACCCACACCCACACACACACATACACACACACACACAGCCAAACTAATGAGTCGGATTGCGATTGTTTGTGTGTGTTCGCTTGCTGTATTTATAATGTGTGTTTGTGGGCATTGTCAATAATACAAGAGCTCTTTTACAGCTGGACATAAAGGATGAAAAATGACTCAAACACTCCAGACAGAGTCCATTTGTAGCATTAAGTGATCACACCAGAGCGAAACACACGCACAGTATCAATGCCCAGTGTCAGTGCAGACTGTGCTGAAACATTACTCATGTTTGCAGAGGCTGATGATGGCTTTTATATATCATGTTAATGCTCATGAAGCTGTCACCAGAGCATTGCATACATGGGAGGTATCACTGACATGCTTGTTACACACTGCACATCACTGGACCGGGTGCGTGTGTGCGCTGGCATAACGGCCATGAAAGAGTCTGTCAAGATGGAATGATATATGTCGCACCTCTGTGATCATTGTGACGGATATGTGTGTGAGGCAGCTTGGACTCGCTACATCACTTGACAATCAAAGACAGAAACAGAGATTTGACTGAAGACCTCTCACACACCTTTTCACTCCTCGTCAAAAAGTGTTGGCCTTCATCAAGTTTTTTCCCCTCACTAATGATGGGGACAACTCGAGCTCGAGTAAACCAATTTCTGCATTCTTCTACTCGTCCTTCACAGGCCAATTTCCTTTGAAAGAGACACACGCTCTCCACGCGTGTCCGAGCTCCAACTGCCAATCAAGATGTCAGGAGGGCTGATGGACAATCCTCTCAGCCACTGATGATAGATGGAGAGGTTTGAGAGGGGCGGGGTTGGGTTCATGTCAAGGGCTCTGCAAGTAAAAGGAGGTTGCTATGGCGTTGCTATGGAGACAAGGCGAGGGCAGAAGTGGTTTATGATGGACGCTGATGGGTTGTCCGCACCAGAAGTTAAACTTAAACTTCCTTCAGTTTTTTTCCTGCAATTGTTGCACATTCTTGCATTTCTGTTCAATGGAAAATGCACATGATGGCAATCAGTGCTAAACAATAAACTGTTGATGGAGAGTTTAGGTCAAACATGCACTCAGTAACAAAGACCCCCCCCCCCACACACACACACACACATACACCCACGCTCAGAAACACACCATTGGCCCAGAGCTGATGATGCAAAAAAGCCATCCAACTGGCTAGCTGTGGCTCTAAAGTGCAGATCGGGAGGGACAGGGAAAGAAGATGGATAGAAAACAGAGAGGCGAAATGGAAAAAAAGTGGAGATTAAAGTCTGAGGAGTTGTAGCTGAATCTCTAAGTGGACACACATGTGCACATAGTGGCCCATCAGAGATAGTGAGATGACCTTAATCTGCATGAGCATCATCTGTGACCGTGTAAAGTGATGACTCTTCTAGTCTGAGAGAAAAATACCAGGCAGAGTAAAAGAGCGAGAAACTGGAGATGAAGGAGAAAGGGGAATTCAGCAAATGACTGTTTGGAGGAATGGAGGAATGGAGGAATGGGGGTTTGGGGTATCAATACCAGCTCCAGCCAGTTGGGGGCTCTATCTCACCTGCACTTTTGCCTCATCCCCCTTCAACTCTGTTTTCCCTCTCCTGTATTTCTCCACACTCTCCTTCTATTTCCACCAGTAGGATCTATTAAATTTGCTTTGTAACTTTGTTCGTATTCAATGCCTTTCAACTACCTCCTCTCTCTATTTATCTTTATGATTTCCTTTTTTTTTTTCTCTCTATGCCTTTCTTTCGTATTGCCTTCAATCACAGCCCCATTCTGTCTCGCTCTTTTGTTTTCTTCTTTTTGCAGGCTCTGCTATCCTGTCCAGCCGCTGTGATTTTATTGCAGAGATGCAAAGAAAGGAAAAATAGTCAACAAAACAAGGCGGTCAAAGAGAAAAACGCAAAATAGGCTATATTTGTAGAAAAAAATTATATACCGATGCATACCTCCGTTTAAAAAAAGAGGAAATGGGAAATCAGGGACGTTTCTTTGGATGTTAAGGACAAAAAATGTCCAAAAATCACAACACACATGTTTCAAAAACACCAAGGTATCCCTACAGTCCTTGACACTGATGAGAAGACAGTGCTTGTGTTGCTAGGAGAGGAGTGATGTGGGAGGAGGGAAAGAGGAAGAGGGAAGAGGATGAAGAGGGAAATAAAGGGGTTGATGGAGAGACAGTTGGACGGAGAGAGCATGGGGGATGGAGGTGAGAAGGAATGTGGCTACATGGATGGCGCCCCTGTCGATTAAAGGACAGCGGCTGTAGTGGAAAACGTCACCACCAACACCTCCCCCCTCTCCTGTAATGTCAGTGATTTCACATACGATCACCTCACTGCAGAGCCTCCTCGCTCCACTCCATCACACACACACTTACACCAACACACAAGGACAGCTATAGCCTTATCCAGTGAAGAGGAACAATGGGAGAGAGGAATGACACTGAGGAGCAGCAGAAAGAGATGGGAATGAGAATAAAGTGTAGAGAAGGACTAATGAGAGTGATGAGAAAAGAAAAAAAGGAATATATCAAGAGGACGAAGATTCATCTACGGGTTGTGTTGATACATTTTCTCCATCATGGCTCCGTCTATCAATATACACTCTAACATCCACAGTATGAGCTCTGATGGAAGCCCACTGACAAGTTGATGAACAGAACCTCATCATTATAGCTAATGCATGAAAACCACGCTCTTCAACTGTCAGTTCAATTTTAAAGCACCCAATTTTCTTTTCAGAGTTGTAGGAGTAAGTATTACCTGATTAGAATGAAAGATGTTGTAAAAGTTTTCAGAATTCGTTATTACTGCAATGTGTTACTCCAATGTGGGAGCAAAAGTGAACTGTTAACCAGCAGCTGTTTTGTTAGCATACCTCTAAACATGACATCTAATTTTCCCTCAATAAAGAGTAACATTTTCTGTTTGCTCACATTTTCAGATCATGTAAATAAAAAATTCAGAAGAAATAACGTGATTTTAAGATAAGCGTCTGCTGTCAGTCTTGACATCTTTGTGAATTATTTCCTTTAAAAAAAATGAAAGGATGGAAATTTGTCTTTTCATCTCAATTATCACATTTAAGATCCTGTCTCTGTGAGCAGAATAGCAGAAATGCCTGCTACGGTTTTTAATGCTGTTAGTATCTGTAAGTTACCAAAACTCTGTATCCTAAAGAGACAGACACACTGTACTGCTGCAGAACTTAGAGACAGATCACATTGAGGTCTTGACCCGCTATATGGGGGAAATATCATCATTTTTCCTCCTCTTCCCCTTTCTGCAAACAACAGAAAAAAAAGTCCCCTAGAAAAACAAGGTAAGAAGAAGGGACACCGAGACAGACCGACACATTTAAATCTGTCGATACTTTCCCTCCTCTGGTCAATAAAGGGCAAAAGAAAAAAATAATAATTCATGAGTAAATCTTTCAGTTTCAGTGTTTCAGCACTAGTAGCACCAAATGTCTCCCCTCAAAGGAATACAAGGTTTACAGAGAATGATGTGTTGTGCACTGTCTCTATGGCACCTGTCTTTTGGTATTCAGTAACAAAAGGGGAACTTCAATGAAAGAGTTTGAATCACTCTTTAACGCAGACAAACTTATCACTGGGTTATGTGTGGTTCAGCATCTGTTTGGAAGAAACGTAACAATATATAGTGATCTTACCTGATGGAGTAAAAGTAAGTGTTGACATTTGGTTCCATCCATCCAGGAGAGGCAAGAAAAAGAGAAACGAGAGAAAGAGAAACAAGTTTAGTGCCAATTACTGTTGGATTAACAGAACAGAATATTTTCAAGTCAGACTATTGTTTTGTGAGCGAGCAGATCCCATCGCATTACGAATGACAAGAGTGATTAAGAAGGCAACATGTCTGCCTGAAAAGTGAGTAAACTGGGTTTATGGTGGATTTTCATTGAATTACATCCGTGCCAATCATTGGACTCTGCTCTCAGCAGTCTGAGGCCTCGTCCCCTCTCAACATGTTCTACTCAATCCCAGTCTCTGACAGTCCCTTATCCCCTATAAAGTTCCCATCCTCTAAAAAACACACTCAATCATGAACACACACACACACACACACACAGAGAGACTTCCAAAATAAAACCCGGCTGTTTACCAAGCCACAGAATCCCAAACGGAATCACATTCTGCCTTTCAAGGCCTGTTTGAAGTTCCCGCACAGATGTTGCTGTCTTCTCTTTTATATATTTATTTTCTGCAGATGAGAGATTTTCCCTCTTGCTCTTTCTTTCCCCCACCAGCACAGTGTGACACTCTTTCACTTTCCCCTCATCCTTCCCTCATCCCTCCATCTCTACCCCGGTGATCACAGAGAGAAAGTTTTTATCCGGCAGAAAAGCGTCTTCAGAAAAGTTGTTTGGGTTGTCTTGTCTCAGCTGAGGCGGAGGAAGAGGAGTCAGATGTTGAACGTGGAAGGGAGAAGTTTAGCTCGCATACTAGCCTCTGTATGTATATGATGAACATGCACACACACAATCACGCAACTAGACAAGATAGACCACAAGCCTTACAATTAATCCAAGAACTTCAGGTGAAAAATAATACATCTCCTTCCAAGATAGTATGGCCATGCAAAAAAAAAAAAACACACCTCCATTGCGATTCATCATTCACCTTACTTTCTATTTCATCTGGTTTGAGATGATTCTCCCATTGAAACTCGGGGGCTTGGTTCCCTGAACAGCACATCATAAAGTCATAAATATATTGAAGGATTCTGGTGCTTACTTTAGGAAGTGTGGGCAGGGTCCTTTGGCTATTGTGTTAGCTATGATAACATCATGCTCATCAAAAAGGTGCTTGTACACAGCAACAATGATATAATGATGTCCACAGAGGACAAATGAGCAAACCTTATCATCAGTCTCACAATCACACCAGATGAACTATACAGTATGTTGTATACCACCCTCCCCTAACACACCTTTCATACTTCAGTTTGAGGGGGCTGTGTCCAGTTGTTTTCAACATTCACATCCATTTGTGACCTAAGGAGGAGGGGAGTAAAGGTTTCAACTTGCTAGCCCTGTTGTTTGATCTTTCACACACCTATGACTGCAAAACTATAAATGACTTTAAGGGATTACCGTCTGAAATCAACACAAGCAATCACCATTATTAGAATGTTTCACAGTCTTTTGTTGCAACACAATAGGGCGGCAGCAGCTCAGTCTGTAGGGACTTGGGTTACCGGAGGGTCACCGGTTCATGTGGACCAAGTCGGGAAATTGGTCTGGTAGCCGGAGAGGTGCCTGTTCACTCCCTGAGCAATGCACCGAAACCAACCAACGAGTTCAGGAGTTCTCGCTGTGGGCAGCCCCCTCACTCTGACATCTCTCGATAAGAGCATTGTCGGGTGTGTTTCAGTCTGTGTGTGTGTGTAGCATGTTCAACAACAGTGTAAAATGGAATTTCCCCTTGTGGGATTAATAAATGATATCTCCTTCTTTTTTCATTTTTACCCAAGATAACAAAGACTATGAAGAAATAAGGAAAAAAAAGTTTTTGAGATGAGATTTAATACACCCTGACTTTTATTGGAGCTGATCCCATGAGGGACACAGTTTCATAATCCTGGAGCCAAGACACAAAAAAATACTATGTACCTGTTAGCTTAAAGTTTGAATGGTAAACAACCAGGAGTGTTTTTACCACTGAACTTGAGATCTGATGGAACCTAGATTATATGCCATGAACCCCTCACTGATGATTGCAACACCATTTATTGTACAGAGTACAATTCTGAGGCCTTGTTGAAGTCTACAGTATTCCAGTACCAAGGCCATGGGAATGCTGTGGGACCATGTATTGCTCAAATAACACTCTAAAATGATATACATTTCCCTTTCCTATAAAACCCGTGTGAAGGTTTGACTTTAAAACCCAGTCTGTGAGGCAGCCAGAGCATTTATGTCAGCAGGTTTACGACCTAAACAAGTATCGGCCTCTTGAGCTGTCACGCTTCAGTCCGCGGTGCAACGTTGGTCCACTCGTAGGTTAACTGTGTGGTGTCACGCCATTAAATACAATTGTTTTTTTACGACCATTGCTATCTGTCCCCAAGGGCAGGCTGGAGAGGGGCTGCAGGAGATATCAAGAGAAACACAAAAAGGGAGATGATGGAAGAAATGCAGCATGAAGAGAAAGGAAACGTGAAGGAGAGCAACGTGGAAGGAGGATGATTACTGAAAAGGAGGAAAGTAATGGCAGAAAATAAAAAGCCTTCACAGCAGAAAGAAAAGAGAAAGGAGAATCATTCATTCCCCTTCCCCGTCAACAAAAAAAAAAAGGATGCGTGTTATGATTCTGACAGAGTAAAATGAGGCCAGCTTTGATTATGCCTCTCTCTTCTATTAAAATGGAGCTCTGCGTCACACACATATAATATGCTGTGGAGCTATGCGGGAACGTGGGCCGTCGTACAGCGCCGAGAAGAACAAATGCTGTGGTTGAAAGCTTCCACCAGGAGCTAATTGCAATATCAGTTGTCCTGGCCAGAGGAAGAAGAAGAGAACAACAGTACGGCTAATTAAAAGAAGAGAGGCATGTTTGGTTGAGCAGCGGGAGAGAGAGAAAGAAGAAGAAAGAGAAGAAAACAAAAGAGACGGACACAGAGGATGTATGGAGTGGACTGGAGAGATACATAGAAGGACACGGAGGAGCAAAGGGAGGAGAGTTAACAAGTCCTGTATGTGAGTGTGTGTGCATTGATGCAGGCTGTGTGTGTGTGTGTGTGTGTGTGTGTGTGTGTTGGTGTGCGTGTTTGCCGTGTAATCTAAATGAGTCTTGTATCTTTAGAGATTAATCCAACCCTGGCTTCAGACGTCACTCTCTAATCCATTAGGGTAAAACAAGCAGCGCTCTGCAACTGGTTCCTAAACACAACCAGCCACTACATGTGGATCTGATGATTCAGTACATGCAGTCCAATCATGATTACCAGTGAAGTTATACATTGCTGCTTGATGTTTTAATACAGACGCAGATGTTTAAGCAGTGACTTTCATCCAAACGTCACGTCAGGAGCATAGCCTTTTTGCCTCGCAACATCCCCACAATATTTACAGACAAGTCCATTTTCTCATTTTGTCTAATCTGCTCAGTCTTACTTTTGACTGACGATTCATTTTTTTCTGTGTGGAAACCTGCACGCACCAAAGTTCATAGACCTTGTTGGAAACCATTATTATGACAAAAAAAAAAAAAAGCCATCACAAGATGTAAAAGGAACAAGAAGTCTCAAGTGAGAAGCAACAAGTATCTTTTATCTTTTTACAAGTATGCAAATAGAACCATTCAAAGATGTTTAATAAACTATTAGCAGTTCCTGATATCACTGTAGTAATTAATAAACAGACAACTTGTCCCTGGCTTACTTTGATAGTGAAGAAGACCATGAAATGAAAGTATTCTCTGGTGAGTTTCTATCATCCCTTTCCATAGTAACAGATGTTTTTATTTTATGGCTATATGAGAGATACTGATATGCATATGATGTCAATCAGTTTAAGTAACGTAGAAGAAATTCCATTTGTTTTTCAGGATGCTGAGATATGAACGACTTTTTTTGAATTCTCTTTTCCTTTTCATTTCTGCTGTTGGTTACATGGCGTCCGGTAAGGAGAATTCAATTAAACTGTGAAAAAGACAAACCCTTTCCTGCAGATCCATCAGGAATGATGAACATGTGTCACTAACCCTCTACTGTAACCTTGCTCCCTACCTGGTTTGTAAGGTAATACACATATTAGGTGACCAACACCTTTGTGCATGGAGTATATCATATGTTTGAATGATCGTGATTGAGAGGAAAGAGGAGAGAGAAATACACCACGTGTATGTATAAGAGGGAAGCGTAACTTTACTTGGTATCAATATGCTGTGTAATCCTGTGTAATTCCACAATGTATGTAACCAAAGACTGGAGTCGCTGCTAATGGAGACAACCAGAGATTAACTTGTTGCAGCTGCTTGATATGGAGGATTCCCACAAGGATTGAACACTCGTTCCACCACAACTGGGTCATTCATACACATAACTGTTGTCAGTCAAGTGTTTGCAATTACTTGAATCCAGAACAGCTTCACAACCCATGGTGCAAGAAATCTAATGCAGGCATAAACACCATTATTTTTTTAAACACGTGTGTTCATGCATGTGCTGGAGAGCTATGTATGTACGGCATTACAATCCAAAATGTTTAAGGAGCATATTGCTTTGAAAAAAAGCATCTTTTGTAACTTCAGCTTCTCTCTTTTGGTGCTGCCCTGATGCAACTGGCAGCGTTGTTAATGTTTTTTTCTTAGTCAAAGGCCCATATAAAACTTCTGTGGGTGTTATTTCTTCTGATTTTAATACATTTCTAATAGCAGAAACAAACACTTGTTGATTCAAAATCTCTTCCTTGATACGTTTAAGCACTGCTAACATTACCGTGCAAATCAAAATGACACCACAAAGGATTGAGAAAAGGTAGCCATACATTTCAGTTTGGGGGAAGTGATAATGCTCATTACATTTTTATTGTGAAAACAAGCACACTCGTGAAAAGGGGACATTTATCAGGATGAAGCAAATAAACTATTTTGTAAAGCGAGAGTGTTTGATGAATCTGACATGGAACACTTAAAATAAGCCGAATAGAAAACAACGGAGGGAGCCTCATAATGAAGAGGTATGAGGAATATTTGTGCATGTTATCTGCCTGTTAATGACAGAGAAAAAGAGAAGGTAAGCTGCGGGCTGCCCAGCTTTAGTTTGAGTGAGTATGTGTGTGTGAGACCTGTGTGTGGGTCCTGTCAACTTTGGTTACCAGTCTTCTATGTAACACCAGCAGCACAAACACACCATAACCAAAATTAATTAGCCCACAAGAGTGTAAAACAGCTCTAACTCTCTGTTTCCTCCTCCTTTCTCTCTCCAGTGAAACCACATCGGCCGCCCATGAGACCGAAACAAAGCTTTTCACTCACAGAAACTGAAACTGTTGCGTGCTTGGATTCTAAAAACACTCATTACTCATTCCCATTACTTTTCCTCTGTCGGTTTTCCTCTCCTCTCTCTCTCTCCACTCTTCCCTGTCCTTGATTCCCCCTCTCCGCCAATCACCTTCAATCACTTCACCCCCTCCCTCGCTCCGGCCATCTGATCGTCCTCCTGCCTCTGAGCCGTGTTGCGTGCTGTGGTGTGTTGTCATGGGGGGGGGGGGGGGGAGGTCAGTGGCTGGCACTTGTCCAGTCTATACAATCAGACATGCTGTTCACAGTGACCTGACCGGACCCGCTCACATGGACACAACACAGAGATCCACCAACGACTATTGAGTGTGTGGAAAGAAACACTGCTGAGAACCAAAGAACTCTGAACCATCAGAAGTCTTCATTTTGGTCTTAGAAATATGATTCCATTCCACTTCAATTAAAAAACATACAGGCTATGTCTTTTAGCCCAGAAGTAATGGTCTATTCAAGGCATTTCTCATATAGGTGGTTCCAGAGTGTCTAGTTCTTGTTGGCACTAAATTTAGACCCCAAAAATGGGGCCTCTCTCCCTCTCTCTCTCTAACAACTGAAATGTTTTACATCACAACCATTTCTAAAAGTTTACTTAACCAACAGTCTTTGAGGCACAGATATCAACTCTTTGATGATTAATACATGTTTTTTTCAATTTAAACAAGTTGCCAAGAGTGTATAAAAATGAGCTAAACCAGAGGTCAAGGCTTTGTCCCAATAATAGTGCCCATTTTTCTCAAACCAATTACATTTTATTTAGAGAGATCATTATTTTAATACATAATAAATATGGTGTTCATTTTACTACTGTTCTGGCATGTTGGGCAAATAATGAAAAAAGGTGCTTAGTGTTGAGTCTTTTGATTTTGTAACAATCATTAGAAAATAAAATAAAAAAAATATTTGATTTTATCCCCAAAGCTGCTTATGACAAAAAAAAGAAAGAATAGAGAGGTCTCAGAAATGTGCTGAAACATGAACATATTAGTGTGTGTTTGTGTACTAATACATCTGAGTTTGTGTGTGTGCATGTGTGTGCGTGTGCGTGTGCATGCCTGTGTCTCGTCCCACTGCTGTGCCACCTGAGATGAGACACCTGCTCTGAATCACAAGCGTCTCATTGGTTCAACTTGTGGCTCAGGTGCATCGCAGTGAACTGCAAAGAACACCGCAGGGACCCGGGATTCCCTGCTCTGCCAAACACAGCCACAAACACACATTAGAGCAGACACACGAGTGCTGGACAACATAAACACAAGTGACTGTAAGGTAGAAGCAGGACCCATGCATAAATCAATCCTGGGGAAAAAAATGACACCTGCAGACTAACTCTCACTTTCCTCTGCGTCTGTGAAGAACTGGGTCATACTCATGGAAACATACAGCACACACAAACTAAAGACTATAAATACTGTAGACATACAGACTATGCTTTTTCCTACTTCAATGTCGTTTCCAACCTCTGTGCTGTCAATTTACCAAGGAAAAATTAAGAAATACGATTTTAAACTGTTGGGCTAATAAAGTGAAATAGTTAATTAACTGTTTAAAAATCCACTGAGACAATCAATAGTGGGTGAAATCATTAGCTGCACCTCTAAACAGCTATTTAGTTCAAATGTGTCAGTAGTTGTAGAGCATTTAGTCAGCCGTAAGGACACACAATCTACACAGCCACGACTGAAACCCCCCCTGACCTCTTTTAAGTGCTCCACTCCATCATATCAAACTCAATCTCAATCATTGATCTATCACAAAAAAGAGTCAAGGTCATCAGAAGACAATGAAGACATTTGACCATACTGAGAAATACAATGTTAAACCCATGGCAATCCAGATGATTATTTTCTATTATGTATTGCCCTTCTTCTGCCGCACAGGACAATACTCCATGTCTTTTCAATCTTCCCTCCTTTCTTCTTCTGATTTGAGCTCCTATACCTCAATCTTTCTTTTCCTAACCTTGTGCAGTTGATCTCAAAGCTACCTCAACTTCCTTATTCCATCTATCTGTCACCTGTTCTTCTCTTCATGACACAAAGAAGAGGGATGATCTTGTTTCACGGTTAACGTGATAGCAACATTTCCAAACACAATAGATTTCCCCCGTACTCGTGTAGCGTATGAAGCCCCCCCCCCCCGCTCAGACTCTGGGTTAATGCTCGATGTGCCCTAACGCTGAATTGATTTATACAGGCGACATTATCTCCACTGTTTGTTCTGGGTACACTTCATGCACAATGCTTTCTTCTCCAGGATGAGTTTCTCTTGTTTTCTGTGAGCCGAGATGCGCTTTTCTCAAACATGATTAGAGGAACTGACACCCAAGATAACCTTGCAGGGACGAATCTTTGGAAATAAATCTTACTTTTGAGACAAGCAGAAAATGACATTCTCCACTGAATCTCAGCGATAGCTAATTCAGAATGCATTTCAGTGATTTCGTATGAGGTGGCTCGATCAGAGATGCAAGTACAAAAATCTGTGAGCCTTGGCAGAAAATGAAGGGACTGTAAGAATTTAAAACAAATCAATGCATACACAGAAGTTGTTTCTGTTCTCAGTGAAAGTAAAGCGATGTTTGGAAAGATATTTCTTTGCAGTACACAGTGGGCGATGTGGCTTATTGTTTGTAAACATGCATGTCCCCTGTTAACCTGCCATGCCGACTTCTCCATTCTCCAACAAGTAACAAAGAGAGCGCAGGGGCCGAGGAGCTCTTTAGTATTATATCTTAGTCTTTCCTGTTAGACGTATTGATCCTTTATTAGACTGAGGTTTGGCAAGTTAGAATCTACGGCCCAGACTTTGAAATATCAGCAGCCTCTATGTGCAGTGTATTGACCGCTCTCCATGGTGCTGAAGTAGCAGATGAATTTGTAATCGGGGCTTTTTCTCTCTATCCCGCCCTTCTCTTGGGTCTACAATATTATCTAAATGATACATTATCAATTGCTGGTGTAAAGGTTCACAGATATCACGGTTAATACCTTGGTTTTGTGCTCATTTCAAAACGGAAAAAAGCAATCAAAAGTCATTGATGCATATTTCCAGGTTTCTCTCATTTATTTCAAACCGACATTAAGGAAAGTAACAGTTTGTCCCATCATGTGTTATTTAGAACTACCTGTGACAGTTGGTACAGCCTGCAGTGTATTAAACATCAACAAAAAAAGGAAAGTAAACCAAAATGATGAAAAATAAAATACGTGTCTTTAGAAGCAATGTATCACATTTATGATTCATGACGAGCGCGGTCACAGACTTGAAAGCGAACAGATTGTGCAGCGGTTATACATGCACAGTCACCGCATGTGTGCGCAGGAAGACGACGACGACTGACCGGTTTGTGTCTGTTCTGTAAATGAGTCAGTCAATAAGCCAGTTTTTAGCTCCAGCCTGTAATCTAGCTAACATATATTACTCCTCTCCTTTGTCTGCTTTGTTATGACTGCTTTCTGTTCTTCTTCTTTGTCTGTTGTTTAAAAGCGGTTAATGAACAGTTACAAACTTTACCCCCACCTGGACTGGGGCGTGGTTAATGCCATGTTCAACTCTTCAACGTATTTGCGTTAACCTAGAGGTGAAATTAAAGATTTTTTTTTGGAGTGGGAAAGTGGAAAGTAATCTGAATTTACATCACAATGGTGCAATGCCTCTATGTTACTCACAGCTTTCCAGCTCTCAAGCTAAAATTAGTCGGCTATTTTCCCAATTGTAAAGTTGCTGTGTGTACATATCTCAGTGTGTGTGAGTGTGTGTTTGTGTAAGTGTGACCGGGTCCATTAGGACTGTAAGTGCGGGGCTAATTGGCAGTAATGAGTTCTTGTGCTGGGGGGGGGGTGTGTGAAGGGGGCGACAGGGCCCATGTTTGGCAGCTTCTCCAAAGACCACTCCACTAAAGGGCTTTATTAACACCACTTTCCACTGTCCCATATAAAGAGCCACGAGTGTGTATATGTGTGAGTGCAGCTGCTACAGATTACATACATTGTTATGTATGTAATCTTGGATTTTCTATAGTTTGTTTGCACCGTATTCTCTATGTCAACGTTCTGGCTCAGACTGAGGGACAGGCAAGCCTAGGAAAAGATTAAAACAAACTGAGAAAGAAATGGCAGCACAAGAGCACATTTAAGTTTTACTCTCAAACACTCATACACGACACACACACACGACACACACAAACACGGAGGCACTAAGCCGTCCCCATTTTCAGTCAATCCCTCTAATTGAAGAAGGCATCCATTTGTTTTTCAGGGGAAGTATCCAGTATTTTAGGCAAATGAGCAGGTAAGCGAGAAATGGAATTTCAAGTCTCTCCTATGAATAATGGAAGGCGATATCTTCCCATTATAACCGACAAAGCTGTTTCTGGTTGAGGCGAGAAAGAATGAGAGGTGAGGATACTGTATATTTAAGCATTATTTCCAAATGAATGTATTTAATGTATTACATCTCTAGGGGCTTCGTCGTGTTGCAGAGGGCCACAGAAGCAGTGACTCGCACTAATGTAAATTACACCTACCAGCTCCGCGCTGCCGCGTCCTTCCATCCACACGCATACTGGATAACTCATGCTTTGTCAAGCTGGAAATTTCCCATTAATTCCACACAAACACGCTCAGTCCATGAAGGCTTTTTCCCCCAGTAAGCATTATATTCATTACGTTTAGTTTGGGAGTGGTCCCCCCCTGTAATCGATTGAATTGTTCATACTACAAAACAGTGCTTTCTAATTTGACTTGAGTAAGTGGGTGACAAATAGTCCAGCTAGAAATCAATGAAGGGAATTATGTATACACAGAGGGGGGGGCGAAAGAGAGTCCAATGCAAATGACTGTACACAATGACAAGGCATGAAAGCATACACACTCTAAGCCATGCAAACACAATGCAAACCAAATCAGTATCTCGACAAATCCTCTATTTAATCATGTGTACTCTGCGTGAGTACAATCTAATAACACAGAGAATACAATCATCTCCCTATATACATTATTGATGTGAGGCATAATCTTGTACTCTGTCAGCCCAGCTCTGAAACCTGTAACCGCAACAAAGGGGAAACATAGAATACACTATAATTACATTTCTACTAGTTCCATAGATTGAGTGACTGCAGAGAACATCATTCCATGTTGTATTTTATCTGTTAGACTATGTCAACATGTCCTAAAAGAACATTTAGAATTTAGATCTCTTATTTCTAGCCATTTCTTTTTTTCTCTGATTATGACAATCACTCATATATAATTTTAATCATAAGGATGAATAATCAGCCAAAGGTTATTGTTATATTACAATTTAAAGGATTTATTAGTCAGGTAAATGATGCAACTTTGAGGTTATTATTGTATCCAGTTCCCTTTAGGATACTGCTATCAATATATTGAGGTTCCTGTATGTGTGTTTTCTATACAAACCTGCACTCTCTACATTTCAAACAATCAAAACTATTGTGAATACAGTAAAGTTTGTCTTGTGAATATAAAGCCCTATTAGGAGAAATACAGTAACAGTAGAAAAAAAGATATAGAACCCTTCCTCCTGCTTTGAAGTGTGATAAGCAGTACTTCAGAGAGAAACGTGAAAGAGAAGTGAAAAAGCTTACAATGTGTCGTTTGTTTTGGGGAAAAACTATTTCGGACTTTTCAGTGGGATAAATAGTTATTGTGATTATGTATGATTACGTAAAGCCACAAACATGAAAGACAACACAAAGAAAAAAAAAATGCTTAGCATTCAATCTGTTATGATGACCACTGGAAGAAAAGAATATTAAACAGACAAAAGGGTAAGAAACTATTGGACAGTAATCCACATTATGATCCCTTTTTTTACCTTCTACCCTTTAACAGTAGGCTTCATCGCGATGATTTAAATGAAGCTGCCAATAGCAATCACTGTTTGAGAATAGCTGAGGAAAACAATGAGCCTCCAGGAAAAATATTCCATTAGCCAAAGCTGGTAAAATGTCAGCAATACTTAAATACATTAAAGTTAAGATTATAAAACCAGTAAAAAAGACAAAACATGATGTCTTGGGATGCTGTGAGCTACTTCAAACTTAGCTTAGCGTAATCGAGGAACATTTTAAGTAACTGTTGCTGTACCGAACCAAACCATAAACAATCATATCACATCCATATTAAACAACGTTGAAGTCTAGGTCTTGGAATTGGTCTGGGGGGAAAACGGTATCTCTATTCATGACTATTAAGCTGTGGTAAGCCAGGTGGTGCATTTGGCACAGGGTAACTCCCAGTGTGAGGAGCTGGTGTTGAGCCGTGGCTGTTTTCCAGGGGAGAAAGTGGTCGATAGTAAAGCGGGAATCAGGGAGATGTAGTCCAACACCGATTGGCTCTACACAGAGCACAAACAACCTGCTGGAATTCATCAGAGGGAGCCACTTGTCGGCTCGTCAAGCACACACGCCTGCACACAAACACCAAAGCTGAGGAACACATGAAAACACAAGCTGGTTCTGGCAGAGAGGTGAAAGAAATTAATGGATACCGGTCCACTAACACACTCACAGTGGCAAAGATAGATAGAAGGAGTATTTTTGTGTGCACTTGTGTTTGTGTATGTGTGTTTCCAACTTCTTATAAAGCAGTGTGATCTCCACAGGGAGACTAATCAGCTCATCACTCTAACATTTTCAGCAACATCCTTAACTCTCCAACACATACAGAGGCAGTCTGGCCCCTTGCTAATAGACTTATAGACCTCATTTTGCTGTTGTTAACCCTCAGCATGGAGGATTGCTCTGTGAGTAAACACTCACACACAGACCAACATGAACACTGTCCAAACTCATCATTTTGAAGAAAAAAGCAGGGGCTCATGCTGTCCGAAGAGAAGAGAGAAGAAGTCATAGCTGATTGGAAAATAAAGGTCTCTGTGTGCTTGGTGAAATCTAACGCTTATCCACCCATACTGCTTTTTCTTTGATGTAACATTCCACTGAAGATCATGAAAGGAATGGTCACCTAAGCACAAAGGATAAACCAATAGGAATGGGGGACACTGACATTGAAATAGCAACCATATTTCAGTGTATGTAGAGAAAATAATAGATGAGCCCTTTGAGCTTCTTCTGTGACTCAGCTATGTTTTCCCATCTAAATTGTCTTTGCTGTCAACGCCATGATGATGGACACAAACCATGACCAGATACGAGTAGGTGCCAGGCCACATCTGACTTAATTAATCAATTCCCCTGGAGCACACTGAGCAAACAGCCGAGCATGTTGTAACACAATCAGGTGCACGCATCCTCGCTTAAATACTTCATGCTAAAATGCTAATTGGGGGCTCCTCCAGCAGAGACTTCAGAGGTCATGGAGTAACTTTTACCTCCAGCTGTCTGCATCTTGACTGTTCGTGCAAGAAAATGAAATCATTCAGCTCTAAAGTTTATGAAAAGTTTCAGGAGGACAGCTGAACAGGTGAATTTGGACAGATCGGTATGATTAAGCATGGAGAATGAGTTAGCAGAAAAGTTAAACCTAGTGGAGGACTTTGCATTTATTTGCACAAGTCCCACAAAATGACTTTCAGACAGGTGAACACAGACACAAACTTCCTTGGCAACATGTGAAACTGTGCATTTCTGTTTTTAAGACATGTTTGAGTGACATCTGAAGTCGAGTTTGTATGTTCTCACATGTCTGTGTTGTCTGCCTTACTAAAACGTCTGATCTGTTGATCCAGTTGCAGAATATTTATTCAGTGAAGTTTAATTAGCAGCTTTGCATACTTGTGTTAAGCCCTGGTGCTACTTTTTTTTCGGGCACTCTCCCCCATTCAAAATAGATCCGCACGCTCGATCGCCCAGACAAGCACAGACACACGAAACCATTCCGGAGAATTTCAAGACAGACAATCTTTGTCATCACCACCATGCAAAACACCATGAGACTGTCAAACCAGCCTCTGATCAGCACCAAGGACAGCAGCTGAAGAGGCACATTCATCCATACTGATCAACAGCCTGCCTCAATTCTGCAAAAATCATAATAACGATTATTTTGATTGGTATTGAGATCATGATTATTAAACATGCTTACTCATTGATTTTCCAACATCTGGATCACATGCATGAATCGAACTTAAACATTCTTAACACTTCTTCTGAAAAACAAGATACAGAAGAGAAAACATATATAAATATACCAAAATAATGTAATGTAATGTAACTACCAAACATCTGAAATCTGCTGAATAAGTAGCTTCCACTGCGTTTTAATGAGAATAAAACAAATAGCCATGAAGACGCTTCATATATGCCTACACATTATGGATGACAGCATCCGACACATTCACAGGCAGACTTCATTCACTAATGGCACGGCGGTCAAATTTGATTACAGACACACAGTAGGTGCACATTTTCCAACATATGAGAGGGAAACGTAATTATGGTATAAATTCAAATTCCATCCTATTCCGTAACAAAGATACATCTGCAGTCCCCAATTAGAAGTTCATCCTGTGGGCCATGCACTCAGCAAAGTCTGTAACAACACTGTTTAAATCTCATTTCAGTCTGGGAGATTAGTATAAACACCAGTAACTTACATTGCATAATATAGGCAGGAGCATGACACATCTTAATTGACTGTCCCTACTTAACAGTGCGCTGACACCTTAAGTAATAATATTACATCAACTGACAGCTGCTAAGGGCCCCTTTAAAGCATGTGGGCTGCACCAACGGTAGTTAGGATATTGAGTCTAATGCTTGATGTCCATAGTTAATTTCTATTTATTGTCAATGAAGATATTGAACTTTGTTGGCCTGACTTCTTCTCTACTTTAACATCAGCGCATTTGTACAAAATAAATATCATTTTTAATTGAGTCATGTGAAGAGCAGCACTTGCCTCTCAGATGTCAGTAGGATTAAATAAAATACTCAGGGAAACATACAACATCTTTAAATTCACTCAAAGGATGAAAAATCCACTGTATGTTTTCCTCCTTTCTTTATATTTCTTTTGTAAAGCAACACAGTGCATCCTCAACTCTGCTACCACTGCTACCGTAAAGAAAGGACAGAAAATGCAGTTATTGATTTTTCAATCGGCTGTGCCATCACACAATAGAATAACAATAAAGCTATAGAATTACAGACATGACACAAAGAGCTGGGAGGTAAAATGTGTTTGACACGGCTCTTATACTAAGGCAGATGAAACGCTTGTCTACCACAAGAGAAAATATCATTTACACTTCTCAAAAAATTGTCAAGTGTGCATGTGTGTATATGTCGAGTATGTGTGCATTAATCCATCATCAATCCACCATGAAAGATTAAAGGAATATGGAGCCATCAGACAGATATGATCCATACAAACAACAATCCTCCTCATTACTCACACTGAGATCCTGAGCTACAAAGATGACACCTTGGTGACAAAATTACAGATTGGTTTTTTTCTACTCTTGCCCTGCTCATGTGTGACATCTAAAGTGGAGATTGTAACAAACAACAAATGTTGACACTAATTATATTTTGTTGTGTGTGTGTGTGTGTGTGTGTGTGTGTGTGTGTGTGTGTGTGTGTGTGTGTGTTCCCCCAGTGCATTTTGTCAAATTTTATTTTTCCCTGCAAAAACGTACACTTTAACAGTCTTCTTCATTTGCCATTCCTATATTTGTCCTCACGCAGTAAACAGACCGTAATGTGTCTGACCCTCCAGCAGCTGTTACTGAGCTTCACCCTCCCAGGACAACCTAGAAGAGCTCCCTGCTTCCAAGGGAGCAGCACAAAGAATCAGTCAGAACAGGCCCGCGAGCAGGTTCACAGATTGCAGAGAGACACATTTCCAACAGAGTCGGTCTAAAGGCCTCAATAATGAGCAACCATTCAACTCTGATAGCCAGGGGATGTGAGCAGAGAGGCAGAGAGGGGCCGGATATTATAGGAGGAGAGAGATGGAAAGTGGAGAGTGCAAAGTGCAGAGTGGGGATGTAATGAGGAGGAGAGAGTGTGAAAGAGTGCTGTTGGGTTCGTAGCCCAATTCGTTTTTGGAAAATGGTGGTTTATTCCTCTGGTCAGCTGTTGAACACACTTTAAAAGGCCTCTTGGGGGCTTTGACCATAGTCCAGACCTCTTCTGATTCCTCCTGCCTAGGCTTTAAACACTCTGGGTGAGCCGTGACCGGCCGACCATAGAGGCAGAGGCTCAACTAGTCTGAGTCAAATGGAAAGGAAACAGGGCACGGAAACAGAAATGTCACACTTCTACACACAAATGCACCAAGCAGAGGACTACCCATGCACACACGCACAAATCTGATGCTGCACTAAGCTAAAAGGTAGGTCAAGCTACCGGCCGGAGCAGCAAACTCTCGTCTCTGTAAGTGCATCTTCTCTGTCAGAGCAAAAAGCCTGGTCAGCCAGTCAGAGGACCAGCTCTCTGTGTAGGACGGAGACATCGGAAGCTGGGGTCAATGGGTTCAGCTAGCAGGAGGTAAAAGTCAAACTGCAGGGTATTCAATATGACAAGGAAAGGAGGAGAGAAGAGGAGAAAGATCAGATATTTACACTCAAAAAGTCTTGAAGACGGCATGCCAGAGCATCTCAAACAACATATCCTTCGAAGAGAAAGGGAAAATGTGAAGATTGGAGGATATTTAGAGGCCAAATTTACTTGGTGAACATATTTTGCATGTGTGGAACATGCATGCTAAGTGGTGCAAGAGAAGACGAAGCAAAATAACTCAACTAATGGGGCACCAAGAGACTCTAAAAAAAAAAAAAGAGAGAACATGTAGAGGATGGGGGGAACTTCCTCCCATCAATTATTAAATGATGGAAGGGATTCTCACACAATAAGGAAGGCAGAGAAAATGCGCTCCTTTTAGACCACAGAGGACGTAATTAATTACTCCGATCTTGTTCTTAAGTTGCGTAATGTTGCAGCTATCACGTCATCCAAACAAAAATGTGTCTTCATGGCCTGCAGACGAAAACATAAACAACAGCAGAGCACAGCGAATAAATGTGACAAAATAATCCAGATAATTCAAAAGCACTCCCCGGCACTGCTGTGACAATAAACAACACATCGGACATCCTCGCCTAACTTTATGTCACACTGCGTTTTTACTCTTAGCTTTCCCTTGTCACCAAAGCAAAACAAAAATGAAAAGGACACACAAACACGATACAAATAGACTGCAGAGATCAGAAATGTGATCCTCAGTCTTCATCTCAGGTTTGCAGAGTCAAAAAGGAGAGGGGGCGGAAGCAGGATTGGGAGCGAGCTGAGGAGAGCTTGTAAAAAAAAATCTAATAAAAATCACACGTACAAATGAGTTCTCCACAGGAAAACAAAGGTTTTCAAACAGCTTTTAAAAGCCCTCGAACCCTCTGCTAAAAATACACTACCTATTTCTGCACGGGGGGATAAATAACTAACCTCTCTAAATGTTCTCGCACTTCACCCCACGGGTGCAACATGTGCCAGTCAAGTGGGGAAATGGGGTCAAGCATTGTGTTTCATCATTAGCTCTGTTACTTTTTTTTGAAGAGTTAGAAGAGAAGCAAAATCGGATCATATCAAGAACAAGATACAGAAGGCATTCAAAGAAATACAAAAAATCTCATATTTTGAATCCAAAAGTGGCATACAGTTGTGTTTTTTTTCAACACCCAAGTAGCATGAGAAACTGACCAGAACCCCTTGGCTCTCTTGCAGTGGTGGATAATTTATTGCATTAGGGGTTAAGAAGTCTGAATTGAGTTTTTAGTCCTCGGGGTGGGTGAAGGGAGAGGTTAAGTAGGAGCAGGAGAGTCTGAAGAGGCTCCATGAGGATGGAAATAATGTCACTTTTCACATGTTTCAATGCATCTGTGCAAACTGCTACACCTGCACACACATTACCCTGTGTGAAGCATGCAGCTCCAGGTAATTTACTGCACAATTGAGTAACAAAAACACCCAAACTCTCTTTTATCTCTGTGTGTGCAGGAGAAGCACGAAACAACAGAGGGTAGATGACAGTGTCCCTCGTCAGACCTTTTCGCAGCAGTCGAGAGATGCTTAATGCAGCCACTGGCAGCCGTCGAGGAGGAGCACTCCATCTCTTCGCTTCACTCTTTCCTCCATCCCTCGCTCCTTGCCATCATTATCGTCCCCACCAGATAGCAATGATGCAGGGGAAAAGCAGTGGAGTGGCCTCCCCCCCCCCGTCCCCCGTCCCCCCCATCCCCCGTCCCACACCCAAACTATACCAGAGAGAAAGACTAACGGTGAGGAGGGGGAAATCAGCATACAGAGAGGAGAGGGAGCGGCTGTTAGCGCTGAGTGCTGGGCATGTGAGAGCAGCATGGACGGGTGAGGAGGAGCAGGAAGAAGGAGTTGATGGAGGAGAGAGGAAGAGGAATAAATGGAAAGAAGAGAGGGAGAGAGATGCAAGTCATTATGGGACTGATGTGTAGTAAACTGCATGAAGGAGCCTTCTGGGGAGCATTATTCTCTAGCTCAACACACATCATCTCCAAGAAGAGCAGATACACACATTAGACACAACACACACACACACACACACACACACACACACACACACACACACACACACACACACACACACACACACACACAACAGTGAACAGTGTACAACAGTGAACTCTGTGTGACTCTTAACCTTATTCATATTTATGAGCATTCGAACACTGGCAGACTGCGCTGATAAACACAACTTTGGAGAAGTCTTCCGCTGTGTCAGTTTGGGTGATTAATGATGCAAACAGTTTGGGGGGCACCTGCAGGTGGTATGTAGCAGTGCATTCTGGGTTCCCTGTGGCGTACGCCTTGTAATGTTAAACACGAAGTCTATGTTTGGAGCTGGTTTGAAGCATCCCATTTCTGCCATCTCACTTCACCTTTTAAATTTGAAGCATTTAGCAGCAATAATCTGTGCTTGTCATTTAAAGGCCACTCATGCAGCTTTGCCTTCCTAACAGACAGTTTTTAAATGTAAAATATTAAAAGGCTTGATATCGTCATTCCAACAATTCAAAATTCTCTGACTTAATTTACTTATTTATTGATACTGGTCAGGTCATTCTGGGACTTTCAAGGAAGAATGATAACTTTCTAAAGGCAACTAAAGGAATTTTCTGAATATAAATGTTGTCAGAAACTTGTTTAATACAGGTTATTTATTCTTTTAGCCGTGTATTTAAAGCAATTCCATTTCCGAGGCTGATTGAAAATGAGATCTCCAGTTCCTTTCCTTGCACCACATTGCACATTTGCACCCCAGTACATTGTACTTTTGCATATTTTTTAAACATTCTGATTTTATTGCTGATTTGTCTTTTTAAATGGTTGTGTATATTGAATTCATTCTTTAACTCTGTATTCAATTAGATTAGATTCTTTACAGCAAAACAAACTTCCCCTAGCGGGTCAATAAATATAATTTGCATATGAAACTGAGTGATAGCCAAGGAATCAGCAATATGCAGGGACCAAAGAAGCACACGCTTTAATGAAAAAATATATAGCATATTGTAAACCGTTCATGGTGGACCCAGCAGATCAAGGGTCACATTAAAAGCCATTAAAGAGAGGTGAAAGAGCATCCATAACAGCTCTGTGGGGAGGAGAAAAGCACCGGAACGACAGTTTGATAGGTCACTCCAACATGCCCTAACATGGGTCAGACTATAAATGCATTTGAAAGGAATTTAAAAGGTCAAGTTGTTTCCTGACCCCAAGAGATTTGATACATGTATGTGCCTCAGGTGACTATTTTAGAGTTGAACTAGTTTGTTTGTTTCTTTCTCTTTTTCTCTTAATCCAAACCTCTCCTCATCCAGGCTCTCTCTCTCTCTCTCTCTTTTTCTCCATATGACAGTCTCTTTCTCCCTCATTCTCTCTCCCCATGGACCATTCGTTAAATATCAGCAGGGCTTTTGAGCGGGAGGAAAATCAATTGCTCAGACACTCCCCCGTTTAAACAGCAGCGATTTTCAGATCCACTCTAAGTGCTGGAGTTTTGAGTGGATTGCATTGATGATTTGGGCATGGTGTGAATCAACTGAGGGAGTAAAAGCGAGGGGGTTGGAGGATGGTGGAAGAGGTGACAGGATGAGAGGAAGGGATGCACAGAAAGAAAGTGTGTTCTAAAGAAATCACAAAAGAGGGGATTTTTTTTGGGAAGGCGGAAAGCTCCTTGCTCCTGTCACTATCCCTTCTCTTCTCCCACTTTCCTCGCTCTTCTCCTCCTCCCAGCCTATTTTTCGGAGATTACAGCACAATGCATCTGCCAGTGGAGACAGCAGCAACACGTAGCTATGACCCAAATACAGCAGTGTGGTGCCGTGATTGGCTAAGAGAAGGAGCAAGAGGTGGGGGGGGTGGGAGGGGGGGGGGTGGTGTAGTGCGGCATACACCACATCAGCAGAAGCACCTTTAAAATTCAAACATTTATATAAGCTGGGAATGGAGCCGTTTCTCATTTCATCCAATTATCTCTCCTTCTTTCTTCACCCATCTCTCCTGTCAATCATCTGTCCACTTACTCCTTTTTTCTTATCTTTTCCTCCTTGTCTCTTCTCCCATATTTTCTCCTCCTACATCTCTGTTGCTGGGTTCCATCAGGAAAAAAAAAAAAAGACGGAGGGGGAGAACAGCAAAGCACAGTCATCCATTCTTAATCAAAGCGGTGCTAAAAAAAAAAAAATTCTCTGGTTCTTCATGACAGTCCAGCGAAAACCAACACACTGGCACAACTCAATTTCAAATCCAAATTCTTTCACAAACTTGAAATTCTTGCAGAGTCTGATCATACTCAGTGTGCCTGCTCCCATCATCCACTCATTAGACAGCACGCCGGCTCTCTCATCTCCACTCAGCTGTAGTGGTATTTAGGCTGAGCCGAGCGCTCCGGGGATTGATGTCCATAAATGTCAAACTTCTTCAAAGAAAGAACTGACTCATAATCCACTATTTCTCTCTATAGATATACAGTGCCTATGCATAGTTTATGTTTGTAAGCTGGTATTTCCATTACAGTTTGGTATGTTGATGTCTAATTCAATGCCATTCTATTCTCAGAGTTTAGCAAGTTTGGATTTCAACAAATCTGCCATGATCTAATCAAACCCTAGTGTGAGAAGCCTTAAGAAAGGTGGGCTTCATTCAGGAAGTTCAGTTGGTAGTTAAACAAATTTTACTTCAAAATGTTTTATTAGGACAAATAGTGTTCTGCTCATAGAGTCAATTTAAAGTTGTGATGGGCCAAACAGGGCACTTACTTGTGCAAGTATAATTTTCTTTAAGTTAATTTTTAGGGCCTTTTTTACCTTCATTGGAAAGGAAAGTCCACAAGAGACAGAAAGCGTTGGGAGAAAAGCAGTAGGGGATAACATGCAGCAAAGGGCCAAGGTTGGACTCGAACCCACAGACGAGTACCACAGCCTCTGCACATGGGGGGTGCAAAACAACCGCTAGGCTATCTGCACTCCTGTGCAAGTATTATTTTGACTTAACATTATTTTAAGATTTAGTCTATACTAACCATATCTAACTGAACGATTAACATTCTTTAAGGACTCAATACAAATCTGTATCTTCAAAAAGTCATAGTTTAATTTGTTATATTGAAATGCCACAAAGGCTAGCAGCTTGTTGCAACAGTTCAAAGAGTTGATTCAAGCAGAAGTCCTGCACCGCAAATAACAGCTTGGGGTTTTGGGTTTGCACCTTGGATGGCCAATCAGATTTCCAAGGGTGAAAGGCACCTTATGAATAAAAAGAAATCAACAATAAAGGGTGCAACAGCATCATATCATCCAAGAGCATGTTAATCAAAGCAGTCTAAGAATATATTTGATTTGAAAAGCCAAATATTTCAACTCAAGGCAATACAAACTCTGTAATTCTTCTGTCTCTCTCCTTGGAATCCTCAGCAGGTTAAGGCCTTTATCTGTCAAATCTCTGCTGAGTGAATATCATCATGTAGATGTAAGCAGTCTCCACGACATGCCAAGCTGCTGCTGCTCTCCTGTGGGATACAGTAACAGGCCAACTACTATCCTCCCACATGTAGCCTCACAGTGGAGAGAAAACACCAGTGGAGAGGTACAAAAAAAATGACATTGTGTGCACCCCCTCATGGGAGAAGAATACATTTCAAGCAGAACACAATTGTGTGTATACTGCTTTCAATGTCACAGTTCTGTTCCTCTGCTCGCTCGCCAACCACGCCCGCATCTCATCAAGCTCAACTTAACTCACACATAGCTGCTCCTTATCTTTAATCGAGCCAGTGTATATGCCTCCTCACCTCTCCTACACATTGCCAGATTGCTCTTCACCTTCTCATGCAAGACTTCTCAGCATTTACACTTGGAACAATTCTCTGTATTGCGAATCCTGTTGGCCTCTGACCAGCCAACCTTGTTGTTGTCGTTAAAATAGCATCAGACCTCTGTCCTAGACCAGAAGTTGTGTCTTAGTGTTCCTGGTTCCCGTCTGCCTGATCCCTGGGCTTTTTGGCTTGTCCCCACATCAGCTCTGTTGTGTGAGTTTATCTGTTCTGTCTGCAGATTTCTGTGACTCAAGACTCTTACTGGTCATCACACTCGTCACTGTGCGTGCAATCTGTGGACTCTTAGTTGCCGGCTCCCCAACCTGTCTTTAGCCAGCTCAATCCAAAGACTCTGAGAGCTCGTGCATATATTGTTCTGAAATCTTGTACTACCTGCCTGTTTAGTAACAGATAAAGCTATCAGTTAAGATTATTATCATTAATCCCCTATGTCTCCAGTGTGCTGCATCTGGGCCTGAACACCACCCGTTACATTTAATGCCAAAGACTAAGCTATTAGTGCGTAGAAACCTGCGCAAGGAACGGTCCTTCTTTTGCCTGGAAACTAAAGGATTTATATGTAAGAAACCATTCATACAGGTGGAAGTGAGACACACACACACACACACACACACACACACACACACACACACACACACACACACACACACACACACACACACACACACACACACACACACACACACACACACACACACACACACACACACACACACACACACACACACACACACACACACACACACACACACACACACACACACACACACACACACACACACACACACACACACACAAACTGACAACCATCACAGTCATAAGCTGCAGCCTGGGGGGACGCCACAGGTCGAATCGCTTTTTGTAATCTGAGGTCCACAGTGAAAGTTGCCACAATGAGACTGCAGGGACCACACACTCAAACACAAACACACACACTCACTAACACACTATTTAAAGAGCCCTGTTTCCCTGGATTTCCCCCTCTCTCTATCCTCAATTCTCCTTCCCTTCCCTCTATGTTCCTAAAGCTTTTCCACCTCTGAGCAATCAAATGACAAACACTTTCAGAGTACTGCAATGTGATCACAAGGACACCTTGTTTTTTTTATTGTCCCCCCTCCCCCCACCCGCTGTCTCCGCACTTTTTTCTCTCCCGGGGGAAGCAAATGAGGCCAAATTTTCACTTTTTCTTCTGCGACTTAATCAGAGCGATGACGCTGGTTGCTGCCTATAGAGCAGGAGGAAATTCTTCACAAAGAGCACCCTCTTGTACAACACACCCTCCTTCATATTCCCATTCATTCTGCCAAACAATATGTTTGCTGCTGTCATGTCTGAGCGAGCCAGAGAATTTTGCATACAAATTTGAATAAGAATGAGTTCAAATCTACAAGCGGCACACATCTACACATTACACGCTGTCTGGCATACTGGCTTCTTATCCTAACCTCACATTATAGATCACAAAACAACAAATCTCACACTCACACATCTGCAGTTCCCAGCAAATACTGTATGAATGCTGATACAATACCATTGCTGTGTAATATGCATCAAATCCCTAGTGCAGTATAGCATTGATACATCACTCCAAAGAGATGATACAGCTACAGTATGACTATCAAAAGACCATTGTGTGTGAACAGCTTAAGGTGTAAAATCAAGAAGTTATATTGCCATATATAGAAGTGGATGGGAACACCTTGACGCCACCCAGTGGTTGGTAAAGCTTGAGTTAGCAGTTTTGGCCTTCTTGGTGTTTTGAGAGGTGACCATACTTACACAGCAGTGTATATTTGCATTATCACATCTATATAATTTGTTTGACAGGCAGTGACTTATCAATGACGGGTAGCAATGTCCTAGCGTAGCATGCTTTATAGTCTAATTTACTCCAAATAGAGCCAAAGTAATAAACATCATGCTGTGTTGAAGGAAACTTGAAACTTGTGATCGAGACCACACAGTCATGAGGAAAATGTAAACTTATGTCATAAATCCAGTTAGAAGTAAGATCATTTTAACATCTAGTTCAGTACGAACTGAATTTTTTTTCTAACCAACAGTCGCCCCCTGTTGGCCCGTAGAAGGAACACAAGTTTTAATGCCATTCTGCATTGGCTTTCTTACACCCGATGCTAAGTTCAAGTCTAATACAGTCATGGTTGGGCATGACCCTTCTTGACTAAAAAAAAACAAACTACGATCTAAGTCACCTGTAGGAACATGAGGAGTGTCTGTAAGAGATATGACATTTGCTAAATCTTAACACTTGAACTTCTGGTTAGTTGTACTACAGTGCTCCATGTGAGGATGTCACATTAATTCAGTGATTCCTTTTCAACATTCTATAAGCTCGCAGATCAATTTATTGATCAAAATCTCCTTTCTACTTCCACCTGACCGTGCATTCATGCGCTGTGTTTGCAAACATTTAGCATGGGTGGTCACACACTATCTCTGCTCCATGAGAGAGCAGCCACTTGGCTCAAACTTACATCAGTAGCTAGGAGGAATGCCTAAGGCGCTCCCAACACACAGCTACTTCTCATTCACACACACTACCCTGCTACTGTGTAGGTCTCTCTGTTTACGTGTCTACGTTTTTATGCAACTGTGCATGCCTGTGTTCCTTATTCTGTGCATGCACATATAGAGATAGTCTGTGTGTTTCTGTGAGTGTGACAAAGTTGTGTTACTCAGCCTGCAGCAGGATCTAAAGCAGGAATGATGGCCATTATTTACAAACACCTGGGAGTAGAATCAGTGTGGACATGGGAGGTGTGGGTCACAAAAAGCACCTAGAGATACAGGAGTGACATTTCAGGGTGTGTGTGGCCAGAGTCAGCATCAGACCTGACGTATAAGACAGACTTAAAAAGACGACTGTGGCACTGAGAGACAGGCATGATCAGAAAAGGTACATGTACAGAGAAATGGTCAGACTGTGAAGAGGGAGAGGTACGTTTAGAAAGAAAAGAAACAATATCAACAAAAAGGAGACTGACAGGAGCGACGGCAAGACAGGCTGAAAAAAAGTTCAGAAAAACCGGCAGAAGTGGACAAGTAGACAACGCAGCAGAAAGGCACAGAAAAAAAGAAAACAGACACAAATTGGATGTGAAAGGCCCTCTAAAACATGGCCAATTTTTTCCTCTTTGGTCTGTATTTTGGAGAAAATAAAGCTCACTTTTTCCTTGAGCACTGTGAGACCAAATCAATAGCACTCCCAGGGCACAGCTATTATTTTTCAAAGAATCCTGCAAGGAGGAGAATAGGGAGGAACGGGAAGAGGGTGCGTGTCTTCTCCTCGTGCTGTTACTTTTGCAGCACGGGGGGAAGACACACGGCCGGTTAGTAAAAACTTGTTTAGCAGTTTAGAGGAGCATCTGATTGAGACACAAGTATTTTAAGATCAAACGACCTGAAAAACAGTTAATCTATCACACATATCTGACCTTTAACACCAATACATGGATAACGCATTTATCCAAAGCCTAATATGATCATAGCTGATACCAGCAGTATTCAAACAGCAGGCTTGTTTTAAAGTCTTTGTGATGTATTTTAGGTGCATGTTTGAAGTCTTTCTCTCCTATGAGGCATAACCTATGGAGCTGCTTTGAAGCAGCGCTGTGTTTGATGTGACTTACACCTCCAGCCTTAAGGCTTCTTTTTTTCACAGCCAGGGGCTTTTAACTGTATTGCCCCCTCTCCTTTTTTAAACACACAGGTAAACACTAAAAGATAGTAATACTTTTAGACATTATTGCACAATTGTGTTCCTCTCCTCCCATTCTTGCTCTCTCTTTCTTTCTGTTTGAGCAGCACCTCAGCCAGATCACAACCTGGATCACATCTTCTACGCCTTAGCAACCAAAATCTACAAATCAGCTGGGTCACAGCCCCTGCTTTAGCAAATGTCCCCCTCCGTATCTGCGGCAGACGAGGGAAGCCTTGTGAAGCTGCCTGGTCCAGGGAAGCGAGACAGCCGGTGCTGTCAGAGGAAAGAATGATGTAATCTCCCTCACCTTTCTCTAGGAAATCACTTTCCATTCATGGATAATAAATATTTATCCAACATTAGAGTTTGAAGGGGAGTAAATTCAAAAGAAAAATGTCTGCCAAGACAGTCACTGAGCGCTGAGCAAATTCTTTTGACCACTCTGAACTCTTTTGAAAAAAAAGCTCAAAGCAGCGAGTGCATTTGCATGTCTTTTTATCCCCTTCCTCTTCATCTGCTTGCCCTCTTTCAGATATGTGTTGACTTATTAGCAGGAGATGTGAGGAAACAGAGCGGTGAACTCTGCAAACATTCACTGAGTTTTTCTGCTTCCACTTAACTGGTGTTTATGTGACGCTGAGGGTAAGTCAGCGCAGAGAAGAGAAAGAGAGTGGTTATGTAACAGCAGCAAAAGACGAGCTCCACCAATGAACATGGTGATAGGAGACTTCTGCTTAGTAACATAACCATACACAACACAGAGCAGGGAGGCAGAGAGTAAGGGAGATATGATAACAGGTAGAGAGAAGAAATGACCGAGGCTTTCTATAAAGGAGAGGAGGGACAAAAAGCAATAGGAGGTAACCAGAATTTCAGTTTTGATCTACAATACTTTAAAACCCTGTGAACACGTCCTTTGTTTGATGCCAGCAAGTGATCTTCAGACCATGAGTTCCAACAGCAGGCATCAGTATCCACCTCCATGCAATCACCTTCAACTACATGCCGTTGGTCTCCTGGGCAACAAGCTGGGAATAACAGTGCTAAGGTGTAAGGGTGAGCCAATCCTTCATGAGTGTGTGTGTGTGTGTGTGTGTGTGTGTGTGTGTGTGTCTATGCAAATAATAGTACTATTTGCACATGGCTCACACTCTCAAATGTTTGTTAAATATTCAATCTGGGTTGAGAGTACTCAACCATAAATACAGCCAATAGAAAAGAAGCAGAGTTCCAGAGTTAGAAACACGCATTCACATTTTTTGGAGAGGAAATTGTTGAGCTGGTATCAAACAAAAGGTTCTCACTGCTCTCTATAAATGCTGATTTTTTAATCCAGGAATACCCATGAACACTTGGAACACTGCAGTAAAACCAAAACCTAGATACATTAGCTCTAAATAGACTGCATCCTTTAAATCACTGTCACCTCTCTCAGCACTTTGAATTGCTTTGTTGCTGAAATGTGCTGCATAAATAAACTCAACTTGACTTATCCTCTCTTTTCAAAAAGGTACATCATCAGTTCATTAAAGAAATGCATCCGCCTTTGAGCCAAACTGATGTAAAACTACTGGTCAAATATCCAAGATGGCAGGTTTGCAAGCCAGATACCTGGAGCTATTTGCTCCCTTGGCAAGGTAGTTAAAGAAGATCGATAAAACTCTCGTGTGTGTGTCACTCATATAAGGCTACAGCTACTAAATGTAGCTTTGTGAAAAATACATGCTAGCACCTCTAATGCTCCTAAGCTAACACCCTATATATCCAGGGGTGGATCCAGACTTTTTGGACTGGGTTGACCCAACTGGTGCACTAACTTATGCAGGGCTGGGATGAAATGTGTATGCACAATAATCAGCAACCCCTGGTGATGAAAAAGGAAGCTAATGAGGAAGTGCAAAATCCGTCAGTTCGCCTCATCCTCAGCTCTTAGCCTGTTAGGTTGACTGAAAGTTCAGGTGAAACAGCAATTCCAGCATGGTGACCCCCATTGATGGGGAGTAAGCCCCCTGCAGTAACAGATAGGTGACGTCAATGAGGCTCCATTAATATTTACAGTCTATGCTGCACACACAGAGGTGAATAGCAATGAATTACCCTAACTGCCCATCATATTATTTTACTATTATATCTTCATATATTAGAAAAAATAATATATGATTAGCAGTTAGGAGAATACAAATTTAACAGTCTTTTAACAATAAAGCTGAGATGCAACATCTTTCAATCTTTCATACTAAATTCTTGTTAAACTAAAAGAAGAAGACAAATGTCCAAACTCCCAATGTTAAGAACTAACAAAAGGAAATTGTGATTGACTGAAATAAGAACAACGCTACAAGCAGCCAGTTGCAACAAAGCTAAAATAGTTGAAGTCCATAGTTCTTATCCCAAAATCGCCAATCATAGTTACGTTTTTGGTGTGGCAGCTGTTGATACCAATCAAGATTTCAAGGGTAGCCCAGCCCCACCTTGATCCACCCCTGCTTATATCTCATGGGGTTATTCAAAGTGATGCGTAAAAAGAGCTCAATCTTATCCTGCAGGAGATTGTTATTTGTGTCTCCAAGAAGCAGTGACTTCAGTATTCACCTGTAACAGGAACATTTAAATTGTTTCACGTATAGTATAACTGTATTTATTTATTTTCATGACACTTAGTTTATGTAACTAATCCCCTTATATATTATAATAAGTATAGTTATAAACGTGGCAAGAAGGTCTAGTCTATTATCCAGCAGAACAGCATTAAAAATGTAATTTTGCTGATACCCACTAACCCATAACCTTAATAGCCAAATGTCCAAATAAAAGACAGAAGGCTATTAAAGCTGCTTGATTTATTCTTGTGGACGTAAAGAGGTTTTTACAGAAACAAACTAAAGTGGCTACACTTGGATAAACTTTATAGCCTGCTGGTTCAGTGTGTGTTAGAAGAAAGCAATATGCTGAGGGAAATGTCATTAACAAGTTAACTGAAACATTAACAGAAATAATTCCACAGCACTATGCTCACAAAGTATATCATTTCAAGCTGTGTATCATATTCCTGTAAGAACCTTACAAGGACTTAGAAAGTCTTTGTCGGGGCTTAGCGATTTTACAGTGACATTATCATATGCGCACTTCTTCTGTCTCATTTCAAACGACAGTTTCACATTTCAAATTCACTGTCCTGCTATGCCACTCTGTACTGAGTTTAAACGTTGAGACTTCCAAGTATAGCATTTATCTTTATATTTCATATTACAAAGTATTGATAACACGTAGTCATAATCTGCCATACCTATTTAGCGTGTGTATGCTACTCATCCTGTATTGTTTTTTTCTATTTAAAAATAATGATCTGCTATTTTGAGTTAATTTTATGGATGTTTTTGCTGAGTTAGGATTAGGAACAAATAAACAAGTGGAATCAATGGAAATTAATTGTGCAGTAAGTCTGCATTGTTGCTGTCAAATGTGCCTATAACACACTGTGAGACTCCAAGGTAGAGCCTGTGGAAGAGAATAAAGGACAGGGGAAGAAAGAAAAGATGGATGGATGGATGGAAGGACAGACCGATGAACCTGATGGAAGGATGGATGTGGTCTATCATTGGAAATCTCAAAAACATCAACACGTGTCAAAGATAACAGCCGGCATTGTGCGCTAAGTAGCAAAAGCATGGCTGATGTCACTAAGAGGTGTAATGCCAGACTTTACACAGCTTACATCATGCAATACACATTATGTATGTAAGGGTCATAAAAAAACATGTTGCAGTCCACTTTAAAGTGCACTAAAACAACAAATGTGAATTCAGAGTTACTGTAAGAGAGTTCTGACATTTTCTAGTAAGCCACAGGAAAAAGATGTTGCACTTAACTGCAAAAATTCTGCATGGGCTTATATCGTAGTCAATGAGGCATCTGCTGATGATCATTGCATTTAAATGTTGCTGTTTTCACGCTGCATTCACATTTGAGTAGCTATGGCGGTAAGAGAAACACCATTTGGGAGTTGCATGATGCAGAAAAAGAACATTTGAACTGAATGTTTCTCTGCTGAACTTTCTTCTTCTCCATTATCGACTGAAGTGACTCTGACATGTTTCACACCAACTGATCCCCTCACCCACAGCTCTATTTGAGAACGGCTAGTAAAACTCCCTCGTGTTGCCCTTCCTTCACCCTCTCCATTTCCATGCTCTCCTCCTCTCTCTGTCCTTTCCTCTTTCTCCTTATCACCTCGCCTCTCATCTGTGACAGGACACAGGAGGACTGCTTCCAGGTCCCGATCTGTATCTCCCAATGCTCTCCCTTGCCTTGCCCCCCACCCCTCCCTCCTTCCTATCTGCGCTCTGGTCTGTGCTCTGCACCTCTCCGTCCATATCAGAACAGAAACACACCCTGATTCCTATCTCTCCGCTCTCTGTAGAATACACAACATGAGACGGCCAGCAAATGATATTCACTCTCCCTCGCTTCTTTCACTGCCAGTCTCCCTCTTTCTTTCCCTTGGTGTCCCTGTGATGTCAGTGTAAGTGTGCATATATATTCCCTGTGATTCCACTCTCTTGTCCCCATGGGGAACAGAATGTATAAACCCTCCATTATCAGTGCAGAAGAGGTGTTCTCAGAGGCAGGGACAGATAACACGTAATAGTAGTCACACGCACATCCAATAACACTTATTTGTTGGATGTAGCAGGTCAATCCATATTCAGAGGAACATTACAGGCAATATCATAGGAGCTGATGTGAAAGATACTCAGAGGCCTCCTTTTTAAAAAAAAAAAACTGTCAATTGAAAGTCAGCTTGCTTTTAAAGCCTCTTATAGCGCAAAGTGCACAGGAATTTTAATGGGTATGGAAATTTGTAAGGTCCAAAATTATGTTGTTTGTGCTCCAGGCTGTGTGTATGTGAGTGCTCTCGCTCTCTTTTCCATCTTTGCTGTTTTCTACTCTCATCTTGGTATTCTGTGTGACTCACATGCAAACACAGTGCCAACATATTCACACGCATGCACGCACGCACACACACACACAAACACACACACACACACACAGGTGTCCTGGATGTTATGGTCCTCTGCTCTGCATTGCTGGCTGGTTGCCAGGGTGACACCTCATCGCAGGGTTAGGAAACAAACAGCCCGTAATATAATTGGAAACTGTACAATACTGCGTGACCCGTCCTGTTACCCTGGAGACCTCGGTCCACCCCATCATACTCAGCTGCACACGCCCCCTTCCTCGCTGAAAGGATGGAGGACTGTGATTGGTTGCTGAGGTGCTTCTACTTGTAGCAAGAAAAAAGAAAAAGCTGAGAAAAGAGAGGAATAGATATAAATAAATGCTGGTTTCAAGTATAGAAAACAGCTGGTGCCTTGTTTAAAAATAGAATCAACAAATTCACAAAGGGAACTTTTACTGATTAAAAATAAAAATGTTCTAAAAACCACTTTGCATGGAGTTGTAATTCCTGCAAGACAAAAATGTCAGCAAAAACACTGACTCGCTGTGAAAGTGTGAATTAGAAAATCCACATTAAAAAAAGAAAGGTTTAGACGGAGAAATGTCTCCTGGTGCCTGTGTCCTAGATTAACGCCGAAGCATGACTGCAAAAGTCTCTGAGAAGAGAGAGAGAGAGAGAGAGAGAGAGAGAGAGAGAGAGAGAGAGAGAGAGAGAGAGAGAGAGAGAGAGAGCTCTGTGTGTGTGTGTTTAGGCCTATGTATGAGTGCTAAGGCACTGCTCGCTCACACTTGCAAGGGGTTTAATCTCCAGGCCTAATAAGGATCAATGTAAATGCAGAGTGATACTGTTCTTTCCAATGACAGGACCTGCCACCGAGTTGAGAGGATCACCCGACACTCCTCCCACTCACCAACATTCACACTTCTCCAAGCAGCTCTGTGTGTCTATGTGTGTGTGTACATGTGTGTGAAGTCAGCCGAAACAGACAGAGTAAAAGATTACTTGTGCAACAACAAACACATTAGGATTCTCAACAGGCCTCATATCAGATAGTCTGTATCAGTGTCGTGTTTTTGTGTACACCTACACACAAAGCAGGATGAAAAGCCGCCGCTGCATGCTAATGCAGGCCAGAAAACAATGCTAATAATATCAGATTAGATCTCTGCTGTGAAAGGTAGGCAGATATCTGCAGCAATATTAAGAGCACACACTATAAAAAGCAGGGAGATTGTATCACACAGTAAATATGACACCTTATTGTTACAACCCAACAGTGCATCAAGACTTTACACATCCCTGAATGCTTCTTAAAAGGGCTCATTCAGAGTCAACTTACACAAGTATACCCAGACGGAGATTCAGTTAGCTCTTATCAAAAAGGAGCGTTGGATAAAAATAATTTACTGACACTTGCCTCTTGGTCCGATGCTTTCATTTTTTATTTACCTATTTTTAAGAAAAGCATATGAGTGTAAAATCTCATCTGCACTTTATTCATTCTTTTGAAATAACTTCTTTAGTTTGGAAAAGTGAAGTATTTACTACCTTACAAATCGGAAGTGTCAGCTGTTAAAGCTGACACCCAGAGGATTTTGTAAACTTTTGTAGAGTGTCTTCACTGATTTCATCACTCGGTAGGAATCCAGTATTTTCAGCAATTGCCTTATGGTCTGTTGAGTCACCACCTAGCCAGCCTGAATACATTTCAGATGAAAAGATGTCTTATTGGCACAGCTGATCTTGACTGATGAGAGTGAGTTCTGCTTCAGAGCTGCAAAGAGCTAAGTTGCCTGTGCAAAGTCGACAAACTAAAAACAGTAACACCTATGTTACTTAAAGACTTAAGTACCTCCCCATGTGTCATACCCAAACCAGAATATAATCGTGTTAAACTAACAGTATGGGAATGTTTGTAAATGAGAGCTTCTGTTGTTTTTGTGGAACCAGTATCTCGTCACTTCAGAAAAACAGAGCAAATTTTCTTTTTTCAAACATATCTCCGGGGGCGCTGGATAGCCTAATGGTTATTTCTTGGCCCCAATGAATGGAGGCTATAGTTCTGGGTTTGAATCTGACCTGGGCCCTTTGCTGCATGTCGTCAGCCAAGCTATCCTCCGGACATTAACTGTCCCTGAAAAGGCCCAAAAATAACTTTTAAAAAATGTAGTCATGAAAAGAATATCCTGTTAATTCATAAAAACATGTGAATGGAATATACACTTCCATAGCTTTTAGCCAGCGTCAGGTTTAGCATTCTCCAGCCAACACCATACATTCATACAAACAGATACACAGAACCCCCCATAAGTTAACTACTAGAAAAAATACATGGCACCAGCTTTAAATCAGGTCATACTGTCTCACACAGGGAACCACAAAAGGGGACCTCTGATAGAAATATCTTGTAACTTAAAAAGTGCATATAAAAGTCTTTACACAGTTTTGCCAGCTGTATTAATTTATTTCCTGGCTGCATCGAGGCACAGACACAAGTTGAAAACACACCTTTGGGATATCAAAACCTTGTATTTTTTTGCATATTTACACATGCAGCAGAAAAACATTAACATGTATTTATGGTGTCTTGCTCTTATTTGTTAGACTTAAGAAGATACGTTTTCCATCATGTTCAGCAGCTATAGTCGCTGACTTGGTCTCTTTGCAGTTTGTGCGACAAAATAGAAGCAGGACTAAATCAAACTAAAATAGTTACAAGAATGAGCTGAAAGGCTAAAATATTCTGTTGGACTCAAGTGTGGTGTGGGGTTGAAGGAGAATTATCTACAGAAAAGATTATTTCAAGTGGACAATGTACAAAGCACAGTAACTTTAGGTATTAAATGTAATTACAGCAATTTACAATGTGTTTAATGTGTTAGCTATGTGTTAATTTATTCTCTTGACCTGTATTCAATGGTGTAGCTTTCATCCCTGCCAGCTTCTTGCACCACACATTTGCACTAGTGTGAAGTTACTTAAAGTTTCATAGTAAACTTATCTGCAGCACGTTAGAAACAGGTGTTAACTTTACACCAGGCACTTGGTAAATGTGCTCTCAGCCTGACTCTGTCCCAATCCATTAAGCCTAGCGCCACTTCAGCCTAAATGCCCTCGGAAGAACCTGGCCTCAATAATGTATACAGCCATACAAGCCTCTATTACTCACAATTAATAATACATGCACTGCCTGGCCGGCTTTCCCCTTCTCACTATTCTCTCCTTCTCCCCATCTCTGCCTGTTAACAGTGACGGGCTGCACCATCTGGCACTGAAGAGAGGCCAGGGGCTGAGGGTGGAGAAGGAGGAGGAGGACGAGGAGGAGGGATGTTGAAGTTCACAGAAAGTGTGGAGTAAGATGCTGAGGTAAAACACACAACTTTTTTTGACAAGAAAAGAAAAACCTGAAAAGAATTCAGAGAAAAGACTTTGCAGTGACATTTGCTTGATATCAATAACAGACAGTGTTCATCTCCGTACAAAAGAGTGAATGAGAGTAATTCAGTTTGGGAATGTAGCCATTCAGGCTGTATTAACTGCTTTCGGATGAATGTGGATCTACACTGTGCTAACTGTTGAGAAGGTCAGCCATCACTTTCATTCAGCGTTACTTTCTCTCCTGCTCGTTGCAGTGAGAGGCTGGCTGTGCTTTAATGATAAAATAAAGTCTTACATTCTCCCTCCCATCCTCACTATTACTTATTCTCTCTCTTTACATCCGTCCCTGCCCCTGTAACAGTACTCCTCTCGGTCCCTGTGCCATATGGTATCAGGGCAGCTGCTCTGCAAACCTGTCAAGTTAACAAGATGTAGTCCCTTATGACTAGTAGTGCAGTGTCGTCAGTGTGAACTGTGTGTGTGTGGTGGTGTTTAAGTGTGTGTCACTGAGCAATAGTTTTTTTTTTTTTTTTTTATTGAAAGAGCAGCAAAAAAAACACTAAAAAAAGTGCTAACAAATCAAGAACAGCTCAAATGCTCAAGATAAAACAAGTAACACAACTACAAGGATGCAACTAACACTTGTTTTTCATTTATCAAATATACAAACAGCAAAATATTTTCAAGTTAGGTCCCTAAATACCAATTTGTCGATTGAAATTGATTGTTTCATCCCATGAAAAGCATAACATCTTATGTTGTTTAAAATGATACAGTTAGAAATCACTGTGTTTGCTTTATGTGAATGGCTTTTTTTTTTGCAATCTTGCATTTATTCAGCTGGTACATCTGGGACAGCTGTTCTTTGTTTATACAGTCCATCAATTCAGTCATAATACTTTTTCTGCTAATAGAAGAATGTTATGAAAGATAGCGTTGTTATTTTTTATCAATTTAATCCATCTCAATCCTTCAGTTGCTACAAAAAGATCATATCCTTATTTCTCATCACATAAAAGCAAGGGGTAGAGCAGCTAATCCGTATGTATTGTACCGGCAATAATCCATGATTACATAACAAACAATGCAGTCAAAGCAAAAGGTGAGAAAAGGCTGAAATTCCCTTAATTAAATTAAAAAATGCATCATAAATTAGAGGTTGGAGGGGGTTCATCAAGTGAATGAAGGCAGGGATGAAAAGGTGTGTAAGCATAATGAAAGGAAGACTAATTCCAGAGTTAAAAAAAACAAACAAGCAAATGAGGGATTGAGGCCCATGCAGCGCAGAAACAGTCAAAGAGCAGCATGGAGTGTTGGACGTAGGAAGTGGAGGGCGCAGTAAAGGCCTGAGCTCTGCTCCTCTGTCAGAGATGGAGTGTGATTAACAGCGGCTGAAAAAAGGCTGTCCGCTCAGGGCCCTGACATCACTCACTCTCCCGCTAACACACACATCCACACACACACACACACACACACACACACACAACGGACTGAAGCAGTCACTCAGGCAGCACTTTGGGAAATGAAGCAGCCGGTTCTCAGAATAGGGTGACCTTCTCCCACCATGCACTGCTCTCCTCAGCGATAATCCATTTGAATAGTCACTTTGATGATGACAGTGTAGATGCAATTGTTGCTATTGTGGTAGAATTCCCAACTTTTTATAGAAAACGTGAATGTGGATTTAAAAACATTTTTACACCTAATCTTAAAAATAAAGTATCCTCCGGAGGCTTGATAGTACCCTACCTTGTGTGTGTGTGTGTTTGATTTTTTTGTGTGTGTGTGTGTGTGTGTGTGTGTTTTTATATGAGCATGCGCAAAAAAAAAAACATGAAAGGTTGAAGCAAACTGGACAGTCAGAAATGCCAGAGTCTCCACTCCACAGCGTAACCCTGACAGCTGTAAAGAAGATACAAGCAGACATCTAATAATGCAAATACCAAGAGTTCACTGGCCTTTACAGCCTCGGGGCACGCTGTCTGTTACCACTCGCTCTAACACAGAGGGGGTCACGCAGAGCAAAGTAAGGAAAACATGCTGAGGATACTGCGCTGCAAACAGACATCCTATTGTCATCTTCGCTCGATCATACTTTTCTATCCTGCAGCGACAACAAGATCTGTCGTTCCAAGTCTTCCTCTCACTCATTTGCTGTTTTCCTGTTCCTCCCGTTTGCTCCTTCCACCTGCACGAATGGATACCAGCAGACAAATTACAGCCCTGAGGTCAGTGTGGCTGTCGGAGTCCGTGTGTGTGTGCGTGTGTGTTTGAATGTTCATGTGTTCTTGCCTGCACGGGCATGAAGAAAACATGTACGATTTGAAGGTGTAAGAGGGTATGGAAGTGTAACTGTGTGAGTGGTTTTCCCAGTTAGAGCATGTGTAACAACATGTGTGACCAATGTGTGTGTGTGTGTGTGTGTGTGTGTGTGTGTGTGTGTGTGTGTACAGATGTGCACGTTGTGAACTCACAGACAGCTGTAGTATGTGTGAGAAGAGGTGGTGAAAGAAGTTGTTACTCCCCCATACTGTGTCACTGCACTTCTCCTCCCTTTCTGTTTCTATATTCTTGTATATATTTCATGTTATTATTTGCCCATGGGGCACAATCAGTTATTTTAACAGTCATTTAAATGAATACAATCACCAAAGTGAAAGATAAATTACACAAGTCTAATTAACATCAGTGTGATGCTACCATTTCTTCTTTTATACCTGCTGCATAACCAAATCTCCTCATTTTTATTTTATTTTCACCTTTTATTGACTCTGTTTACTGTACACTCCAATGGTCAGTGGATTTTTGGCAATATCATTGTATGTGTAATGTAGTAATAAAATGTACAGCAAATGCTATTAGCTCTGTAAAGCTTCACACATGTACAGATGTACTTTTGGCTTTAACTTAAACTCAACATGCTAATATGAGTTTAACTATTCTGTAATGATTATGTTTAACATTTCAATGGTTTTGTAAGTTCATTGTATAACCAGGCTGACATTTGTAATGTATCAAAAACTCATAGTACAGCTCTGGCTGAAGGGATATTTTACAGTTTTGCATTTAATTGTAATCTAAAGGATTTAACAAACCCACACTTTGGCCTGATGAAATCATCCTACTGTATAGAGGGGCATAGACATCTTTCCCAAATATACATCAATATTCCTTCCAGCATGTTACTCAAAACCAGAATTATAAACCTCCTAAAAGTGCTGAATGAAAGGGGGTAAATTCCTGATAAAATAAAAAATGCATTGTTGACATTATGATACGAGAGTCAGAAACCTGCTAGCTGACCGTCCAATCAACCCCTGGCCTCACATTTACAGAAAGTGCTGAGAAATGTTACTTTTACTGAAACCTCTCCTATAAAGGCCTCAAATTCCTCATTCAGCTCAGCATGCAGGCTTGGAAGGAAATATATAAGACAAAGACAAATAGATAACAACTGTGTGTGTGTGTGTGTGTGTATATATGTACAGTATGTGTGTGTGTGCTCTGTATGTTTGTGAAGGGGGTGTCCTGTGGAGAACTCCAGACACAACAGGCTTGTCCCTACAGGACTCTGTTTTTAGCGTGACAGCCTGATTAACAACACACACACACACACACACACACACACACACACACACACACACACACACACACACACACACACACACACACACACACACACACACACACACACACACACACACACACACACACACACACACACACACACACACACACACACACACACACAAGTTATCACACCTCTCAAGTTGCATCTCGGGGGAACATTATCACAGGTGCGCACACACACACACACACACACACACACACACACGCACACACAGCAGCGCAGTAAATCATTCAAGCTTATCTCCCAGCTGTTTAGCATTTTCAGATACGTGCCTGTGTGCATGTGACATCATATCAGCATCAAGCAACACAAAGGAACACATTTATTCACAAATGTGCACGTTCAAAAACACAACAAATAAAATGCACAAAATATAGACACAGCCAGCCCAGGAATAATTATCTCACAATAAAGCAATAATAGAGGAAATGTTAATTCCATTCCCTGTGACTCAATCCTATCATCAGATCTATGCTGGCATTTAGGCAAATCTCTCACTGTAAACCCGGGGGGGGGGGGGGGGGGTCATAAAACTCCCACCCCACCTCCTCCCTTGACCGCCCCCCTCTTCCTCCACAGAGCTCACAGACTCGCAGCAGAGATAGAGCTTGACATTTCCCTTTGAAAAAAAGAAGAAGGAGAAAGCAGGAGTGGGGGGGGGGGGGGGGGGGGGGGGTTAAGCAGACATGGGCAGAGAGAGTTAGAGATGTGTGGTGAGGAGAAAAATGGATCAATACCTGAGGTCTAATAAAGGCAGGATTTATTGGCACCACGCAACAACGTGAAGCAATGTCAATACAGCTCAGGAATTGTCTTAAAGAAGGGAAGTTGCTGTGAGGAGAGGCAAAGGGAGCTCATTGCTTCCTTTCAGCACCACGGAGAGCTCAGAGTGTCGGCTTGGGCTAGCAGCACTGGGACAGCTCCTCTAAGTCTCCATGAGTGACCTTTCACCTGCTTTTAAGCTAGTAAGTTTTCTCTCATTCCCCGCAGCCATGCAACTCTAGCCTCCAGCTTCAACCTTTTAATTTTATACCTATATAAACTCCAACATCCTGCCCTTTCTCTTCAAATACGGGCATGCAAGAGAAGGAAAAAGACAAGTCCATGGGCTCTTTGGATCAGCATGGTAGGAAGAAACAGACGCAAGAAGACTCTTTCACAGTCGTTTCAATAAAGAGACGACATCCCATGTTCTTTAATATTTCTGCTCCTCTCCAATGTTGCACCTGTGAATGTACATTATGCAACATTTTGTACATAGGAAACTACATCAGGGTGAAAAAGAAACAGTTTAACGGTAGAATCTCGTAACAATAGAACAAACCCAACACACACAAGGACAAAAAAAAGCAAAGAAAAACTAACACAGTAAATAAGCTTCAGTCAGCAAAACGTTCTGAAGCTGTTGTCAGCAATGTAGGAATCACAAGGAATCCATGTGGGACTCTACAGTAACACACACACACACACACACACACAAGGGAAAAAGCAAATGTTTAAATCGTTCAACACCTTCCCAAGGATTTGAGTTTTGAATATTTTTGAATATTCAAGATCTACTTCTCTCTGTGCTCACACACACACACCCACAGACAGACAGACACACACACACACCCACAGACAAACACACACACACGCGCGCACACACACACACACACACACACACACACACACACACACACACACACACACACACACACACACACACACACACACACACACACACACACACACACACACACACACACACACACACACACACACACACACACACACACACACACACACACACACACACACACCTCTCATAAAACGTTCACCCTCCTTCGTAACCTCCACCTCTGTTGCTCTCCTCTAGTCATGAATCTAGCCTTACAGGATCTGCAGGATGCTCCCTCTTCCTTCAATTGCTTCCTCCTTCTCTGCTTCCCTTCCTGCCCTTCCTCTCTCTCCTCTTCCTCGCCCCCTTGTTCTCCCTGTGCCCCTGCTCTCGTAGCTCCCCTGCTCCCTCAATCTCTCTCTGTCAGCTCATTAAGCTTGACTTATCTCACGGTGCAAGCGGAAATTAAATCCTGGGCCCTGATCCCCCTTTACTTTGCCTCTGCCCCTCGTTTCCTTGTTCCTCACCGCCCCACCACCACCTTACCCATGTAGCTAAGTCAAATCTGCTTTTTGTGTAGTGCGTTGTTTAGTTGTTGAAAGTGAATGGTAGATGGTGGCACTTTTGTGTTTATCACTACAGAAGACTTTATTGATGGTTTTCTTGAAATATGGTATCTCTCTTTAACTTCCTTCCATTGGTGTCTCCCTCTCTTCTCCACTCCTGTTTCTAACTCAGAGGGCAGTAAAAGTTAAGGTATGCAAAGAAAGAGTAATCAGAGTATTCTTCAGCAGTAAGGCCATGCTGTACAGCAGATTAAGGAAGTGCATTTGGCAGCATTAACATGAAATCGTTTCATAAGCTCTGCTAATTCAAGTCCATTGATGGAGAGTGAAGGTTGTCCCCTTAAACAACGCATGCACAGCTCCTGACACTTACATACTGCGCACACACACACACACAAAGGAAACCGCACGCACAAACAGAGGAGCCAAGGCTCAGCTCCATTCTGTGTCCTCCAGCTCATTCATATCTGACAAGCTTAAAGTGTCGTTAAGCATTTAGCCTCGCCTGGTTCTGGCACTGTGCTCGGCGGTGACGCATACTGCAGAATGTCGGTGATTCGTCAGCAGCCAATAGGATTAGCAATGCAGAGGGATGCATTGTGGGTATTCTCACGCCTGGGAGGTATGGCTCCCTCAGTGTGGGAGACATTGATGTTTAGATTTTATTCAGCAACAATAAATGGCAAACCGACAAAAACGGAACAGCCAATAACAGAAAAGGAGACTGTGACCTGCTTGTGCTAATCCATTCATTGGTAGTCATAGATCACACTGCAATGAAAGGAAAACATCTGAAATGTGATGGCTATATGACGTCAGAAGCCACATTACATGTGTAATCTATTATTACACCCCTCAACCAAAGAAGAGGCTTGGAAATGTTAAAGGTGCTACAGCTCAGGAAAGATGGAGCTTGGTTGTTGTACTTCTGTTATTTAACCACTAATGATACTTATTTTAGGTAAGTGCAGCCCAGTGTCAGTCAAACTGGATTGTGACTGTCCGTAATCAGCAGAAGTCAAATCTCTACAGATTCTAGTCTGATAGGTCTGATTTTTCAAAGGTCCATTCTAACCAATAAATCCCACAGAATCTGTACTCCCAGCGTTCTGTGCATGTTTCTGCTCCGTCAGTGCGGATTTTACCCCTACTGGAACCGTTTCTTAAATGCAGCACAGCAGAGAGCTGCACGAGCAGCTGGATCAGCCAATCTTAATATACGGCAAACTCAGAGCAAACTATGATTTTGGAAAATATGAAGAAATTGAAAACATAATTCAGATTAGAATCTATCCTTCTCCTGTTTGTTAATTGTGCCTTATTATTTGAAGCAAACTCCAAACACTATTTCTTAAGGCCCTCTTTAGCAACAATTAGACATTATCTCTCCAGCCTCTCCAGAGTCCTCTTGGTTCCTTGTCTTCTTAACACTTCCTGTTTGTAGGTTAAGGTGGATGGTCTTCTCTGTGTAGATTTTCTTAAGTTCCCACAATGTTTAATGTTGGACTTAATAGTGATCTCTTAGAAGTGCCAAATAAAGGTTATCCATCGTTTTTTTTGGTCATAAACTCTTTCACTGACTTGTTTGGTGAGCTCCTTGTCATGATTATACAGTTTGTTAAGTTACGCTAACACGGAACAGGTGTTTTTATATTGAGAGCAAATTGCAAACAGGTGGACTTCAGATTTAACTCATCATCAGGGGACTATTGGTTGATCTTATCCAAGTAAAGGACTTCACAGCAAATCAGTTAAAATACCACTCAATTTATGGACTATTTTGGGTTTGCCTTTTTTTTTCTTAATACAGCCCCAATTAAATCCATTTTAGTCTATGGTTGTTACATGACAAAATTTGGAAATCTTACAGAGAAGGAAACTTATGCAAGACACTGTAACTGCCAGGCAAAATAAAAAATAAAACACTATGTATGCATCGTCAGAACACACACACTCGCAGCTCGTCCCGAGATCAAACAGCCTGCAGAGCGCTGGGAAGCAGAGAGGCAGAGAGGCAGAGAGGAGAGACACCTGGCCTGCAGTGAACAAGGAGCACCCACTGTGGGCCACCCAGCACCAAAGATAACGCACAGACATGCATACAAACTCTTCAATCCCAAGATATACAGTGCCATCTGACATCATACATATCCTCAGATTTATGTGCATTAAGCACCAAAAAGACACAGATTCACTCTATAATCGCATCTTTACTGGATACACAGATAAACAAATAAGACAAACAAATAGCAGATTCCAATACTGGCTTTCCCAGAAATGGCAGACCATGCAGTAGTTCCCTCACTCACTCACTCACTCACTCTCTCTCTCTCTCTCTCTGGGGAAGGTAGAAATAGACAGAGTGAGGGATTTAGCAAGAGGGAGTGAAAGAGAGTGTGTGGGTGAGTGCCAACGCTCAACAGCAAGCAGAAAAAAACCCCAAAACATCAGAACATGTCTGAGTGGATTATAACTATACCACATCACAGGGGAATGAAGCGCGAGGAAGGAGGGGAGGGAGGGAGGGAGGGAGGAAGGAAGGAAGGAAGGAAGGAAGGAAGGGAGAGACGGATGGAGGGAGTGTTGAAAAGAAGTGATGGGATGGGTGAAACTGCGCTGTCACACCTTTCAAACCTTTATCACTTTGAATAAATACCTGCACATGGGAACATACAGCGCACAAGCATGCAGCGGTAAAGACTCAAACTATTCATTCTGTCACAGTGAGTCTTGACAGTTCCTCCCTACACAAACACACACTCATACTGCAGCAATACTAATCTCCCTCTCCGAGTTATATACCATCCCCTCTCCACCCCATCCAATGGCCCCCATTTTAAAAACCAGCTTCTGCAGAGGGAGCCTTCAAAGCCCAGTAATCTGTCTGGGGAAGCAGCAATGAGTGAGAAGAGGGAGTATAGCTCTGGATTAGATCCCCTCTCTTTTTACCCCCAAATAGAACCTTCATTTTATGCCTTTAACTCAGCCCGGCCTCACATTCACTACAGACTGTCTCATTTTACAGCAAGCTCACCTCCCATCCCTTATTGTATAAGCAGCAAACATTCCTGCAACAATTATGTAAATCTGCATTTTCAGTCAACAACAGTCAATGGTGACAAATATCCAACAACTCTACAATCAAACGTGACGACTCATCGCCATCCAGATTTTGTTTAATTTCTTGGAAAGATGAAACTTTAAAGAATCTGTCAGTCATTTTGGTGTCTCTTCCTTCTTAAAGTGCCAAGAGAAGATCATTCAGACTCTTAATATCCATCTAGTTCATGTCTAATGGTAATGATTAGCTTAGCTCAGTTAATTATAAAGACTGTAAAAAATGGACAAACGGCTGGCTTTGTCCAAAGGCAACAAAATAAGTTATCTGCTATCCAGCTTGATGAAGGCGCACAGATTTAAACATTAACCCTGCTTTTGTTGGACAGCTTCTCAGTGGAGACGATCATACTGAAGAACTGTCACTTCAGAATGTTCTGGTCCCGGCAGAAAAAGTTGCCTGCCACACTCCGAAAAAGTCTAAATCACTTGAGAGAGTGGAGTTGATTTTTCAATACATGTTGTTAGCTTTATCTAATCTAAGATAAGATAAGATAAACTCCCAAAAGAAAGCAAGTATAGATATTTTCAAATTTGCGGGACAAATGTTGTCACTAACCATAAATAAATGCTTTAGCCCTACAAAGGATAAAGTTTTATATTTCACTGCATGACAGTGGAACCTCTATTATCATTTGCAATGCAATTTTCAAGCAGTTTTCATTAAACGAATTAACACCTGAAAAAATACTTGATACCTGATTTCAGCCATATTAACAAGCCCTTCTAACAGTGGTTTTTTTTTTAAACAGATTTGGAAGATTTCCAATCTAATAGAATTAAGACTCCTATTGTGCTTAATGCTTAACATTACTATCAAACCTGCTTTTCCGCCCAGCCAGAGCTCCTCTGAATAAAAGACTTCTGAGCTCATAAAACGAGATCATAGAGTGATTATGAAATGTCTAAGTCGCAGAAACAAGCGTCTTAAATAGCCCCTCACAGGCAATCACAGGAGAGGTATTATGGAGGTGGAGCTTAAAAGATTACACTTGGAAGCTCTTTAAATTAGTTTCCCTTATTGTGAAAAGGGGCTAAAGGTGGTGCACAAACACAGAATAAGAGCTCAAAAAAGTTCAGGCCCCGGGGGAGGAATTTTGAAGTACAGCAAATAGTCCAGACGAGTGACTGCCAGCTTAAAAGCTGCTTTGAAAAGAGGGAGCATGAATAAGATTAAAGTATGATGAGTGGTCAGGAGAGATATCATTTTCAAGAACTCAACAGGCAGAAAAGAGGATAGGATGAAGAGGGATGAGGGTGGGGGGGGATGGGGCTGCAGGAGCGAGGCTATGGATGAATAATCGCACAGACTCCCCAGGAAATACCTCAGATTCAGGACAATTTGTTGACACATTATTCACGTCCAGTGCCATGCTTGGGTATTTTTTTCAGTTTAATTAAAGAAGACCACTGAACGTTAAAAAGCGTTTATTAAAAGTAATCACGTTTTTTCAGATTGGACTTTCTTACCTTGTGTCTGCAGAGTGGGATACCTAAGGGTTAGTGAGCTTTACAAAGCCCTGCATCTCTTTTTATCTTTGCCTGTAGACCTCACCTGACCTTTCTTCTACATCTACTCCTTCCCTATGATTTGTTTTCATTCTTAAGTTTGCTTGCTGCCTCCATATTTCCTCTATTTGTTCTTTCTATTTAAGACTTTTTTTTGGGGAGAGGGGCGGAGTTATTTTTTGGCTTTTTGCCTTTATTTTATAGGACAGTGGATAGAGTAGGAAATCAGGAGAGAGCGGAGAATGACATGCGGTAGGAGGAGCCACCTTCAGGACTTTACCCTCCGTACATGGGTCACATCCTAACTGCTAGCCCACCTGCACCCTAGTCCCACAAAATCTTTAAATCCTCTACTTCAGATAAATACAGAACCGCATGTTTAAGAAGAGAAATCTTCATGAATATATGTATAGTTTTAACATGCCTAGTTTTGCTCAATCTTTATCCATATTGCTACCAAATTAGATTTACTCAAATAGGACAACAATCTATTACTCTTCAACCACATTATGTCATTTCTATTTTGTGAATCAAGGTCAGAGAATCAATTCTGACTTAAAGCCGAACATGATCAACCTTGCTCAACTGAATCTTTGACTACAACTGGTTTGAACCCCTCACAGTCAACAGTATATAGTAATGCAGCCAGCTCGCCTCAATTGAGTCCCCCAAGACTACAACTATGCACAATGTGTAATCCAGTTTAAACTTCGGTACTCTCTCTCTCTCTGATTCTGTCCTAATCTCACAACCGTCTACACTAGTCATCTTCCTCTTACTTCCTCATGCTCTTTGCCTCTGTTCCTGTGCCTTTATTCTTGTCCTTTCTGTCCTCAATCCATCTCTTCTTCCTCTCCTCTTCCTTATAACCCACTGAGGATTAAAGCGTTGTAATGTGCTGTGCTTGAGGTATCATTTTAAACACATTCTTAGATAAATCCCACCTCAGTGGTGGAGCCATGACAGGAGCTGAGCAACTTCAATCTCTTGGGACATGTGTATGCTAAATGTTTTGGGGTGTACATGTAACCAAATGGCAGCATTCTGGACAGAAACATACCAAAGAAGGGGACAGAGGATGCATAAAAGGGGGGGAATTAAGAGGAGCAGCATAAAGGAGAAACAAACAGCCCAGGGAGCGATAAGTGGAAATGTTGTAAAGGAAATGTCTGCGATCATTAGAACGAGCAAGAAGACTCTTCGTCTTTTATTCCTCAGAGTCTCATCACTTTGTGTCTACAACAATAGCTGCTATTATTGAAGCATAGTTTGTTTTACAAAACCCTGAGGTTTATGCATACACACTGAAAAACACAAAACTTTATATTAGCTGTATAAAATCAATGCCAATTCAAAACTATGAAAACAGAACAGTGAAAACCACCTGAGAGAGGGGGAGATGGATGTTAGTGAGGGATGTGAGCAGTATGTAACTACGGCAACACTACTATGGAATCACTCCAGACTTTATTCAATAAATCAGTGGAGCCTGAGTGTTGAGACTCCATCTAAAACTAACAGAGAGGAGAGGACAAGAGAGAGAAGGGGGGCAAGGGAAGGGAACAATACACAAGAAGAGAAAAGCAAGGAAAGAAGGAAACGAGAGACGACGAAAAAAAAAAACGCTGAATAGCAAGGAGGAGAGGAGAGGAGAGGAGAGGAGAGGAGAGGAGAGGAGAGGAGAGGAGAGATAATGTCTACCCACTAACAATATGTGCTGATCTTAGGGGAGGGGTGCGTTTGGGTGTAGCTGTCAAGTGAAGCCCCCTCGCTGTGTGCTTTGCATACGCAAGCAGGTGGTCCTCTGCATACGTCAATATATCCTGTCTAATTGAATTGAATGGGATAAGAAATGCTGCTGCTCTCCATCCATCTCTCTACCAGCCCCCCCCCCCCATAACCGGCACACACACACACACACACACACACACACACACACACACACACACACACACAAACACACAAACACACAATTTTAGCTTGATTTAAAGCATGATCAACAAGGGACTTCAAAATTCTCCCCTGTTGGATTGGTCCTGTTAGTGAATGTGTGTGTCTGAAGGCCACTGTTAGATTGGTAAGTACACAAACACACACACACCCAAAAACATAAACACACTCACACACACACACACACACACAGTGCCCTCCAGACCTGTCATTCAAAGGTAATTACCTGGCCTCACTAACTGACAGGGTTACGGCAGCTCTAGACCCCAGGCATTGGGAGTCGTTAACCCTATATTTGCCCAGCCTCACTCTCTCTCTCTCTATCTCACACACACAAACACACACACACACACACAAACAAACACAGACAGTTCAGTCCAGGAAGGCATTATAAATATGAATGTGTCGGTCAGGCTGACTGCCTGGACCCATTTTTAATTTCTTTCTCCCTCCCCAGGGAGTTTCCAAATACAGCTGCACGCAGCTAATAAAGAAAACAGGAAGGGGAGACGAAACACGAAAAAATCCACCTCTGCTATATTGGCCATTTAAGTTCTCCATTGGAGCTGTATACTGTAAGGCTCTTGTTGTTGGAATGTTGCAATGGAAGCAGAAATTTAGCGTTTGGGCCACAATTCATTTGGAATGATCATTGCTAGACAATAATCAATACACATGCATAGCTATAAACACAAAAGCCTGCATGTAGCGATGTAGGTTTAACACACATACAAAAGCCTGTAAAGGAAGGGGGCAGGGTGTAAAATGTATGTCCTAAACCAGTCAGCACTTCCCATTATACACTGGATAAATGGGGCCAAACAGAGAGGAGGATAGGAGGACGTGACCTTGAGAATGACTGGGACAGCAGTGTGTGTGTGTGTGTGTGTGTGTGTGTGTGTGTGTGTGTGTGTGTGTGTGTGTGTGTGTGTCAACTCTATAGGATCACAATGGCCTAGTTTTTGCCAGCAAATGATTAAAAAATATTCATGATCAAGCAAGAAAAAAATGCTAAACTTTTTTTATGATATTTTATCCAAATGTATATAATGGATCATCTTTGGTGTTATGGTTTGTCAGATTTTTTTCCTTCATTATTAGAAGGTCTCACTACAAGTGGGTCAGGTGAGAGACATATTAATATTGTCTCATATTAATAAAATTTTATTTTCAGCATACAGTGAACTGTATTTTCTTGTTTTACCTGTTTTTTCCCCCATTGTCTTACTTTGAAAAAGCAGGACTGCCTTTCATTGCATTGTAATGCAATCGTTTCCAAGACAAACAGACACATTTAATTGAATAACTAATTTACAGCAAACAGCCCTATAAAAGAATAAGTATTTTACCCAGGAAGCCAGATAATGCATTATTAATTTGCCACAATGGTCTTCGTCAATAAGAGCTTTAACAGCTGCCATTAAAAGAACAAGAAAACATTAATCTATTAGTAAGAACAACCAAGTGCAAGGACGGACAGTTACAACGCCTTCCCCTTTCCACTCTCCCCGTCGCTGTGTAAATTAGCAAGGAAACAGCTAATAGGTCTGCGAGCTGAGAAAGAGAGAGAAAGAGAGAAAGAGAGAGAGAAGGAGAGAGAGAGAGAGAAGGAGAAAAATAGAGCAGGGGTGTGTAATGGGCTTAACTGAATGAGAGTTGATCAAGGTTTATGAACAGGGAACGTTCAGCTGTGGATGAAATGAGAAACATATCAGGACTAATTAACTTTCCACAGCAATACTGCTTTCATATGGACACACACACATATACGCGCACAATCACTGACGGCCCAGTGCAGCTTTAATCGTCATATTAACCATGAAGATTGCACATGAACTCTTCGCTGCACCCTCAGGTTCGGCAAATCTAGCATGGGAAGATTTCGCTGATGCCCCTCTTATTCCTGCTGAATGATGTGCACCTGTCAGTGTAGCTAAGATTCAAAAAACTGAAGAGGTTAAATTGGGTTAGCATTTAGCTAGGGCCAGTACATGGAGTAGAGTTGCAAAATCACAATAAATTGCCTGAGAGCTGTATGCATCAAAACAGGCACCCTGCCATGTTATGATTATTCAATCACTCTCTGTGTTAAGGGTGTCTTTTGTTAGTACAGATTCATTCATGCATGAATCAAACTCCTTCCAGGCCACTGTGAACCTCTTTTCTCACACACGTGCACAGAGACACACACAAAATACCAACTGGGAAGTAGTAGAGTAAAGGGAGAACATTCATTAGATCTTAAATTAAGCAAACAATCTCAGGGAGGTGCAAAACATTTACCCTCTAATTTATAGGGAATTAGCAAGTCAAGCCCTATAATCCTCTAGCATGCGCTAAATACTGGCATGTGTGTGAAAACTGCTGATTTGAGTAAACAAATTCTTTCCGTCCCTGCAGGCGGACACAAGAAAAAAAGAGGATTGTGTTTTCCCCCCATTTCCATAAAGAAATGACATCTTTTATTCAATTTGAACTTCTGAATACATTTGGTCCACATTTCTTTCGCTCCTGGTGAAAGGGAGAAAAAGTATGCAATGCTCACAAAAATCAACTCTTTGGAGAAAAAAAGGGTAAGCTGCTATTTCCTGCATTATGGTGGAAATAGGTTTTTGGCTTGCACCATGGGACATGGTAATCCTATCATTCATGTCTCCTGCTCAAAATTGCATGAGGTCCATCTGCACCAAAGAAAAAAAAAGAGTAAGACACCTTTCTCTGTGCCACCTGTGCACCACGGTCACATCCTCCTCGCGCAATACAAGTTCATCTTAAGTTCAATCTATATGCACGACTAAAATGCCTCAGACTGAATGGACACACCCAACTGTTATTTTCACAATAAAGGATATTCTGCCCTGCTAGACGGATGGAGGTCAGACTCTATCTTGTCTACATCTCCTAACTTACAGCTGTCTCACACCGACCTCCATGTTGAAGCTCTCCTTCTTTCTCCTTTGAGGTGGGAGATCCAGAACGTCTGCTAACACCTGACATCAATGCCGGTTCCATTCATACACTTTCTTTACGTTCATCACCCGGAAGGTCCGGCCTGCTCGCACATGATGACATCAGTATGACCCTGTCACAAATAGACGCTCTCTAAAGTGTTAAGAGCAGTGAAACACCAGGGTGGTGGCTGCTGCGTGATTTGTCATCCTTTGGAATCGATGGATTCTGACAGCTTCTCACTCGACTGCAGAATAAACGATACCATATTGAGCTGGCAAACAGGTTAACACAAGCAGACGTTTCTCATTAGTACGGGTAGGTTTCTGACATATGGGGAAAAAGGCACAATATATTTAGTGAGAGACAAAAAGCTTACATCAAACATTCTCACTTTCAAGTCTAAAAAAAAAAAAAAAAAACTTCACAGATGGAGAGCTGAGGCTGACAGTTTGGGTGAACCTCTCCAGCAGTCCCAACAAGTTCTTAACTTAGCCCTCCCTGATACTTCCCGCCTGTTCCACCCCTCATTTCAATAACTTCAAAGTGGAAAGCCATTTCTCCGGCTGCCTATACCTGGCTCTGCTCTCGCCTCGGGTCCCAGGTAAGATGGGCAGAAATTAAAACGGAGAGAGGGTATTTTTGCTTCTTAAGTAATGATCAAAGAAGTGCTTCATCCTCACAAGGATTGGCTGTGCTGTTCCTGGAACCTCTGTTGGAACTGGTGTCATTTCCCACTTGAAGGCCTGTTTAGTCGTACACTGTGCAGAGCTCCTGCTCTCTTCTGACATAATTGTGCCTGTAATGTATATGCCGCAGGGGTTATAACATGTTCCGGTGGATTTTTCCATTTCTGTCAATTCTCTTTGAGAGCCTTTTGAAACCCACTTTGCAGGAAACAACAACAAAAACAGCAACAAGGCAGAGAGAAAGGAGGCTAGAGAGAGAATGGCAGCACCTATCTTTTAAGCCTCTTGAACAGGCTCCACTGACCCTCCAGTGTTTGTCTGTGACAAATTGTCCTTCTCCATCTTTCCCTCTGAAATGACAGAGACTACACGCTTCACACCCAATGCATCATGGTCCGGAAATAAGGTATATGTGCCTTTGACAGCTGCCGCCGCAGCAGCTGAAGGAGATCATCACACCTTCAATTCCTGAGTGCCTCTGACATGTTTATGACCACACACATACAGTAAAAACACACACACACACACATAAAGCCCTTATAAAAACACATATGCTGCATATAAACCTGTGCATCAACACACTCACTCTCCAAAATAATTTTAAAAAACACACATGCACACAGAATCCAAAGCCTTTTTTATCCAAGCTTTATAGCACTCCACATTTGTGATGCTCACAGGCCCGGCTGGGAGAGGAAGATAAGACCGGGTTTGGGTACAGATGGTTGAGGAGCTATACTCAGTGACACAGCAACGCTTTTTCTGGAATATTCATATTGATTTTTAGGCATAGCCAAAGAGAAAATAGCTATGTCTTACTCTAAAAATGTTTCCCCTGCCACTCTGGTAAAAACCAATGAAAAAAAGAGAGGGTGAAAAAGCCCATTGTGCAGAGAGAAAATAAAGCTACTCCCCACTTATTCCTTTTCTTCTGCTAGAGGGTCAAAGTCCAATGAAAGGGCTTTCCCATGTGAAGGAGCTCATGTTCATACTCTCTGCCCAGCCAAGCTACAGTAAACCCAAACCAAGAAGAGTGCCTCTGGAGAGCTGGTGAGAATAGAAATACAATTATTAGCCTTCAAGTGTTCTTTGCAGGTGGATGCACAGGCCGTGAACCTTCTTCTTTTGCTTTATTGCTTTGGTTTATCCCTCAATTGAGAAGTGAACGAACAGATATGTTCCCCTCCGTGTGAACAGCTATTGGAGTTAGGGTGATGTTAAGGTATGCAAGGGTAGAGATAATAACAGCAGGAGTAAAGAGAAAGTGAAAAATCGAGTAAGAGGAAAGAGAGACACTGTAGAGAGAGAGAGAGAGAGAGAGAGAGAGAGAGAGAGAGAGAGAGAGAGAGAGAGAGAGAGAGAGAGAGAGAGAGAGAGAGAGAGAGAGAGGAATGGAGACTGACGGCAAACAGATTGGACAATAATCCACAAATGGATGTAGTGGAAGATTTTTCAATATCTTTGCCCAAGCAGAAAACACAACTTGTAGTGACACCCATGAAATGATTGGCTTGCAAAATGGAATCAAGAGGAACATCGAGGCCTCTGCGAGAAAAGGAAAGCGACGAGAAATTTGCCCTGGCGTGCCCAAACACAGAGAAATCATGCACTTCAGGACAGCCGTCACCGCGCTGATGTGCGTTAGACACGCACGTCAGAGCGGTGACGGCTGTCCTGAAGTGCCATGAGCCGTGCAATATAGCAGCTCTTGTTGAAGGTGTGTGCTTAAAGAAAAATCACCTTTTTATGGAGTTTCATAACAGGGAGGGGAAACAAAGGTGCATGGATAGATGAAGGCTTCATGAGCTGATTACAGACATGAAGGATAAAAAGTTGCTCAATTTACTGAGACTTGCTGAAGTTCTTAGGTCAGACCCGACTGAATTATAAAAATCTGTGCACTGATTGTAAAGCAGGATGAGGTTGAGAAATTATTTCACAGCGTTTCGTAAGGATGGACCTGCGGCTAAAACGCAAAGGGGCCTGGAGCAAGTGTGTGTGAATGTATGTGTGTGTACGTATGGATGTGATGAGAACAGTGTTCTTCCAGCCTCGGGCGGCTCACAGGCATGCAAAAGGCACAAGAAAAAAAGAGTAATATGAAGAAAACAGAGAGGAAGAGGAAGTGAAACCCCCACATAATGATGAAACAGGACTTTAATAGATGTATCCATTAAATATGCCTGTTACAAGAGGTTGTTAAAAAGAAAGTTTAAAAGATCCTGTAGGGGCAGATTGGGCAGATTGGTCAGATTAGGGTCTGACAGAGAACTGTTTGGGGGGTGGGGGGGTAAAAGTAGGATTCAGGTTTCGGAGGCGCTTTACCTTTTGCTTAAACACTACATCAAACAATTCATCACAAGGGATTTAAAGCAGCTGGTGAGCTGGAGTTAACAACAGCTTGGATCACTTAAAATTGCCAAATTCAGGGTTTTCACTGATTACCCCGTCCCTTTGTTCTGGAAAGATGAATACCTTGCAGAATGCAGAAGTTGGTCTCTTGGTAAAAAACCTTGTGAAAGATGGTCTGTAAAGAAATCTTAACCTAACAGTGCTGCTTGGAACTGAAAATAGCAAATACTGGACCCTTGTAGCGCGTTGCTACTCAACCAAAAAGTAACCCTAATTAAAATGAAGAGTCTTGCAACTAACGATGTATATGCTTGTTTGACCAAACCAAGTTGTCGATATCTCCCCACAAATGTTTGCGCGCTATTAAAACTGCCAGACATATTTCTGTTTCCCCAATTGTATCATTAAAGTTTCATATTGGCCTCCGTCTGGCCCTTTATCTCTGCTTCTCTGCTCAGCGTGTATGAGAAAAACATGCAGAGACAGTAAACATCTTGTATGATCTCTGATTTACTCGCTTCTGTAAAACTGCCCGAAGCTTTAGTGTCCCTCCTTCACCAACCACCCTCCAACTCATGTCTTCTCCATCTTCTACTAAGCTTGGAAAAATGGGAGAAAAGTGGGACAATAGGATGGAGAGGTTCACGGTAATGGAGGGGGTGTGTGTGTGTGTGTGTGTGTGTGTGCGCACTGAGAGAGAACTATTGGAGAGGGGAAAGCATATGATGTTCCAGCTGCAGCAATAAACCTTTTCAAGGACACCTTGTCTTTCTCTCACACACACACACACACACACACACACACACACACACACACACACACACACACACACACACACACACACACACACACACACACACACACACACACACACACACACACACACACACACACACACACACACACACACACACACACACACACACACACACACACACACACACACACACACACACACACACACACACACACACACACACACACACACACACACACACACACAGCGTCTCAGATCTACCTCCCAGGGAAATTAATCACATTTGCAAATGGTATAAGTTAAACACATTTCTAAATACCCCGGGGGATTAAAGGGGAATATTAGCAAAGGTGGAATTTATGATTGATCAAACAGCAAAGCCCGGAGTATCTGATCTATATGACCTTTATCAGGGTTTATCACACCAGACATTCATGATCAAAATTTAAAAAACTGCAAAGGATTGGATACAGGTTCCTATAGAAGCTGATCACAGGCAGGAAAATACTGAATAAAGCAGCCTGCAGTCTTTGAGTATTTCAGTGTGATAACAGCCAGATGTATGCATTGAGCAACACACAGGTTACGGGTCACAGAGACACACGTCCAGAGTGATAAATCACAGAAAAACACTCCATGAATTTATCACCCTGATTCAAAGTGGCTGTGAATTGAAATGATGGCTTCATTTATTGTCAGTGACGCCCACTGTTTAAGGATGAGATTACATTCAGCCATGTCAGGAGCACCACCGCGCTTTTGTTTGTCTGTCATATGTTGAGCCTGCGTGATGTGACAACACAAGGGGAACCTTTGTGTGTGTGAGTGAGAGAGAGAGAGAGAGAGAGAGAGAGAGAGAGAGAGAGAGAGAGAGAGAGAGAGCATTGCATTGGGTGTACAGCATAAACAATGGGCTGGGGGTAACCTGGATTAATGCAGCATTTGGACACAGGGGCACAGCCGGAGAACGGGCCTGATTAACAAGGACAATAGAGAGAAATGACAGGAAAAAAAAGAGAGAGGGGGTAAAAGGAAAACTGAGGGTTAAAGAGGTAGAATTGGGAGAAATAGAGGGTAACGAGACAAGGATGAAAATAAATAAAATACAGCTCAGATAGAGAAATGGAAAATGTATGAAGACAGTTGCAGAGGTGGAGAAATGGATGAAAAAGAGGATAAAGTGGAAAGAAGAAGAGGAAATGGAGAGAGCAAAAGGCCAGCTGAGAGGAAAAGATGAGAGGAACATGGTGCATGTCCCTGAGAAATTGGCAGATTGACAGAAAGACAGGTAGGGAAGACCATAGAGAGAGAAAGGTTGAAAAATAAATATTTTGACCTTGGATTGTAGGACTGCGACTCCCCACACAAACACATACCCACAAAGAGCGTCAGAAACACACACAAGGACGCACTATTTCCAAAAGCCTGCTTATATGTATGAATAGATAAGTGTTTCATTAATGTTATTGTGGCTGTCGTGTAGCCAGCTGGTTGACTGTGTGCTTTGTCTACTCCAGTAAAAGCCAAGTAAGCGTGAGGGAGTGTGTGCGTGTGTAACTGTGTATTTCTGAGTGTGTTTTTGTGATCCCTTCTTGAGCCTGTGCACAATCAAAACAGCAAAACACATTTCACCAAAATAAACACACAAGCACACCGGACATAAAAAGTTCACCTCACACAGTCCATTTCAACTGGGAGAGAAAGAGGACAAAGCTGCACAAAAACACACACACACACACACACACACACACACACACACACACACACACACACACACTCATGCACACACTTAATTCACAGTTAATTCACGAGCTGGCCCTTTTTCCAAACGCTCACAAAAAAAAAAAATGCACACACGCAAATGCAGCATTTCTCAGGGTCAATGGATCCATTATCATTTAAATCTTGCAGTGGCAGCCTAATTCAAAAAGTCAAATTAACACACGCACACACACACACACACAACCACACATAAATGCAAAACAAATAAACATATGCAATGCTTGGACACTCATCAAGTTTGACCACACATACACACGCCAAACACAAGAAACGACCCCTTTGTCTCGCCGTTCCATTTCTGTTCCCAAGGCTTCGGTTCCCTCAAGGCCAACTCACACAGTCAAACCCCCCTTGTTGCCTACCACCACGTCACCATCACCCCTCAGAAGTGACACGTCCACCCACCCCCCACACTTCTCCTGCTTTAATGGGACTTCAAGAGCACAGAGGCACAAAGACTAACACAGATACACACTTTTTCCTACAAATCTCAAAGCCCCACACCAGCAGATTGCCCTGCTACAGAGATCAAACTGACCTCCCATCACACACACACACACACACACACACACACACACACACACACACACACACACACACACACACACACACACACACACACACACACACACACACACACACACACACACACACACACACACACACACACACACACACACACACACACACACACACACACACACACACACACACACACACACACACACACACACACACACACACACACACACACACACACACACACACACACACACACACACACACACACACACACACACACCATGCTACCCTGCTTGGACTGCCAGTCGTTTACCACCTGCCCTGCCCATCACCCATAGCAACAACACAGAACCCCCTATCCAATCAGTCTCTTACAGATATTCCATCCTCCCATCATCCCTCTGTCTCTTCTGTCAGCTCACTTGCAGCCTTTCTTGACCACACATCTCTGAGATCTGTTACTTGGTGGACGGCACAAACACTATCTAATTCGGTGCTCCTGTGCCTGTGTGTGTGTGTGTGTGTCTGGTTGTGAGTACTCTGTGTGGGAGATCAGCTTAACCAGTTGTTTGCAAATGAAGCCAAAAACTCTCAGGGGTCCTGGGCTGGGTTCCAGTGTGTTTGCTGCTTAATGAGGAAATGTAATGTGATATAAACTTAAATATAGGTAATAACGCCAATCAAAAAGGAATCAAATGTGCAGAGTAACAGTTGCTTCACAAGCACTATCCTTTGGTGTAATTTTTAACATGAAACCTAACTGAATGTAAGCTGGACTATCTGTAGGTTTCTTTCGGAAAAGATTATACATTTTACCAAATTGTTCAAAGAAATTCAAAAATGAAGGAAAAGTGAGGAAAGTGAGGTTTGCATACAGCTCCTGAAGTAACTCCTTAAGTAACTGCTAGAACACTTGGTTTAGTCTGTCTGAGACAGGGTTTTTTTTCATTGAGAAATTTCTTCTTTGTAGTTGCTATTACTGTGTGCTGCAGCAGAAAACACAAAAGAGCTGGGTGACCGTGAATTTAGATAGGCAGCTGTGGTAATGAATAAATATGCTGGTCATATCACTGATCTCATCAAATTTAACAGTGAGGCGTGCTATCACAGGTTGAAAACATTGTTATAGATGATGGTGATGAAAAGGTCAATTTGTGGCAGAGGCAGATTTGCAATAATGTGGAATTATGAGCCATAAAATATTCTACAATTGTTTTTTTCCATAAAAATATTTTTTAGTAAAACTTCTAAGAAGCATTTGACAACAATTACCGACATCCCACTTTGCACTGACTTATTTAAAAGAACCTCCCACCTGTTCTACCCTCCCTGCCAACCTGAGGGCTACAATACCCTACAATTGGGCAAACCAATTTCAAAAACTGGCTTACGGATCGTCTCAGCACTGCTTTGCTGGAAGCTGCACCACCACAAGAACTGTTTAATCATGCACCACCCACCGCTGCTTCATCTGACCTCTGTCTTTTAATCAAACCCAACTTCTCTCTTGCTCTTTGTCTCAGATACCAATAGCTAGCCTGCCAACCTTTTTGGCCTCCCTTAACTGCCAAAAACCGTCGATTCTGCCAGTCTGACACACGCACACACACGCACACAAACACACATCTCACTGACTGACACTTTCACTCAGCCCCTACTAGCAGGAAGTCCTAGAGCAGTGTTTAAACGCTTGGTCAAGCCCTGCCTGAGTGTGGTGCTACGGGCTTGACAGGAATCAACTTCACTGGGGCTCTGCAGTCCTGCAGCACACATTTACACAAACACACACATAGACCAACACTCGCATGGATCCCCACCCCCTTCACACAGCACTGGCAGACCTGATCTAGGCCAAGAAAACAAATCCACAACAAGAGGATTTACTGCATCAAAAATGCAGTCTTATGATGGAAAACATCATTAGTTCACATGCATTTAAAGGATCAAGTGGGGAAATGGTGGGTCACAATAGTTAAGAAAGTGGATCAATTCTGTATACTTGATGTTTTGGATCATTACAGGAGCATTTTATACTTTATACGCTGCATGCAATTCACTGTGATGAGTTTACAGTGTTAAGAACCCGTGACCTGAGATACTCTGCAGTGATTGTTATATTCACCCTGTCTTCACCCTCACCTCAGCCCTCAATGATCCCTCCTGCCTCAGGCCATATAGTATGCATGCCTGTCTATCTGTTCACATGTGGGTGAATATGTGTGTGTTTGTGTGTGTGTGCACACAGTTGTCTCAGCATGATAAGTGCAGGCGAACATGTGTATATTGCACTTGCATGCATATGTTATTATGTTATTTCATAGGTGTGCTTGTACAACTGTGTGTGTGTGTGTGTGTGTGTGTGTGTGTGTGTGTGTGTGTGTGTGTGTGTGTGTGTGTGTGTGTGTGTGTGTGTGTGTATGAGAATGACAGTTTGAGCAGCACCCAGGGACCACTCAGGAAGAAGAGCCCGGGGCACGCACACTCAAGACCCAGCCTAAAGCGGAGTAGAGCTGGGTTCGCACGACTACTGAGTCCCCATGCTGAGCAGCATCCAGCCTTCAGAAAGCCCCTGTTAGCTCACACACAGGTCAGACATACAGCACAAAGAGCATGTTGATCAAAGCATTTAACTCTAGCTGAACCTGGCTCAGCCCGAGTGATGTTTTAAACATAAAGCTTCTCTTCGTCCTCAGAGAGGGGGCAGGGGGTGCTCGAGGAGCATCTCAATGTCTCCCTCTTTGTGTGTATTGACCTTTATTTATCTCTCTTATCCCAATGTTATTCATCTTTAGCAAATATAAATCAAATGTTTAAAAAAAAAATAGAATTGGTACAACCAGGCCAGACAATGCGATAATTTACAGTAAGTAGATGTTCTTGCAAGAGCTAAAAATAGAGAGATATAAAAGTTGAAAAGTACAAGAGTCAAAAATTGTGCTTATTTATTACAATGTGTGCAAAACAAAGAATAAATCAAACTCTACTTGTTGAGTTTATTTTAAAGCCCTTATATCAGTTTAAAAAGAAATAGTTCAGGATTTTGGAAAACATATATTCTTAATTTGTGTCTGACTGTCAGCATGTTTTTGGTTAATTTGCCTCCCTTTTATGTAATCCATCAGTTATCCTTGATAATAGGGCAAAGACATGTTCAATTTACAACCAGGTTAATTTACAGACATCATCATTTTTATCCTCCAATCGTTGTTTTATTAAATCAACTCCAACACAGACATTTGTAGTTCTGTCTTCCTTGTAAGAGTGCTCTCTACCTTCCCTGACCTTTTAGGTTGTTATCTGGCATGTTTCACAGTGATGAGTGTGGTCACATGACAGAACGAGGTTGGCCTTTACCTCAGTGGAATCCCTGTGTTCACCCAATCACAGAGCTCACAGGCTTTCTTACACAGATAGGCCTCATGCAACATACCCATGGAAGACACACACACACACACACACACACACACACACAGGTCTGTGACATATTAATGAGTTATCATAGACGACAGAGAGCGAGCGCAGAGGAAGATGAGAACAGAGGGAGGTAGTGTGGCAGGTAGAGGAAGGGTGAAGCAACATGGCTGCCTCCCTTTAGAAAGGCAAATGTGCCCCAGTCCCTATTGTCTGCAGGCTGACAGGGAGGGGGCTGAACAAAGGTGGGGGGGAGGGAGGGAGGGGGCTCTGTCCTGTCAGGGATTTACCAGTGACATGGGAGGTGGAAAAAAATTGAAATACAGAAGCAGAGGTTGAGAGGTTGAGAGGGAAAGTTGCATAAAATAAATGAGTGAGACTGCCTTTGTGATATTAAGTGGCTCAGAGAGGAGCAGAGATGAATGTTATGACTGTTCTTATAAATAATTTAATGGATGTTTGGGGTATTATTATTACTCTATCAGCAAGGGACTGTCAATTAGAGATGTTCCCAGACTTTTTTGTGTCAGATATGCAGTGTTTCCCACACATAGACGATACCTGGGCCAAGTACATTTCTGGCCGCCCAAGTATATTTCCTACATGAATATCTGCGAACACGAGAGAGGACCAAACGGCACCGTAAAACATAACAAAACCCTTTTTTTTTAGAAAATATTCCCTTTCGACTCCTTGCTCCTATCAAAACTGAAGCATCGCATGGCTTCGTTTTAATAATGTTAATGTACAACAGCTTGCTGCTGATGCTGAACTCCTATAATAATGGAATGTCGAGTTGAACTTTTACAAACGCGAGGCGTAGTCCTGGTGTTTGTGTCTGTGCGCATGTGTGGACAAATTGAGCAGATTAAAGTTTGTTGCAAAAACTTGATTAATTTAGAGGGGAAAACACATTTGATATAAATACAAACCTAATATTAAAATATACCCTAAGTTAAGACTAAAAAACAGAGGGGAATTTTCACCTTTATTTATAGGACAGCTGAAGAGAGACAGGAAATACTGAGAAGGAGAGAGCAGGGATGAGTTGTAGCAAAGGGCTTTGAGGGTTTGAGTCAAGCCTGGAGTCACTGTGTGGAGGACTGCAGCCTCTGCATCTGGCCCTATGTTTTAACAGCTGAGCAAAACCAGAGACGATTTTATATGATCCAGGTTTATCCAGGTTCTTTACACACAATATATGACCTTAAACTGATTCTTCTAAAACAGTAGTTGAACCTTCAATAGTGGTATTACAGTGCAGATACAGGGTTTTATTTTTCTTCTCTTTTTTTGCAATGCAAAGAAAAAAGATAAGTAATCCTGATCCCCATCATTAAAGGAAACTCTACTTTTAATGTTCATGTGTGGGCACAGATTGATTCTCTCCGTGTGAACGTCACCCACATTTCAGGATGGCCTCACTCACACCACTGCCTGGGGTATTGGGGTATTGGGGTATTGGGGTATTGGGGTATTGGGCTACCCCCACCCCCCCCTCATCTCTGCACTGGTCCTGTCCTGAATATGTATGCATGTGCAGATATGTAGGCATAAATAAAACATCATCTAACAGCTGCTAGAGTCAGAGTAGGAGAAACATTGGTTGCTTAATACCTGTTTTCTCAGAAGAATCTTGCTCTCAGACATGTCAGCGATTATGAGCTCACTTTAGAGTAACCTTTCCTGGATTAATGGTCAAGCAGTGCACCATCAGTCTGCCCTTAGTGCTATAAAACACAAAAGATGGCCGCCTCACAATCTGTCCAATCTGACTTATCACTTCATATAGTTTTATCACCTGAACTATTTTTACTTCATATTTGTAAAACTACTGCAGCTCCTCAGGAATACTGTTGGCCAATAAACTGAAACTTTTACTCAAAGCGAGTTCACATAAACACTGGGCTCCCCAAATGAGCCATTAAGGGTCCTCTAGAAGTAAGTTAGAAATGGATAGAAAGATTCTAACTTCTGGGTCACATTCAAACACAACTTACTGTTTTTTTAGTCAGTAAGTCTGTCTAAGCCTTTTTTATTCCTACATATCTTTTTTTATTATTTCTTTGGATCCTTCACTGTATCACAGCATGGTTGACTTTCCTTTTGCAGCCCTTAGCGCTACACTGCACAATAAATTCTGCACTTCAGTCTACAGAAACACACAGCAATTTAAATCCTTAACAAAAGTGCAACATATCAAGTAAATTCTACATAGAAAATACTCTTTCTTTTCATATTATCTATTAATATCTTTCAGATTATACATCCCAATAAAGAGTCTAGGCTGAGACATAACGAGTGGAAGTTACAGATTTTGGATCCAACAATGAACATGAAGTGAGTTTTTGTGTTTGGTGTATCTACAAATGAGTGTGGTGTCATCATGACCCAGAGGGATTGGTTAGATCATCGTGCTGTCTCTGTAAGGTGTAATGGAAACCAGTGAATCACTGCTGGTAATTACTTTCCTGTGTTATCTGCCTTTGCATCCTTGAGGGAGCGGCGACAGGGGGGACTAAGGAGGTGAGGAGTTTATGAGCCCCCACCCACCCCTCCACCCCCTCCTGCCACCGAGCTAGCTGCTAATAATGAGGCGTGCGTGGGACAGCAGGATGACGGCAAGACAAAGAATCTCAACGAGAGTGACAGAGACCTTTCTGTATGAATCACTGTTTCAAATATAGACCAGCTGAATCAGGTAGAGAAAATATATTGCGTGATTCACTGCAAACGACCACTGAGGCGGGGTTTGACAAATGATTTCCTCTTAAGGGAAAAGTGTCTAACAGCGGACAAGTGAGTTACTGAAGAAAACATGTTTAGACAGCTGACAACTGTGACGTTGTGGATGTCATATCTACAAATTTGATCAAAAAGAAGTCAATATTTCCTCAATTATTCCTACTTACTATGTACACATTTTAAATACACATAATGAATGTACAATATACAGTTTGTAACAATGTTTCCCATCTGTTTGATTATAATTAAAGGTTAAATCATGCAAAATACACTTTACTTTGTTTTTCGAAAACTAATATGTGTCCCTAGCTTGTCTACAAACCCCCTCAATGATGAGAAAAGTCCATCCTCTTCGTCTTTTGCCTGCTACACGTTTCAGAAAATGGCTCAAACAGGCCGTTAGGAGATTTTGCCCTTGTGACGTCACAAAAGGGCAGTAACCCCTCCTCCAGATGGGTGACACTCCCTCAGCTATGTGTCTGTTCTTCCTTCTCACTGTAAACAATAGGGCATGGAGCGAGAAAGCCTGAACCAATCCAAGCCCTTCCAGAGGGGCGTGGTCAGATACAGCTCACTTGCATTTAAAGCTACGGACTCAGAAACAGCCTGTTCTGAGCAGGGCTGAAATGAAGAGGTTTATAGGCATGATCAAATACAGGATCAGAGTGGATTTAGAACAAGAAACTTAAAAGGCATGTTTTGGGGAGCTCTGAGATTTAATGTGTGACCTTTAATAAGAATAAAACAGTTGTCAGAGCTTGCTACATTGTGCAAAATTCAAAATGTTACCTTCAGGATGGACAATATAGTTCTAAGCTTTTAAAGCGATCAATATTTTGGGAAATATGAATTTTCTATTTTTTGGCTGAAGGCAGTCTTCCCTGGTTGCCTGGCAACTGTTCAAAGCCAAGAAAAAGAATGCCATACAACACCTAAAATATGAAAAAAAAAAGTTTGTTGTTTTGGAAATTTTAAAAAGCATGATTTTAATATTACTGATATAACTATTCATATTTTGCACATTATGAATGTTTCTTTGAAAAAAAAGGTTGTCTTATTCTGATATTCAACTTCATATTTTGCATGACAGCAACATGAATACATGAAACTTTGTTCCTGTCAAACAGCTTAATTGATTTGATTTATCCCCCTGAGAACCTGTTGTATTTTTGAAAATGTATGTTGTATGTGTGTCTCAGAGCAGCACAAACACCAGCACAGCTAATGGGTTACATGCACTCCATATTGTATCATTCAGACTCCCTCAAAGTCAGCATGTCAGTGGACACTCTGAGGGCCTGACTCGTCGACTCCCCCTGTACACACAGGTCCTGCCAACAGATGACATACAAGCACACACAGACACACACAGACACATATACACAGCCCCTGGCCCCTCACCCCTTCCTCTCTTTCAGCGACCTCTGACAAAGATTGCCACAGTGACATCAGTCAGCCCTGTTGGCATGGTGACCCAGCCATCACCTAGTCGGGTCACCTTGGCTTGCCCGAACACCCTACTGGGATTGTTAAGTTTGTGTGTTTGGTGTTGATGCGTGTGTGTGTGTGTGTGTGTGTGTGTGTGTGTGTGTGTGTGTGTGTGTGTGTGTGTGTGTGTGTGTGTGTGTGTGTGTGTGTGTGTGAGTGTTAGTATGCTTATCTGGCACTTCTTAAAACGTGCTGGCACTGTGCCACTGCCCTCCCACTACACCACAGCCCGTCTGTCTTCTTTCTGCATCTTTCTCTTCATCATTCTGAACTTGTTTTCAGATCCAAGATCCAACACCTGATAAATGATACACAAACTATTTGGTATGTAATAATGTATGTAAACATAAAAGTCTGTGTGCCAGGCAAATGGTCTGTGTTAGCATGTGGATCTGTTCTCAGTAACGTTACATAACAATACAAAGGGCAGCCATCTGTTTCACCCTGGCCCTCGGGTTAGCAGCGAGGCCTAATCCACTACATTATTTGTGTGTTTATGGGCTTGCACGTGGGTATGCAAACACGTGCGCGTGCCTAATCTGCCTGCGTTTTCATAGCACTCGAGTGGGCAGGTTGGTAATCTGGCAGGGCTCGGCCAGAAAGATATTTAATCCTTGTAGATAAACTCCTCTCTGCCTCAAATAGGTTATCAATCTATCTTTTTCTTACTCCTACTTGATACTCAGTTACTTCATTTTGAAATTCATCATTACGTCTCATTATTTTCCCAAAGGGAAATTAAAATCAATTTTTCCTTTCTCCCACTGCACATCCCTACCCCCCCCGTTATAAAGTAACGTTAAAAAAAAAAAAAACTCCCTTCATCCAGACCTGAACTCATCAACATCACAACAATCTGATGGAAAAAAAGCTCCTGTGACAATCTTTAAGTGTCAGTCAATTCTTGCGCCCCCTGTGGACAAAGTTGTCCGATTTATGTCTTTCTTGATCTGGTCCTGTACTTGGGTAAAATAATTTCTGACAAAAAATGTCATCCTTCAATACGTTAAACGTCTTGCAAGCAACTCACGAAAGATCTTTCATTATAAAGCATGGACATTTTAAAAACTGATATTTTGGCAGCATGCTTTTGAGCACTTCATCTGACACCATGTTGCAAGGGAGGGGGCATATATATGAACTTTATAATCAGTCTGTAAGTAATAGTCTACTTTGCTTTGTTGCTCATATATCAGTCTATTTGACTAGTACGAGCTAAAAAAAAAACTTCTCAGAGGAGCTTTAACCTGTTAACAAATTCACCCTAATGGATTTAACTTTGAGTTTGTCCAGAAAAAACAAATATGATGTTTGTTGAATAAGCTTCTTGAATGTGTGAATTCTCTGAAATTGGTTTCAGACAATTGGCAGAAGGTGATTAAATACACTACAGCCCAAAGAAAACAAACAATATGGAGTAGCCACCTGCTGTTCATGGTTGTCATTTTTTTGGCCATTTTCTACATTTTGATATACCAACAAGTAGATCACTGAGACAGAACTATAAGGATTGATAAAAAAAAGTTATAAAAGGTAGTGGGGTTTTTTTTTCAGCCATCGACTCTGATCTTCTCTGGGAAATGTTCCCCATTCCCTCAGGGGGCTTTGATGACATAATTAGAGGCCGCCCCCTCAGGGTAATGTGGCCTGGAGTTTCAAAGGCACAGTGAAATTCACAGTGGATGAGGAAATGATGAGCATCATCATAGAGATCTTTCTTTCTTTGTATCCCTGCCTCTCTCTGAAAACAGTGGTTAGGGAAAATGATGAACCCTGTGTGAGGTCATAATGGGAATGATAAAAAAAATGTAGGACAGATAAATCAAGGAAATATACAAAGAAGGGGGAACAAAGAGGTTTTGAGTAGAAAAATCATTTAAAAGCTCTGAAATTACCACATGGTAATTTTTTCTTTGCTCATATTCAGTATGTTACCATGGTGACCATATGACTATAATGGAGTGTCCACCAATGAGGGTGGCCAGGTACTGAAGCAAACAGGTGCAGTAAATAACACATACAGAGAATATAAATAACTGGCACTCCCACTCTCCCTGCAGCTCCTGGTGCTGTAAAAAGCAAACCAACAACAGCATCTTCTCCCTCTTAAGTGTGAGTCTATATCACTGTGCATGTGTGTGTGTGTGTGTGTGTGTGTGTGTGTGTGTGTGTGTGTGTGTGTGTGTGTGTGTGTGTGTGTGTGTGTGTGTGTGTGTGTGTGTGTGTGGGTGGGCGGGCGGAGTTATAGGAGGGTGACTGAATATAAGCAGAGGGGGGTCTGACTTCAGCATCTCTGTCTTGATTGGAAGCCCTTGCTGTGAGATGCTGACATGCTGTCTGAACTCAACGGGTGTGCCAGCGCATGCATGTGGTGTGACTGCATGTGCTTGATGTGAGTGTGTGTGAGTGTGTGGGTGTCAGTGACTGTATTCAGCATCAGTAAAGTGGCTTTGTGACGGATAATTTCTCCAGAGCTCAAATGAATATTTCCTTATTGACTAACCCTTGAGCAAGCTACAGGCAGAATGTGTGTATTATATTGAGACACCAGCTAGACAACACTCACTCACTCACACACACACACACACACACACATACACACACACACAAACATGCTGTGACAGCATTACACGCATGCACAGCCCACCAACAAAGCCAGCAGAGCAACTCTGACAGGTAGAGACATTTGAGATAATAAACCCTGGTGCAAACACAACAAGGAAAAACCCTAAAACCACACACACACACACACACCACACACACACACACACACACACACACACACACACACTATTATAGAGTCCTCCTCTCACTCTCAACAATACAACCTACACACTGGGTCAAGAATAAAAGCCTAGTATTATTGCCTATGAGAGACAGAAATCACAAAAAAAAAGAAAAAGGCCGGGGGAGTACGCAGGCAGGTGGTGTTTGTGCGTAATGAGTGCTCAACATTATTAGCATCCAAGCTTTTCCATTTCAATAATCTCAATATCAGTTGAGGCTGCAGAACTTTTAAATGGGTCAGTGAGATTACAGTACTAATGATAGGAAATAATTCATTAAGAGTTTTATTGATTGCATGCTAAGAATAGGCTGAAGAGTCAAAGAAAGGAGAGGTGAGTAAAATAATCTTCCTCGGCATGAAGCACAAAAAATAAATATTCAATGTCAGGGGAGAGGGAACAAGAAGGACACGAGGATAAAGACATTTAGCAAAAGATGAGGGTTGGGAAGAGGGAATGGAGATACAGTAGGCAAGGAAGCGAAGGAGGCAAGGGGTCATTCTTGTACTCCATTTCATTAACTTCACAGCGATAAGTGAGGATATTGTAGAGAGCGGCAGCAGAGGGAGAGAGAGGGAGACGTGTTCACCGGGGATCCCATTAGAGAAAAGGTAACGCGGAGAGATGGGGGGGAGGTAGAGAGAAACTGCAGGGTGACGCAGAGAGGCACAGGTAGAGAGGCAAGGGAAGCTGAGGACAGAAAGAAAGGGTTAGACAGGCAGAGAAAAGGAGGAGAGGATGATAATGGAGGAGGGGTGAAGAAGGAGCAGATGGGGGGAAAAAAGGAAGTGAGAAAGCATCTTTGAAAAAGCATGAGGTTTGGTAAAAAAAAAAAAAAAAAAAAAAAAAAACTGAAAAAGACCTCAGCTCTTATTTTAGTCTCACCCCTGCACTGCGCTGAAAATGTAGGATTTAACTCATAATTCACTACAGGCTCAGAGAAGAAGGGAAACCCTTTATTCAAGCAAAGCTGATTCTAATAACGTGGGGATCGTTTGCAATTTTTGATTGGAAATATTTGAGCAGTCATGCAATTTAAAAGCTAATTCATATCCCATCCAAAAAAAATCATATCTCATAGGCTAATGTGGCTCGCCTTAATTAGCTTGTTTTTACTAACTGAATGAGCTAATAATAAATACACAGACCATTATTTGCCTTATTATAATTGGACCAATCACTCGTCAAAATGATCAACATTGGAAGAACTTGATAAAGTAGTGATTTAGTCAAATAACACAAGACTCTGCTTACCCAATGTGCCACTAGGGAATATTATTGAGGTCCAGAGTAGATTTAATTACTGCTTTAAAAATAATGACAAAGACTCGTGTATTATAAGGAATGATTTTTAAAGCAAACACGGCTGTTTTCAGTAATGTGGTGAATAGCCAACAGAGGATTTAAGGCACATTGAAATCTGCCCTGCGACGTGCTGCACGACGAAATGAGGCGATCCATCACCTGAAGCTTTCGCTAATAGCTGCATATTTGACTTTTAAATAACTAGCTGTGCAAGTCTTAAAATTAGTGGAAGCTATCCTTCGGGGGGAATAGAGCTATATTGGAGAACACCCTGAAAAACAAACACAAAGGTGCCCCTTTCCTTCTCAAGACAAGAGCAGGTGAAATGTTGTGTTATTATCGAACATTCCAGAAGAGACAAAAAAGGAGAATAAAGTTATAAACTATGTGAGGTCCAGCTGTTGTTGCATCAATTTCTGGTGGCACCTGCTTTTTTTTCTCAGCAGGATCTTTGCTCATCTTCCTCACCATTATTGCCCTGAAGGGGAGCTGGATGTTGAAGAGAACCTGATGAAGGTTAAACGCCTCTAACCCCTCGCCTTAATCATTGTCATGAGCTCCACAGTCACCTTCACTCTGACCCCGTCACCTCCGGCCCTCTGAGATTAATCACTTAAACGCAATATAAGTGCATATAAATGCATATAAGCACACAGAGACACGGTGAAAACATGTGGCATGATCGTACACATGTGATCTCCGCACCACTTAAACCGTGGTGTTAATCGTGTGTGATGAGCTCGCCAGTGGTTGATAGGAAGCAGCACTCCCAGCACGGCTTCATCGAGTGTATCAGATCTCTTACACTGAATAATCTGGACCTAATTATCCCCCACAGGAGACACCAGCATGTGTGTACAGTACACATGTGCAAGGGCGAGTATTTGAGTGCATATTAATGTAACTTTATTCTGAATTTGCTGCAGGATGTCTGCAGGTGCAACTTGACCTCTGCGTTCAAGGTAAGAACAAACACAGACGTTTGAAAAACCACCATGGCAAGAAAATATTTTGGCATAAAAGTATTTTGTTTGTTTCTGAGAAAGGTCCCAAAAGGGGAATTGATAATCACTTTATGTGGGGCAGCTTGTTTACCACCAGATAGAGGACCCTTCTCCTCCTCTGCTTTAACGACTCTGAGCCTCTCTGTAAGAAATCACAGGCCGCAATTTGTTGGAGACAGATGTAAAGGCAGAGGCCACATCAGGCAGAGAGCCGCTGAGTGGACCAGAAGAGGCCTGATGCGAGTCCTGGGACCCACCTAATGAATCACTCTGTAGTCTGGACACAGATCTACAGCCCCAGGAGAGGGCCTCCGTGAGCTCTCTGTACTCATCTCTCGTGTGCACTCATACACGGGGCCTTCATACGTGACACTGCAACAGTATGATAAAAAGGGAACAAGTGCACTTCATTAAAGAGCTCTGCAAAGGAGGGTGGGTCTTTTCCTTCAGTCAAACAAGACAAGGGGGGGTATATTAACCGTCTTTCCTAGACAAGCAGGTGATATAAAGACATGAGGAATCAGGTCCTTTTCTTCAAAGTTCAAGTCTCCTTTGAATGCGTTTGTTTGATATACAGCCTGCAGTATATGCTTCAAAAAGGAGGCAACGGGCAGCACGCTGTGTTTTGTGTGCATTTTCTCCACTGGCTGCTCGGCCTATTTATAGTGCATTTATAGGGCAGAGAAAATGTGTCTTTTAATTAAAAGGTCTGCTTGATTTAGTGTTGTGATCTAGGTGAGACAGACAGAGAAAGAAAGAGGGTGTAAAGAGATGAAATAACAGGAGAGGAGGCCCAGAGTGAGGCCAACAGAAAAGCAGCCAACATGCACCGCTCCTGTCGGGATTAATGAGCCTGATCTTTCCTGTGTTCGTCATCATCTGGGATGGTAAACTTCTCGAATGCCGATTCGAATCATGTCTGTGCAGAGGTGCGTGTAAATGTATTCCTGTGTCTGTCTCTTTCTTACCCTGCTGTGTTTGTCACCGGTAACAGAGAGATCAAAAAGTAACGGTACACACTCGCAGAGAAGCGAGAGAACAGAGCTGGAAGAGAGACACACACAGGATGACAAACAAAGCCGCGCTGGGTTCCTCCAGGTAAATGTGTGAATATTTCATAAAGTCTCATTAAAGAGTGAGTAGGAGAGGCTGCGGTTTAATGACACTGGTGAAGACAGAGTAATAGATGCAGGTCCAATGCAAGCCTAATCAGCCCCAGTCGTTCAGGCACAATCACAAGCTTTAGGGCATGAACGACATGAGGCGACAAACACCAAATGTTCCCAACTCAGAGGGAGCGACATCCCTCTTCAGCTTGACTAAACTTTAAAAAAATAAGCTTTTTATTATTCCTCGTAAAGCCTCCCTCTAAATGTCCCCATTACGAGGAATGGAGGGCTGCCTTTATCTCTTACTTTTTTTAAGGTCGTGTCATTTTAGACCAAGAGTACATGACAATAGGGCCCGACCGATATGGAATATTTGGGGCGATACCCAATATTGATATTGGGTTGAAATAAAATCCGATACCGATATATCAGCCAATATCTTTCTTAGAACTGTGTTCAATCTGTAGAGATAGACTGATATAGATAAAGACAAGAATGTATACATACATATACAAAAAATGTATCTTACATGTTCCAAACGATGTATAACAAAGATATATTGTCGAACCATGGACAATTCATAATAACAATGTTGATAATCAATAACATTAATGCGATTTATCACGTATGTGTAAAAGAACAGTAGAAGTTAATTAAAATCATCAGATTTACTGGTAATTGTAGTAATTATTAGTTAAGGCACTAATGCACAAATGCATAAAACATGGAACAACAAAGGCTCCATTAAACTATTCAAAATGTCATCATGCACCAGCTAATGTGTTTTGTTATTTCTAAGTTATTTTCTGCATGGTCCAATCTGCAATAACAAAATTTGTAGGATAAAGTTGCTCTTTCCTCAGAACATATTGGGAGCAATGCATTATAAAACCCAAGCACAAACAGCAGTATGAGTATGAATACACTCATACATACGCTACTATACGAGTATGAATATATAACAGTCCTGTTTCCTCTACCGTATATTCAAGTATTAATTTTTTGTTATGTTACACTAATCACTCTTCAAAACCTCTGGCTCACGAAGCAAACACACGATCACATCCTCACAAATGGTTATGTATATGATTTGCTATTTGTGATGCAAGTAAATGTTTGTTTGTTTGTTTTCCTTCACAGTGGGAGGGATGTGAGATAGAAGAAGAGAAGGGGGAGGGGAGAATCTCATAATAATGAGTCTCATCATGATTTGATATTTAAATAAACATGTCTGCAGATATTGCAGAAGCAACCATATCATGTGTGTGAATGTGAACTATATTGCATAATTAGATTTTTTTTTTTAGACACATACTCCTGTGTATCTGTGTTAATGGAATTGTTAGGTAATGGAATTGGGTGGTACATTAGGACTGTATGTGTTCAGCTCTTGCAGACAGGCAGGTATATACTGCAAGGGAGGAAGCTATATGTACAGATTTAATTGAATTCCCTCTGCTATTGTATGGGCCCCCAACACTCTGGCTTATCCAGCACCTGAATTGCTGCCAGTGAGATATAATCATTGTGCATGAAATGAGCCCTACCTGAGCAGAATGGCAGTGCGAGGCCAGGAGGCTGCAGAGGAATACCTCCATTAGGCAACAAGCGAGGGAACAAGGGAGCAGGAGAGAGAGGGGTCAAGAAGGAAGGGGGTAGCATGAAGAGTTGGAATAGAGGGATAATGGCGACAGAAATAGAAAACAGGAATGGGTGTTGGTGTGTCTGTTAAGGTAATAACTTCTGAAATCAGATGAATGGACAGGAAAAGAGCTCTGGCTGACGTATCTGGTATATTTGTTACATAAGCACTCCTGGCCAATGTTATGTATATTCATGTATAAGCAGAACAGCATTTTCTTTATAAATGTTCTGTAATACATTTTGATTAATTCTTCATTTTGAAGGCAGGACGTCAGTTTCATCAGCAACCGAATGAGTGCAACAAGGTGCCATTCTCAACTCATGAGCTTAAACAATGCCATTTCTATGTTTTTCTGGAGTGATATGGAATATATGCTGCGATCAAAATACTTCCTAGAAGCACCACGACTGCATATTTTCTTGACAGAGACACGAATACAATGTATTGAACCGATACAAAAACAACACCAGAGGAAGCTGCTGCTGCATTTCAAACAGAAGCTAACAGGTGGAGAGTGCGTTACACAAAGACAAAAGTAGCTGTCATAATGATCATAATAACACACTCACATAAGCTATGTGTTGCCACACGCATCAGGGCTGCACACGTCATCCGTTTTTGTGTGGGGAGAGACACTGACACAGACAAATGGACATGTTGGCTTACATTCATGCTCTCATTATGCAAACCAGCAAAAACATCAAAACAGCTCTGAGGATGGCAGCTGACCGGCCAAAATGACAACTTACTCCAGCAGAGCCACACTTATCTTATGTACTTATGTACTCAGCATGTGTAAAAAGCACGAGAAAAATGTGTCGCTGTGTTGCTACTGGTACGGTCTTTACAAATATAAAGTGCACAATACATCCTTTTTTGGATTTAACTTGTTTTAAAAGTGAAAATATGGGCCCTGACAGGTAAACTCTTTAAAGGTTAAACAGAGGACAGGATTGAAAAGTAGAGAACTAAGCCTCCTGATAGTCTAGAAGGTACAAGAAAGTGTGCGTGTGTGTGTGTGTGTGTGTGTGTGTGTGTGTGTGTGTGTGTGTCCTCAGGCTGCGTTCTGTGAGCTGTGGCTGCGTTTCCTCCAGTGATGACGTCAGAACTCTGCTGCAGTTAGAGGCAGAGCTGGGATTCCTGCAGGAACTAAAACGCATCCACTCTATCCTGCCACACAGCACATTCCAGCGTCTCTCTGTGTGCGTCTGTGTGTGTGTGTGTGCGCAAGCCTCTTTTTTGCGTCATGTGAGGCCTCCACTGTGCATCTGTGTGGATATTTGTGCCGAATTTGAATGACAATAGATGCAGTGACCCTGAGAGATGCTTTACCGCTGTGACTTTTTTTTTTTTCACACTCAGAAACTGTGTCCTCTTGTGAGCCCCCCCCCCGTCTCTGCCTCTCTCATGTTCATGCGTGTCCCATGAGTTACAGCGATCAGACGCTGTTATGTATCGGCAGAGAGCCCAGGAAACATGCAGTGCACACTAAAACCCATGTACACACACACACACACACACACACACACACACACACACACACACACACACACACACACACACACACACACACACACACACACACACACACACACACACACACACACACACACACACACACACACACACACACACACACACACACACACACACACACACACACACACACACACACACACACACACACACACACACACACACACAGCTTCACAAAACATAACAGCAACATCAGAAATAAGCAGCTTTTAGTGCTCTTTCACTTAATCACCCCATCAACTGCTCCATTAGTCATGAAAGACTGCAGAAAAAGACGAGGAGGGCAAAAAAAGACCAAAGAAAGGGGAAAGGAATACAAGACAGAAAGAATAAGAGAGGAAAAGATCAAATATTCTCCTGACCCCTGAAAAAGACGTCATTTATCCACAGTTACAGAGAGCACTCACTGGATTGTAAAAGGCCAAAAGGTCACTCAGGCTGATGGATTATTCCTTCTGTACAAAGGCCTTCATTATGGCTTCTGACCTCACAGCAGAGCGGAATTGGATTTAGCGACTCAGATATGTAGGGTATTGAAGGGAAAGCAAACTCATCACAACACAATAAATATGATTTTTAAATAGAGCCTGCCTTTTCAATCAATTTACATTCAATAGAGTTCTATATGGCTTATTTCTTGCCTGGTTTGCATGAGTTAACAAAGACCTTTCAGAAAAGTGGAAAAAGTTTGCTGATGAATTATGCATTCTGAACACAGTTCTTGATCTTTCGATGTTTGTATAGTTGCTCTGAGGGGAAAAGCTGAACGCATGTTGGTGAACCCGTCAGCCAATAGAAATAGGGCAACATCCAAGTGGGAGAGCGTGCTGGCCGTATTAAAAGATTTATGCTGATACACTTTCACAAACCAGTACAGCACTACAAGGCCAGAGATTTGGGGGAAAGTAGCTCAGACTGAACCGACAATTCAGGTCAGACTGGGGGGTGGGGTTTGGATGGGGGGTAACACAAAGACTCACACCACTCACTGCTTCAAGTATGAAATCTCCCTGTGATCTGATTTCTGCCTGATGCATAGTCATGACAGAGAGTTTGACCTGGCAGTGTACTCAAAGCACTGACCCTTTCTCTGATATGGTGGCAACATGAAAAAGGCAAACAGAAGAAACAGATCGTCTTGGCCGGACCACTGATGCAGTAACGCCATGTTCCAGGTGGTTTTTCTGTGAAACTGGCAACAACATCCTCAGAAGTCAGCAAAATGATCCCGCTCCTCCTTCCCCTATCCATGAATAACAGACTCTCGATGTTATCGGTCGGAGATAAAATAAGTCGAGTTGGCTAACATAGTGTTTTATTCTTTCTACTCTGGCCAAGTGTCAGAAGTCAGTGCCACAGAGAGCTGCCAGTGCAGCCTGTTGCTTTGTAACCAGTCATCCTCATCTAACTAAATCTCATTGAGGGCTGTCTGCTTCCTTTCAAATGCAAAGCCACATCTCAGGTGTTTCAGGCATGGGCGACATCCTGCTCCTGCTCCTAAAGTGCAGACAACAGAGCGTGAGGCAGTGAAAACTCTGAATGCATCACAATTACCCTGCTCTCCGCCATCTGGGATGCACCGCACTCAGTAAATGAGTGCACAATTTCATTCATGTTCTTTTCCTTGGAAAACAGTCCAACGGGAGTTGCCAGCAGGTCTGCTGAAGCAATGCACTGTTTGTGTAATTTAAAAGTCATTCATTTGCTCTACTCACACTGAGAACATAACAATGCTTCAGTCAGTAAACTTTTCTTAATGGCATGGAATCCCAAGTGAAATAGCCAAATTAGCTAAATATGTAAATTTAAATAAGTTCTGTGCTTTGATGCTAATCCATAAAAAGTGCACTTGATTTATGTTGAATTTCTTTAAACTGATTTTTGAAAATGCTACATTTATCCCTCTATGAAAGTAGTCAATTAGAGAGTAAGATTATGAACTTAACAAATGCAAACTATTATCCACTCCAATAGAAGTAGAATGCATTAAATTTCAGAGAAAATATTGTAAAATATCCTAGCAGTAAGAACCAAAACAAAGAATTGAATGAATATTAACCATACCACAATTTTTGTTCATATTTATAAGTACAGACAGACTGGTCTATGACAAATGGCTCAGTGTGAATAGTGAAAGTGCACTGCAGCAGTTGGAAAAACTGTACCAAAGTCAAGGTCACTGGCCCACCTATCTCTTTGATAATGGATAAGGTACAGCAGGACAGACAGGGATGGGGGGATGAGCACTGAGCTTCCCCCCTGATCTGAGGACAGCCTGCCAAGGCTCGCTGAGCTGACAGCAACTAAAGCCGAGGCTCCCCACATGTGCTAATCTCCCAGATTTAAATGGGAACACAGCACACAACTCAGAGAGCACAGAGCAGGGCAAGCCTGTCTGATCCATGACCGTATGTCTGAGCACACGCACAAACACACAGCCAGCACAGGCGCACACACAGTTCACATTCATTCAGATACATAATTTTACTCTCATGTGAAAAAATCTGTCAAATAAAGAGATAAAAGTCAGATTAAGGCAAACTTGAGTGCGTTGTGCAACTGAGTTTGATTTAAACTTCAGATTTCAGCCACTTGAACAGTGAGGAAAAAAAATAAGAGAGAGAGAGAGAGAGAGAGTTAGAAGGAGCATTCCCTTCCTTTCTTCATAAGGGCAGACTGGGAACCAGCAAGAAGCAGGGAAACCATGACAACCAGACAACCATGCTTGGCAACCAACCCAGTGTTCTCACAGTCAAAGCCAGACATGCGGCTAAGCAAGGGTTAATCTAAACTGGGTGAGAGAGAGAGGGAGAGAGGGAGGGAGAGAGAAAGAGAGAAAGAGAGAGGGAGAGAGAAAGAGAGAAAGAGAGAGGGAGAGAGAGAGAGAGAGAGAGAGAGAAACAGGCTGATTAAGCCTACTGCTGTGTGCTCAGACGTTTAGTATACTGTACATCTTAAATGGCAAATGTTTTATAAAGGCCGAATGAAAAGGAAGCTGACTTAGTGACCGGCTGAATTCTAGCATGAAAAGTGCACAAAAGAAGTGATGTCTGGAAGTAAATCACAAAGCATATTCTATTGAAGCCGCAGTGTCAAGTCATATATAAATATAACTATTTTAAGCACCAGTGGAAAGAGAATCGGTGTGTTTCTGCTTGTATTCTCTTTGGAAAACTGTTTCAATGAAATTCTAAATAGCGTGAGGCAATAACAAATTTCTCAAAACACAGCAGCCGAGCAGGGCTGGGGACCCTCAGCGAGACAGAGGGAGTAAGGGGAAAAGATTGTGTTTGTATGGATGTGTGTGTGTGTTGTGTCACGGTATAAATGGTGGAAAATAGACCCTGGAACCATGTTATCCTAACCTGATTCTCCATGCTATACAACATGACAGAGAGACACAGACTGGGGATAAACAGAGTTAGAAGGAAATCCAAATAAGATGTGATGAGGCCTGTCTTAAAAAGTACACAATAAATACACAAACACTCATTCATGATCGCCCTCAGAGACCAATTCTGCTATCCATCTCTTATTCACTGACCTCCCATCTAAACATCGAGCCCTTTCCTCCTCTGGGGGTCAGCAATAGAGAGATGAAAATCAAGGAGGAGGGGAGGATAATGAAGAGAGTGATCAATACTTTGCCTTAATTAATAACCTCCACTGCAGTCATAGCATTCTAGACCGCTTCATGCTCTCTCAGTTCAAGGTTTTTTTCCTTCTGTTTTTCCTTCTTCCACTCCTCCTCCTTCCCCTCCTCTTCTTCCTTCTCTCTCCTCCCCCCCAGTTCTCCACCTCTTTCCTCATCATTAATCTCTGAAAATCGTTGGCTACATACATTCCTCCCAATCGATGCAATTCCACCGAGGTCTTGTCTGATTTACCACATGGCTGAGTCCCTGTATGACTCTTGACTGGCCGGGGACGAGGGACATGAGGGGAAGAGAGATGCTGAGGCGGATGAGACGAGAGGGGCACTAAATGATGGAGACAATCATCATTATATAACCGCAGTCAAAGTCACATATAAGACAGCAGGAGAAGCACCATTTCAATGTACTTTTAGCAATAGTTTCAATGTGTGAATACATTGGCTCAGAAATGGCCAAAACAAAGGTATTTATGTCTAAAAGCTCACAAATAGACACCATATGCATGAGCTTAGGCAACAACACACTCAAACCTACACTCCAACCATTTAGGATACATTTCAGGGCTGAGGGAGCAGGGCTTTGGCTTTAGCCACACATTCAAACAGCTGAGACCATGCTGGCTTGGCTTCCTGCTCCACAGCTCTGATCCAGCTTGCTAACACGGGGCGCTACCAGCTGGGAGCAACTCGGCACAGCCATTGGGTCGAGGCTTTCTGACTTGAATCCCTGAAAAGGGCCCACTGAAACAGGGGGCCTATGATCGCAGCCTTTTAACTCTTCTTTCACTTGCCAACTGAAGGTCAAAGCTTTATACTTTTTCAAGGTAATCTTGAGAACGTAGTTGAGCTAGACACCTGTGTTTGAGCTCAACACGGGTATCAAGATTATTTTAACAGCACAGAAGCTGGGTCAGCGAGAGTTTGAGCACCTGCACCGCACACGTCTGCGCTCACAGATGCACTTAGTTTCTGTGGATTCGCCAAGTGGTTTTTCATTGACAGCATCGACTGAGCATTCCCTCCTCACTTGTCATTATCAGGAATATCATGTGCGGTGAAACAGTATGGATCTCTTTCAGCAGACAGGAAATCTTTTGGAGAGCCCATTGATCTGACTCAACCATCCCCTGCTCACCAGCTATCAATCAACGTCGCATTAACGGTTTAACATTAGCATGAAATGTGCCACATGGATCCCAGAACGGTCTGGTTAAATTGTGCATGCATGTGAATCTGTAAATGTATTACAAGATGGACAAATGAGGGCTTTTCTTTCACACTCTCCAACGCAGACACAACCAAAAATTGCAACAGTGAAACTCAGTAAGAGCTAAGAATTGACCAGCCTTTTGCTGAAATGGAAACAACAAAAACAGCAGGATGCTGGATTAAATGGCTCGTAAGCCCGTTGAACCCAGAACAAGAACTCTCCACCAGATAGACAGAAACAGAGCAAGCCTAACAGAGAAAGACAACGCAAGACACAACATCACAGGCAGCTTTTTGTCAGATGAACAGTCAATATGAAGCCCCTGAAGCACGCGTGATTTCGCTCTCTAAAATGTCAATCAAAAAATCATGGAGCCTACACATCAACCTCCACCTCTTAGCCTGTCAATATCGGAGTCGTGCCAAGAAAACAAGGACTTACTCTGGATTAGCATGGCAGTGTTTTCCAGACAATAGGCCTCTATCCCACAAATCAAAAGCCTCCAGGAACAAAGTAAAGGCAAAGCAGAGCACGGTTTTCCAATGCATTAGTGGAACAGAGCAATGATTTAGCCTGTCTTAAGTCACTGCACTGGCAAAACTACAAATCCACAATCTTTAGCCTTGTCAAACAAAGCCTTGCGAGTTAGACAACAAGACGGCTTCTCCTGCAAACCCACCTCTGATGGAGACATTTGAAGTAAGTTCTTCATCTTAATATCTAATATCTACCTCCTACAGGGTAACATAAGGGGCTAATTTAGTATTTGACGCTGTTTGGCAATTTCAAGCATTATGAGAAACTGATAACTCTCAGACCTTGACACATTCAACCAATGATACACAACACCTATACGAACCATCTCACAGGTACAACAGCCTAGTCAGGTTTCACCATTCAAGCACATAATTCCAAAAAAGGCCTCCATGCTTCGTTGGCTCTAGCCCCAATCAGTAACCAGCCATGCAGGTACTACATATCTATAGACCCCATCAGGCCCCAATGCTCACCTGACAAAGAAGGAACCCTACACATGATCTAAAGAAACAACAGATAAAGAGATACGACTAAAGGAAAGCAAGGCGATGGCATATCAAAGAAGAAAAGCCTGGTGTAACGTAAGAAAATTATAATCAATGGGAAAGAAATGCCTGCCACATGCATCAGAACTCCCTCTTTGTATTTTACAGTAAAGTGGGGCAGCTAAGTTGCTAAGCTAAAGCTGGCCAACCAATGCTACCTTTGGGCCACGTGAGTGCGTGAGTGAGAGCCGGAGAGACTTTGGCTGTGTAGGGGATTAGATCATGAAGCCAAACCAGAACCACTGTGGTGGCCATGTGTGTGACTGTTTGTGTGTATTTGTGTGTGTGACAGGACAAGGCCCTAATCACTTAATGAACATGGAACAGCACCACTCCTCAGAGCAGGACAGCCAGATCAACCAGAGGCCCGCTTTCTCCTTCTCTTATAATACCAGCCAATGGCAGCCTGGGAACGCTCACAGGGGACTGAGGCCACTGGACGGTCCCAGCTGCCACTCATGATTGGGCCCAGCTGATTGGGCACCAACAGTTGCCAAGTCAACCCATTTCCGTAGGGCCTGGGAAAGAGATCTGACAGATTAACGAATGGTTAATGGGCGAATGGGATATTATGCACTGTCATTAATCTAAAATAGGGTTGGCATGGAACAGCTACACAGACGCCAGTAAGCAAATGATTTTTCTAACACAGAACACACAAACAGATAATGTAATGCTCTGTTACTGCTGCATACTTGAAACATGCAAATATAATTGGGAAAAACCCAGCCTACAGTATCGAAATGAATAGATATTCAATTACAGAGTTCAATCTATGAGAAAATTGAAAGTCAAAATGGTTTGGAGGACAAAGCAGCAATATACATATGTCATTGTTTGCTCTGCCATTCCTTTGACATCCAAGGCTGTAAAAATAAATGTATCCAAATCCACCTCAACTCACATAAATACAGCCTGAGCTGTGGATGATCTCAGAGACACCATATCATTAAACGTCTGTGCCCAGCGGACCATAGAGCCAGCTCTATACTGCCATAAACAGCCATTAGACACTCCTGAGAGCTATCTGAAGGAAAGCTCCGTCTGCCTGTGAGTGATCCTCCTGAAAACAAACGTGACTAAATATGAGCAGAGAAGAAGAAAGGGAGTCTCGGCGAGGTGTTTTTAATATTGCATTCGTTATGAATCTGTCATGAGAGACTGGAACACTGCCTGCAACACTAATTTTTGTTTCAACATTGTTTGATCATACTTCAGTCATCACACCACAGATTAGAAGATACCTTGCATTTCAAGCAGAATAAACAGACTTTGGATTGCGACGCGTGTTCTTGAATTCTAAATAAATAGGGGATTGGAGCGAGTGCTTGTCTTGTACTGTCCAACAGTCAATGAAGGAGTAAAGACAAAAGCAAAGAGACAAACACCTTTCAGGACAACTGGGGACTCTCCAGGTGAATGAAGTGAATATTTCCAGAAAGCATACTGTCTGAGAGACACACACAAACATTTGCACGCACGCACGGCTGCTCAGCATGACCAGCTGGAGCGGGTAGAGGGAAGCAACGCCTTCATTGTAGCCGTTTTAGACAACAGATGGGAGGAAAATCTCTCAGCTGAGAGGAGAGAAAAAAGAGGAATAGTCTCTTAGCCTCTTTCTCTTTAAGGGTGGTGTTCTTGCAGAGCATGCTGCATCACTCCTGCCATCCATGCACTGGGGCTGTACTTCCTCTCACATGGCTCCACTGCTGGCTGAATGGAGTTGATCGCAAAGGATATACTCACAAAAAAAAAAAAAAACAGTCGTGGATACTGGGCAGAACTCACACATTAACAAGTCATGCTTAACATGCAAGTATCACCTAGAATAGCATGATATATTACAGCAGGCAGTCATCGGTTACTGCTCACATGTGCTATAGTAACTTTAACAAACTGCAATGTCATTGCTGGGCATACTGAGGTAAACCCATGTGCTCATTATTCAGGAATCCCAGTTACATCCTTTGGGTGTTTATGAATACAGATCAGTGTAGCTCTTATTTCCCAGCTTGTGGTGTAATCTGTCAAGGTGGGACCCTCAACCATCCATATCGGAGGAAACCCACGTATTGCAGTCAGTAGCCTGTAGGAGAAAAGCCTGCCTCCTTCCCTGCCTGCCTGCGGACTAAGAATAGATCAATGTATCAGGCAAATCGGGATTAACGGCGCTGTGCTCCAATCACAGGACACACACACACACACACACACACACACACACACACTCACACTCACACACAAACAGCACAGTCAGGACACAAAAAAAAAAGTTAATTTTCAAAGCCCATCACACTGTCTTGGTTTTTGCTGTTTGATGGTTTCCACGTTGCTCTGCTCCTGATACACACACCCAGTCCAACGCCAACGCACAACCAGCAAACCAATGTAAAGCACCTATAATTCCCCTTCGTCCCACTGTGTTAGCAAAGATTAGGCTGTGTCAGCTCGCCAAATAAATTGTCTCACAACCACCCAAAAAAAACCAAAAAAAAACCCCACAAGGCTCGGCAGGTGTTTGTAAGTAAGCGGTTAGTTATTTAGCACCTGCAGACACCCAGCCGGTCAAGTATCAAAATCGCTGTGTAAAAGAAATAGTGCAATTACAGAAGGATGCAGAGAGCAAGCTGTCCCAACTAACCTGTCTGTCCTTTGCCCAGCGTCTTCTCCAAACGGTAAGGTCCCACGTAATTGGCATGTTGGGCACCACTGTTGTCTTTACCGGACGATGACATGTCGAATCACTGTGAATGTTAAGACACTTTCTACAATAAAGCGCAGACAAATAAACACTCCTCGCTGGAGGTCCAAGCCGCTGTCGTCTTTTCTCCTTTAACTCCACAGCTTCTTCTTCTTCTTCTTCTTCTTCTTCTTCTGTCTCTCACTGTCGCTTTCTGGCTCTTTTCCCTTCCTCACTCGCTGTTTGAGGAGGTGAGGCTCGCTCTTTCTCTCCTCTTTTTCTCCTATCGCTGCAGACGAGCCGCAAGTGCCTTGAATATCATGGTTGGTGGAAGCTGTGTTACCGCTGTGCGTCCGTGGGAGGTGCTGCGGAGCCGTCATGGACGAATGACAGCGGAGTCATCCAACCAGTGAGGCGAAAGCCCTCGAAACCCCCGCCCCGTTTCTTGTTGCTGGAGCATCTTTGCGTTTTTTTTTTTCAGAAAAAAAAAAAAGCTACAGTTTTTCAAACCACATACACTCAACTGTAACATTGTTAAATTTAGCTAAACGCTGTAGGATGACACAGCTGACTGGAACTGGAACTTTCTGAGGGAAAAAGAAAAACAATTAAGATTTTTGAAACTTTAAATGATTTTTGCTAAATGTTTTCACAATTTTAAGCTCTGTCAAAGAGCCCCTGTAGGCAGTTTGTAAGACCATTACAAAAGTTATAGTCTTTGAACTGTGGATGATGATTTTTTTTTTTCACAAACAAATTAAATAACTTTGTTAGGCGTAGATGTGGAATTCTTCATAAAATCATCCACCCATAAAATCTTGAATCTGTAAAATATAGTCTCTTTTCTAAAACATGTCTCCTACAACACTGAAAAGTATTTTCTCAACATATGTGCACCTGCAGTCTGTATGCATGTCAAATGTCCAAGTAAAGAAACAAAAAGACTAACACATGACCATAGCCATAATATCCAAAGTGAAACACTCATTTGAGGGAATTTGTGGGAATTTTAATATAGATAGAATAATCCTCCAAAAACAATTGATTTAAACATGGGTCCCCTTTCCTTCTGGTGCAAATTAGAAATGTAAATCAATGAAATTACCAAGACACATCCATCCATTGAACCTCAGGCTTTCAGGGACCCATGTTTTTATCAAGCACTGAGGCATTTGTCCACTCTGGTCATCTGGTAAATCCAATATCGGGGTCAACCAAGACCCAACTACACTCTCCTATTGAAGCTTTACCAACATCACTCAGAGAACCATTTCTCCCCAAAAAGGGTTACAACATTCATAAAAAAAAGTCTACTGATTTAATGTAAAGAGGGGCTTTTATATTCAAGCGGAGAATTGTACCAGAGGGTTTGCTTTCCCCTTGCTCATCTTTCATACCTTCTCTTCCTCACACACACACACACACACACACATGCACACACACACACACACGCACTACAAGCCCAACTGCACAAGGATTGTGTGTGCGTGTGTGTGTTTGTGTGTCTAAGGCAGGGGGAGAGTGTGTTGGCCCTTTGATTCATTTCACACCCCACTGGTCTGAGACCTGTGACTGTGGCTCTGGCCTCTGTCTGTTCCTCACACCCTGGGAGAGTACAGGTGTCAGGGGACACATGCAGCAGAAACACACACAGATATTCATGCACACACACACAAACACACGCCAGAACCACTCTGTGACCTCTAAATATTTTTTAACAGAATACAAGGTTGAGGGGGCTGCTGAAATATTAAGCAGCAGGATTGCATCAACACCACACCGTTGGCTACTTCAAAGCTGAATTCTAGAAAGCTTCCCTGGCTCTCCTCTAAATAATACAAACTCTACTGAACTATGATCACTGCATTTCAATAAAGTATTACAGGGGAAATTATATTGATGTGGTGCATGTTTTCATTTCATTCATGCTCCCTCTGCTCAAAGGACAAACAATGGCAAAAAAGAATGTAAGCCTGCAGTGTAATAAACATCAACCATTTTGTACAAGCCAAATGAGTAATACAAATTCTATTTATGGTATGAATACTGCTTTACATTGGATACATTTACCTAAACAAATATTTTAATCTTTAAAACAGCAGTGTAAGAGAAGAAATGTTCCGCAATTTCCTCAATTCTCATTCATGTAGCAAAGTTTACAAACTGCTCATGGCCCAGTTTGTTGCCTTTGAGGTCTGTGTTGAGCATGTGTGCCCTTTCCCCTGATGCCCTTCATCACACTGGGAGCTGGACTTGTGCATGGGGAAGGTGTAACCCAAAGTGTCACCCACGTGACCACACGGTGCCAGGTGGACCGTGCATGTGATGTCAGCGCCAGGTGCCAGGTGGGCTTCATCTCAATAATGCATCATGCCCAGCCTTGGCACAGGCAAGCACACCACTTTGAAGTGTTCCAGAAACATCTGTAGCTTGAGTTTTAATCACCTTGCCTGTACCTCCCTGCGTCCCATCAATCCTTCTGCACTCCTCCACAGCTCCACATCCCTCTCTTCATCTTCCCCGCGAGGAAATTAATGAGAAGTTTTTTGTTTGAGCTTGTGTGGTAGTGTGGGCATGTGAACATGTGTTTATGTGCAAATTTACAGAGCCACAGTGCTGCAAAATTCAATCAACAAGATAAACAAAGTTTTGAACAGTTCCTTGTCTTTTGAATGTCTTTGAATTTCAAGGCAAGAATTATAAGAGTCCTGTTGGAGACCCAAATTGACTGTTTGCTTAATTGCAATGGCTGCAACCACAGGCTCCGACAATAAACAGGATGTGCATACTAATAGTCTCTTCCCAACAAAGTGATAAACAATGTAATACAGCCATATTATTGTGTACACTGCCAGATCTCTTTGATAGAAAGGAGAATGTATTTGCAAAAGTAGACATGTGTTGCTAGATTACGTGTGCCAGAGGGGAAGAGAAACAGAGGGAGAGATAGAGACAGAAAAGTGGAACAGATTTGATGTACGGCTAAAGTCCAATAACCTTGGACGTGAGAGGGCGCACAAATGGCATAATATCGCCGCCATGCTGCTGTATAATGAATAGCTTCATAGCAGAGTCTGGCCAGTTCAACAGGCAGACGTAAGCACATTAAATGATGCTGTTTCTGTGCATAAACTACCAGCAATACATTGTTTCCAACTGTTATGCACACCAACACATACACATGAACCCCCAGCCCTTCAGGGTCGTACAAACTGGTTATTGCCAGCGAGCAGCGGGCTGGAAGCTGTTGGCTGTTGCCGGATTGGCCGGCTTGGCATGCTTGATTAATTAGCGTGTCATCCACATACAGAGTAGACCATTAGTGTTCATCTGCAGACATTTAGAAAGCTGGAGAGGAGAGGAATGAATGAAAGGGTAATTTTGGGATGTCCAGACCTCTGCTTGACACATATTAGAGTCATCTGTTTGGCTCTTTGTACTGGAGTGCAGAACACAAACTAATGAAGGAGAATGAGGCGTAGCAAAAGTAAAAGAAAAACACGGCGTCAGTGGCAGAAAAAGAGGCAGCAAATGAAAGAAAGTTGTGGGAATTTGTGTATATTTTTCTCTAGTGATGCTGTGTCTCATGATATCGATAGCTCATCCTCCCACAGCAGACATAAAGGTCTTAGGGTCAATAAGGGCGCACCCAAGGGAAACAATGGGACAGGTTGTTCCTTCCACAGTAACATATAGATCTCTGAAAGAGGCACGTGGTAAATGACATGGCTCTTATTTCCATACCTCACGTGTAGGTGTATGAGCATGCAAGTGTAAGAGAAAGAACGTTTTCCTGAAAAGCTATTCTCAAGGAAATAAAGACAAATTATAAAAAGAGAGGGTAACAAAATCCATACACTAAACAGTCAAAAAGGTGTCTTATAGTCACATGTTTCTGGGATACAAATCTCATAATGATCCAGACACTAAAGGACACTTGTGCACGTCTCAGAGTCTGAATGAGCATTATGTAGTGTGGGGGCACTTGAGACTCAGCAACTTCTCTATGCAAATGATGAGTGAGAATAAACACACACAACACTTGTTCACACACACATATGTTCCACCAGGCAGCAGCATGTTGATGTACTATGATCAGTGGTCGGCTGGAGTTCGTTTCAAATGTCAAAACACTGCGCTGCTTGTATGCTGACATGCCTTTGAGTGAGGCTGTGAGGAGTAGACTTACCAGAGGGAATAAACCTCTCCCTTACGCACAAACACACACACAAACACACACAAACACACACAAACACACACACAAATACATAAGACCACTGCTGCAGCTCCACTGCCCCCTGCTGGTTAGGAAATGCACATTTTTCACTTCTGAAGCCTCCGACATTCCCCCACGGGGAGACCGTTAAAGCTTCAGTAAAAGGATATGGAATCACTGATTACTCTTTTTGCAGTTATGAAAATTCACTTTTTTAATTCAAGTGTTGCCTGACAATAAACACACAAAGCAACAAAGACCATGTCTTAGATTTTCTGACATTGCACCAAGTGTTGCTCATCTCCCCTCTCTCTACTGACATCATGAAATCACATCCACAGTCGTCTGACCCAGTTTACTTCTGTTTCTTCATTCTGCTGCTGCAGCAACCTCTGTTTACAGCAACATCATCTCTCTTATTTGAGTTTATGGACAGAAAATGGAACCCTGTTGAAGAATCCACTTCAGCAAGCCCATTAATGGCGTTTATTCTTTTTTAGAATAAAGCACTCAGTGTAGATAGAGCTGGAGAGAGGATTTAAAACATTTTAGTTTTCATCCACATATGCTTTCATATAGGTACCTGAACATACACAATCACACACGCACGGACACTCACACACACACACACACACACACACACACACAAAGCAAGTCATTCCCCTTTAATCATTGCTTTTTGCCCATCCAAAGAACATAATTGTAGTTTAAGAGACAAACTGTTAGTGATCATGTAGAGGGCTTGGCTGTGGCGTTGGATAATTAGGCTGGCTGCATGCGCCTCACTAATCACAGGGACATTTAGTGACAGCGTGGGGTGAAGGACTAAAACAACTACATTTAGTCGTAATAAATTCACTAATCACTCAATCAGCACGCACAATCCCTGTTGTCTCCCTAGCTCATTATCAGTTTAGATTAAAGAAACACAACACACAGTACGAGAATAGCCTCTCTTGGGATAACTCCAGGCTTCAGTGGATTATGGTGGCCACGTTTTTTGGGGCTATATCTGTATTTTGAGAACCGATCATCCCAAAGTTTCTATCGTGTTTGTGTGAATTAGTGAATAAAAAAGGACAAATTGTGATTCTCTTTGCACTCTATTGCATTCCACTCTATTTACAATACACTAGTCAGGCAACAGTGCCCCATTGGTCATTTATATTTCCAGGCTGGTTGTTACTGTACACATATCTGCAGGTACATACTTATTTTCAATTAAAAGTATGCATTTCTTCATACTTTTCCCATTTAATCCATTAAACCTATAACTGACCTTCTTTTGAACCTACTTTGAACCCTGTTTCATGTATGTTGTAGATTCCTCACCTGACAAAAGGGGGAAAAAATGGCAATTTTTAAAAGCATGGATAATTTGCCAATACCCATTTAGGCACTGTTAGGAGCAGTGGCTTCTGGAGCTGGCTACACAGGTGACCTTTTCTTGTTCTACACTAGCTGAGTACCCTTGAAAATGACTCACATGCACACACAAAAGCAAGCTTTGCTCTCTGGCCAATTTGAAATCTGCCTCTGGCAAAGTCATCCGCTTCAGCCTTTCGAACCCGGCTCTGTGTGCAAGGTACATGATTTAATGGACTTGGAAGAAAAACACATTGTACATCATGTTTCATGTACACTAAAGCACAAGGTGCCTTGCCCTTTTTTACTCAACCTAAATTGCTGTTATGCCAAGAAAAACAAAGTAATTTATAGTTTAAGCATCCTTTTTTTAAAACATTCAAGAATAAACATTTCCATCACTATAAGGCAGGTGATGAGGGAGTTACCTCAGAGGATATAAAGAAATCTGTCTTTGGGCTTTTAAACCTGACTTGTAATTGCTGAAAGGATAATCAAGACAAAATTAAATTGAAAGAGGAGAGAAAATAAAGGCTGATTGATTGAAGCCAGCAAGGAGGAAGTTTGCCTCTCTGAGATCAGTGGTTGTAGCTATGCTGGTTATCCCTGGACCCTGCTCATAACTGAAGGTGACCAATCTTTTGCATCTAAAGCCCCCAGACTGCGTAACTCTAAACTTTATTTTAAAAGAAAGCCTTTAGGAATTTTTACATGATCTGCTAATTGTATCCACCTCTAAACCTGTGTTTTTTATCAGTCATTCTTCTGTGTTGTTTTTAGCTTTTTTACTTTCAGTATTTTTGTGAAGCACTTTTAAACCTTGTTAAGAAATGTGCTATATAAATTAAGCGTATTGTTACTCCTAATGTATGGGCCATAACTTATGTTAAAGGAGTGCAGACTGTCTATTTAGCTCTGTTTATGCAGTTTACTCATCAACATAAAGATACATAAGAAACCTTTTGTCCGGGATTCAGCTGGACAGACATGAAAATGGACAGTCATTTTGGACATCAGTATTTCATGTGCTGAGTCAGCATGTACTGCCTGTGTTTTGTTTTTTTATTCACATGATTATGGACATGTTTTCCAAATATGTCTGCACATCAGTGTCTTGAAAGTGTGCTTGTACAATTTCAATTTACTGATAAATCACCTTCAAGGCCAAGATCATATCTCCTCTTGCTTTTTTGATGAAGCAGTAAAACTTATTAGGAGAGAAAAGATTCCCATACCCTTCCCCTGATTGTTTCTGTGGTCTTTAATAGCCTGCAGGTCGGCTGCAGAGTTCAAGTGCTCCACGGCTCTACAGAGAACACTAAACCTTCATTAATCATAGGTTAACAGAGGTCTCTTATAGATGACTGATGGCTTCTGGATGTCTGCTATTGTGCTGTTGAGCTGAACAAAATGAAGATTTTTGTAGATGTACTGACAGTCATAGCCGAGTGCCTTTTGAACACCTTTAAGGGGGCCATAGGGAAGACTTTGACTGTATTTGCATCTACACAAACTTCAAAGGTCACATATTATACAAAATACACTTTACCATGTTTTTCTAACACTAATATGTGTCCCTAGCTAGTTACCCAATTATGAGAGAAGCTTATCCTCTCAATCTCGGTCTCCACTTTTCAGAAAACGTGTGCTCAAACGACACAGGAGATTTTACCTTCATGACGTCACAAAGTAGTCGTAGTAACCCCTCCCCCAGGTGGTGACACTCCCAAAGCTAGGTGTTCGGCCTTCTCACCGTAAACAATGGGGCATGGAGCAAGAAAGCTGGAGCCACCCAAGTCCTTCCAGAGAGGGGGCGTGGTCAGATGAATCTCACTAACATTTAAAGGTACAGACACAGAAACAGCCTGTTCTGAGCAGGGCTGAAATAGAGGGGTTTATAGGCATGATAAAATACAGGATCAGAGTGGATTTAGAACAAGAAACTTCACAGACATGTTATGGGGATCTCTGAGACTTACTTAAACTTGTTGACGAGGAGGATAATATGTGACTTTAAGATATACCATTTACAAGAAGGAAGAGCTTAAAACATATAATGATAAAAGTTTCTTACATAATATCAATATCAAAGAGATTTCACAAATTACAAATCATCATTATGTTGAAGCAACAGCTTCAACGTCATATAGTAGGAACTTACATTGGCTTTTGTCTTTGTCTCAGAGGGAGGGATGGCAAAGGGCTGCAGGTGGAGAAAGGAGGTAGGGGTGTAGCAAGATGGATGGAGAATTGGAAGGAGGCGACAGACGTGGGCGATGCAGGGGTGGCTCGGGCTGTTGGAGGACGAGCTACAGTGGCAGATGCATTATCAGTGACATCTTCATCCCCGCTGATGCTGGACTCTCTCTCTGACACACACGCACACAAACACACACGTGTGCCAAGTTGATTGAAGCCAGTGGTTTGGCCCCACACCAGGCACAGGGGGTAATGACTGTCACCCCTTTTTCCCCCATCAGCCCCCTCCCTGCTTTAATCAGCACATACACATTTCGTCACACATATACACAAATTGTATAAAGATGCTATTTTCTCAGTCCTCTCTCCTGCTTGCTGAAATGTCAGGCTGGCGGGGGGTTGTGTGGGGTTCCTCCGGAGAGCAATAAAAGCTGATTGGAGTTAAAACAGTTGGTCAGGCCTCTCCGCCCCAGCATCTGTTGGATTACAGTCCGCCAACCTGTCATCTGTGAAATGAAGGCTGGTATGGGAGGAGAGGGGAAAGGCCACAGGAGGGGATGGAGGGACAGACTGCACAGGAGATAGACAGAGAGACAGTGTGAGACAGGGGAAAAAATGGCAGGGAAAGAGTTATTGTGTAAATGAATTTTAAGTATGGAAAAAGATGAACATATTGTCCACAAAATGTGACTAAAAAGACAAGAGGATCAAGAAGAACACCAGCGATGTGTGGAGGGGTCAGATGGAGAGAAGGATGGACACACCTGACCTTTTGATGTATCATTTCATCTCTTCGTCCTCATGTATCACTGCCTCTGAGAGCGGAGGTGGAAGAGCAATCCCTTTGACCCCCTTCCAGCCCCTTCCCCCCAGCCTGATTCTCCTTTTTCCTTCTCTCCCCGTCACCCACTGCTGATCCCACCCAACCCACCTCCTCCACCTGCTATGTCAGTCCCCCTGAGGGAATCATTTTCACTCTAACAACTTCAATTAACCTTACCCCTTCTTGCACGCACACACACACACGCACACACACGCACTCGTTCACACACATCCCGTGTAGAACATGCCTGCGCACACACACCTCCCCTCCCAGTATCAATCACAGGTGTTAAGGTCACTGGACTGGGAGACAGAAGCTCCCCCAGTGACATGTAAAAGAATGTGAGGCAAACTGCCACAGCCTACAAACCAGTGTATACACACTGTCCTTAAACAAATAGCAGCGGCACTGTCATAAATCCTCCGAAATAATTAGACCAGGGACAGCCAAAGGAAATGTATTTAATTTCATGCTCGAAGAAATGGTAAATGTGTGCTTCATTTTCTGGTCCAGGATTAACTTTTTGAAGGTCAGGAGTTGAGACACTTCAAGGTTGGAGGAAAACATCCACATTCAAGGGAAATAAGGTGAAATAAAGATCATATACACACACTCTGAGTTTCTCTGTGCCAATTTCCAGATTTACAACCCGGATCCTTTTGACATTGAAACTGAAAGAATTAATCTAAGTCTGCTGTGCCGGAATCTCAACAAGCCAACATGAAATATGCAAAGTCTAATGGGTGAATGACTTTGATACAGGAGTTGGATCATTGTTTCTGAAGCCAGTTGGGGGGGGCTAATCTGATGCGCCCACACACACAATTTGGCGACTTTCGGTGTGTAAAGCGGCTCTGGATTTGAAAGATTGGTGTGCTTCCCGGTTGCACAGCAGTAAACAGCTTCCAGGGGTCTTTGGTCTGCCTTTTAAAAAGTAGCCTCTGCTTATGTGCATGTATGCACATCGAGTGTGCACATACGTGTGTGTTTTTACATGCATGTGAATGCATGTGTGCAAAGACAGGGAGGAGGGGGAGGTTAAATCTACGCAGCTGTTCTTGAAATCAGACTTGGCGAGTGTTTTTGATGCCTGCAGGCGGGAAAATCATATCTACCCTTCCACTCGTTTTCATCATCATTTAGCTGCTCTAAAACAATGCCAGGCAGCCAAGTCCAAAAACTAACAGGAGCCAAAAAATTGAATGTTTTAATATGCTGTAATGGTGGTACAAGGGGTGTCTTCAACCATTATAACACAGTCGGAGCGTAATGGTGCACCATATTGATTCAAAACCTCTTTTTATTCAGCTGGTTTGTTGCGCTCATGCTCATATTTTCAATAATAACTCGGAGACTGCACAGATGAGAACACAGCCTGTCTGATCATGAGTTCAATTAACACCTGATCAAGGACCAGAAGACTGGGACTGATTCCACATCTGATTATAATGATTTGCCCTTATGAAGGGATTAAGACTGCAGGCAAAAGACAAAGTACACTCAATTAAATGTACTTGTATAACAAGCGTATATATATGCACAGACACACAACCTTTAATTCTGCACTGAATCACTCCCAATAACTCTACGACTGCTACATCCTCTCCCTGCACCCCGCAGAGCTCTCCCTGGGCTTATCAGGGCATAATTGTTGCTGATTGGTGTATTATTGCTCTGGTTAATCTGCCTGTGGGTGGCTAATAAAGGAGCTCCATCAGGGATGTTATCAATTGGAGACAGAAGGTGTGCGTGGAGCGAAACTGGAAGGCAGAAAAAGGAAGCGGAGGAAGGGAGTTTAAGGGAAGGGAAGGGGACTTAAGATATGAAGGAGAGGAAGGTGACTGCAGGATGAAAGGGAAGAAGAAAAAGAGTGTTTGATTCATGTTGAAAGACAAGGAAGGGTAAATTAACAAGGGGGGGAAAGTAACAGAAAACAGACAGGATTGTGGGTTTAAATGTTTTTGTACCAGGATGTGTCTGAGGTGCAAAGAGGGAGCATCAGTAGGCTGGATGTTGTTCTGACAGTGAGAGTGATCTTGTTCCCAACAGAATCCTTTTTATGATTGATGTGGCCTTGTTCCTCGGCCTTAGTTCTATTTCCAAACAGGAGACGGAGGAGGAGGAAGCTGTGGCAGGGTGATTAGATTCCCCTCTAATACACAGCAGGCTGAGACACGTACGATATCACCCACAGCAGACCCACCTCGGTCCCAATGCCCCGCGCAATAACAGCATGTTGGCAAACTGACCCTGTAGTGTGAGAGGGGGAAGCAACATGACAAACTAGTGTTTCTGTATTCCACTGGGGGGGGGGGGGGGGGGGGGGGGGGGGGAGCTGCGATTACACTGGCACCCACTCCAGAGATTTTAGAAGGAGGAGGTAGATGATGGAGACAAAGGCGGGTAATTCGGCGGCAAGGACAAGAAGAAGTTACTCAGAGTCGAGGAAAGTTTAGGAAACGTCGCTGCAGGCAAAGTGAGGACATTTAACAACTGGAGATGAAGTATGATTTCACACACGTCTAATAAAACTTCACCCTTCTCCAACAGACTATTACACTGCCAAAGTCAAACACAGAAGCACCTAAACACAATTAAGGTTTTTCATTAGATTTCAGGCTGGGGCCTTTGTGATAAATGTTGCCTAAAGCAAAGAGCCAGGACTACCATAGAGGAGAAATGGACTGAGGTTGGGATCAACATCCTCATTATATTGTCAGGTAAGTAGTAATACTGATCTACAATACTTAATCTACCCTTAAACGATAAAGTAAGTCTTAGTTACCCAACTTTTCTTCTTTGACAGCAACAGATGTCATTGATTTATTCAACACTGCAGTTTAAATCTAATAAATATTATACAGCCTTAAAAACAACTTGAATTTCAATTGATTTCAGCGTTATAAATAAAGAACAAGATCAATGTATTTCTGATGTGCTGTGAACAAGGCTTCAACTGGATGAAATATTTGGTGAGACAGATGTAGTGAGCTTAGCACTGACTGCAGAATAATAAACAGACCACTGAATGCTGACAACTATCAGGTAATGCTTCATATTTTCCATGTTAGAAACTACTGCTCACATTTAAATTCAACTCCATGATATGGGTGAGGAAGCGAGTCTGGAGGTTGTGCCTCTGCCTTTATGACAGCGCCACCTGCTGTAGAGTTGTTTGTACTGAGCCAAAACGTTATCAGATGATAGGTAATTCAACTCAACCAATAAGAAAATTTAAGCAGCTGAGTATTGTAAGAAAAAAGGTACACACAAGACAGTACAATAGTACACTTTTATTCTGAATCCATGTTTGCTGTGGTCTGATCTACGGGAATTCAGAAACCAGGAATTTACAATAGCAATTTCTGAATTTCTTGTAGTAATCAATTTTTGTATTCTACTCTAGTTTCCTATAGTTCTCATCGATCTGATCCCTGACCAGCCACACAGTCAGTCATCTCATATGCTTTGTATTATGTAATTGCAGGATACATTCAAATGGTTTGATATGTGGCACCTTTGCTTTCAGCTCATCACTCCTTAAGGATGCACATGGGTCAGCCTGAACTCGAATTAGGGATGGGCAGTTATAATTTTCAGGTGATGTCACAGGGGCGATGGAGGTTGATTTTAAACTGCTCCATGAACAGACATACAAGTGTGTACAGTATAAGAAATATTCCAGGTGAAGGGTGCTGAGGACAGGAGAGAAAAAGAGTGATAAGCACTGTGATGCCTTGCCTATCAAGTTAAGTCAAGTCATCAAACTGCACAAGGTGAATCGGACATGTGCTGTGAGTGTTTGTGTCATGTCAAGAAAAGCAGGCTCCTGAATAGTAACACCATATGGTCATGTCACAAAGACTTTTTTCCATTTTTCACACATCAAGAAAACAGGCTACGCATCACTTAAGTGTATGTATTAGTTGAATGTGACTCAATATTAGCTTAATTAAAAGTAAAATAAAGGATTTTGGGATATTATTTATTTTATAAATATACTTTATAGGGTCAAGAATTTCATCAATTACTTCACTTTGACTTCATCAGAGAATATATACAGAAGGTATAATTTCAGCTGTCAAATTTCAACCTTATAAAATAAAACATGTGCTACACCAGTAAAATCTCAGTTATCAGTCACCTGTGGCTTTAATCTGATCTGCCATTGAGACACACTAAATCACAAATCAAACTGGGCACAGAATCTGGGCGCTGCTCCTGTAGCAGCAGGTGACTGTCTTGTGCATGTCTTTGTGAGTTTTGGAGAAGTTTTTTTAAGCAAGCTGCAGCTTAGACATCTCACAGTCTCCTCGACAGCCTCTTTTTGGAGAGTTTGAGCCCTCAGGCAGGAGATACAGATTACTAAAAGCAAAGTCCAACAGGTTGAAAAAAGATTTGATAACTGAGGCCATTGAACAACAGAACTCCAATGATGACCCTGATATCTGATGAGTTTTATTTTGTTTAAATTATGGTTTTATGGACGTGTTTATACATTCTCAATTGTTGTTACCTGATGAACTCTAGTATTTATGTATTTACTGTTTTTCATGATGTTTGTTGTTCATATTGCCTGAGTCTATCTGCCTTTGTTTCAGTTTATTGTTTCATCTGTCTGCAAACCAAATTTCCCCGAGGGGAAAATAAAGTTGAGGTTAAACATTTTTAAAACAGAATCCTGTATATGGAAGTTTCATCTATTAGTTAAGATGTATAGCTTTTTTTAATATGAAATGAATTATTGTGTCCCCATTTCAAACTACATTTGGAAATTGAGTTCTAGACCTGCTCTTAATTAAGGACATGTAGAGTATTTGTATGATTCAGGTGTTAACATGCATGGACTTTCTTCTCAATGGATTTAAAATCCAAATTCAGAAGAGCTCTCGCCAAGCTATGATTTCAAGTGAACATGTGATTACCAAAATGTTTACTGCCAATATTTTATTTACTGAAACATCATATAGCCTATTTCATTTTTTTTTCTTCAAATGGTTGATGACTGGAACATTTGAAATGTCATACAGCTTCAACTTCTTCCCTGAACAGGTGTTATCAAAAGCTTCTGTAAATATCAGCCCGAAATACCTAGAACCAGACCGGCTGCGAGCACGACTTTTATCCAAAAACAATGAACCTGTAAAAAATGTTATGTTGTAACTTGTATGAAATTCTTAAGTCTTTTGTCGTTTTAATCAGTGTTATCTGACTTAGAAAAATTCCTCAGAAAAGTTAAACAAATGGAGGATTGAGTAATAAGGCTCTGTACTGTAACACATTATAATAGACAGGAGGGGGCGCTAAAATGCAGTTGGTCTGAAAGAATGATGCCATAATAAACCAATCTTACAGTCAGGTAGCACATGGCCCTTATAGTGACCACTTGTCTAAAACTGAGAAAGTGTTATAGTGTTATATCAACAGCCAAACCTAGGACAAATATCCTACATTTAAAAACACATTACTGATCCCCAACGAAGCAGACAGTGGACTCCTTAAGAACACAATGTTCAAGCTGCATCTCTTTTGAGTCATGCAAGACTCATAAAGGCCGACAAGGAAATCCCCACAACACGTAGACTACATTATTACACTATTTCATCATATGTTACATTCTGCGAGCTGTAGCCTAACATCTAAATGTTCTATAAAATGTTTGTAATAAGAATTATTCAGGCAATTAGCCATAACGAGTCAAATGCGAAAAAGACATGAAATCTGGCTGCTGAGAACTTCTAATAATCTTTTCCACCTCCCTATAATAACTACATCTTAGCTGAGTGACACACAGTCGGTGGACTTGTTGTCCTGGTGTTAAGTGATTAAACATGGCAGCGTAGAAAGAGCATGTGTCGCCTCCAGTCTTTTGGTTCTTCCACAAACAGGACCTAAAAAATACTTTATTGTGAATTATTTCAAAAATAATGATAGGCCTTGTCTCACTGTTCAGTCTTCACTGCCGCATCCTGGTCGGGACGTGACATGCAGCACGCGCAGCAGCAGCCACAGACCCGCCCTCATTAGTATTCACTCACGTAACGTGCACACGGAGGGCTGTCTTTAAAAACCGGGAAACACCGCCTCTACAGCACCACTTCTGCGGAAACGCTGCACTCAGGAGGAGCAAGACACATTCCACATCGTGTTTCCACCTTTTTAACTGAACCCTCAAGGTAAGAAAACACCTCGGGCTGCATTATTGCACAGTAAGTCGTCTGTGTGTGTGGTTTTCCCGGAAATTGCTGTAGCCTACTTTACTGTACATATTATTATAGGGGGACCTCGCCAATTTGAGGCGCAGTCTAACCGAGAGGGGTGTGTCGGTACAATCAATATCGGTAGTGATGATTTTTTATTATTTTTGTGTGTGTAAGACCGCTGGCACCTGCTTCCTCTTGTGACAAGTTTCTCTTACAGGTCTTTCATTTGTAAAATTAAGGATTCTTGTGTGAAACAGGGTTGGAGAATCAACAGGATGTTAGCCTGTAAGTTTTGTTTCCTACTTGTTGAGGCCCTACTAACATTAGTCGTGAAAATAGATTATTTTCAAGAATTGCGTTTTAAATAATAGGTTATTATTAGTCATAAGAAGATAATTATGTTCTGTAATTTAACTTAATTAAAAAAAAAATCCCAATTTCATTATTTTAATGAAACAACATTGCAGCGCTAGGGGTTTGACTCTGTTTCTAGCATCACATAGGATGTTTTTGGTTGATGTAATAGCCTAAACGCAGTGTTACACAAGTCCTTACGTATGCCTCCCGGGGCGACCATCATCCAGACAGCAGCCTGAGCCGTACACGAAGGTCTGGAGCAGGAAATGCAGTGACTTCACATGAGGATGCAGGACAGCTGGTGCTCAAGATATTTTTTCAATGGTGTTGAAGTACTTCGACATACATGCTAAATGGCTTTCTTATGAACATATCACATACTCTAAATATGTATTTAAAAAAAAAAAAAAAACTTTGTATAGCTTGGATTATCTAATTAAACAATATAATGCCATCATTTTCACAGAGTTGTTGATAAAAATGGGCTCTTGCAGCTGATGGGCATTTTTTTTTATATCTATTGATGCACAGTGGAAACAATATCTAGATCTCTTGCTGGTTTAACCCTTCCAGTAAATGTGGAATTTTGATGTGAGAAAAAAGTTGATCAGATCAACAACACTTTTAAAGAAATAAGATTTATATACAGTCGCTGTCGTCTGCAAAATAGGACAGTGATGATACTAAAGCGCAGCAGTGATACCTGACACCCCATTAGAGTTCAAACCCCCACTGGCCTGTAAGTGATCATGTGAGAAATATTATTATGTAAGCACACATAACAAAGTTTAAGTTGTCCAGCTGTGTGAAGTAGCTTCTTACTTTGAGTCCCAGAAATTAATCTAATCCAAAGTTTGCCACAAAGCATCCACTTCACTGTCTCTTTCAAGCCACATAGAATTAAGTGTGTTAAGATACTAATAATCCTTGTTGTAATCCTTATTCAGTCATGATACACTTGTAATTTGTCTGATTTGTACAGCATAATTCAACAGTATTGAACTCATGCTTTAATCCTCTACTGCAAGATAACAAAGGGTCCATTTGTGAAGCGCAGACCCGGCCCACCTCAGGGTCAGCTTCTGGTGTGTTGTAAGCTTCCAGCTCACCTCTGAGTGACAGATAATTGGATAAAGGGATGTTGGGTATGTGTGTGTCCCACTTTCTATATCCTACTATTGTGTGCAAACCCACTATGCAGAGGTCTTAAATACTCTCTCACAGAGGGTATTACAGTGCATTAATCCTGTCAGGGATTCCACTACGTGCGGGCCTCCGCATCACCGAGAGGTAGCCGAGTCACACTTGATGTAAACGCCTGTAAGCGTGAGCCCTCAGCCCTGTCTGCCTAAGCAGGAAAGCATAAATGACTGTGTGTGACGTCATCAGGGGGGATGGTCTGTGCTGCATGGAAATAGACTGCAGTACTTTCCCATTCACAGGTTGCTATGGAGACCCAGAGAGGCGCTGTAGGGTAGTCCAGCTCTCTGTGAGAAATAAGGAAGCAAGCTTTTTAAAAAGTGGTAGATGTACGAGTGTGAATTAGGAACTTGAGGTTGTTCTGAAGTTTTGTTTTAGGGGTTAAGAGAAGTGCACACTTCCAATTCTTTAATTTAGGTATAGATGGACATCCCTGTTTACCTTTCTTCTTGTGTGTATGCTTTTCAACAGATGTCCACCAAGGAGAAGCTGATCAGCCATGTGATGAAGGAGGAGCCTGTTGGCAGCAGGAACAAGGTGACGGTGGTCGGTGTTGGCATGGTGGGCATGGCCTCTGCCATCAGCGTACTGCTTAAGGTGAGTTAAAAGACAAAACCAGGTGTGAAATGGAGATAAACGAACGAGTGTTTGATTGTCAAAACATGTAAGCATTGTTGTGACAGTCAGGATGGTAATCTCTGAAGTAAGTAATAAAGTAACAGTAGATTTGATGACAGCTTTTAAGATACATTTCTATATTTTTTACATTTTCTTTATTCATGCATATCTCACTCAGAGACCCATTAAAAGAAATTGGGAAAATAATGATGAATTTATGAAAGAATAGGGGGAAAGCATTATTAAGTACAAGAAACAAAGACTGTAAACTGTGTAGTATGAAAATTAATCAATCAATCAATCTGTATGTGTATAGTGCCAACTCATAAGAAATGATATCTAAAGACACTTTACAAAAGAGCAGGAAACAGACCATAATTATTACATAATCTACAAAGACCCAACATTAATCCATCATGAGCACAACATTAAGCAAGTTACAGTGGCAAGAAAAAAAAAAACTCCCTTAAGAGGCAGAAACCTCGAGCAGAACCAGGCTGATGATTAAAAGTTGGATAAACAGAGATGTAGAAAGAAGGAGAAGGATGAGACAAACAGAGCAGCAACAATGAATAGGATAGATCTGTAACTACAGTGGCAGTAATAATGGTAGTAATGTGTAGTAATAGCAGTAGTATGATAATAGACAGATCAGTCTAATATTAATGTTAACAACTGTAATGATGATGAAACAGGGAGGACTGATTGGGTTATTGAAGCTTTATCCACACAAGCGAAGATTAAATGTAAGATATAATAAATGTAGTGAGTCCAAATGACTCACTACACTACTGTTTAAAAAAATCAGGACCTGTGTGATGAGCTGGCCCTGGTTGACGTGATGGAGGACAAGTTGAAGGGTGAGGTCATGGACCTGCAGCATGGATCCCTCTTCCTGAAGACACACAAGATTGTGGCTGACAAAGGTGAGCATCTACATCAAGAGCTACAGCCGCTGACTCATGAAAATGTTTATTCTCACTCGATCGTAAATGAAGTAAGTAATCTGTGGCTCCGTCTGACCATCTCTCCTTCCTATCATCGATATGTCAGACTACAGTGTGACAGCCAATTCCAAAGTGGTGGTGGTGACTGCTGGTGCCCGCCAGCAGGAGGGCGAGAGCCGTCTGAACCTGGTCCAGCGTAATGTCAACATCTTCAAGTTCATCATCCCAAACATTGTCAAGTACAGCCCCAACTGCATCCTGTTGGTGGTCTCCAACCCAGGTGAGTGTGGTTTGAAATAGTGTTGAGAAGAACTTGAGAATTCAAAGAGATGTATGTGGCAATAACAAATGGAATTCATCTTTACTCCTTATTACCCCTTCAGTGGACATCCTGACCTATGTGGCCTGGAAGCTGAGTGGTTTCCCTCGTCACCGCGTCATCGGTTCCGGCACCAACCTGGACTCTGCCCGTTTCCGCCACCTCATGGGAGAGAAGCTCCACCTCCACCCTTCCAGCTGCCATGGATGGGTCATTGGAGAGCATGGAGACTCCAGTGGTATGTAGTTCATACTAAAAATAAAACTTCTGCTGGCCTTCCACTGTACCATTTTTCTGGTCTGATGCAAATGCTTAAATTCAGCAACATCATTTGCATGTGTTATGTAGCCATTATTGAATTTTTCCATATGTTTTCAAGATGAACTAATTTTTACCTTTCATTTCTTAGTGCCAGTGTGGAGCGGTGTGAATGTTGCTGGAGTTTCCCTGCAGGGCCTCAACCCACAGATGGGTGCTGAAGGCGACAGTGAGAACTGGAAGGAAGTGCATAAGATGGTGGTTGACGGGTGAGTACAAACTATTTTAGATTAATCCACTCATCTATGAGCTGACATAACTCCCTGAACCCTAATGCATCCCTCACATTCACAAATTTAATTGGTAAATCAATCAGCCATGTGTGCATAAAGGCCACCTGACCAACACTGTCTTGGAAGCCATAAATAGTTTTGTTTTAATTAAACAGATTTTAAGGGTTTAATATCTTAAACTCACAGTTACCTGTTAACATGAAGACTAAAAAATCTGGCTCGTTTGACTCCACTGACTGCGACTAGCCCTGATGAGGAATTTGGCCGTGATTGTGAGCCTAAAGGCAAGCAGAGGCGGGTCCATAGAACACTACTGTGCCAAGAGTTCACTAGAGCCTGGCAGCTGGCACACACAATACATACAGTATACTACTCCAGTTAACATAATACAGTGTAGTAGTGCTCATGATCTCACTCTCACTCCCAGGTCAGCATTCATGAAAAACCTGTCCCTGTTAGCTAATCCGCATTTCTATATCTCTCCTTTTCCCCGTTGCTTGGTTTTGAAGGAGGAACTTGGGCCCTTCTTTGAAAAGTAAAATGATGAAACAGTTTGAACGGTAAACTTTGATAGAAGTTCAACAGTTCATCTTTTAAACAGTCAGCATGTCCTGTTTCACAATAGCTATGTGTTAAGGGAGGTCAGCCTTGTGCAATACAATGTTTGATTTACCAAAGAAGTTTACCAAGGCCTGGGTGTGAATAGAAGATTTCAAAAGTGGGGTAAAGACAAGTAACAAATGTACACAATGAATGTCTCAGTGGAGAAGTAAGAAAAGCAAAAGTGCAACCTTGGGTGCGTTCGAATTGTCCCTCCTATCTCCTTTCACTATCCACTTTACCTTAACCCCGCGAAAACGTCATGAGGTCAAGGAAAGATGTTAGGAGAATTCATAAAGGAAAGGGAAAGGCGATCTCGTTGCTCTGACAATCCGACCGCATTTACCACTAGGTGACGTCATTAAATAAAAAACTTTCCCCTGTGTCTTCTTACCGGTGAAATAATCCTAATCACCACAAGGTTGGGATTGAAATAAAAGCAATATAGACTACCAGGCTACAAGTTAGAAAAGTGAAACCTTCACCTTCCTGTCCAATCAGAAATCAACATCAAAATAAATATGATTGTATGAAATTAATTGTTACATTTATGTAAGATATAGCCTACACATAATGTTTTATGCATACACATGTACAACTGCACAAAGCATTCTTAAGAGAATGAAATATGTTGAATAAAACATCATCTGGATAAAAATGTCTCTTATCTTTTTATCTCTTACATGATCTGTGTCACTTTACGATCATCATTCAGTGAGCGGTCGGATGCGCGACTCGCTTTGAATGTTGCGCCCGCAAGGAATTGTGGGGCGGCATATCTCATCTCCTTTCGTAAAGGATGGTCCAGTGTATCCTAAAGGAGGTTATAAAGGAAGCATTGACCCACCTTTCCTTAACTTTTAGAGAATTCGAACGGCCGCCTACTTAAATACTTCCGGGGTTAAGGTAAAGTGGATAATGAAAGGAGATAGGAGGGACAATTCGAACGCACCCCTTGTCTTTCAGCAGGAACAGGTTTTAGTTATGAAAGACACATTTGATTTGTTTAATGTATGAAACAGTAGGACTCCCTTGTTAATTAATTTTTCTCTTTTAACTGATTTGAATGGCATACCAACAAAACTGGTCTGTGCATGTCCAGAATTAGTACAATGGTTCAGTACTGTCACCTCTAGTTTAGTGTGTTTACTCACATGAACCAGGTATATTTACTCTGCATACATTCATAATGTAAATTTGGATTGCACAGCAGAGATTGGTGATTGAAAAACGTCAACTGCAATGCAGCATTAGACGCTGAAATCCCCTGTTGACAGCAATCAATCTAAGTCAAATCAATGCTTCTCTCATCTGGAAACAAGATGGGTGAGGGGTATTGGTGTAAAATTAGGAAGTGGGAGGACACACAGTCCTGCAGAAATGCAGAAACAGGCTGACGTCTTGACTTTCTCTTCTGTCACAAAGACATACTTTTCTCACCCTTTATGTTTTGTGTGCACACTGCAGGGCCTATGAGGTCATCAAGCTGAAGGGCTACACTTCCTGGGCCATCGGTATGTCTGTGGCCGACCTGGTGGAAAGCATCTTGAAGAACCTCCACAAAGTGCATCCCGTGTCCACATTGGTCCAGGTATGGAGATTTAGAGCCTTACATTTACTATTTGCTTAATACACTGTGTACTTTCTTCAACTATTTTGAAATAAAAGCAAACCCTGACCGTGCCCTCCTGCCGCCATCTTTTAGGGCATGCTTGGAGTGAAGGATGAGGTCTTCCTGAGTGTCCCTTGTGTCCTGGGAAACAGCGGCCTGACAGATGTGATTCACATGACGCTGAAGCCGGACGAGGAGAAGCAGGTGCAGAAGAGCGCAGAGACCCTGTGGGGCGTACAGAAGGAGCTCACTCTGTGAAGAAGTGTCCTCTGAATTCTCACACTGTAACCACATGAGGCACTGTGTGGTCAACTCCCTCCTAACATACCTCCTGTGTCCCTTAAGGCAAAAAGGGAATAAAACCTCAGAATATCGAAAAAGGAAAAAAGCTAGATTTTACCTTTAGATATTTACTGATAGGTGTGTTTGTTCCTCTGCTGCCTCCCACATGTTCTCCTCCATGACTGAATTCTCAGATACACATCTCATTACCTTTTTAACCTTTGTGCTCAAAGAGGAGTTACCTATTTGTTGTTCTGTCCACACACGACAGCTAAAGCCTTAGCATATTGCGTATACAAACTCTGTGTACTGTTACTGCTTCTTCTTTACACTCCCTGTCTGTAGCTACTTGATTGTTGTGTTTTTTACCACTTGGTGATCTCTGTTCATTTTTTTTAAATTTGGATTATGATGGAGACATTCCGTTCTCTCTGAGGAGGGCTTCCTGTCAACCGACAGCCATAACAACACCGCTGCAATCATCACAAGGCCTTGATCCTGTGATAGCAAAGTACCTTATCATGAGAAGCAATGCTGCGTCTACTGGATGGCACTGAAGCCTTTGTAAACATCCTAACCACAAGTGCACTGATAGAAATAAACCATTTCAATTGAAAAGTTTAAAGAACAACAGAGATCTAATGGGAAAGAGTCAGCTACAAGTGTGACCAATCAGATGATCACAATAGAAGGTAAAAATCCTGAAGATGGTGTTCTTTTGTTTGCACACTAAATACCCTTCAAGGGTTTTGTATTTATTTTACTTCACCTGACTCTGTAAACATCAAGAGTTAAAGATAGTATTATTTATAACTGTTAATACTTTTGAGATCTATTTATGTATTAATGTTACAATATAAGATGAGGTCTATTAACTCACCAGACTCACTGAAGATCTGTATCTGTCATGGCAGCTGCATATTCGTTTTTATTTGCTGTAACATCAAATAAATCTGCCAGGATAGTGGGAAAAAAGAATCTGTTCATTGTCCTTTCCTGTGTTTGTCATCCTACCTAGAAAAACGCTGTTTTGTATGTGTTTACAGGGCAGCTGACTCAGCTGCTCTCGGTGCACAACTACAGGTCGTTCGTCACGTGGCAGAGTGGATGTTTGGTTTTTTTGCAGGAGATCACAATGTGGTCACTAGATTTCTATAAACACATTGTTGTGAAGGAATACAGCAATCCTGCTGCATCTGCATACAAATACATATAAAAAAAATAGAATGTACAGTTAATTTGAGATCATCCACAAATGTTGTTTGAGTGGTCAGTCTTGTGATACTGAAAACCCCTTAGGCTGTTGTGTAATTATTAACCCCTTAAACAGAAATAATAATGAAATTATCTGAAGGAGATGAGCCATTCAATCAGATTTCTTTTATTTGTTCTGATTTACATAAATCTACAGATATATAAAAGAACAGGTGGTCTATGTTTGATGTGGAAACAAGACAAAAAATAACAGTAGATATTCTATCATACAATTCAAAGTGCATTTAGTAAAAAGGCTAATTTAAATGAGACCTGTTTGCAAACTTGACATAAGTTAGCTTTTTGATTAGTACAATAGTTCTTGATGTGTTTGTACCCTCAACAATTCCTTCTGTAGTCATCACTTTTCCCACATGTTAAGGAATGAGAAAAAGAAAAATGTGAAAAGTTCTATTATACCTTAGAATAAAGCAAAACGTATGTCCACCTTCATCAGAGACACTGTACAGAGTAAACCACGGCTGTACATGATTGACTGGTGAATGTGGTCAGACTGGAGGGTGGACCTGGAAAACTCACATATAATGAAAGACGCTCGCTCACTATGCTGTAATGAAACACACAGAACAGGGAAAGACGCACAGTAGTGAGGACATGTGTCAGTGGAGATACAAAGTAAAGCTTATTAACAGACTCCAATAAGATGAAGAAACACAGTTCAAGTCTATGTTCCTCATCACTCTGACTCCATGGCTAATGGACACGACCCAGACCTCATGCCCCATAAAGACCTGAACGTCTGTCCTGTGAGGTTGCCCTGATAAATATACCTTTTCATCCTAACAGGGGATGGACACGTGGGGCCCTCTACAAAGCCCCCTCTCTACTAGCCCCTAACAATTTGTGCTTACTAGCCAAATGACTTTGTCTGGACAACAGGTCGCTAACAGAACCTGTGGGCCGTCCTGCAACCAAACATTTGCAGGTTGATACAATAACTAAGAGTAAGCCAGCCACACAGAATAGGATCCAACCTGACTTTTAGCAACACGGCATGTGCATTGAGAATGTTGTATGTGTCATCACAGTACCTGGTTCACAATGTGGTTGCACTTGGGTAAAAGTAATGGTGTCATGTCTTAAAAGTGGGGAATTTAATTTCTGATAATGCACAATAATTCTAAACAAGTATTTGGTCAGATCAGTAAACAAATTTCCTTACAGAACTGTGGCCACACAGTTTTGAGTTCACTGTCCTAAACGTGACAGTCTGAGTCGTTTAAATGTCGCATATTTACTGATTCCCTGTTCAGATCTCTGTCTATAGAGATTAAAAAGGGGGACAGCTTTTTGTAAAAGAAGATATTAAAAAAAAGGGAGTAAAAGAGGAGGAGGAGAGGAAGAGAAGATGAAGAAATTTATATTTTCAGGAAGTCAGTCGGGGTCAGTAGAGGTCACTAAGGCCAGCTGTCTTGCGGGCTTTCTGCATGAGAGCTCGAAGCTGGAACTGCTTCCTGGACTGAAGACGTACGTGCTGTAACAAAAGACAATGAATGAGTAAAGCGGTTTCACTGTGAGTTTCATGTTATGCATGAGTGACGGTGGTGTTGATGTGGTCACCTTTAGAAAAACCTCCAGGTCTATGACGCCCCTGCGGAGCGCCTCCCCCAGGTAAAAGATAGTGTCCTCGATTGCGTTTTCTTCAGCGTAAAGGTTCAGGATCTGTTTGTAGAGCGGGGCTGTGGGTACAATGACATCATCGATATCGTTGTTCTCTGATTGGTTTTCCATCTTCTCCAAGGCCTCGCTGAGCTCCTCGTCTTTTCTCTTCAGCAGCTCGATATTCCTGTCAACCTCGGCCTAGTGACGACAAAGATAAAAACCAAATCATCATTAACAAAAATCAAAAAATAAAACACAAGCGGACAGAACAAATTTAGATACCATAACAGGGTCTCTCACCACTTCCTGGTCCAGTCTTGAAACCATCTCCTCCAGTTTCTGATGTCCTTTCTTCAAGTCCTCCTCTGTTCTCTTCAGGGCGTCCAGCTCCGCCTGAGCTCTGTCCATCTCCTCCTTCATCCTCCAGCGAAGCTTGTCACTCACAGCGGAAATCAGAGATGCGCGGATTGTGTCCTCACCAATGGTGCCATCTCTGCTCTGGCCTGAACAGGAAGTGGAAGAGGAGGGATGCGAGTCAAGGAACAGCAGAAACCTTAATTACAAGCAGACCTTCCTGATATATCATCTTTAGAATGGGACAAACAGCAGACTGAAATCACATAAAACACAAAGCCTCCAGCCACAGCTATCACTGACACGATATGGAAGAGTTATGTCTGTCATGCAGGGAAAAAAAGACCCTGTACAGTAGTACCACAAGTTGAACCACTGAATTTCTGACAAACTGGAGTGTAATGAACTTGTTAACATTTGCTTGCATCACAAACATTCAGACCCCGTGTAAAGAAAACACCAGAGAAATCACCCAAATCAAGGTCGGATGAGATAAATATTTACAGAATGGGAGCGAAATTCATGGAAAAACTTTCTCAGCAAAGAGGTCACCATGAGCTACAAAGATATAGTAAGATAAGATAATAGAACTTAAATAATCCTGAAGGAAAGTGTCTGACTGAGATGAGATGGTCATAATGACCTAAACAAGTGAATATCAGACATATTCGGTAAAGAATAACACAAACTAGAGCTGACCAGGTTATTCAATAGACCAGACACTGTTCCATTTCTTCAGAGTGAAGACGCCCCTCATGTGCAGTCTGGAGTCAGCATAACAAATGTCAGAGTTGATTCAGCTTTGAGATCTGAGTAGCCTCTGCTAAACCCACATTTTCCCTGCTTTACTAAAAATAGGAGACATAAGAAGCTCCCCCTGCATGCTGGTCCATTTCCCCGGTGCTTGAAGTTGGGACAGCAGAAAGGTCCCCTGATCTACGGTGTGTCTTTGTGTACAGTTACTGTTTCCATCTTAATATAGCGCTGTGTGCCTCTGAGGTGCAGGGGGGATAGAGCTGGAGAGGGGGTACTCTTCAGGTCCATCTTACTCTTTGGCCTTTAATGCACCCCACTCTTGTTACACTAACGACCTTTTACTGGCAGCTCAGCGCGCCACAGAAGTCACACAGAGGGTGAGTGAGTTTGAGTCAAAAGGTCAGTTGTCTTATTTCAGGGTTAACTAAAGACCATGGAAAGGAGGAAATATGTTGTATATTTAGAAGTGAATTAAGCTTAACTTTGAGGATGGAATCATTCAATATTCCACACGAGTGTAATACATACCCACTGTGGAAACTGGAGTCTGGCCGGGATAGTGTGCTGGTCCAGCAGTGGCTGGGTAAGAGTTTCCCCCTGGGTATTGGTATCCTGGATAGCCTCTGCAAATCGTGAAATGCTCATCAATGAACAAATCCTTCACCTTGTCCATTTAACACAATTCTGACCTGTCTTTAACTTTAACTGAACCAGTTGTGCAGTGTTTTACTGATAAACTGGCTTCTGTTTGATAAGCTGATAAAGAAACCACAAAACAAACATGCCAGGAAAGACGTGTTAGGACATATATATGTGCTTCAGCTGAGGGAAAGGCCTGGGACCTGCTTTTGTTACACATCTTACCCTGGATTAGGATTTGGGCCGTAGGATGAGACCGCAGGCATTCCAGGCATGTATGAAGCTGAGGTACAGAGAGAGAGATGGTGAAACAATTAGATCTGAGGACATACAGGTCAAAGTATTCTCCCCCATTCATTCCCACACTGACACATGTACTTTCATTTGCCATGATGTGACATTATGGAGTCTGAGCTCCATCTGGTGTTTCAGGGCACAACTGCATCTCTAAAAATGTGATGTAATATTTAGAGATGGGACAGAACCATTCTAATATCGGTCTGATTTTGACCCAATTTGACCAGGGAGTTCAGACGAGATGGAACAGGTCCTTCTATGTGACAAAAAGTTTCATTCTTGCACTTCAGTTTCAAAGATTTAATTTGAAAACCTTAAAGTTGTTGCTGCTTTCTGTTTTTATGTGAAGCCAGGACAAAGTTCAAATCAATTTATTTTGAATAATTTTAATTTTTCTGCATTTTTATTTATTTATTTTGTTCTTTAAAGAAGAAATGCAAGGTTGTGTTGACTACAGCTTTGTGTAGCCTAACACATACTACCATAATAACAATATTAATTACGGTTAAAAAAAGATCTGTATCGGTACATATGTGTCAGAATCAGGTCAGAACTGAAAAAAAGTGGATGGGTGCGTCTCTAAAAGTAGTAAGGCAAATTTCCTACAAACATCAGCCATAATAGATATCACATTGACACTGAAGCCTTATTCAAATTATAGGTTTGTTGCATTATTTGCATCCCTGTCACACCTCGCCTTCGTTATGAATGTCACAGAGGCGTAATGGGAGGACCAAGTCGTGCCAACTCTGTATCATCTTTGGAGGTCAAAACAAAGGGTGTTACAGGGGCGAGACAGGATCACTGTAGGATGACGGAGCCAGCAGGGGAGAACAGCACTGATTGTGTGAGTGCATGTCTGAATATGTGTGTCGCGTGTGGAAGTAGCCCCTGCTGTTTCTTTACACATTTTGCATACACAACACTGTAACGCAATCATAAACTGGGAAACCAATATTACGCCATTGTGGGATTAATATGAAAGTACAAAGACGTAGGGATGGGTGATCAGGCCTAAAATAAAATCTCAGATTTATTCACACAAAACATTTTGCCACTTTAATTAATTTTTGCTTCTAAAGAAGTATCAATTATTAAAATAAGTTGTGCTTTAATTTTAGCAGTGCAATTTAACAAAAGCAAAACTGAATTTCCCTTAGAGGATTCATAAAGTGCAAGCTTTAAACTTGTCTTTGAACGTGCTAGTAGATGTCGTTTCAAGGTACAACAAAAGTCGAGATGAGGCAGAGCAACTTCTGCTTAGCTGGGTGGCTCATCACGGGGTCAACCCGGTTTCTAACTCTATCCACTGTCCCATCTCTAAATAAATACATAAGAAGCCAAAAAATAAAGGGTGTTTTAACAGCAGAGCTTCGTTATGGTGCTGTTGCGGAAGATGAGGCTGTTTCCAAAGCAAAAGAAATGTCACTCACGGTTAGGGGGTCCAGCAGCTTGGAAGGCTTGGTATGGGGCTTGTGTGGTGGGACGAGAAAACACAGGAGGCTCCTCTCCAAACACCACAATCATCACCTGAATCAGACCATACAAGTCTGACTGAGGCTACAAGAAATAAAGGGAGGGGCACATTTTACTAACCAAGAAAACAAATAAAGAATCACTGCTATTTCAAATGACCCATAGAAAAGTCACTGTTCAAATATTAGCTTAAGACAGTTTGTTGCCAACATTATAGCATCATTATGCCCAAAATATGTAGCCATAGACATAACCATTTTTTAAATTTTTTTGTCTTCTTTCATTGTATGTATGCTGTTGTTGTTGTTTTTTTGTTCATGTAAAGCGCTTTGTGACCTTTGTCTGTGAAAAGCACTTTATGAATAAATAAACTTTATTATATCCAAATAACCACAGGTGTCTATATTTTTCATGTTCTATGAGTGCTGCAGTCGTAGCTCAAATCTTATACCTGAATAAGCTAAACTGTTATAATGCATTTATCATAGTTCAACTTTAATTTTGCACATTTCAATATCGCCATGTCCAAAATAAACAGCTTATAACAAACAAAAAAAATACTTACATGCTTCCACTCATGTAGATAAGGCAGGTAGATTTTGCCGTTGGCATCGATGTGCTTGCCAGTTTTGATCATCATGGCACTGGTAGGTTTGACAAAACATATGGGAGGGTTGTAGGGATATGTGTCCAGCATCCACAGACAAACTGGGATGTTGTAGACATTGCCTGAAAACACACACATACACTCTTCAGGTTTGGCTTTGGGCTCGTGGTAATCTGTTCTGTAGCTTGATGTTGAAGCTAAGAAGCAGAAACAGTCAAAAAAAATCTGCAAATCACAGTCCCTGAGTAAAACATCAATTTGTTTACAGATACACATTCATTCTAAAATTGTACTTTTGATTCTCTCTACATGTTGCCACACACAACGTTTTGTAAGTTAATTAACCCTAAAGTTGACAAGTTTAATTTAAAAACACATCCATGATAACTAGCTCAAGCTATATTCAGAACACAAATATAGAGAGAGGAAGAGTAAGCCAACAAGTATGCTAGTCTAGACAGAAGTTGACATTTACCTTTCCATCGCCCAGTCTTCCTGGTTACACCTCTGAACAATGTGATGCCTATTGTTTCTAGAGACACAGTGATGGTGATTTTTGAACAAAGCCAGCAAAACTTTATTTACCTCTGTAGCTCACTGGCACAGTTCCTGTCAAGCTCATCAGGTCTCTTGTGGAGCCATCATTAAACACTGAAATCCAAAAAGTTAATTTATATACCTTCTTAATGAAAGAATACATATCCAACAAATCCCAAACCAAACCAAGAAAACACGAGGATTCATTTTACCATAAGCATCCATAACAGGCTTCAAGTCCTTGTACTGGGAGATGACATTGGTTATCTCACGAACAGTCAGATCTCTGTATTTGTATTGCTAGACAAAGAGGACAAAATATCATGAATGTTTATGAAAATTCAACTTTCAAAACAATCTATTACACATTTGTAACACTTTTAAAAAGCTCAGTCATTTACTATGATACTGATTTTAGGGAGTTTAGTCAGGTGTTTACTTTAATCTCTACCTAATGACAATAATGTTTTATACCAGGCCTTTCAAAAAAACAATCTGGAGGCTGTTCAAGTTTGTTGAGAGGCCTCCTTTTCAAATGGAGAATCAAACTAATTATACTAAACACAAGTTCAAATCCTGGATTTAGTTGTATTTGAGCTAACAGTGGTCGAAAACAACTCTGAAGGTTTAACAAAAGTTCACTGGACAGTAGGAAAGCTGCTGTAACAGTCACATGAAAAACAGTGAAATGTTTGTTTACATAGTGATCAGAGTTATTAAATGAGTTATTATATAAGTGATTATGTAAGTGATAACAGGTATGTGGTCATGTTTTAAAACGGAGGCTTACTTTTGCGATCAAAATGAACCATCTAACCTAATTAACATGAGGAAAATGTGTCGTTAATTCTGAATTAACCATTTTAGTAAACTTTAACATGCTAATAAAATAGCATAATGTATCATGTTTAGTATCGCTCGTATTAGCTAGCTCGCTATCGTTACCGAAACTGATGAATAGATATCTTACCTTCAGCATCTTCTTCAGGGCTCCTTCGTTGACAACAGCCATGGTTTTGGTTGATAGATGTTTCTGCTATTAAGTTAAAACGTGAACAGCTGACTTTAATGCCAACTGTAGTGACACCTAACAAAAGCTAAAACTTGCTAGCAGGACCTCAGTGAATGCTAGGCTAATGCTAGCCCAACCTAGGGCCGACGACACTACAGACACTTCTTGCTGTCTACGACACACTCCAGTCCAATACGAGTTCTGTCTATTTTTAGACACGACAAGAATCACCCACTCACTTCAAACTGAAAACACTCCAAAAAGGTTATCGGTAGTTGTTAAAAGAGACCAAAAAAAACAAATATCCGCTGGTTGACGACAGGAATTTCCGGAATTCTACCTTGACAACTTCCGGTCTGAAAATGACGTGTCATAGAGGTGTGATCATGTATATTATGGACATTGTTATTTGTTATCAGGGCTCGTAATAAACCAATTTATTTTAATATTCCCAATGGTTGTTAGCTCGTAATTTATTTAATTCTTAATCATGTATGGATATGATACTATTTTTAGTATCTATATATTTTTTTGTACATTCTTAATTTTTAATCACTCTTAATCTTAATTTTTATTTATTTATTTATTTATTTTTTAAATTGTACTGTGTTCACTTTTTGTTTGCAATCCTTGCTCTTTGCTGCTGTAACACTGTAAATTTCCCCGTTGTGGGATAAATAAAGGATTATCTTATTTTATCTTATAACGCCATTATCATTTCCTTCATAAACTATTAAATTGATTTCTGCACTGTGTGCGTATAAAAATAGGCTATTAACATATTGATAGGCTACGTATTGATTTTGAACCATGACAGTGATAAAACGATATGTAACTTGCTATAGTGTAAAGTATGACCTACAGTACAATTATTTATTTTTCTAAATGTTCCCTACATTTTGATGTTTTTCAGAAAAATAGGCTTTAACTTTGTCAGTGTGTTTGAACTTAAATAATAGGCTACATGAAAAGTGCCTTTGATTTTGAAGTGACATCTCAAATTTAATCAACACTAACTTTTTTGTTTGTTGTTTAGGTCTAGCACTTACTGAACTACATTTGCTGATAATTATTTCTAACTTACATCCCATTATTGATTTCCATCCCATAGCCTATCACAAATTAGGGGAACTTCAAAGAATTTATTTTAATAGCACAACACACCTTTATTCCTGAATAAAAGCAACACTTTCACAAGAGATCAGCCAACAATATTTGTTAAATGTCCAGTTTTTGGGGATAGTTTTGTCTTTTGGCTCTGTGTGAAATGCTGTAATCTAAAAATGTATTCAAATTATCCATTGAGTCTTCTTTCACAAGGTTTTGAAGCACACTGAGAAAAACAAACAATCCTCTATTGGGCTGCATTGGCTGGGTGTAAGTTCATCAAATGAGTAACTTATCTTTTCACTAGTCAAAAGTCCAAAAGTCACGTTTGTCATTCAGGTCAATTAATTTACAGGCATTCAAATGTGGAAGCCATTGATATGTTCAATGAAAAACCAAAAGAAGAAAAATGAAGAAAGAAGAAGAAAGAAGAAATCCATTATAAGAGCATAAAACCAATCAATATGTTTTTATCATACTTGACATTTACCTATCTAAATCATTTGGATTTTTTCCAATACAGAATTAATAATGACACATAGATTTATCAATGGATACCATCTGACACTATGCACAGGATACAACAAAAATCACAGGCAGCACACTGTTGTAAAAATGATTTGTAAAATATCACTGAAGACTAACAGGTTGTTTCATGGTCTTGTTGGTCGTCTTCTCTTGGTAAACATAGATACATGCTTCCATCTGAATCTGAAAGCACCTGTGTTTGTCTCTGGAACTGCAGCCAACCTAAAAAACAAGGAAATGTATCATTGATGAAGGTTGGTTGTAAATCACAACAAATTCAAAAACATGTTGACAAAGGAAATATATCTTCAGCCCTAGATTTACAAGGGTATAGGCCCTTTATTCATGTTTGATCACGTGCAGCCTAGATATGAATGTCAGATTCATATCTATATCCAGGGCATACAATGTTTTGAAACTACATGGAGGCTTGCTTACTGCCTGTGGGAGTGTTACTTACAAGAGGTCTGCTCGGGCTCTGGATATTGCTTCATGCATACAGGAGGGAAGTCTCCAAATATGACACACATCACTTGCAAGAGGCTCACAAGATCACATTCACCCTGAGAGGTGTAAAGAAAACAACACACAAATGAAATATGGCCGGAAAAAATCGGAATGTGTACATTTTTAACATGCAGCCATATCCAGGAATACACAATAACATTTCAAGTCTTACATGTTTCCACTCTTCAAGGTAAGGCAGCCTCACTTCACCATTGCTGGACACAAACTTCCCTTTGAGTAACATCATCTCCTGTGTGGGTCTGATGTAGCAGATGGGGGCAGTTTGGGGGAAGCTTTCTTCAAGCCACAGGCAAACTGGGATGTTGTAGGTCTTGTCTTGTGTCAGAACAGGAGGAAACATTTTTCCTTTTTTTATCACACACCATCTTAGAGATTATAAAGTTTATGTTTCATATATTTTGTATCTAAATCGATTGAAAACTATGTCAAAATCAGCTTCCATTTAACCCATTTAGGCTTAGGGCCGCCTCAAAAAACAACCTCTTAAACCTAAATCTAAAACCTACCTATCGTTTGAAAACAACTTCCCAAAAACTGAGGGATTTCAGAAAAAACTTTGCAGAATTCCTACATTTAGTAAAATCTTTATTTTTCAACTTCTGCAGCAGATAGAGACATAAAAATAAAATCATTTGAGAGCGTAAACCATTGGCTTTAACTCATTGCCTTTGCACTAAAGATCATTCCTAAATCATCATTAAAAAAAAAAAAAAACTACAATATGCACCAATGTTGCATCAGGTTTTAAAGGTAGAAGCATGCTAGCATCTCATCCAGTCTTAAAGCTACATAGACCTTTTTTGGACATGGTCTCAGTATATAAAGTCATTGTTACCTTGACACTTGATTGGAATGGTTCCAGTTAGACTCATCAGGTCCTTTGAGGTTCCATCGTTGTAAACTGTAAAACATTAAACAATGAATGTGTCCTTTGTACTTCAAATGTTCCCAATGTTGAATAAGTTCAGGTCATTTTAATTTTACCGTGTTTGTCCATCACTGGCACAAGAAATTGGAAGTGAGTCAGTGCAATGCTTATTTCCTGAGTCACTTGCTTACGCAGATATGTCTTCATGACAAAAGGATAAAAAAAGCAAACAATGAAAACAATTGTGTACAAAAAGCATGTTTTTACATGTTTGTTATAGTCTTTTGAATCGTTCTTACCTTAGGAAGCATTTTCTTAATCTTAGACTCATTGAATGACATGATTAAGGTTGATCTGAAAGGAAAACAGCACTCTGTGTATCTCTTCAATCACGTACACTCACAAACTCTCGGCTTCCCGTCTGCCCCAGATTTATGGATGACCTCCTGTTTTTTATGACCGTTAAACACCAATAAGAGAGCAGCCTCACATTTATGCAAATGATCTGTCCTTAAAAGCAAAAACTAGGCTACAAAAGATAAACAAGCAAGACAAGAAAACACCAGTGACCCAATAAACCAATTGTATTACATTATATTAGAAATATTTAAAATAAAAGGACGAGTGAAGAAGCCAGGCTTTGGTTGTTTTATTCAGAAATTGTCTATTTCTCTTGTAAATCTATAAACAGATGTACAATTTATGATTATTAAATGTAAAACCATATATGCAAGTGATACCAAGTATACAACCTGTTACCATATAGAGTGAGATAAATAACACCAGAACCAGCAGTTACAAAATGTAAAAGCAAAGACCCTTCAAATGCCTTGTTCAAAAAATGCAAACCATTTGTATCTTTACATTGAATTCATCTGTTAAATGATCTGTTCTCTTAACTAAGTCTGACTCTCACAGCTTTCATGTTGAATTTAAAGAATTTATTTTAAATTAGAAATATTTCCATTGAGCTACTTCCTTAATGCCCCCATACCTTGTTTCCTAGATACTTACTTCCTCCTTCTGCTTTAGTTATTGTGAGACCAAACACAGAAAAACACACAAACAGCTGACCTTTGTTCTGTCCGTTACTGTTTTCTTGAAATACTCAAGTCATCATTTGTATAGTGAGGCAAATATCTTCTTAATTCATACCAATGTTCACCACACCTTCTTTTCTTTTAAGCATCAATAAGCTTCTTTTGTGTGTGTGTTCTACCAAAATGAAACAGATCTGCAGTTCAGCAGTTAAAACGTCTTGTTGCTCTGTTGACGGTAAGACTGCGTGTGAACTCGTGTTTTATGACTGTCCTTTGAGCTTTCATCACAGCCTGGTACATGATTATCCTGCCATACACACGTGAAAGATATATGACAAGAAGACAGATAAAGGTCAGCAGTGTTTATAATACTTAAAATACAGTTAATTATTAAATATTTGTGTAAACATCCCAGTTTGTCATACTTAAGCATACACAATGTGATAATTGTAAATACAAATGATGAATCAATGCTACAACTATGCAACTGTTCATTAATGAATATGTTTGGGTCTTTTTTCTTTTCTTTCTTTCTTTCTTTCTTTCTGGGGTTTATCAGAGGACTCTCTCTCTCTCTCTCTCCTGACAGAGACTTGGCTCTTTTTGAGCCTCAGATGGCTCTTCAGTGCTCTCTTGATACATTCAAACTACTCTGTCATCTTATTTGCATAATACATCCTTTCAAAGACTAGAAAAGAAACTCAACCGTGCTCCAGAAACTGATTGCATGGACATGGTTTCTGTTATCCACACAGAAATTGCAAACTCGTAATTTCAAATGTCAACATACACAGAGAATCTTGGGAAACATTTGACTCATCTTGACACCATTTATATCTTTTTTTCTGGTTTGTTTGTGCATACTCTATTATGGACTGCTTACATTTATCAATTACATGTGGATAATATTAAGTGTATGCTTCACACACAGTATAAAAATATTTGTACCTAGCTTACCCGAATGTGAACGTGTGTGTGTAAAGGTTTTAATTTTTGTTCGTTTTTATGTTGTCATCCAAATATGTCAATGTATATAATTCAGAAATAAACAAGCATACACAATGTGATACACAAAGCAACCTGTAGATGGCAGCAAATATCCACTTTAAGCACAGCATGCAGTGAATTAGATAAAGATCAGAAAAGACATGTTTTATTCTTGACATCTTTATTCCTGTCCTGCAATACATTTGCCACATTTTTCAAAGAGTAAATACATCTTAAATATCTAAACAGTTGACATTTTCACAAATTCTGTCTTCCACGCCCCAGTTCCACAGTTTGCAAGGGAGAGAAACAAGCCCTTGAGCCCACTGTATCCTTGTGCAAAACTCCCAAATAGTTCATACAGTCTTTGTCATGCTGGCCAGGTTCTCTGGCATGTATACTTGTGGTTTGCTGGCTGGAGTTTCCCTGCGGTGACATGATGTGGATATTCTAAAGTAATGGGAATTTGAATACACAGATTTGTAGAATTGTGTGATTTACTCATGGGTGTATAAGATCAACAGGGAGAGAGGACATATACCATCAGGACTGTCATTACATATTACAAACACTATAATCGTTCTGTTTAAAGGTTTAAGTATAATGGGTGAAAAATGAACAAAAAGCCAACAGTTGAACCAAGGATCAACTCTGCATTATTTAGTTATTGTAAATCTGAAACATGATGCTTCTTTTAAAAAAAGATCTGAAGGCTGAAACACATTCACAGTTCCTAATCCTGCTCATAGCAGAGAAACGAACAAGTAACTGATGACAACAAACTGACCATTTCCACAGTTACCAAGACTGATCATGTTTCTTTAAAAGCATTTTATGAACGAACAAGTTGCTTTAGCTGTACAAAACCAATCCATTCAAGACAGTGGCAATATATCATTCGACGTCTCTCATCAAAGAGGTCCCAGATGTTTTCATAGTTTGCATAAGAATCTTTGTCTTCCAGTAGTTTCACCACTAATTGTGTGAACTGTTTGAGAAATAGAAATCACCATGACATGTCCCGATTTAAGAGTAAAATTATACAAACACAGGAGCAAGACAACTTGGCGTTGTTTAGAAAAATGTCACAAGTTTTTCAGTCTTTTTAAACAGGATCACATTCAGACGCACATGGCATTACAGAAAAACCCTTTAAAAAAAAAAAAAAAAAAAAAATCAGTGTAGTGTTTTTTTAGGGACTTCTTCAAATTCTTTACAGCACATGTCTAAGCTCAACACACTCCTAATGTTTTTAAGTTGCACACAAACAGACAAAACAATGCAGCAAACATAACACACACACACAGTCGTCTCAGGTAGAACTCACTGCATACATGAGGTACAAACTAGCTAACAGATAAGGCAAAGTCAACACAGAGCAGTCTCTTCCACTGAGGCAGCCAAATAATGCAGTCCTGGAGAGCACAAGCTAGTCGGCATGAATAAACAACAAGTGCACTCCAACATATAAGGTAAATATATTTCTGAAATGATTAGCACCTGATCTATTATTGTTCCATTAAAGAGCTGAGGTGACAGAGAAGGAGGAGCAGTTTGAGGATTGTATGGTGTGTGGGGGAAAAAAAAACTCAAGTTCAAGTCTGAGGCAGGAATGTGTGTTAAACTCTGAAAGCTAACTAGTGACATCCATAACCCTGGTTTACAGGACTGCTAGGTGAGATGTCCCAGACCCTGATTCCTGAGCCTTATTATCCACAAGGAGCGATTCTAGCAGTAATATAAGTTATCACCGAGAATAAGAGTCGGACGCCATAGAGTTACTGCGAGAAAAAAGCAACAAGAACTTCTTTTTTTTTTGTCTAAAACTATCCTCTGTCATTGCACAAAGTGTTGGGTTTTCTTTCTCAACTAGATTTTCCTGCATGGTACCTCTCCTTTCTAAATCAAACTAACACAGGAAAATAAAGCAGCCATGAAATGTGGTTTGATCCCAATAGTTTGAGTCAATTTGACAGAAAATAATTCTATTGCACCAGAACCTACGTACACTAGCCATCACTATTATTATGCCACAAAGAAAACTCTTAGTAAAGAGACAGGGAGAGAAAAGCAGCTGCATACTGGACATTTCTCTTGCTTTAAATTCTCCATTCGATATTTCTATACACAAAAAAAAAAAAGAGGATTCCAACTCTATCAGGCAGGCCATGAAAAATGTCAAAACCAGGTGCCATTAGAAATAAACAACCTTGCTCACATATTGCTCAGTGACTTTTGAATCCTGTGATCACAAAAAAATTCCCATGTAAAAAAAACAACAACATCTTTTTCTTCTTTTTTTTTTACAGCTAGGCTAACTGTTAAACAACAACAAATTATAACCATTCCCATGTCGGCCTCCACTCTCTGTTTCCAGTATAAAGAAGGGACCAATCAGACATTTGAGGGGATAGGCAGGTAGAGTGGGATGAGGAGGTTAATAACAGAAGAAGTTTCGGGGTTAACTTAAAAGTCCATTCCAGTCTTTTCCATTTCCGTAAATCAGTCAGTCCTTCCAGTGGGCAGGCGAGGATGTGGGGGGGGGGGGGGGGGGGGGGGAGGATTAGGCTTTTTAAGGTGGGAGGAGGTCAGAGACACCCCCTTTAAGACCAGTGTTGAGACTGAAAACAATAAGTTAGCAGGGAACTTGATGAGCCACCCAGCGAGACCACACTGGAGTTGACAAAGAGTCAGTAGTGGTGTAGCTCTCAGGTTCGACATGAAGACCAAAAAAATGGGGCCGGACCAGGCTAGTTCAGGGAGCCACTAAGGCAACAGTCCAAACCCTGCTGTCCATAAAGATCCATGGTTCAGTCAGCTTAGGTGGTTTTCTTGAGGGCTTTTGCTTCAATCATCCTCTTTTTGAAAAAAGTTTATATTTCATCATCGAGTTGTTTCATCTTTCTTTCTTTTAAGTCCATGCTGCCGCTACACGCTGTAGCATTTCTCCTCGACGTGCAACGGTCAGCTGGGAGAAAAACATGACAAGAGAGAGTGACAAATGTCAGTGCTATTCTATTGATATTTTAAAAAAACGAGAGATGTCGAAAAACAACGTGCAGAAGAAGAGTCATTAAATGTATTCTTTTAAAAAGAGTTAAGAGTTCCAGCAGAGTGTTACAAGCTGTAGACAATAGTGAGGTACTTTGTAGGTACTGTGAAAGAACTTTCTAGACAAAGGTCTCACCTGCATCACGATACCACACAGCGGCAGCTCATACAGTCCTGTCCGCTCTCATCAGGTGGGTTCAGCTTTCTCAGCTTATGCTGTCTTATCTCCCTAACCAGTGTATAGAAGGCGTCCTCTACTCCCTGCAAACACAAACACAGACAGGTTACACATCAAATAGAGTTATCTAAAATGCTCACATTTAAAAGTGTAGTGCATACACCTTTTACTAAAGTCAACAAACCTATCAGGTGTACTTGCAATTGAGAGCAACATCACCATGGCAACCCTGATCATTCCAGACACCCTTAATAAAAGATCTCATCATAACTAAGTCACGGCCATGTTCCTTGCATACTCTTGGTCTGCAGCTTCAATGATGAGCTTGTGACTCTGTATGTACCTGGACAATTTGTGACAGTGAGTCAGACACAGTTTGAGCTGTGCAGGGACTTGTCCTGACGGAGGCCTTTTAAAAAATACTGTAGTTCTGTTCTCAAGCCAGCATAACCCTGGCTATGAGTCATTGCCTGCAGCATAATAAAATGTTCTCAGCTTTGCAGCAACACAAATCACATCATACATCAGGCCATTCACCCCTCTTCTCGTTCATGAATAGACTTGCAAAATGTAAAAGAAATTAAATAAATTAACTTAAACAGCCCACTGAAGACACTGATATTACTTGTTGATGGTCGTGTGATGCAGCACAAGTGGATTTAAACTGCACTTGGAATTTGAGTTTTGCGGCTTACAGTGATGGGAGGTAGAATGAAGGTGTCAGGGAAAATTGAAGGTAAGATTAAATACCAGAGAAACAATTTTCTCATATGAAAGAGCATGTAGGGTAGGCCTGCACAATATGAGGAACATCAGAAAAAATGCTCGATATTGCAATGATGGTATGGCATACAATGAAAACAGAATTACTGAAGTGTCACTATTCCTATGTCCTGCATGTCTTACACAGTACCTCTACTTAATACACTTTATCTCTCTTGAAAACACAAAAATAATCCTAAATAGTAGAAGTACTTCTTAGTTACCATTTTTTTTTTTATCCTTTTCTTTCCACTCTTCCATCCTTTCTCTGCCATCTTGCTTGCTACGCTGACCCTCAATACCAAAACTGACACCGATCAATCAGAGAGCAGGAGCTCCATTTGATTCTGCCTTGTTAATGTTTTTCTGACTGCAATGAGTTTATTGTATATATTTATATTCTGATGACAATGAAAATAGGAATACTAGTTCAGCCTTAATGTACCGTAGCCAAAATGAAAGGTGTAGGTGTTTGCTTCTTGATCATTACCCACCTGTCGTGTCTTTGCAGAGGTCTCGATATAAGGAATGCCGTAAGATCGGGCGAGCTCCTGGGCTTGCCTTGTGTCCACCGTGCGTGCAGGGAGGTCACATTTGTTTCCCACAAGCACCATGGGTACATCGTCTGAGTCCTTTACACGTTTAATTTGTTCCCTGTGAATTACAAAACAAACACATCGCAATAGTTAACATTACATTTGAAAAAAAATGACAGTTTCATTGACATGTATTTAGTCCCAGCAACATATCTGTAGGCAGGGATCCTCCCTGCTTCATCAACAACAACAGCTCCAACACTGGAGAGGAAACCACCCAGGGAGCTCTAGGACCCTGAGGAAGACCCAGGGCCCTGCCGGTGCTGGGCTGTGCTGCACTGCTGAAGGAGGGAGGTATGGAGGGAGGGAGGGAGGGACGGACAACAGGCAGGCAGGGAACAGCATTACCTCATCACTACAGCAGCCCGCGCCAAACGTCAGGCAGCCAGGGGGGAACTGAGTGAGAGGAGTGGGTCAGATCAATCTATCTGCTCAGCCCTTCTTCTCCCTGAGCCACAGTGCAGCAGGATGCAGCCACTACACTCTGCCCATCTGCAGGCAACACTGCTAATGGTGTCTATGACAAAAGTCTCAGTATTCGTGGGGGGATTTTTACGCATGGTCGATTACTTCTGCCAGTTTCAAATCAATCAAGGCAAAAGAAAATCGACAATGCAACGGTAGATTGAGGAGAAGCCTCCCTCTTTTGTGTGCCCGAAAATAGACAACAGATCTAAAAAAAACAAAAAACCCTCAACAGCTCTAACAAGACCACCTACCACTCAAGCATCAAGCCAAAGACCCATGCATACTTGTGTATTACAGGGACACCAGCAGTTTAAAGTTGGGCGGAGAAAGCTGGACTGCAATGGCAGCAAGCCAAACAAACAAGTGTGTAATAGACTCAAAAACCTGCAAAGCTTTAGAGTAGTTGGCAAACCTAATATGCTATCTCTTTTGCTTTACACGTGCAAGACTGTCAAGTAGGCATCAAATGTGATGAGAAAGACAAAATGTGGGAAAGAGAGAGTATGCTGTCATCTCCAGCTGAATACCCCCCCCCCCCCCCCGCCCTCTCCTTCTCTGTCCTTGAAGTGCTACCTCTCCCCCCGCTCCTCTAATTGAGTCAGGATCGATTTCATTGGCATCATGCTGTAATCCTCCAGTTGGGGGCTAAGCTTTCTTTAGCCGTGTTAAATGCTACAGCATGACATCACCCACTGCTGCAGAGAGCTGGCACACATACATATACACACCCCTCTCCATTCAGACCCCATGAGAGTCCCTGTAACACACACTGCATAAGCAACTACACACAGAGCATGACAACCAGCTGAGATTATTTGTGTCTTTAACTCCACCCTGGCTGGTCTTTGATGTGATCCCACAAAGTGTTATAATGGGGTCATAATATGTGATACCTCCTGCATGCAGTGAACTTCATTCCTTGCCTCCCTCACACACACCTGTACTGATGAATGTCCTCAAAAGACTTGGTGTTGTTTATAGCGAAGACGCAGAGGAAGCCCTCCCCTGTCCGCATGTACTGATCCCTCATGGCGCTGTACTCCTCCTGACCTGCAGTGTCCAGGATATCCAGCAGGCAGGTTTCCCCGTCAATCACAACCTGCTTCCTGTATGAGTCCTGCAGAAAAACGAAGAGAGGTGGTGCAACAGTGAATCAAAAAAATTGTAACAAACATCTGTCACAGATTAAAAGCTTCAGGTGGGATTTAAGGCCATTGAAGTAATTCCATCTTTGATAACTCAGAGAACACATGTGCTGTATGTTAACTGGTATCTGTAATTCTATCCCCCAATCCATTCCCAGGTCAAATGAGCATCAAGAGATCGGAGGAGCAAGGGTATCAGGGCCAATGTTTAGCCTCCCAACACGCAGCCACAAAAACATGGAGTGCCGTCTCTTTGTTTGTTAGAGCATAGGGGCCAGGAATGCAAACACACAAAAAGGACATTGTCTGGCCAGAGGCAGGCGTGGTGAGAAAGAGAGGGAGAGAGTGGAGACAGAGAGACAGAAAATGAAAGAAAAGAGAGGAGAAAACATTCTCACTGGCTTCCCTCTGCTCTTTGCTATGTCTGCAATGCCGGTTTTATCTTGGGTGTAATATAGTGGTGACGGAGAGGCAGAGTAAATATTTTCAAGACGGACCATTTGGAGAACAGCAGAGGAGTTTGATTGAGATGTCATTGTCATAGGATTGAAAATAAATTGATCAGCAGTGACAATAGGGATGGACTCTCTAGAAAACATTTAGATTATTGCACACATTGCGGCCACATGGGGGAAATTGTTGTTCAACCATACAACAACAGAGACTTATTCTAGTAACAACCTGTAGAACGTATAGAAAAGAGCCATACCTCTATGGTGGGGTCATATTCATCCACAAAGTGGTTCTGGATGAGCTGGATGGTGAGTGCACTCTTGCCCACGCCTCCTGCTCCCACCACCACCAACTTATACTCCGTCATCTTTGCTGCTGCTGCTGCTCACCACACACTCACACTAAGCACTGTTGGAGAGAAAGAAAGGAGAAGGAGAAAAGGTACAGGGTTAGCACGCTGACATTAAACAGCTAAATCATCACCAGGTATGAATAGAACAAGAGACACACACAGAGCTTTGGGAAGGTTTTCTCTGACAATTCAATGCTAGTATGATGTAGTGGTTATGTCAAAGCAAACCGTTATTAGCATTACTGCCAAGTGGTGAGAAACATTAGTGGTTTGGATTGTGTGTGTGTGTGTGTGTGTGTGGTAGGGGCCGAGGTTGAGACCCTCAAAGGGGAATGTGAAAAATGTGCTGAAGGTACTCGATGTTCCAATCCTCTCGTGCACAGTGTGAAAAGCAGAGAGTGTGTATGAGAGGGAGAGCAGGGGTGGAGAGAGAGAGAGAGAGAGAGAGAGAGAGAGAGAGAGAAGGGGCATGACACCAGCAGACTGACCCCCATTCATCAGGTATCACATTACTGATGCCCACCTTTGAATCAAGTGAGACACATCCCACTCAGACTCAAATGTTTTAAATAAAAACATATACAATAAGAGAAACACACACACGTCGAATAAAAAGACTAAGTTACAAATATTTGAGAGATCGAGATTTTATTGAAATAGTAAGCTAATTAGGCTAATGCTAAAACTGATTCTTGTTTTTCTTGCTTCCTCCATGGGGATTAGCCCATAGCAACTGCACACAAGGCCTGAAACTGTATTTTACGACTCCAGGTGTGCCTGAAGCCGTCCCCTATGGACCCACCGAACCCATTAAATAGGTTTTGACTATAAATCAAGGCATTGTTATTAAAGAAACATGTCAGTCTCTTGAGAAAAGTGATAGACATTTACACAACACAGGTCAACTACACAACAATGAATCACAAGAGATTATTTGAACACAGCAAAGCAGAAGTTTAACAATTCCAACACTGATTGGATTAATGTTAGAATTATTTTTGACTTGAAGAGACGTGCCAAGTTCGTCTTGGTCATTAAAACATTTGACATTTTTAAAGGCGTTATATGAGAATTTGAAATCCACTTTGCTAAACAATTAAGGAAAATGTACCTAAAGCGAGGTTTGAAATCATTGAGAGGTAGCTCAAATTAGGATGTTGCAAACTTGTTGGGTTGAAAAACCTGAATCAATAACTCTCTTACAGTAGCAGATTGTAAAACAGAATAATAGAGCGGAAAGAGAAATGAGGAGGTTAACAATAAAGAGAATTTTGCTGGATTTTTACCAGAAGGACCAGGGATGCTCAAAACATCTGGGTAATTTACCAGATATGCCTTTTCCATTTCACAGTAGTAAGTATTGAGACGGCTGGAATAAGATATGGAATAAGAATATATCAAATGGTAAAGGAGACAAAATGGAAAAGAAAGACACAGATCCCATGAAATCATCACCACCCTTACAACACTGTTGGTCAGTGAAATTCCAGCTGTGTTAAGTCACCGGGTAGAGAAATTAGTCATATGGGTGTTTCCATTACAAACACTTAGAAAGTGTGACTCGGCTTTATATTGCAGATTCAACTAATAACCTTAACTATGACCTGCCAATGACCTGATCTCTCCAGCAGACATGGTGGCACATGATGAGTCAGAAGAAGAGATGCTGCTATCATGGAGGTTCTAGAGGATTCATTCCATTACAAGCTTAGGCTAGTATGAACACAAGTCAAGTGTGATGGAGGCCGAAAGCAACCGCAGGAGCCTCCTCAAGGTTATGACTTCAGCTCAACATCATGCAGACAACAATGAGAGATCCGATTGTGTCATAGCAGCGATGTCATCTCTGATGTCAGAGCGTAGAGGAAAATCACTGGCACTGGATTTCTCTAACTTCCACGTTTTGCAATAGCCTTTGGTAGCGGTTTACTTTCACTTTCTGTTTGATCGTTGAAATGGAAAAAAACTTAACTGCAGGTGTTCATTTTTGAATTTGATTGAAAAATGCCATCATGACTTTCAACACAAACCTACAGTAATAGAATCAGACTCGCCCTAAAGAGACATCTTCATCTGCACCACCCTTAAACCTAAACTAGCTTTCAATTTCTCTTTCTTTGAAAAGTAGTCTGCCTCATGTCACAGACAGTTCAGACAGTGCAGGCCAGAGGAGAATAAGGTCTCATGAGGTTCAATACTCATGTCAGATCATCAACTGCGTCAAATTTTGCATCTTCAGCCAAAGGTGAGAATCAAAGTTCCTACACCAAATGTTGGAGTGTGTAATTGCTTTGTCGAGATTTCACGAGCTCCACAGGTCACAACATACGCTGTTACGCCTTCCCTAAAGAATCATGTGTCTGATGTTATGGGTGGCAGAATAAATGTAGAAATGAATGCACAACCTGACGCTCTATTACACAAACTCCTTGCTTACTACAGTGCATTAGATATTGCCGCTTTAGCCAATCAGCGCAAAAAACACATACACCCTCTTTCTAGTGCTTTCTGTCCCAAAGGAGACCCCCACCCACCCACCCACACACACACACGCACACACACATTTGGAGTGAATATGAAACTTTTCTGAAACAGAGCTGTAACAGGTGACAGGAAGACACCAAGACAGTGTCTGGACAGTTTAAAAGAACATGCAAAGTAGAAAGGAAAGAAAAACTTATTGAGCTCTTTCAAACTTTGGGGCTAAAATACTAAAATAATGGGTATTAGCCTATCTTTATCTCTGGATGAGGCATTGTTTTAATCAAATCTGCATGCACACTCTTTGAAAACGTTTACTTGTGCCTGAGATGTGTGTGTAACTGTGCTAGTGCGAGGTCAGACTGAGATCAGCCAAGTCCGAGACTGTCTCACTTACTTACTGATGTTAATGATTGACAGAAATGCAGACTTGCTAACTGACGACAAAGCCATTTAACCGCTTTCATTTCATCTGCCACTTACACACGCACACACACACACACACGTTCCTGCAACACATCCTTGATCCGCTAAGCCATATCTCACCTTAATGGAACAGGTAGCTCTGAACACCATTACCTATATCAACAATGGCCTCCTTGTAAAAACAGACTCCCTGCTTTAATACTCAAGCACAACAGGAAGGGAATTATCCGGACCCCTCAATCTTGTGGCCAAACATTTAGCTTCCTTTTCCCTCACTGTATATAAATCAGCTTGGTACACAGGGCAGGCCAGCCTGGCTGCTTTACAGAGACCACGGCAGAGGCGCAGAGCCAGCCTCGCTCCTCACAGCCTCCTTTAACCAAATAAACAGCAGCTATGGGAAGAGGGAAGACCGTTGCTGATATACCTTTTGTAGCAGGAGGTTCAAGACAGGTTGAATATTAGCATATTGGCTAGTTGGAAAATATATCTCGTTTTAGAGTAATGGACCAAAAATAACGCAAGTTAGCAACTGATCATAAGCTACATCTTAACATGAATTTTCTTCTCAGTAACAGATACATTGTTTTCTTATGAAAATGCCTGAGTAGTGTGACTTGGCCTAATATCAAACAGAGTAAATAACAAAAGATGCATTAGCACTGGCAAATATCAGATGATAAAAATCAACAAAAGAATATATTTTAAGTCCTAAAAAGTGTGACTATAGCTCCTTGAGCAGGGAGTGCTTATGTTTCTTGCAGACTGTGAAGTGTTAACATAATAATTCCTTCAAATACACTGTTGCCAGACATTTTGATTTCGAAACAGCAATATAAGTATTTGTGTCATAACTCCAGTGTCAGTCTGACTGTATGCTTCCTTGATAAAAGGTATTTGATGCTTATCAAACATAACAAAATAATTCAAGTTCTGTTTTTTTTACTGGGGATGCACCGATGTATCGTTTCAACATCGTTTGAGCTGTTGAGAGACATCAGCGAATGACGTGGCATGAGCCAGTGTCATCAGTCTTTGTCTGTTTGTTGTGCCAAATAACCTAGTGCACCTTACTATGGATTCAGAGAAGAGGTTTCTTATTGGGCACATGGGGTCACCTGTTGAACAAACTTTGACTTGTTTTTATTGTGATGCATGAGAGAAGATTGTGGCACTGTGGGAGTCCTAACACCAAAAGAAGACATGAAACAAACATCGGAATCAGCAATCCACTAAATTGTTTTCCCCAATTGGCGCATCTCTTTTCTCAACCCTCTGTGCTGTTACACTCCATTTTAACCTTCTACACCAACGCCAGTATTCTTTACCTTACCTTTAGTCAGATAATCATGGAACCCTTGTCTTTAAATTAAAATTGGTCACTTTCACTAGTCAGCACTATTTTCTATATTCTGTGCATGTTCCCGACTCAGACTTAAGGTCCAGGGCCTGCTTATAGACTACTTCACCTAAACTATGATCAGTGCTTGTAATGACAAAATCATTCACTCAAAAATAATTTCAATAACTATAACATGAATGCAAAATTCAACCTATTGCCAGAAGCCTTTTGTGATGTGTTTGAAAATGCATGCCAACAAAGAGTGCTGAAGTGAGTTGATAAGTAAGTAGTGAAGAAGGAAAATGTAGGACACACACATGAATAAAAACATCCAAAGAAAAGACTGGCTCTCTCTCACACCCCCACAGCTCTCCAGATTCTGACACGGTTGGTTGCTGCATTGCTTCTACATAACCACATCTCAAGTGAGCACCTGCCAAACGATTAGAATTTACAGCCTGAAATGCAAATTCAAAGCACCACCATGCCCGCAACTGGGAGACCAGGAAAGGGAAAACCGACAGCCATGCTATCTCCCCTCTAAAACTAGGCCATGACAGCGGCTGATTAATAATCCACACATACATATGGAGATGAATGACAAAATTAATCATTGATAGAGATGCTGTCGCTTTCTCAGAACCACTTGTTGTCAGGGGGGGGGGGGGGGGGGCTACAGAGCTGGTCTTTGTGCAGGCGGAGGGGAGGGATGAGAACACAGACGATGGAGATCACAATCATGCATCTCTTTTCTTTTTACATTTTTGATCCACAGAGGTGTCTTTTTTATATTGCACAGAACTATCATAGCATGACCCATACCTGCAACAGTTGGCCACATTTCCACTATGACATGGAGACCTGAAAAACTTGCATACAACTTCATTGTGCTTGTGCAATATTCCAATGTTTCCTTTCCATAATGTACATATCTAGATGTATTCATTTTCCAGCAAAGTGAGCTGTACTAAAACTATAAACTTAAACGTGAATTTGGAGCTTTCGGCTCAAAATGACACTGACACTAGTGCCTGTAATACACGCCATGTTAACGCGTCAGGTAAATGCTTCAGTTGTAGGTGAGTATCCCAATCAATGTGCTGATCCATCCAACACTATAATTGAGTAAACTGCTGAAAAGGTTTGAAGCCTATATCGCAAAAACAGTTATCTATGGCTGTCAATATTAACTATTGTTTCAGAGTGGCAAAATAGGAGCTGATTATTAAGGTTAGTTATCCCATTGAGACAGTAATAAATAACAAACAGTGTTGTGCCAGCCAGCAGACATTGTGTCATTAGTCAAAGCTAGCAAAATGTCATGACATCCGAACATACAATCAAAGGCTGTATTTTTTTAATTTCAACTCAACGCACTTTGGTTGACACAGGATGGCAGAGGTCCAGCTGATCTGCTTCCAACATAGTCTTGGTTTATTTCTGTGTGCTCAGTTGCCAACATATCTTTGTCATACAGGGGTGGTTGGTAGTATACACTTTTAAAAAAATAATACTATTTATATTTTTATGGTAATGGTATCAGAGGGAAACTCACCAATACTAAGATATTCAGAACACTTCTAACAGAGACAAGCTACATAGCTCTATTGTCATCTACAGATTAGTGAACTATTCCTCCCAAAGTCCCCCAAAACATTACATAGCTGCTCCCTTTTTGATCAAGAAGCAGCTCAGTATATATGTATGTCTAGGTTTAGGTTTAATTATAGCTCGCCACCTCCAGCCTGGGAAATTAACAGTTCGTTTTGAAACCCTAGAGCCCTGCCTGGACCAGAAGGATGATCTTACATGACAGCTTACCGAGGGTGCGAGCTGAGAGCTGCAAGAGGGCTGATGGGAAGAGAGGGTGAGGCCGGGAGAGGGCTACTCTTACTATGTGCCAAGGGCACAGAAACCACAGGAGGGAGGGGTCGAACTGGAAACTAAAAAAATGTATAAAGAAATCAATAATTACATAGCTCAACATTCTTTTGCTTTATCCAAGCTCTTTCAGCTTTACTACTGACAATAAACTTCCTTTTATTTTCCTCTTATTCTTTGCAGCCTAAAGGAACTACCTTCCTGCACCTTGCTCAACATGCATTCTGCTCTCTATTAAAGCCCCTAATTGGTTAAAGGATCCATACTGGCAGAGCCACAAGCCCGCTGTAGAGATAATAGATTTTTAATGGAGAGATGATGGTAAGGAGACCCTCTCTAGGGAGGTATCACGGTCGAATCCTGAGACTCCAAGACCCATCCTGGAGCCTTGATAAACCACCGCACCCTCCCACCGCTCTCCAATGACATCATCCTGCTAAACGACATCCAAACATCAATGATGACCAGCAGCTGACGAATCACTATTCTGCTCTCAGAGTGTAATGAAACATGAATAACTGAGTTTTAAAGCAGTTCTTCTGAATTTCAAAATTGTCATAAATAAACATATTTGTTAGATTACAACCATATAAAACAAGCAGATCCATTCAATTCCCAGGGTAGGAGGACTGGGAACACTCCAAAATCATGAATGAAACTTTCAAGTTTTCTCAATGTAATAACAGATCACCCCCACAACATTTGCATCCCTCAAAAACATTTCGATAAAAAGTTTCTCTGTGCATCTGTCTTCATGAACGTGTGCATGCTTAAACAAGTCGCTCTTAGAGGCACAGGAGTACGAGTGACCTTTACTCCACTGGGTCATCCTTTCAGCTACTCAGGCAGGGTGAGATGGTGGAGGCAGCAGCAGCAGAGATGAAAAGGCCAGCTGACCGCCACACACAAAGAATTGCCAGTTAGAGGTAACGTAAGGGTTATCGTCAGACACCACAAGTGGAATGATCTGTGGATTTATCTCAGCTATTGAAATATGTGAGCGCATGATACTGCTCTGCATAGAAAGAATATTGAGGGGGGTGAGGGGGGGGGGTGACATAGTGAAAGTTGCCTGTCAAACTATCTTCCTCTTGAGGTGAAGATCCATACATCAAAAACCTCCTTTTGAATTATTTAAGTTACAATAATAGGACTAACTATATCAGGTCAGCAGTTAGACAGTACTTCACGTGAAGGACACCCTCAAATCTGTTTACACAAGACAATGTCCTGGGCCATTTTGGAAGCACACACAGAGTCCAAATTGTAAAAAGAAAAGCTGCCTAAAATGTTCTCATTTGAAATATCTTGGTATAAAAGAGTGGCACTAATTCTGCCCTGCAGTTTGCCACCACCATGCAGGCTAAAGCTGCTCAGAGAAAGGGACAAAAGCCGAACATTGCACCTCTATCCCTTGACTGGACTGCCTCCAGCTGTTTTCCAGCTGCTTCAACTCTTGCCTTCAATGTGAGCGCTGATGTCAAACTCACACGACCCAGTCAGTGTACGTCCAGTGTACTCTAGCAGTCTCTAATGATCATGGAAAAACTATGTCTATGACTCGCAACACATGGGGATGATTTTGTCAGCAGCAGCAGCAGCAGCAATGATGTTGTGGTGGCGAAAACGATGAGATATGAACAGCAGTCAGGCAAAAATCATGCACCAAAAAAACAACAAAAATGTACACATTTATACATGTTTGCTACCAATCTGTAGCATATGATGTAAAAAAAAACCATTCTGATTAACTTTAACGACGGAATTGGTGTGTAAATAGTTCCCTCTCGCCCGAACAGCCCCTACGGCCATATTGTGAGTGAATTTCACATTAATGCTGTCATGGCCATCTTCGCCCTTCAACACTTACTGAACAGTTTTGACAAAAGCTTCCAGATAAGGTATAATCCCAAGTCAGCTTTCTAAATGCCTTGTGAAGGAATCTAACTTCCGCAGTGATACATTCAGTTTTCAGTCAGTGTGACGGGGCGTCACCCTACTTGTCTGTGTGGACACCAGCAGCAAGCCCACACTCAGGATTGTCTTCACATTGCACATAAACACAGGCCACAGGAAGTAAATTATCCACCACAGCCGTGTTCATTAAATGCATTCAGTTTCTTTTTCTTAAAAACAAGACGAAATGGAAATTCCCAGCTGTATATATATATATATTTTTTTGTTTCCTCCATAACCAAGTTACAACACCCGAACTCAAGTGACACTGCCATCCAAATAAATGTGTTTTCTTTAGGAGATGTAGACACAATTCACAGCCTTTCTGTTTTCCCATACATGTATCGAGGACTGAAACGATAGCATGAGTTGTGGAGCTCGATAGCCTTCATAAAGCTAGCCGGGGGTCGAAATGAAATAACATGATAGCTAACATGTTCAAACTGTACCGCAATCTCCAACGCTGCTCCCCCCTTAAAAAAAAAAAAAAAAAAACTATACGCATACTTAAGCTGTATAAAAGACAAAACAGTCACTGCCGACATATTTCGGACACAGGAATGTGCACTGCATACTTACAACAAGCAGGGGTCTAATTAGCGACAACAGCGACGTTTCGTCTACAGGAGAAGAAACAAATCTCTCAGCTGTGATAATGAAGAGGAATCAAAATGTTCTTGGTCTGCTTCCTGCCGTCCTCAGATGTTCAGTGCCTTTATTATCTCCGACAAAGTGTTTGGTTTTCAGAAGCTAAAATGCACCAAAGCGTTCATTGGTTCTGGGTAAAACGAGCCCGCGTTGAACAATGTGCTTTCACAGAGAGCAAGAGGGGATGAGGAGTGAAGAGCCCACGCCCAGCTCTATCAAACATAGAACCGCCCCGGTTACCATGCATGTTACTGATGCGTTCAGGCACTGTCGGAAATATGGTAACTCCGCTGTGAGGGCCAGACCACCATTCTTACTGCTGATTTCAACAACAAAAAAAGCCAAGGGGTTCTTGCAAACATCTAAATATGGTGATGCAGGCCTGTTTAATCATTAGATTATGAAATCAGTCAGAACTTTAAAATAGGGACCAACATAGGTCATCAAATGGGTCCAAACTCCCCTACCTCCATCCCTCCTTCTGTGACTAGCCATCAACTCGGGACTTAAATAGACTACTCTGAGCACTTTAAGATGTTTAACTTTACCCCCCCCCCCCCCCCCCAAGAAAAAAAATGATCCTCACCATGACCTTTTTTTATTTTTCGTTTATTTAAAAAAAAAAGTTATCTGTCAAATTGAAATTGTACGACGGAGGATTAGGGCCACGTTAAAACATTTTTTTTTTTTTTTTTTAGATTAAAGTCGTAAATTTGCGAGAGTAAAATCGTAAATTAACGAGCTCGAGACTAGCCTGCGCGAAAATCATGAAAGTAAAACTCTTGAAGTCGGTTCCTCTGTAAATAACTTCCTCCAAGTCAGTGTGGTTCTTCAGAAAAGCCACAGTTTCTTGCTGTATCTTTTCAGGGTCCTGATATTTTATGACAATGTGAAGATGATGTGCCAAAAGCAAGTGTAGTTTCATATTTGCACAAGGAAAGCCCCAACACAACTATTTTTATCTGTTATCTGCACTTGTCTGCCTTGTGAAAGTGTCTCATGTGCAGAGACAGTTTGTGTCCTGTTCATCATTTTACAGATAAACAAGGTCTTACAAGTTGAAGTGAAAACTTCTCTTGAACTGTTTTTACCGACTACACAAGGAAGTAGTCTATTTCCTTATTAGTGAACCCTTTAGGACAAAATGCTCCATGTTTGTCATTTGAGAACAGGATGCTGCTGCTCTTCTGATATAGACTAAAATAACGACTTTATTCTTTTATTCTTTAAAGACTTTAAAAGTTCTACTTTCATCATTTTCGCGCAGGTTGGTCTCGAACTCGTAAATTTACGAGTTTAATCTCGAAATTTAAAAAGAAAATGTTTTTTAATGTGGCCCTAATTCTCCGTCGTAGGGGAATTGTGTTCTTTATTACTGATTTTTTTTTTAATATAGCCTAGGCCTATTTTGAATGTAGTAACAATCCGATGTGGGAACATTAAGGTTACGCTAGTAAAAGTAGAGTTTTACAAACGAATCTTTGATGTCATAGTATAAAAATAGGACGTTTAGCTAAGTGTTACCCTCCAGCTGGGCTGACTCTCACACGCGAACTACAAGTCCCAGAGAACAACGGGGCCCTCAGTACCGTCCGTATCCAGGAAGTCGAATGTGGTTGTCAAGCAAACTTATGCTGGCAAGAAAAGAGCTCCTTGACTGAAAAAATGTACATACTTTCTTTTTTGTCTACAGTTTCTTGCAACAGGTAATGCATTTTTTTGACTCATAAAATATATACAAGAAATGTGGATGTTTCAGTGATGTGAAGTTGCTTAGAGTTGTGTTATAATTCATTTTCCTCCCGTGTTTTTTGTTTTGTCAACTTGTAACCAAATCAGCGCTCGTTTGTTTCTAATTTAACACTTGGCAACGCAAAATAAGTTGGTTCGAGATGAATTAGTCTACTACTTCGCATCTCCACTTGTTAGAAATCAATTAAGACTCAATATCATTGATGTTGTTAATTCTTCTAGGTAGCTGTAAAGATGAGTTGCTGTCTCGGATCTGTGTCCCAGGGGGTCCGACCTGGTACAGCACGGGTCCAAGTGACTGAGCTCAGTGGATCAGGCAACATCAACCCAACTCCTGCCACCAAACCATTTGAGGACTATGAATCAGCAGTTGATGTTTACCTCACTCCAGAGAGGCTGGTAAGTCTGTAGCCTATATGCAAATAAGGCTTGCTTGAAGTAAAACTTTAATAGTCGCACAGTATCCATTCTGTATTCTCATGTTGTTGTTGGCTCCACGATTGCCAACTACCTAAAAGGCAGCATGTGCTGTGGAGGTTGCTGTTTCAAGTTGAAGGGTGCAGACAGAGTTATTTAATATCCTAGGTGTCAGATATCACATTTTTTTAAAGCTTTACATTAGCCTACATGTTTTACATCAAATTCATTGGTGTATGTCCAAGGTAGGCTAAATACTGGAATTAAATTAAGTCTGAAACAAATGTAGTTCAATGTGTCAGTACAGGTAAGCTTGTTTTGCTGTCAATTTCTGTTCCTCTGTAGGAATGGTTGTGTGGAACTCAGGACCTCTGTCGCGTGACCTCGCTAGAGCTCTGCATAAACACACAAGAAAACCCACTAGGCAACTTTGGTAAGATTTACAGTGACTGACGGCTTGATTTTCAAAATATTGCACAGGCACGTTAGTGTTTGTAAAGGAGTTCACCTTTTTGCATTGTCTTGGTTTTACTTGTTTATTTAAAATTACCAATGAATTCAGTGACTATTACTTTTGAATCCCTAATTATGTAACTGAAAGACTTCAGAGATTTTTACGCTAAGTGATGACTCACAGCAGATACTTATAATGACCACATAGAAAATTACAACTAAGACGCACAGAATGTATCAGGAAAAAAAATGGTTGTCGGGATGTTCCAAGGTATGACGCAAGACGGCTGAGCTGATAATTGTGTAGGAAAATATTCATTATGCTCACCTTTGTCCTAAGAAAATTCTAGATTGCACAACAAGTGCGGGCATGACAGAGCAGTGTCTGTACACGTATGACTCAGGCCAAGCCACTTTCAGTGCTCTACCTTTTATCCGGCTGAGGTTAAACATCGCACTTTGAAAACATAAAGAAAAAACGACACCTGAAGAGATAGAAATGGCTTTATCTGATCATCTTGTAGGTGTCTACTTGCCCAAGCTGGTGCAGCTGAATATGAACAACAGCGTGATTATGTCAGTAAGGTAAGCATGAAGTTACATAACACCAATACTATCTTCTTGTTTTATTCCATTTCCCCATGAGAATATATAGACTCATTATATGTTCACATTACCTCGTGGAATACGTCAGAGTCTCAACAAGCTCAAATTCCCCGAAAGACTAAGATAGACAATAAGTGCAGTGTTAAACAAAACTGAATATGTGCGACTGGTTTACGCTTCTTGTCCCTCACCCGTTTTATATTTAGCTTGTGTTTATAAACAAAGCAAGCAGAACTTTCCTTAAAGAGATCTGTAATTTGACCTGGAGCAGTGATGAACTCGTGGGGATTTCTGTCATGCTTCACACTGGTCACGTGTGGCTACACTCCTCAACAAGAGTCTCTGGAAGCCATAAAAATACTTTGAAGCAGATCAGCAGGTCACAGGCCATGGGCATGTGTACCTGATGAAAAGTGTCTTGCTGTTGCGGTGCAGGTGTAGCACTCTGCTTTGCTTCTGTCAAGGTTTTCCAACTGGGACTTGTGAAACAGTGTTTTTGTATGGAGGCTGCATGTTGCGTCTTGTAAACTAACAGATGCGGTGTTCAAAGTAAGTAACAGGTTCACCCATGCCTGTCTTACCATCAGACTCAGAGGGGGGTTGTGGATATCTGCTTTTTCTACTCACTCTTCCACTTCAAAAGTCACGGTAAAGAGACACCATATGCACATTTTCTACTAGATTATTTTACTTATTTCCCGATGTGGATCAAATTACCGGCACAGACCAAATTTGGAAATTAGTCCGTTCGCTGGATAAGTGACAGTCCACTTCCTAAGCACTGCCAAGGTTCCCTTGAGCAAGGCACTGAACACCCCACCAGCTCTGGAGCTCCCGCTGTGGGCCGCCCCCTCACTCTGACATCTCTCCTTTAGTGCATAGTCCATAGGATCCTGTTTGTGCATGTGTTTGTATATGTGTGTAGCATGTCTCAATAACAGAGTGTAATATTGAATTTCCACTCAGGGGATTAATAAAGTCTATCTTCTTAGTTTGGTGGCAGCCATAACTGATTTCTCAGAGCTGCATTAAAAAAACCCATAAACCTCCAGAATGACATACAAACAATGTAAATAGTTCTTAAGAAGAATTATTACCGAAGTTACTGTTGAGGGATAAAGAAGTAGAAACAGAGAGATAGGATGCTGTCTGCTCCACCCTGAGAGTAGCCGAACAGAGCCAGCCGGACGTGCGCTGCCTCTGATAGCATTTCCTGCTTAGTGCTATGGGACCTCTAGTGAAGAGGGTGTTACATGGTTGTAGATACAATGACAGAGACTCTGCTGGAAGGGTCAGAGCAGGGGTGTGCTGCTGAGACAAGTGGGCGGCAGAGGAGAGGCCTGCATATTGAGGAAGAGAAAAAGCTTCTCGCCTCTGTAGCCGGGGGACTGGATAGCCTTTATCATGATTCACGGTGTTGTGTAATTCCCCTCCCTGGCTCTAAATGAAGTTTGTGCTATTATGTTTCCATAGAGACCTGGGAACCACCCTCTCCCACCTGCAGGTGCTGTGGATGTTCCGCTGCTCCCTACAAGACTTAGATGGAATTCCTTCTTTCTCCGCCCTAAAGGTAGAGTTTTAGGTTGAAGAAGGCCTTTTAAAGACATTGTTATACAACTCCTTAAACTGTTTATACACTGGGATAGAAAAATAATGAAGTGCCAATTTTTGTAACTTCATTTAAACTTTTGCGATATTCATATTTCTGTTCTATGACAAAGTTCTGATTTTATTTGTATATGGGTCTTTGCTAGTCTGTATTTGTTGTGTGATGCACTTTAAATTCTCATATTCTCGCAGTATTTCCATATAAATACTTCAGATATAGAAAACCGTAAGTGCTAGAATGATGCTGTTTAGTGATCAGAGATCTTGTTACGTAAGATCCCAGTCTCTACGTGATATGAAGATACTATATCAGCCTGTCTGACTTTCCCCGTGTGTCTAACATGTTTCCTTTCCCTGCCCAAAGCATTTCCCTGTTATTGATCCTGTCTAAGTTTAATCCGTTTTCTATCTGCTAGTTTTTCTGTCTTTTTTCTAAGCTCACCTCTTGTTACCCTCTTACAAATTCCTCTACACTGCATGTCCATCCACTCTGTGTTTCAGGAGTTGTACATGGCCTATAACAATGTGTCAGATCTGAGCCCGGTCGGGATGCTGGAGAACCTGCAGCTGTTAGATTTGGAAGGGAACAATGTGGATGACCTCGTCCAGATTCAGTATCTGGGGTTGTGCGGCAAACTCGAGAGACTCACACTGGAGGGAAACCCTTTGTGTGTTCGCCCTTACCCCACTGCCATCCAGGTAGAGTAGTATCCTGCTAATATTGTTCAAGCCATAAAACTCAGTGATGTACAGATATCCTTCCATGGTAAACGAGATGACACTTTCATTTAAAAATTCTGTATTAACTTAATAGTGCCCTTTTCTTAGCATGACCTGTCTTGTCTGTCCTTGTCTGGCTTTTTGTTGTGTCCTCTGTGATTCTGCAGACACAGATATTTGTCAAATAAGCAGTTTTAAAAGAGAGTGTAGTGCAATCTGAGACATCAGGAAGAGTCAAAATTAGTTGCAAAAGTCATGTATCTGCCTGAGCTGTATTTAAGACTGCCAGTAAGAACTGATCAGCAGTTGTGTTAACATCCATTCAAGCAAATGCACTGATGATAATTTAGGAGAACCTTTGATGTTTATTTTTACATGTTGATTTAATAAAAACCTTTAGATTATGCTATTAACCAAATGAACATACTTAAAGAACATCAGCAAAATACACTTTTTGGATTGTGCCACATGAAGTAGTTAACAAAGTCCTGAGAGGGCTATAGGGTCGAACAACTTTGCAAAAGAAAAAGAAAAACAGTTAGAGATTAATAAAAGCTTGAGTATGGACCTAATGCGAAGCTTCTGAATGTGTCCTATTGAGTGAACATTTTAAAAGCCACGTTGTCGATGCAAAATCCTGTTCTTATGAAGGTATCGTTCAGTTAGTCATCTCTGCCTGTGCTCGAAGGCTGACAGGCCTCATTGCTGTGTCAGATATTGAGTGTAATGTAATTAGCATGAACTGAGACATGAAAGTGTCTGTGTAATCTCATCTCATGCATCCTGTGTGTCTTCAACACACCAGATAGCGCAGCGGGAGAGCGGGAGGCTTCAAAATAATCAAACATAACAACCACATAACTGACACGCTCTTACGTTGAGGCATCACGACACACACATTATGTTTTATTATTGCATCACAGTCATTTTTGAAAATGGCAAATTAGGACAGCTCGCCACAGACTTATCCAGTGAAATTAAGTGTAGTCTGGGTGTGAGCTGCAGAACATAGTGTGCTGTAAGTTTTTGGGCCACTGTGAATGTGTTTATTTACACCCACCAGCAGAGCATTAATTAGGAAACTGGGGCAATGAGGGGAGATGCTGAGCTGAATATGCATTAGGCCTGTGCTTTGTAGTGACTGAGGGGTTCTTGGGTTTGCTCTCTTGCCAAACTATCACTCCTCTTGCTTTCCATCACACACACACACACACACACACACACACACACACACACACACACACACCAACACACACACACACACACACCAACACATCCGTTCACTTCCTCTCACCCAGGCCTTATTCTCCTTCTCTTTTCTCTTTCGTTTCCATCCTGCCAGCCCTTCATTCCCATTTTCATTCATTGCATCTGTGTGGTTTGTTGAAGGGGCCAGAGTGCCAGGCTCAAATTTGATTGCTAAGTAGTTCACTGATTCACTGTACTCTCTCTTCTCCGTCTCTCTCTCCCTGTGCTGATAAAAGTCAAGACCATAATGCAAAATGTCCATTTTAGAATTGCACTAGTTATTTACCTGAAGGCTTCATGACACTGCCTTTTCTTTAAGAAGTCAGTATACATTAAAGCACTGCAATGGTCAAATCAAGTGCGAAAAGACATAATAAAGACTAGTTTATATGCAATGTCCTAAAGCGCCTGAGAGTAACTTTGAGTTTTGGCGGTCAATTTATCTCTTTGCTGATCTTGTCTTGGACATGTGCAAGTAATGTTTAATTACGAAAAAACAAATTATCTTTGTTTTAAATGTCTAACATGCAACTCACAATAAATCTTTGGCGTGGAAAACTTTTTTTTAAAATGCTGTACCGGTAGCATCATCTTGTTTGAAACCCACCACCAGCAGTTTAAGTCAGTTGTAGTAACAATACAGGAAAAATATATCTTGTCGCTGATGGTCCTCCTGTTTGCTTTTTTAGGTCATATAGAGGCACCAAGGTTATTATTGTTAATAAAAACGTGCAAAATAAAATGAAAAGATAGAGAAAATGTCCTTAATTTCTTTGTCTTTGGCATAAGTATCTTATTTAGCCTTGTATATATTTGTCTTTTTTGCTTGTATTATGTTTATATTTAATATTATTCTTTTGTATGTTGAGAGCACAGTTACCAAAGACAAATTCCTTGTGTGTTTCTAAACATACATGGTCAATAAAGCTGATTCTGATAAGTGCATGGAGTGACATATATTCATCCTTACAGTTTGTCTCAGGCACTTAAGTTTTATTTTTGGATGATGGGCTATCTACTAAACTCTTGTTGTGGCATTTCTACAATTTGTTATGCCGACAATAAGCAGCTCTACTTCTCCATCAAGCCAAATAATCTCAAATACCTTACCACCCATCACAAGTGTCTTGCAGCTGTTACAAATAGGATGTCTGGAAATATTCCCTACCTAAATTCTGACAAGACTAAGGTCCAGGGGGTCGGCCCTGAGTGCTTCACAAAAGAGGTCGGGCAGCATATTGGTCCCCTGGCAAGCAACATTAAGTCCACATTTAGGAATCTTGTTTTTTGTCTTTGAACAGCATCTGAACATTGAAGCTCAGAAGACCAAGATTGTTCAGTTTTGCTGTTTTACTTGAGAAATATTTCAAAAATTAAAGCTATCCAGACACTACACATAGTTACTGGTAACTTTCTCTCACTTAGACTACTACAAGTCCCTTCTTCACTGGTATAACACAGTGTTCCTCAACCCATCTTCAGTTAATCAGAAAAAAGCAGAAGCTAGGCTGTTAACAAAACAAAACTGCGGTCACATATCACCCCACTTCTCGCCTTACTCCATTGGCTTCCAGTAAGCCTTTCCATATCCATCAGATCGGCTGAATCTGTGGCTTGTTTTAAAAAGCTGCTAAAAACTTTTTTTTTTTTATCAGCTAGCCTTTTTTATAACTACTTCCTGTTTTCCTTTAGTTGTTATTTTTAGCCATGTGCATAGCTTTGGTCAGGATATGATACTCATGTACATGATCGGTGTATGCCTAAAAGTAAATGAGTAATAATATATATAATATAATAATAATGTAAGTCATAATGCAGAAGTGTAAGATGCTTACGATTATTCACAGTTCACAAGCTGTAAATAATTAACATCATATGCTAAAAATCAATCTACATACGTTTTCATTCAAAGTGTCAGTCATGTTGTCTGAATCAGACATTCTCACTTCCCTGTGTTAGGTTCATGTATTAAAAGGTGTGACGGCGTGCACTACTCTGGACTGATTTTTGCCTCTCTTATTCCTATGTTTCTTCTCCTTTACCCAGACGGCAGATTATAGTTATCGGGCTGCAGTGAGGGACTTGATCCCTCAGCTGCGTTACCTTGACAATTTAACGGTGGAGGAGGAGGGGCGTAGCTGCACCAGCACCATGGGAGAAGAGTGGACCATTCTCCGAAACTCCATCAGAGACTTACATTCTTTTCAGGCTGCTGCTGATGACGGTGTGTGTATGCAGCAGTTTTGAGTAATTTAATGCTGAACTGTAAATTACAGTTATGAATTTAATGGGACACTTACGCTTACCTTTGTTAAAGAACCAGCAGACAGTGCAGGTTCTCACAGCAGACCCAGCTCAGCCCGGCGCGCTGCTTCCAGCCTCTCCTGTGTCCACCCCTTGTCCTCAGCCAGCTCCAGACCTCTCACTGGCTCTAGACCCATGTCAGCAACCAAGCTCAGTGTTCTCTCCCCTCCTGGATCCAGACCCAGTTCTGCAGACTCCGATCTAGCAACAGTGGAAGCAGAAACCAGCACCCTGATACATGGTCAGGCAATTAACCCCATGAAGATAATTTCCATCTCTACATGCTATCTTGGTTTCCTTTCAGTTCCCTTCTTATCAGCATCAACCTGTCAAAGCTATCGTTACTCAATACTGCCACCAAGGGGACTTTCTTGTGTCAGAAGCTGACACGGAGTCACTGAGTTTCTTCTTTATCTTTTGAAGGAGCTGGCAAAATCCTGTTCTGTGGAAACCCTGTTCAGGCTATTCGAGCGAGGCGGGAAAAATTAAAGGTAGGTGTTATGTGTTGGAGGACAAAAAAAAACGAAATTATTTTAGTTTGGTGGGAAGAAAATCTGTTTTGATTGATTTTATTTTATTATTGTACATGCATTAACAATATGCTCAGCCCAAAACAGGCTTACAAGACACCATTAATAATACACAGAGACCAAAGACCAAAAGTAGTTAGTCTAGTTTTGAAAATAAAGAACATGTGCTGTATTTGCACAGTAGCATTCACTGTCAGATAATGGGAACAGAAAGCTTTATAGGCTTTAAAGTGGCCATTATGGCCCATCTCTTTAATGTCATGTTAGTATCATCAGAAGACTGAATGATTTGCAGTTTTTTATTTGCAAGTCCCTGCAACAGCATCAGAGGGACCTGACAGATGTTGCTTACCACTGTCAACACCATCTAAAAAACACAGCTACTGTCACTCTCTCTGTTTCTCATGCTGCAGTGGTAGAGTCGATTGAGAGACGAAGGTTGTAGGTTTGATCCCCAGCTCCTGCAGTCACATGTTGAAGTGTTCTTGGGCAACACACTGAACTCCAAAATGCTCCTAGAGTGGCATAGCCAGCAGTGTGTGAATGCATGTGAATGGAATTAATAAATACTGATGGACACTTTACATAGCATCCTCTATCAGTGTGTGAATGTGATGTGAATGTGACATGCATTGTTAAAGCTCTTTGAGTGGTCCAAGAGTAGAAAAACGCTAAGTCTTAAAGTCCATTTAGCAAGTCCATTTTACTTTACCCTCCTGTTGTTCTCTCCCTCTGACTTACATATATACTTAATTAATGCTCATAAGCCATTATTCTGTCTCTTTTCAATAGACAGCACCCACCAGGTCTACTTTTACCCCTCATAACCTGCCCATCCATGTACCAGAACACACGTACGACCTTGAGGAGCCAGATGATGGAGGACGGGATGATGTGTTTGCTATGCTGAGAGCTTGGAGGGAGCAGCACAGCAGGTACTAATTTCTTACAAAACTTATTACTTTTTTTAAATATGCAAACACAGTATATATAGTGATATTTAAACTATTTTTAACAACTGGTTTGTGAGGGGAAACAATGCATGGGTTTGTGTTTATGGCTTTTTGTGAAGTTTTTTGTAAAGAATTGTCATGTTACTTATTTTTAACAGAATAGCGTCTTCACACACAATCACTGAATTAATTGGGCTTCCCTAGATTGCTTAAACTGTTTGATGTTTTTTTTTTGTCCCATTTCATTATATACTGTATATGCCATACTACATTTATATATTTGATGCTGTAACCCTGTTTGGAATTAAAATACACTTGTTTTGAATTGGATAGACTTAAATAGATACCATGAAGAATTCTTCTTATTCTTGTTTACCATCTGATTTCATTTGAAGATAGGCTGACTTGACAGACTTTTTTTTAAAGACATATTAAAAGTAACCTCCTGCATTGTTTTCAGAGCAAGGATTTTTGTGTCAATTTAAAAAAAAACTGAAATGTCACAACTTAGTTTTTTGCAGTGTTTACACAAAAGATTAGTGAAAATCTCTATGGTAGGACCTTTAAATGACTTGAGCTAAAGAAACTAAATCTCTTTTGTTTTTCAGTCGTCTCCAGGCTATAGAGACGGAAAGACAACCACAGGTCCTGGCTATCCAGTACAGTGATGAAGAAGAGGGCGGAGATAATGATGATGAAGAAGGATTTGGTGGTAGAGGGAGTGGAGAAGGACATGGGGAGAAGACACAAGATGACAGCCAAGATACTGTCTCTCTAGATTCCTCTTTCCAGTCTCTCTCCCCAGGTGAATATTCACTGAATAAATGTACTTGCTATGGCTTCTAAAACAGCACTTAAAAAAGGTTTTAATTCAGAATAAAAAAAATAAAAAGCACATTTTTCCAAATTTATATCTGATCCAAAAACATTAACATATTTTTCTGTGATTTTGTTTGTTTTTTTCAGACCTTCATCACAGAGAGGCCTTATCTCCTGACATGGCTCGATTGTCCCTGTCTCTGGACACAACGCTGTCCCCATCTCCCCCTCTGTGTGCTACAGGGACCACCTGTAATCACAAGGCACCAGGGATCCGTGCACGTAGGCTTCGACTTCATAAGACCAAATCAGAACACTTATCTCATTTCAGTGGAGCAGGGGACTTCTCTGAAACAGACGAGACCAGGACCGATGTGCCTCTGTTGCCCTCACCTGTACACAAACCACGCCCACCAACAACAACTGCCCTGGGTGAAGGGCTCACTGGTTTATGGTAGGACATTAACAAAAACTTCTTGACAATATATTCATAAAACATAGATTTAACTATAATGTTACTGATGAATTATGTTCAATTTAACAGTGACTAATGGAAAAAAACATTCCCGTTTGACGTTTTTATTTAACTTAGTTATTTCAGTTGGTAATCATGAAACGTTCTCTGTCATTTAGTGCAGAGATGGAAGAGCCCGGCTTACAGACTGGCAACAAACATTTTCAAACTCCCATGAAGTCCAAACTCCCGGATAGGCCGGCGATAACTCGTCCTCATACAGCCAGAGCAGCCCTGCAGAAACATCACAAGCACCACACACTCCAGCCCAGCAGAGGGAGCTCACACCCAGACTGACACCACAGGAACAACACTCACTCCATACTTTGAGATGTTTTTTTTTTTTTTAAATCTGGAAAATATTGTAGTAGTTCCACTCAAAAAAGAACTCATAACTCAAAGTGCTTGAACTGTATTAGCAGCACAGTTTGAGGACTCACAAATAATTCATCTCAGCTGCAAGTTTACCATTGTCTGTTTTCGCTGCTGAATATTGAACAGGAGGTGAACATAGATAGATATGTCATGTTTGTGTCAGGTTGAATTATTCAGGGTTTTTTTACTTTTATGCTACCTTGTGTTTTATCTATAAAAAAAACAACCGAAGAGTCCCGTTTATTAATACAGGGCTGTACAGTGAATCAAAATGTAATGGTTTATTTGACAGCTGACTGTGATTGTCCTGATATTTTACAGTGTAATAGTCTTATCTAGCCACTGGAGGGCGCTATCTGAAAACATGAAATCAAATATTCAAATGATTGATTTGATCACCCGAGCAAAAAAAAAGCTTCCCTTGTAGTCCATGTATTAATCCTTTTTTTGCCCTTTGTTTACATTTAAAGAACAATTTACAGTCTTATTTACAATGTAATAACATGAGAGTTTAGAACGCAAGCTTTGGCCCCTGATGCTTCTAATACAGGGAGACAGCCTGTAATACTTTCTTTAAGCTCCTTTCAAAAGTTTTTATCTGGTTATGAAAACAGGCTGATATTAAAACTGATGCCAACCGATAAAACAAACAAGAACATTATTGGGAAGATTATTTCTAGTTATTATTATTATTGCCTGTTACTGTTGTTATCCTGGGTAGGGGTCAGATGAAGAGATTATAGTATGCTGTCATACGGCATTATTAATTGTATTTGGTAATTTTTTTTCGTGGCAATGTTTCAGAGTATGTTGTTTATTTGACTCTTAGAAGAGAGCAGAATTAGAAAACACTAACACTACATGTACAGGACAGGATCGGCAAAGAGATAAAACATAGGACTTTGTCTGCAGGGGTCCCCAAAATCAACACAAACTAAAAGTTCCTGACAGGCGCTCTAAGAGCTTGTAAAACTGAGTGTAGTTTTTTTGCTTTGTTTTCTTTGTTTTCTCTTGATGCTATAGATCTATACATGGTATTCTTTTTGAGGGGAACAGCTACAGCCACGGCACTGACATTTCCAAACTTGACTGGTCTTATTTTGTATGAGCGCTTGACATGAGCACACACATCAACACACACACACGTTATGTTACGAGTGCTTCAGTTGTGTTCACAGAAACAGGATGTGAATAAATGAATCCAGGCAACAGCAGACAGGGATCATACCTCGACAGCACCACTAATACTCCTCACCGCAGGATTAAGACGAGTACACATGGGACGTAGGAATGTAAGATGTGTGTGTACATGTTAGGGTGCATATCCACTCAGCCATGAGACAGCTCTTATGTAACAAGTCAGTGCACTTTTTTTCTTTCTTTCTTTCCATCACCTTGGATCATCTTCTCACACGGCTGCTTCATTTGTGGAATTGCTTGTCTCCCATCGCTCCCTGTCAGGTGTTTTTTTTTCTTTCCAGCACACTCCCATCTCACTGGTGCTATTACGCCTCAGGTCACAGATGCAGGAGAATAGAATGAAAGGAGAGGCCTTTAAGGTGGGAGAGTGGGATGGAGTCCACCTTCTCTCTCTGAATAGTCCTCTAATTTCAGTGGAAAGTATTTTTCTCACAGCTGGTTAGGATTGGGGACCTAATCGGGCCTTCCGCTCCCCAGTTATTACCAGATGATGATGCACATCAAATAGGACTGGACATGAGGATGCATCATACATGTGAGAAAAGCTGAACTGCACATTTTAAAGTGAAACTTTTTCATTTAGTATATTTGATACTAATGAAACAGCAGTTTGGTTTGGTAATGTTTTTCTGTGAGAACATCGCTCCATAGCTTTTTATGTTCCTTCAATATTGCGAAGAGGTAATTATGTCTCTCTTTTATAATATTTCTCTTTTGATCTAACAAAACACCAACTGTGGTTTTGAAAAGCCAGGGTCGATTATGTAAGATGAACTTTTTTAAACAAAAATCAAATTAAAAAGACAATTGTAGCACAGCAGTGCCACCTGCTCATAAATCAGCTTGTGACACCTTTTCCCCATGCAGAGATGATTATACAAACTGAGGGAGGTTAATGTTATCAAGGCATATAAAATGTTTTATAGAGGTTTAAATAGAAAAGTAAGTTACTCAAGCTGTACAAGAACAAGTCCATTTACAAACCATTTACCATTTATAACCAATAAACACCAACACATGGGGTAAAGAAGCTGCATGCTTTTCTGTCTGAGTGAAGTGGATACAACTGTGTCAACACACACTGTGAATGCCACCAAAACAAATAGCAGATGAGGCGGATGTGATTCGATTATATTCTTGATCATGTCGGGAATGTTGTTTTTACATTTCCCAAAAGACTCCATGGACGTTATCATAGGCAGGAGGTTCATATAATAATCTCTCTGCACGCTATACTGCCGAACGTTCATGTTGTGACTGCAGCTAACAAGCTGGGTGTGAATAATGCACACACTCAACAAAACTATGAGACTGAAAAGGAATATGAATTTGATTTAATCATCGTAGGAAGCACCCTTCTTGTTTTGACTTGAGACAGGTCACTCTTCCTAACATGTGCTGTACCTGGAATTGCCTGCAGTATGAGTTGAGACAGGCCCAGGAGAAGCTGTTTGAGCAGTACAGATTTTTAGATCCAGCCTGGAGGTACATTCCTTTTCACTGCAACATATTTAGGTTGCATTACTCTGCTGACAAGTTTACAACCAAAATCCAGACAAACAGTTCCTAATGGTATAACGTTGATCACAATTACTCATGTCCTTTACTACTTTTGGATTTGAATCTAATCTGATACCAGAACTGTTAAATCTACATGAACAGTCGAAGTATATGGCAAATAAATTGTCAATTTTTAAATACACTGTTTGGTCTGCGTTTGAGCATTGTTGCGCTCCAATCACATTTCAGGGTACATTTCTTGTATGCCTTTATTTGGAGATAGGACAGTGGATAGAGTCAGAAACTGGGGAGAGAGTGGGGAATGACAAACGGTAAGGGAGCAAGAAGTTGGAGGACTATAGCCTCCGACATGGGTTGTGCGCACTAACCACTAGGTTACCGGCGCCCCCCATTTCAGAGTACATTTTTATCACCTAAATAACTAACTCCATACAACTGAATAGTGTTTTGTATTTTTTACATTTACAGTGAAAGAATAAACAGATGTTATAGAGGCTATTTCACATGGGCAAAATAACTGTTAGGTCTCTGACTTATTGTTGTACACTGCCGCTAATACTCAATTATCCTCACATTCTGGTTCAAGGTAATGGGTTCCAAACCTGTGAGCAACACGAGACAGTGTGGATTACCTGTTGCTCACGAAGAAATGTTGTGGGACTAGGATAGAAACCTGTTTTCTGGTACCTTATGTTGCACTCGTAAATTTTAAATCATAGAGTCAATAATTATCTAATCATAACAAAGCCTTAAAGAGCTGTTGTGGTTTCCGTTTGTTTACCTTTCAAACGTTTTTTGATAACGTTTGTTTTAGGTCTGTGATTTGTTCCATTGGAAAAAAGTCAGCCGAATGGTTTAGTAGTTTAGAACCGTAAACTATTAGTCTTATAGGTCTACATATTTTTCAGTAACCACATCCTTGATTGAAAGTTTTAATCCTACATATCTGAGCAATTTTGTCAGCTTAAGTGATAAAACATTAATTGTTCCCCTTCCTTTTGTTTATGCAACAAACCTTATTAAAGAAAAGTATGTGTTGGAAAGGTTGTCAACGAAGCAATTACAACCTTCCTCTTCTGATACATTCTCCTCCTCATTGCAGAATTTGGCCTCCTTGTTGTAACATGTTGTATTTATCCCACATCAGTGTTGCATATTGTGACAAGCCTAGATACTGTGCATTGATGTGCACAATATGTGGCCTCCATAATTGATGTGAACATTCCTGATCACAGATAATATCAGATATGTTGAGTTAGGTTCTCAATAAAGACTACAGTTGAGCTTTATATACTGTCATTTTACTTTAGTATATTTTGGGAACACACAACAGCATACAACAACTTATGCTTGAGGTTACACGCACACATTACTCCTGCCTCAACCGGAACTACTTTCTCTGGCCCCGCGCAGTAATACATTAGGTAGGATAAACATATAACACCACAAGATACAGTATGTAAACTGCAGAGAATTAAGAGTGATCTTTTGAAATAAGATATCCGAGATATTCCCACAAGAATTGCCTTATCTATTTGCTGCCTGGTTTGTAGAAGTTATACTGTTCCTATAAATTGGAATCAGATTAAGTATAATGCTGCCAACAAGCCATTGATTTTCCCAAGCCATATTTTTCCCACAGGCTATCCATCTTTGCATCATCAAAGGAAGTGAATTAATTCCTTAAATGCCAAACATCCATCATGTTACTAATTTTTATTTGTAGTTTGGGCAAAAAGAGAATAAAGCACATATATGAGCCCAGAGCCCTAACCATTTTGGTGCCCAAGGCAAGATTTTAGCGGTTGCCCCTTAAATTGCAGCCAGTTTGACCACTAATATATTATATTCATCCACTTAAAGAAAACTGGTATACAGTTTTATATTTAACATTATTTATTTAAAAATAGAAAATACTTAATAAACATGAATAAAATGGTATTAACTTTAATATTTTTTATAAATAAATACAAATCACCAGTGTAGTAGAACAAACAATATCAGTGCAGGGAGCAGAAGTGGTCACAGACGGCACAGGGACAGCAGGGGATGGTTTTAAATGTTTTAAAATGGCATCTGGAGAGAGAAGATGAGCATTTGTTAAACAATCTGCATTTTATAATATAGTGTGAACACAAAATATTATTTTGTCTTCAGAGCAGTACAGACACCTGAGCATTGTTTTACAGGTGAGCCCAAACGTTTTCCTTACAACCAGACCTACAGCATGCACAACTATCTATACAGAGAGGACTTCATGCACAAAATGCATTCATGCTCTCAGACATCAATACTCTAAAGGCAAGAGATTATAACTCTTAATGACAACAATAAACATTTTAATCGACTAGGGTGAAAGATAACTAAGTTCACAGAGATGTCAATTAATATAAAAGTAGGTTTTGGGTCCCAAACAAAATAAGAACAAAAGAAGAAGTGTATATCTTACACTGGTTATTTTCTTAACATGAATAATCTTAACCTAATAAAAGTACAGTGGAAATAACTGAGGTTAACTCGAGGTAGGAAACACTGACGTTACTATAATCGATCATAACAAGTAGCTTAACTATAACAGATAATTGATCTGTGCAGCATGTTACCTCTGTGTCTTTTTAAGATGTTTCCTCTTCTTCTTTTTCGTCCCTGGGCTTCCGAGGGTTTTGTTGTTGTTTACATCACGGTCATTTATAAACGTGATATTAATCGGTACACTCATTGTCTCTCACTTCTCTTCAGTCACCTGCCCTCCTCCTCCACAACGAGCAGGTAATGAGCAGCTGTGTTGTGATGAGCCGCCTCAAGCAGGAGACTAGAAAATAATAGAGCCTTTTTAAATGAGTTGTGTTTTCATGGCTTCTTTTGGATCATTACTAAATAAAAGCATGACAATTATATTAGATAAATAATATTTAATGATATTTAAACGCATTTTTCCTTCTATTTCTTCTTCTTATCTTCAACTTTTCTGCCATCACCCTATGGATGATGGCGCCCCTAGCATTTGCCAATACTGCCTATGCCACAGGCCGGCCCTGTATGAGCCTATAGGAAGGACACGTTTTTTTTTAAGTCAGTTCACTCACTCACATGTTGCGATAACCTTCTCGGCAAAGTCTTTAATTTGAAACGTATGACCGGAAACCGTGTTATTTCTATTTCCGGATTGGCTTGACATCACTGGACTGTTAACAACGAGGACTAGACGTTTTGTCTGTCGTCCCTCGGACCAGGTTTTACTTCTACAGAACAGGTAAGCTGTTTATTCAGCTCTTCTTCTCCTGTAAGCCGGAATAATGTGTCATACAAATGTTTTTGAACTTTGTTTGAGGATGAAATAAGTTCTGTCGAGTGAGCGCGCTGCACCTGCAGGTGATGACAGGCTGAACGGATACACAACTTCTACTGCTGACTTTGCTTCATGTGTAATGTTTAAGATAGACGACATATTTGGCTTTAAATGGAAAGTTTTGCTCTGCAATATGTTATTCTATTGAAATGTAATCAAAACAAATGAGTGCACCAACAAAGCTAAAATAAAAGCTAAATAACTTTAAAAAACAAAACAAATGTAGCTGTCAATGCGAAGTCTGTTAAATTGCTAAAAAGTACATTTAAAAGGTTAGGTTATCAAAGTATTGTCAAGCTGACTTTTTTTTATAGCAATATTCAAATAACTGCTTAAAACTACTCAATATGCCTGTCAATCATATTAGGATAGGCTATATAATAATATAGCCTATCCTATATATCATATATATATGCTATATATAATAGGCTATAGAATATTTTTGGCTTTGTAAAGAAAATAACTTATTTTTTTTCCTTTGCATAGCTAAAACCATCAGCTTCTGTAAGTATTTAACTTTAGGCTTCTTAGGCTCACTAATTAATAACTTTTATTTATGAAGTAAGCTCCCTGCACATCCAAGTGGTTGGCAGTTGAAGATGTAGGCTATTGAAAGTATCTTTATATGTGGCATCATGCTGCAGCTCAATCTCTTACTGTTTCTCTTGTTTCTAATTCCCTTGCGTCATATCTAAGGCCAAGGCTAACTATTCTTTATATGACTGATTCATCTTCCAGTTAATAAATGGTTCATTGATGGTTATAATGCAAAGTGTGAATCAGGGAGTTTTTCAGTTTGCCAGGAAAATTCTAATTTGATCATTTTTTTTTTGTACTTTTCTTTTCCGCTCTTCTTGATACTGTTTGATCTTCTTCCCTTTTCTCTCGTCCTTCCTCACATCAATACTTCTATTAACTGACAGCGTCCTGTGCAGCAATGTGGACAAGCAATCCACAGTCTACATATTATGTGAACAGTCTTTATGTTTGTTCATCTTTTGTTCCTCCTTTAGTCTGTCAAGCTTCTCTCACACAACGCACATATTTCATTCTACTTCTCATGTATTGTTTATACTGCTTCACTCTAACTTCCTTTTTCTTTATTTTATAATAAGGTTTTCTTCCCTTTTTCTTCCCACCGCACTGATTGACAAGTTAATACCTTCACTTTGTAAATGTTGTGGCCTCTTTTGGCATTTCATATTTCATGTGCGTCTGAAAGCTGTATGTTTATCTACAGTGAAATATTCCTGAATCTGGCAAAGAATTTAGGCTTAGTGCTTTAGTTTAGGTCTTTTCACACGATAAAGTAGCGGCTATCTTTGGACATAAATAATGCTGGAATTAAATAAAAAGTTGGACAAAAAGTTGACAGTTGATTGTTGGGATGCTTGACCTCTTTGTCCCCTCCCTGTATAAAATCCCTCCATGGTCACTCATCTGTCCAGCTGCTCCACACTAGAACAAAAAGGCTTGTCTACCAGCTGAGAGTCTCTCTCTCTCTCTCTCTCACTCTCTCTCTCTCTCTCACACACACACACACAATCTTTATCACACAAGCATTAAATCATTGCAACACCACCTTCTTCTCGCCCCTTATGCTAATGTATTGACTTTGAAGAACACGGGATATTTAAGATCCACTATAGATCAAACTAGCATGTGCAGGATACTTACACTGTGCTTTCAACAAAGTCATAAGATCTGCCTTTCAAATCCAGGATCCTCACTTCTTAAGCAAAGGCTGCCAGCTATGAATTTATCATTGCATGATGTTAACAGCAGCAAAGGTGAATCATACAAGACCACCAGTTGTCTTGTTACCAAGTATTGAATCACATATTGACGTAGCATCATATTAGCGTAAATATAGCCCTGCAGTCTTTGTTTTTGATCTTCCTCTTCAGTATCAAAGTATTGGGACGACTGAATTGTCATGTGCAATTTAGTTAGCACAGTGGTGCAGTGGTTACCGCTGTTGACTCACAGCAAGGAGGTTCCTGGTTCAAATCCCTGACGGACAAACAAGGCCTCTCTGTGTTGGAGTTTGCATGTTCTCCCTGTGTATTTGTGGATTCTGTGCGGGTACCCCGGCTTCCTCCCACAGTCCAAAAACATGCTTGATAGGTTAATTGGTGACTATAATTTGCTCGTAATTGTGAACATGGTTGTCTGTGTACCCCACCTCTCGCCCAATTACAGCTGGAATCAGCTCCAGCCCTCCGAAACCCTGAATGGGAATGGATGGATGGAATTTTGTTAGCAAATATAACAGTTTTCACACTATAAGTTATGTTAGTAGTACATGTGAAGATGACGGCTTTCAGAATCCCAAGAATCTGCAGTAAAAGCCCAAAGCCAGAATGTGCTTATTATCTGTTGACATGCTCATACAGGAGTGTTAATCCTCAGGTAGTCCCCTCCAATTAACTGTTCAAAACAAATCAATGGTTGAGGCTTACACTTGTCATTGCTGTCCATGCAGCGGATACTGCCCGCTGTGTCACCTTCTCTCCCTGTGGCTCATCAGCTATCCCGTCACATTCACATTGTCGAGATGTAATTGAGGCCCTCTTTCACTCTGTAAATGCTTTTCCTGAGAAAGAGACCTGCATGCCACAGCTGAAGAAGGGTAATGTAATGACGCTGAGACAAGCTTTACAAGGCAGACAATTGTGTTCAAGTGTACAGCACATGGCTGAGAAAGTTATAGATGTGTGATTTCTGTCTGAGTAATAAACCTGCTGCCTATGCCGGAGACTGTATTGTCTCTCTGTGCTGTTGGGAGTGTATTCTGGAGAGCCTCACTATAATTTAGTTTACTGCTGTGGCCAGATGCCAGGGAACCTTGTAAAAACAAGATTCACTGCAAATTCAGAGAGATTTTCATTTTGAAGGCTATGCTCAGTAAGTGTTAACAACACTGTAAACTGAAATAAGTCGCTTGGAGAATTACAGGAAAAAAATAAGAGTCGTCTAGACATATGAATAGCAAGAAAGTGCTTCAGTTGTATTTGTTTCATCAAGACATTACAACTAGATACATTGAGGCTGAAAATCAAATATGTGCTCTGAGATTAAAAAAAATATCCTGCAGACTGGTAGTTCTCTAACTTGCCAGGATCAGGTGTGGACTCATGGTGAGATCAATGGAGGATAAGATGAGAAAACAAGTTTTACCGTACAGCTGCATGTTCTGCTCTCTCCTCAGCAGTCTGCTCATATTGAATCAGATGACTCAACCCAAAAAAGGATTTCTGCATCATTGCCTTTTCCCAGTGATGAAGCTCTGCTTGCTTCACTGGATTCTGACCAATGCTGTGCTGTGGGGTTGTTTAAAAGGCAGATGTAAAGTATTTATATAATGGGGCAGATTTTTGGAAACAAGTGTTTTGTTCCCTTTAGATTATGGGCAAAGTGTTACCAAAAAAATAAAGGAGATGAAAACCCAGGGTGCTGTAACCAATGGGGGTAAGACTCATTCATCTGACAGATGGATGGGTGCTTCATCTGCGCTGATGCAATACAAAATCGATGTTTTAGGATTGAGAGTGATGAATGCTCTGCAGATTTGAAAGCATTGTGGGAGTGTTTTTGATTTTTGATTTGGTCTTGCATCCAAATAGAGGCTGGATCTTTACTCTAGTATCTGCACAGAAGATTAAGTTTAATGTTCCACATAAACCATTTTGCAATTTGCTGTGCAAGTATACCCACATTTCTCATTCCCAAATAGATGCTGCTATATCTGACAGTGTTAGGTGGCAACATAACTGTAAAAAATAAAAGACACAATTGAAAATGAGTTTAAGTGAAAGAAAACTAAAAAACAAAAGGAAAACGTAGATAAAAGTTAGAAAAGTATGTTTGCTCATTCCTGATAATATTGTTTGCCTGCATCAAATGTGGTTGATTGAATTAGTTGTTTTCTGGAGGTTGGCTTTATTGTAGCCTCACAAACTAAGTCGACCAGGCAGTAAAAACACATTTTAATTCATTCTTTGCCTCACCTGCACTCTGTAAGGATTTCTAATGCATACCATCTGCTCTTGACAGAAGAATGCCCCAATGGAGTTCCTCTCAGGTTGATAACCACTGCTGTAAGTTTAGACCACAGAGCCAAGTATTGGCAGAGCCCGAACAATATTCTCAAAAACAATTTTTGTAGTTTTTAACTGATCAATTGATTCAAATGTGTTTCATTGAGTCTGTTAGTACACCTAATGTGTGCAAAATTAAACCGAATGGCTCCTGCACAGAGTGAGTTTAGAGGGTTTGTCAGGAACTTTGAAAGTCAGATGATATACAGTGCACCAGCTGTCAAAATAGGGACTTCACTAGTATTTAAGTTTCTATTATAAGCCTTTAACTTTAATTTCTCCACTATCAAACTATATAAACCAATGGTTCTCAACTGGGCTATCCTTAGGAACCAACACCAACTGCTTCATGAAAAATGGTGCATGGATTTCTGACATTTTTCAAACAAGCAGATTTATTTATTGAAAAATTACACAGTTTGAACCTCAGAGATTGAACAAAACAAACATGTTTAAAAGTCCTTCATATTATACTTTTTGAAAAAAAATTCGTATCAAGGCACACCTTGGCGACCGACTGAAAACAGCTCTGCACCCTCTTTTGGGTCCCAGCCCACCAGTTGAGAACCACTGATCAAAACCAATAGTTACTAAAACAGCTTAATTCATACTAGAAATGCTAGGACACCATTTTTTCTTCCCAGACTTTGGTATGAGGTGATACCACTCAATACCAGTACTTAAATTATAAAAGAAAATGTCACATGTAATGTTCACTGATTGCTGAAATGTTCTTGCTTTGACTGGCATGAACATCTAGCAACACACTGATGTTGTTTGTGAATGTCATGCTAGAATTTTCCCTGATAAGATGATTATATATGGGATTGGATCGGGGCACCTCATAAAACCGCTCAATTCAGTATAGGGAGGAGGTGAAGAGACAACTTTTCAAGTCATTTATGTTTTTGTTTTATGGTCAAGATAGGTTAAGCAAAGTAGGAAGGAACTTTGGATGTTTTTTTGCACACTATCTATAAAAAACCTAGTAGGGAGGGAAGTAGGGATGTTTCAGCTCGACGTAGAGCTGTACTATTTGAGCTGTTCAGCCTTGTCCCTCTTAACAAACAGAAGTAAGCTGCAGCCGAACAGTCTGGGAGAAAGTTTCTGGTAAGATGGGTCTGTGAGGCAGACCAATCCCACTTCTTTTTTGCTTTTACTTTTTCTTCTTCATTTCCCCCCCAAATGTTATCACCAACAGACCCCCAACTTTTTCCCCCCTTCTCCTCTCACTCTGTGTATGGGGAGTGGTGTTTTGGCAGTCATGTGACTTTTTGTCTGAACACAATCACCGGTGTTCACCATTGGATGATTTTCTTTGAAAGAGCGTTGGTTTCCTGGGTGATGGGGAATGGCGGCACCACTTCACTTTTTCTCTGCAGCTGCCCGCCCCACTCCTCCCCTTCTCCCTCCCCTCTTCATTGCTCTCTCTCTCTCTCTGTCACTCTGTCTCTTACACAGACGGTGCTAGATCAGGTAGCCCGACACACACAGACAGTGACAGGGTTTGTGTTGCTCTTCCTCCTCTCCCTCTTCTCCTTTTTCATCAGACAGGCAGTCACAGAGACCATTAGATTGCGGGAGGTGAGTACAACAAATGGCGTTGTTTGTAGAGCTTTTCCCACCGAGTTTACTTTTTCATTGTTGCTATTTTTTTATTAAACACTTGGCTTAACTTGTATAAAATACTGACTATCATAAAAAGTAGAGTACCTGTTCATCATTGATTAAACATCAACTTTATTTGTTAAATATAAGTAAGTCTCAATATATTTAACTGATGCTCTTTAGTCATGAAAACATTATTTCACATGTTGCGCAGAATGCATGCAACACACTGTGACAGTATAAGAATGAAATATATTAACTGATAATGAATAATTCAGGGATGTCTGTCTTATGAGTTTACAAAACAAACTTTAAAATGAGTTTTTTGTGTGTGTGTATTTCTGGGACATTTTTGATACATTGGTTTCGGCATGTAAAAAGCACAGTTGGCTTGGCATAGCTTTTTCACAATCCAATATTTAGTTTGTTAAGTTTTTCCTCTGTTGTAATGAGAACTGCTCTGTAGGCGTTTGATCTGTTTATGCACCATGAAAGATTCAACAGCTGTGTGCGCTCCCCTCATCATGGGACAAACACAATGTGGGTTGTGTTTGGGCATGGTCCCACTTATTGAGGATTTTCTGGCATGGCTACCATCCTGAAGTGGTCTCCCCTCTGCTCCTCTCCCTGCCTTGCTCCGCCAACCAGGTGGTCTCGTCGGTATTAGGTTACCTTGGCAACATGGAAACAAGCGCCATGCCCCTCCCTCAGGTGCACTTTATCTGATGACCTGAAGGATCCTCTGCTCACTCTCCCATACACAAACACACAAGCATCTGTTTGCTGACACTTGACCCCCAGCACACATGAAAGAAGAGTTTGCTAGCCGCAGAAGTGACTGATTTTACAGAGGATAATGTGGACACACATGCTGGGCTGGATAGGTTTGCTGGTTTTTGCTTCTTATGCAACTTTGGAGTGTAAATAATGACCAAAAGAACTTGAGTGGTCAATGTATGCTTCTCTTTACCAAGTTGCCGTCCCCTCAGGCTGTCTTTTTGAATACAAACAAGTCATTTATGTCCACTGTTGACCTCAGACCACCTGAAGCAGACGAGTCTAGACTCATTGAACGCGGTGCTGCAAGTCTTTTTACAGGGCTTATTAAAGTTATCGAGGAGACTCCTGCTTGAGGACACACACTGGACCATTCTCTATTTGTAATCAATCATACCAGCAAGTCAAATGATATGGTTCAGGACTGCATGGTCAAATGGTGTCAAGTCGAGGTGGAAGCAGATGACCTAGGATAATAATCCTATCACGATACAATGATTCTGTGATAATGCTTGACCATCATACAAAGACACAAGCTTCATTCTTTAACCTCTTTTCACTGCTGTTTGACATAATCCTGCTGTCTTCTTCTTCTTTTTAATCCCTTTGCTAACTTCTTTGGCAACTTAATTTCAATCCACAGTACTCCCATCATTAGAGCCATTGGTGAGGAGGAGAAGTGTTGGCAGGTTGAGTCAATTTGACAGCGAAATCTCCTTAGAGTGCCATATTTTTTCAATTTAAATATTGATATTTGTCATAAGTGATTCATTTATTGTTTCACACGAATGAGGATGTTGATATTTTCACACCCCTAGTGTCAGACCTTTTTTTTTTTTATTAACATGATGTGTTGGACATGTCATTTCCTTCTCTCTATCAAATATTTGGGGACTCATAAAGAAGGAAGCAGGGCTTGAGTGGGTGTCGTGGATCCACAGCCTGGTACCGTGTAGATGATGCAACCAGGAGGAAATTGGCGCCTAGGCCTTGTTGTTGCTTCTGACGGGCTGCCATGATGTCACCACTGCTGACCCAACAATCCTAACATTCCTGCTGATGGGGTTTTAAGCAGACATGGAAGGGAATATGTGGGAGATACGTGGGCGGGATGTACAGACTCACACACACATATGGCCTTTGTCTTAGTACTGATGATTAGTAATCTGGCATATCCACCAACACACACACACACATCATTATCATTAATTCAGCTCCACGCGCATGACCACTCCACACACACTTAGACCCTCCTCCACCCTGATGAAGATGGTGATGGCGGTCTCACAGGCCTCGTTAAAATTCAAAAGGTCTTTAAGTGTCTGCACTTGAAGTTCTGGGCAATCATTTTGCATATAGGCTCTGCTTTAATCTTAAATGTCTCCGGCTAGGATGGTCTGATTAAAGCGATCCAACTCCATTATGTTGTGATGTCATCCTGTCTTTGTGTGTGCATGCAGGCCTATATTTCTGTTTTTGTTAAGTGCATGATTGTAGCTACAAACGACTTTCATACCACAGCCACAGCGTTCCTTTGATCCAGTAGAGCAACAGAAAGGAAAAGATGACAGGCCCGGTGCAGTGAAAGCTTTTAATGCTGTTGTTCCCAAAGGTGTTTGGATAGTCCTTTCCCACACACACACGCGCACACACACACACTTTGTATTTCAGATACACAGTGTTGTGAATAAATGGACAGAAAAGTTAGGCTGACATCTAAGTCTATAAGGAGGATGAGAAAGCCCTCGACAAAAGATGTAAGAAAACATTGTCTGACAAGCAAATTACAGGCGGAGGTGTGTAGGGAAAGGTGTAGACAGACTGTCCGGGCGTCATTGAGTGCATCCGACGGGCCTCTGCCTCACTCTGTGTGGGGCTTAGAGAGCTTTTGTTCACCTCCGACCCCTGACCTGTTCCCACCTGACTTGCATTTCCTGGTCATCCAGTACTCCTCTTTTAAAATGTTTTTTTTGTTTTAACAGAGATCCCCATTAAATCAACCGTTCCAAGCCGCGAGCAGACCAATATCTCATCTTCCCACTTTAATCTACGCTTCCTTGTTCTCTCAGTTTACATGTGCTGGCTTTAACCAAGGTTGTTCCTCATGTGTCTGGTTCCTCGAAATCTGTGTCTTAGCCAGGTGGCTTTTGTCGAAGCGGTAGCTGGCAGCAGCAGCAGCAGTGTCTTTTAGACTTTGAATCTATTTTGTCCCAGGATCACTCGCACGTTTTGCATTAGAAGGTGATAGTGGTTCCATGCCCTGCTTCAACATCACATCCCATTCTGTTTACAATTTGTTGATTAAATGTAAAACAACCTTTTCAGCTTTCTTCGGGTACCAACCTGGCTGACTGCAGCCTATTTACAGATTGGAGCAACCCAGTGTGACACTAATGATACAGTTTTATCTCAAGCAGGGGACTAGCTATAGATCTAGAAGTAGGATGGAAACTAACTGGCTTACCAAGAGGGAAAGAAGGAAGGAGATGAAACATTTTGAGGCGCTAGTTAGCTACAACATTGACGAACAGTGCTGCAACTTATAATTATGGGCCACATTTGTTTCACCCCTAAAAATAGTTTTATAGTCTCTTAAAGGCAAAATAAGGCCATGTGAGAGGTAGCAGGATTTTTTTTTCTTTCACTTGGGTCCTGAGCCAGCCTGGGCTGGTACTGAATAACAAGGGAGAAAGGGACGATAGAGAAAGGGTGCCAGAGCGCAGCCAAACTTCTCACAACTTGGAAGCTGCTAAAAGCCAACAGAGATGTTCTTATATGCTGAATAAGTGTGCTCTAAAGGCTGAGAAGATGGGATGAAGAATACAGCTTTTTTTCTATCCTGTGTTTTAAGGAATGCAGAGTTTGTTTACCAACAGTGTTAATCTTTAATAAATTCACCGTCTCTTTCTGCATTTGTCACTTTGCACTCCTCGGCTATCTCTTGTCCTCAGGTTCACCTTGTTGATATCCTTCCAATACAACTGTTGTAATTTGAATAGAGATGATATCCAAAACATGAATCACCATGCCAGCCAGCTTTCTTGGAAGAAAACAAAAGTCTTTGTGTGCTTTGATACTGAATGTTTTGTATTTACATCTCAACAGTGCAATTACCTTCAACGGGGAAAGCCATCTCCACTGTCATAATGATACACAAGACGTAGCTTCACTTCTGGAGAAACATCGCTGGCCAGACCATAATGAGACAGAAAGGCTATACTTAGGACTGTTTGGCACAAACAGAGCATTACTACCTTGCGTTGCCTGTCATGAGTCTGAAAACTGATGTCAACAAAAGTTTGTTGGGCGGCTGAAACTAGTCTGCTGTGATTTAATTTTACTGACCGACCTTTATCAACCTGTTGTCCACCTGTTGAAGGCTGTTTTTAGCAACAAAAAGAAAGCCTGAATAAATAAAGAGAGAAAAAGGGGTTGGGGTTTCCAGAGGGAAGACTGGAAGGGGTGAGCCGTAGCAGCAACTTAATGCTATTCATTCTCTGTGAATAATGGCCAACAAAGACACTATCAGCATGTATTCCCCTCACTCTTCTCTCCTCCACAGAACCTATTGAACTGCTGCCAGACCCCACCAGTCTGTTTCTCCGCCTGAGAGCCATCTTCCTGTCTCCTCTGAGCTGAGTTACGGCTAGCGCTCTGCACTTTGGACACATTTACACCTACTATCACTTGTTGAGGTATTCATTTAGTGGTATGTGGTGATTGAAGGCAGCCAGACAGCTATGTAGAGCATGGAGTCGAGTGCATTTCAGCCTTTCTCAATTGGGATAAATGGAAAAGACGTGCGAAATAGTGCAGGAGTTCCACTTAAAGCGCAGGTTTTAAAGCTTTTAAGGCCTTGTCTTTGTTGTCTTTAGCGACTTTTGCTGAAAGCAGAGGGAGGGTTGGCGGAGGAGGAAAGGGGGGTTTAAAAGAATGCTTGAGTCACGTAGAGAAAGAGGGATGATATGTGGGGTTTGACAGGGGAGGGTGGAATGAGGGAGGTGCAGCAATAGGAGGTGCCCTGAGGAATGCCTGGAAGGTGCCAGAGAAGTCTTTGGACTGATAATCCTCCACTGCACATCACCCCCCACCCACCCACTCTGATTTGAGCTCTGTTCTTTTTATCTTCAGACTCTCCAAAAAGGAAGACTCACCATTAACCTTTCTTCACTCATGTCTTATAGATAAAAAAAAAGCCCTTAAATTAACCTGGTTTGGGTCTGGAGATGGACAAGCACATGATCCACTGAATGGTATTAGCCTGTCAGAAGCTATAAAGTGTACTTACTTCTCTGGTGCTTTTAAAATGTCAGTCCTCCTCAGCACCTCAGCCTTTTCTCACTGTGGCCTTTAGTACCTAAGCACTGCCTCCGGAGGCTCCCCCCCCTAACTGAGCGTGTTTTAAGTGATTTGTCAGACAAACACAGCTTTTAGATGTGCCAAAAGCTTTACTTCATGGACAGAACAGTGAGGCGGTAGATGTGCCGTGACTCTCTGTGGGCCTCTCTGACTCAGCCTGGCTAAAGGCTATGGCGTTCTTCTCTGTGGTCTTTTGTTTGCACGATTGAATACATCGAAATGAACACAATTAATGCAAGACGTTTATTTTTGGAGCATCTGCTTTATACATTGTGCACACTGGTTATTAGATCCTGTGACTGCTTGTCCTCATTAGTCTGTTTGGATAACAGTGTGATGTAAGATAATGGCAAAGTAAATACGAGGATGAAGAAGGGTTTGTCGATGGTCTGCTGCTGCTGCTGAAGACATGGAGTTTGAGTCCTGAAACTACAATGGCTTTTTTTTTTTTTTTAAAGTTAAATATTTATCAATGGTGCAGAAAAAAGTGGTAATTGTATCAAGTTGTTTTCTGCCTTTTATCTTACTGTGAAATGTTGTTTCCTTCCTGGAAATTTCTGCCTCAGAATTATAACACAATGTGTGACAAAATGTGTTTCATTATGAAGTCCTTGGCTAACACATGAGATCCCAACAAGCCTGATAAAGTAACATTTACGTAGATGGTCAAACAGACCAGGAAGAGGTGTTCAAGCAATGCATCAGTTCTTAATCTAAAATTCAGTTGATGTCATTTTGTCCCAGTTGTATCAGCATTGGCGGAGAAGTAATAAAAGTAAACAGTAAAGGATTGCCTGGGATGCAGCTTAGAAGTGACATCATTGTCTAAGACCAATACAATACATTTAGAGCACCCTTTAAAAATTAGGTAAGTAAATGTTAAAAATATATTGTCACCCACCATTGAAACTCTTAGTTAATAACATCTATATTGCATTTAAGAGTTGGTTGGGCTGGGGAGGTAATAAGGTTTTTTTTAAATGTTGGTATCTTGTAAATGCGTCATCATGTTCTTTTTCTACCGCTGGGTGTGCTTGATTTGCTCCCAGTGTAATGTGACAGTTATAGCTGCTAATATATTTACTTAGCTGTATACTTATAACTCGTCACCGTATCTAAAAAGTCTGAAGGCTAATAAAGGATTTTACTTAACACAGAATCTAGGTCAAACGTATTCAGCTTTCTCAGATGTTGTTGAGGGACAGTAGCGTCTGACTTTGATCTTGTTGGTATTCCTCCAGTGGCCAGTCTTGGTTTCAGGTTGTATGGGCAGGGATCGGTAGGGGGGTAGGTACAAGACAAAAGAAGCTATTAATGAACAAACTTTAGGAAGACGTCATGATAGGAAAAGATAGTTGTGAGAAAAAAAAATGGCGGGGGGGTTGGCTCACACTTAGGGGGGTCCCACATGTTGTGCCTGACCCATTGGTCACGCATGTCTTAGCTCTGTGTTGGTGGTTGGGAGGGGTCTGTGGAGATAAAGCACGTTTCAGGACTGTGACATTGTTCCATAATTGAAAGTGGAGCAGTTTCTACCGCTCGATTAGGCTTTTGTTTTGTACATGTGTTGCTTTCTGGAACAGAGTGGTCAGATTTAGAAATGTTTCCCACAGGGCGTTGTCCAACCCAAACACAGACATAAACGCAGTCTCTCTGATTGCACCTGGTCTGCCGGACTATGACCTCATTCCAGGATATAGGAAGAGAGAATCACCTGACAGACTCATTTGTGTAATCAGCTGTTCACATGACCGGAGGTCAGAGAATGCCTCAAGTTATAGACCGTACAAACAGAAGAGATTCGTATGTAAATACACGTGCATGCAAAGAGTTTCAAGTTCATCTGGTCTTATCGCTGAGTTGCATTACAGGCCGTCCTTTGTGCCTTTGGGGAGTGTAGATGAAAAGAGAAATACTGAGAAAATTGATACAGGAAGAGAACGACAAAGCCGAAACCGCGCTTTCAACTACCTGAAAAAGTGGGATGTACCTGATCTGTCAGCACAGCAGGAAAGGGTGGGGAGAAAGAGAGTGAGCAAGAGAGGAGTGACTGGGAAGGGTGTGTTTTTGTGTGGGTGAGAGACAGAGGGAAGGAGGAGGGGTTGAGACAGACACAGAGAGAGAGAGAGAGAGAGAGAGAGAGAGAGAGAGAGAGAGGACTCCAGCAGTCTCTCAGATCTTGGCTGTGCTGAGGACAGCGCAGAAGAAGTACATTCCTGAGGCAGCAAGCGAGGAGAGGACAGCAAGATAGAGTGGAGACCTCACGACATCCTTTAAATTTCTCTGTTGACCACGTTCGACTGCCTCTGACCTCTGCTGGACCTGCACGCTCCTCACACACACACACACACAGACACACACTCTCTCTCGCTCATTCGCTGCCGCTCTCGCATACTGGCCGCACAACCGGCTTTGCTGCTCTGTAAGGAGTGAAGGATTTCCCTGTGACTGAGAAAAAGCGACAGAGAGAATTAAAACTGCTGAAGAAAAGGATACAATCCTCTTGCTGGGTGAGTGTAAGAGCTTCTTTCAGGGATTGTTTGAATGTGTCCTTGCTGGTTTGAATGACAGTGTCAGGAAGTTTTTTCCTAAGTCAGTCTATCTGGCTGTGGCTTTGCTATGTGTTCCAGCATGCACATGATGACAGCTATTAGGCTTTTATACATGTGAGCTTGTGTGTGATTCTGTGAATGGCAGACAAACAATCTTGTGTCTTGTCTTTGGGGAGTTGCGCTGTGTCTTCAACATGTACCTGTTGACACAAGACCCGCCACCCAAGTGTTCTCCTTGTGTAGAAAAAAAGGACCCAAACCTGTTTGGGTGAAACTTCACACCGGTTTTTTTTCACTTTTTTTGTGGGCATTTTTTCTTTATGTGTGTAGAGAACTTCAGAGGTTAATCAAAGAACCGGCCTCTCCGTGCAGTTTCTTTTTTAGTACTTACCTTGTCAGACTGTCTCCCACACAAGCAGCTCCTTTTGCCACAGTAGGATTAAAGATTAATTAATGGCGAGCATGGACAGAGTTCAGCCAACTCGCTGCATGTTTGAACCGCGTTTAACTGTTTACATGCTACACATCTCTAATACAAACACCGTGCAAGTCTAAAGCAGCAAACCAAGCCTATTTAAAACACTGACTCATCATTATGCACAACTAGCATCTTATTTAACATTTCCCAGCATGGTATGTGTCAGATAGTGCGACTTGGAGCCTCATTAGCAGTCTGAATTTGTTCTCCAATCATGGCCATCGATTGGAAACCCCTCCAACCCCTCACCCCTGGGAGCTGATTATTTTTTTTCCTGACAGTGGGAGTTGCACAGTAATACCTCATGTTTTATCTCTGTTTACGTGTTTCACAGTGTGAACTTGGTTTCAGAGAGATAATGTCAGAGAGCAGATGGTTGTAGGTGGTGGAGACAAATGTACAACTTTGACTCAAGTATACATCATAACATAGCTGCATTTGTTTGTTAATGTTGGCTTGAAGTTTCCTACTGTCACTTGTGTTTCTTTTACTGTCGTGTTAACGTGCACCAGATGAGCTTTGTTCAAACATATTAGCTCCTGTTGACCTTTTTCCCTTGAAACATTTCAGTGCTTAACAGGAACAACTATGAAAGTGCATTGGCAACCACTCTGAGTAATTAGCTAACCTATCCCAAACATGCCAGAGGTAAATGTTACATAAATGAATGTGAATATAGTTCAACCAGCAACCAGGTACTTTTCTTATCAATTTGTAATGGGTCATTCTCCATTATCTCCATATGACCTACAAAAGCAAACGAAACCTTAAGAGGTAAGACATTCTGTACAGTCACTTGTAATGCTTGTAACCACTGCTGCTAGGTAAGCATCAGACAAAGGGAGTTACAAAACAGACTTTTGGCTGTTCCAAAGCAAATGTTCTCTTTGAGGGATATATGTGACTGTTCAAAGACATCAGATAATTTTTCACCTGAAAACACCACTTAACACATGTAGAAGAGAGATCTGCAAAAATGTAAAAATGCACCACTTTGTCCACAGAGGGCGCCAAAATCAACGCAAGCTGAACATTTCTATCAGGAGCTTTAAAGTACTGGATAAAACACAAACTACAAGTCATTTTAGCAATTTACCCCAATGAACAAATTTACACAATAAATATACTGAATAGAGTTTCTTAATTTCCCCGAAAATATAAGTACAGCAAATTGGCTACCATTTTTCCATGCCTAGCAACCAATGGCTGATCCCTGGAGGTCAGTATGGCAACCACTTTTAGAAGTTAGTGTTGAGCCCTGAGTTTCAGGTACTTGGACTTATTCTTCAAGCCAAGTTTTCCATATCATCCCCAGTTGTGCTGAATTTAATTTATTCATGACCTGTAAATGGCAGAATGTGAAAGTGATTATGTTCGGCTCAGGTACTTAATGGACAGAGGTGATGATGTAACATACTGCTACATCATGTTTCTCTGTGAAGCTCTGTAGGATGACGATGTCTGTCGATGTCAGTCCGAACACATTACAGTTTAAAACTTTCTTCCTGGGCTTGTTAAAGTCAGCTCTTCTTTTCTCCTCTCCTTCCCTTTGTGTATCTCTGGCTGCCTCGATAGTTCTTATTTTTCTATCACATGAATGAGTCTGTTCAGCGCCGAGAGAGCACAGCGTCCTGTGAGAGTCACCCTGCCTTGTTCTCTGCAATGTTATTTTTACTGCTCTTTCACTGCTTGAACACACAGATGGACTCCCCTCCTCTATTGGAATCATCTGTCTGTCTGTCTTGTCTAGTGTCAGTCTGTCCATCAGCTTGTATGGCAGGGAAAGCGAGTCTCCCCCTGTACACCGAGATATCTCCTGGGATTCTTGATGGAAATATTCAAAGTCCCTCTTCATGCTGTGAAGTGACTTAATTTCCCACCATCCTTATCGGGACTGTTTCCCAACTCCTGCAGATGCACTCAGGGCCAGAAGTAATTGGAAACGCTATGACAGCATGTTGGCGGAATAATATGTTAGCATGTTTCAAGTTGAGATTATTTTTGGGCAGGTGTTTTTCCCTCCCTCCCTCTCTCCCTCTCTCTCTCTCTCCCTGTCTTTTTCTCTTCAATGTGTTGCTCTGTCTACCTCTCTTGCTCCCTCTTGTTCTTTCCGTGCGTCCTTCCCCTCTTGCCTGTGCAATGTGACGGAAGGCAGCGCTGCGCTCTGCTCATGTCGGATCCATTAGGGATGAAAGCACACTGCAGTGATAAAAGATTGATCCAGTCCTTCCTTGCAACACATTCACATCCCCTCACACGGCCGGCTCCCTCATCCTCCCTCGCACACCCCTATTTCCAATCCAAAGTCAACCCAGTTTTCAACTTATTAAACTGCCTGTACTCATCTAAATAAATCATCCTCACCAAGTTTATGATGGAAAACTTTTCCCTGAAGATTTCATAACAGGGAGCAGAGTGGTTTTTTTTTTTCTTGTGTTGGATGTCTCAGCCAGCCTGTTGTACAAGGTTCTTAATGATGAAATGAAAATACCTCCCTTCCCCTTGGACAGTTATTTTTTTTAAATCTGGGACTGTAACCCCTTCACTCACCAGATGCTTGTCTTGTACCAGGAAGGCTAATACGTATTTGGCTAGCAGAACCAGTAAGAGACTGACATCCAGCCCAGCATATCCAGGCCTGTTTGTCACCTGTTGTACCCAAGGAGGCTAAGATAAACACAACAAGACCTGTAGTTTGTCAGCGGGGAGGCTATAATTACTGAGAGGAAGGAGGGGATGTGGAGAAGGTATTTCACTGCGGCTCTGCTTTTAGATCTTAAGACAGGAACATTTCAGGGACACCTGAATGCATTTGTGTGTGTAGCTGCTGCAGGAATTTAAAGGGAATGTTTTTCTTTGACAGCTGCCTGAGTTTTTCTACCTTCAGACAACCTTTTTAAGGTAATAAATTTAAGTTTTAGGTCGTAGATTGGCATCCACATCCTTAGCCTGAATGTCATCCTAAATATGCAGGGAAGATATTTTCTTAGACCAGCTACTCCCAAAATGTCTTGCAGCGTTAAGTCCACCAAAGGACGTGTTCCCAACTGTGTTCAGCTGACTGTGAAGATCACCTGGGTTAAAACTGTCATGTCCTGTCAGACTGAACTTCCTGCAGCCTTCATGGGTGTTTGCTTTGTCACGTCATCAAACCTAAAGCCTAGGCAGGTTATAGTTGCTGGAGTTATGGATGTCTCTGTCTGTTTGTCTCTCAGCTCTACTGTGCGGAGCGATTGTGCCGTGGTAAACATCTCTGCCAAACCCCTGGGACGGTCATGTGACTGTGTCAGTGTGTGTTTGTGTGCATATGTGTGTGTGCATCTGTGTGTGTGTGTGTGTGTGTGTGTGTGTGTGTGTGTGTGTGTGTGTGTGAGACAGAGTGAGCAGCAGGTTGCTCCCTTGCTTAACCAGCCATGCAGTGTTGACTCTCTGCACACAGCGCTCTCTGGGCAGTAAATAACGCGCTGCCTCAGCCAAGGGCCCCGGACAGGGCCAGAAGGGGGGTCAAGACGCCAGCAAAGAAAGAGAAAATGTCTGCCTCAGGCCGTGGAGATACTAAATCAACAGACAGGAGCGGGGAGAGGCAGGTGGATGTGACAGACCCGTCCCTCACGCTGAGAGGTTTGACGTTGGAGCTGTCATTGGATGTAGATGTGTTTGATCAAGCACGTCAGGAGCAAAACCAGCAAATGTTGCTCATAAGTTAAAAGCAGCTACTGGAACAGGCACATTTGGGAGCAGAAATTCACTTATGCACTCTGAAAGACATATATTTACATTATAAGATGTAATTTCTCTGAAAAGTAGAATCTTTTGGAGGGTTTTTGAGAAAAGTTTGACTCTATGTACGGGGAATTGCTGATTAATTGTAACAGAAACCTTATGACTATTGTTCTGATGCATTTTAAGGTAACTGTAGAGTGAATGCATCATGAGGGGGACATTTGTGGCAGCATAACAAATAGATTTTTGTTTTAGAGACAGGTTCCAAAAGTACCCAGGGAAAGCCTTTTCTTACCAAAGAAGAGTAGCAGTAGAGTCTGACTACAAAGTTCTTTATCATTAACAAGGAAAAGACGCTGCACAGTTTTTCACAGGAGAATTTGTTTTTGCCTCTTGAATAGAAAGTGAGTGTTTGCTTAAGACCACCATGCTTTGACACAACCCTGCTGCAAAGAGACCAAAGTGGACACTTTTTTTCATCCATAGAGATGAACCGATAAGCTGTATTCACTCAGGCTCAGGTTACCCTCTTCTTTTTGTGGTTTAAGGTTCAGAGTTTGACTCAGATGCAGGTTTACTGAGTTTCCTGTGTGTCTTGGCAGATCCTACATGCTCCTCAAACATGGAACACAAACTGCCCTGTTTTTTTTTTTTTTAATGGCGCAAAGTTAACAGTAAAAAGGTGAACGTCCCCAATGATGCAGGTCCTGCTAGAAAATGAACCAATTACCATATTTACTGTTGTCCTGTGTCAACTCAATTTGACATTTTTCAGGCTTAGGCTTTTTGTGTCTGCCAGCCTGCTGTCTAAATATTCCCCCTTTCACAAACACACATTTTTGTATCTTCTTGTCAACCTCCCCTTCATCGCTCCCCTCCCTCCTCTCTCTTTGTCACTCCCGAAGGGGTAGCCGACTTATCTCATGTAAAGCAAAACATCAGCAGCCGTGTCAGCATTAAGCTGTCAGTGTTTATTCATGTGTATCCATGCCAAGGATCACCCTGGTGATCTTGGGTCGGAGTGGTAAAAAGTTGGCTTTGTCGAAGAGAATGGGCAGCTCTGACAGATATACCGTCTAACTCCCAAAGGTGCTCCTGGGATACTGGGAATAAGCCATAAATCTGCACCCTGCCCTCCTTCCCTTTTTCTTACTCATCCTGACCGTCCATACATCCTCCCCCCCCCCACTGCTCTGATAGGCGTGATCGGTGTTCCTCCTCGGAGTAATGACAGGGAGAGAGTTGTGTGTGACACCTCCCCATCACACTATAACTCAGGCTTATTGAGAGGCCCACCCTAAGCCTTGTGATCCACATGCAACACAAACAGTTGCCACCCTTTTTTGAGTACTTTCAATGGGTGCATTTAAGGCTGGGTACTAACTGTCTTTAATTTTCAGGTACTCACCAAAAAAATCTCCATATGAAGAACTTTCAAGTGGCTAAAGCTGGTATCAATTGACTGAACAAAGTTTTCTCATGATCTGGTCTAATAGACGGTTATTTACATCCTAAAAGCAAGTTTTAGATTATTAAATGAGGGACAGTTATTCAACTTTTAACAATAAAGATTGGCTTCTTTTTTAGTATTAAAAACATGTTGAGCTGGAAAACGTGTTCAATGATATTTCACCTTAAGGTACTGAAAAGTGTTTTATCATGATCACTGAAACCCAAGGCCTGGTTCAGTCTGGTACTGGCTCTATGTTAGATTTATTATGTTACCCCCTTCTGAGCACTTTAAACATCCTGTAACAATTACAAGTTTATCTTCTTTGGCACCACCACCACACCTCCGTGCTTTTATAGAATAACATACTCTAAAATATCTCTTTGAAGCCTGTGGGGACAAGCTGCATTCTGCCTGACTACATTAGAGGGTAGTCTCTTTGTTCCTTCCTTCTTCTATGTTCACTTGTGGTATCTTTTCTCTTTTCTTCCCTGCGTCTGACCGTTTTTCTATTTCTGTAATAACCAGCCTGTTAGTTCAGCTCCAGCCTCTGTTCCAATAACGTCTTACTTTAAGAAGTTGTTGATTAGGAACACGACTATAAAACTTTACCCAGAGGCAAGCAGTGCAATTTGAGCAGGGAAGTGTGTTCCCAGTACAAAGGCTTGATTATTAACTAAAGTCAAAACATTGTTCCAAGTTTGATGACGTATTGTACATTCCATAGTTGCTTGTTTATTTGATCCCCTCTGTGTGGATCTTATCTCAGCACACACAACAGCATTTTTGTGGAATGAATCTCTTGCTTGGTTTCGAAAAGACAACATCTTATCTGCCTGTAGCAGGATTTTATTCACTGTGCTGCCAGGTCGACACTACACACACACACACACACACACACACACACACACACACACACATACGCACACACACACACACACACACACACACACACACACATACACACATACGCACCGCTGACTCATTGTCACTCTGGCTCCATGGCTGTGTTTACCTGTATCCTCTCTCCAAGGGCCATGTATGTTGGAACTCCCTTGGTAAATATTAGGAGGGTGTGAGACGAGATGTTTTGCGTAACTGAGTGACCTTAGCAAAGGAGCAGCATGTGTGAATCCGAACAACCTGTGGCTTTCCCTCAAAAACTTCCTGACACTTAATTCCAAGAACCTCACAGCCAAGAACTCCAGTTTCAGTTTCAGAGGTGAATCTAATACAAACCAGCAGTTTATGGATTGCATTAGCCATAGTTGTAGTTTTTTTTTAACAGCCCGTGAAATGTCTGTGACCTCAGATTGATGTCTTTGAAGGAAACTCGGTGGAACTTTCATCTGGGAAAAACATTGGCTCAGCAGGCGGTTCAGTGTTTTCTTGATGTTGGAGTCATATGTTTTGGTTGTAATATCATCTTTCCAACCCTACACAAGAATGCACACCTGGTCGGTTGTAGATTGATAGCCGTTTTAACTTTTTCTTGTACAGCCCTTACTTTGCAGCTGAACATTTGGTGCATGTTTCCTGTGGCATGCTAAGGAAATATCCCCTCCAGCCCACAACTTCAAGTGTAAATTTCATCAGGGATTGCATGGGATAAAAGTATGATGAAACACCAACACTAGTCTCAGTCACTGATAACGTAGCCATCCTATAATACCGCTGAAGCTTCAGCTGTATGAATAAAATTACATACATTTGCTTGGATTGAAGTTCAGCATTTAATTTCAAGCCTTTACTTTTGATTGTGCTTCATGAATATAAGAAGTGAAAAAGTAAAAAAAGCTGAAGTGAATAATTGATATGAGCAGACATGGAAGCGCCCTTTAAATTACTAATGAGTTCAGCTTCATTCGTGTGACACTGAAGGCCGTGGCATTGCTGACTCCTCAATGACACATGCATGCACGCAAACAGGAAGTGAGAGCTGAGCACCCTCACATGCACCTGCAACTCAGAATAGCATGAGTTGGTCATTTTAAAGCTACTAATTTCCACTTGTGAGCTGTGTAAATTGCTAACCTTTAAATGAATGGGTTCACTTTTAGTTTCTTCGTACTAAATCAAGCATACTCATTTTGTTAAAGCCAGCCTGCCTGCCGTCTATCTGTCTGCTACATGTACCATAATATGTGAATTCAAGATGACTGAGGCTGTGTGTTTTTCTGTACTCACTCCACATTCTATATGTGTGTGTACATTTTTTGTTGTGTGCGTGTGTGTGTAGGCAATTTGTGCTGGGAACAGAGCAATGTCCTCCTTCACTGGCAGGAATTGCTGAGTCAGGTAGGGCAGTATATAATTACACTTGGGCACCCATCAGCAGTCTTAGACCCTTTTTCCCTGGCTCACCCAACAATAAAAACTCCTGTGCACCCTGGGCTATCAGTGGCTGCAGGCAGCCAGATGATTCAGAGACCAGCTTTGCCCGGCTGTACAGCCACTCTTAGTGCTTTCACACTTGCACAAAACTCCTGAAAAACTCTGAAGTTTCCCCTGCCAGACTCTTGTATTTTTTCCTCAGTAAGTCCGATTGGCAGGATTTAATCAGCAGTTGTGAATTCCGGCAAACTACACATGGATATAAAGGCAAGTCTTCTCATCATAGCGTCGTATAGTGTACTCTGTTGATTTGTATGCCACTTCTACATCATTTTCTAAAATCATGTCTTGCCTCAGGAGACCCCCTGCTCCCCCCCTTCCCATCGGACAGGAACAGTCTCCGACTGTGCATAATGTTAACAACCAGATCAGGTGGATTTCAGGGGCAGTCCTCCTCAAATTCTCTTGACATTTCCGGGAGTACATGTGAAAACAGCTTCTGTGAAATCCTACATTATCATTCCCACCACAAGCTGCCGACTCTGTAGGTGGATCCATGAGTCAGCGAGAACAAATTCCTGCTCTCTAATGTACTCGCCTCCGCTCTGTATCCGGGGTTGGAGCAGACAAGTGAATGATAAACCAGGTATGAGTAAGTCTTCTACCCGGTGAGTAGATGAATAATGTAGTGTTGTTTTTTTTGTGTGGCGGGGGGTTGGTTAAACTATTGTTTGCTCACGGGAGTGTCATCACCGTTCAATGAATTACAAAAGTGTGTCAGTGTTTCTTTATAACTCCTCAGTATCTCAAAGAAAACTTCACCTACTTTCAAAGCATTTGCAAGAATTGAATTACATTTAAAAAATGTTCCATCTTCTAGTCTATAGTGGTTCCGATGAAGGTCACCATCTGTGTGTGTGTGTGTGTGTGTGTGTGTGTGTGTGTGTGTGTGTGTGTGTGTGTGTGTGTGTGTGTGTGTGTGTGTGTGTGTGTGTGTGTGTGTGTGTGTGTGTGTGTGTGTGTGTGTGTGTGTGTGTGTGTGTGTGTGTGTGTGTGTGTGTGTGTGTGTGTGTGTGTGTGTGTGTGTGTGTGTGTGTGTGTGTGTGTGTATAAGTGCTGCTGGTGATTCAGGATGACTGGGATTTCACACTTGGTGCTGTTTTACACAGGCTGACTGTAGCGGTAGTGACAGCCACAGGTGATGGGCAGACTGTGAATGACCATGTCGAGGCCTGTTTCAGATCTACTGTTGTAATCCTCATGAACCTATGAACCCTCTTATGAGGATCTATTACATGCACAGCAATTTCACAGCTTGTATGTTTAGATACTGGACATGAGTTACTGAAACGAGCCCATTAGTCCAGCTGATGTGGGATTAATATTTGCAAGCTCGCATTTCGACACATTAGGTATCACTCTTTATATTTGCCCTTGACTCAGAGGCAAAGGTGTCCCCTGTATTAATGAACCACTGATCCCCTCTCATTGGTATTTCACACTTGGACGAGCCAATCATTATAACCGAGAAGGGCTGCAGCGTCAGATCCCTGTATGCCAGTATGACGACTAAAGCTTATTAGTGCTGTTTCTGATTCCTCCGCGCTGAGTCATTAGCATGTCAATAGAGGAGAGACACAGGCGGACGGGGGACATTTTCAAAGAGATGGTCGGTCACAAGCATTCGGATTTTGTTCTGTAAAAAAAAAAAAAAAAAAAGAATTGCCAAATTAATGTGCTGTGAAAAAATGCATTATTCATCAGGTGTGTGTTGAAGCTCCAGTGAAGCTGCTAGCTGTTAGCGGGGAACCAGGCAACCGTTCAGTCTAATTAACAAGCAGTGTGTCTGAAGAGCCTGCAGCAGCCTGGCCCTCTGCTTTCAGGAAGGAAGGAGCAGCATAGTCACTGTCACAGTAAAATAAACATTTTTTTTCTTTTTACATATGCACTAATGCCCTCATAAAAAAACGAAACGTTATCTTGGCAGCGCAAACAAAAACAAACATAACCCAGTTTTCTTTGTAAAAGTAGAGCGTCAGAAGTTTTGCACGTACTACAAAGTGAATAGGCCACTGTTTGATGTTTTGTTAACACCTCGCAGACACCCTAAACTATCCAGCTGCAACTCCGTTATTGTCCTACATTTGACTGCCTTGTCACACACTAATAAAAGCAAAAGCTATCCTGCATGAGAGGTGTACATTGGAAAGTTGTTGTGTTTAAATGTCGTCCAATGGAAGCTCTCAGATCTCGTTTCTTGTTTGCCTCATGTGTCAAGTCAAGGACCACGCCCTGCTCTCTGACCACAGGCGCTAAAGCTCTGCTGATAATAACTTTCAAGTGGAAGTGTGGAAGTTTGGGAGGCTCCGGTGGCTCCTGAAGAATCTAAAAAGCAACACTCACTTCATTACAGATGCAACCTGGATCAGATCAAGACATTGGCATGTGTCAAAAGTTGTATTTTAATCTTAACCTTTATTTGCCTGAGGACTGACATGGTCATGGCTTGTTCAGAAGTTTTCAATCATATAACAAGTTATCTCAGGAAACTACAAAAAGAGAAGGCCTAGATCGTCCTCTTTGTTTTATTATTCAGAGAGACCCAACATTAATCAGGAACACAACAATGGCAAGAAAAAAAACTTGTATCAGACAGAAACTTCAAGCAGAACCAGAGTCATTAATGAATAGCCAACTTTAACGTATAGAAAGACTTTGGATCTTTAACAATGTCAATAAGTGGAGGAATCATTTTTGTAAATGCAGGGTGTTGAATAAAGAAAATCATTTAAATACTTACAGTGTGAATAATAAAGAGTGACAATTCCCAGAAGCTGTTTTGTATTGAAATGCTATGTGTGGAGTTTGACTGAAGCCCTGGGGCTGTGACTGTAACACTTCAGATTGTAAATAATATTTATTTTTAACTGCTACCAGCTTCACCTGGGTACTGTAACAAATTTTAAATGGTGACATAGGCGTAGAAAGAACCCTGAGCTGGGTTCGTGTTAGAAAGTGTTTTGAAATTATGAAGCCAGATAAAACGCCTTCAAAATAAAGTTTGACTGTGGGGCGCTGGTGGCGCAGTGGTTAGGGCGTGCGCCCCATGTATGGAGGCTGCAGTCTCAAGCGGGCGGCCCGGGTTCACATTCCACCTGTGGCCTCTTTCCCGCATGTCGTTCCCCGCTCTCTCTCCCTGATTTCTGACTCTATCCGCTGTCCTAGCTCTCCATGAAAGGCATAAAATGCCCAAAAATACATCTTTAAAAAAATAAAATAAATAAAGTTTGACTGTGATGGGTTGTAGATCACTCTTTTCAAGCAAGTGGACAAGCAGCCATTAGACATTAAACATTTTAGTTTCTGTGTAAAGGAAGAAGTGAGTGAGAATATACCCCTGTGATTCATGAAAGGATTTCCAGAAGCTCTGATTTCAGGGGGAAAATGATTATTTTCTACCATTATGACTAATTGTTATTGTGCTGCTCTGCACTACAGGGCTGTTGTGGACTGTGTTTCTGCTCTCATCGGTCTTTAAGCGCATAAACTGCGCTGACGTAAAGTTGGGGGAGAAGGACTAACAATGCAAAACATGAAGCGAGGGAGAACAAGAGAAAGTATCTGTTTTCCCTTTTATTAGCTTTATCAGTGGTAACATGTGGACACAGCAGAAAGGCACTAAAAGCTGGCGAGGCGACCCAGCGATGCCAGGGGCCACAAAAGAGGCAACACTGTCTGCTGAGTGTGGAACCAGAACAACAATAGTGTCTCGGCACAGTACAGATGAGACCATGCTGCTCGGTGCCAGCGCGTTACTGGCTATTTGAGTGTTTTTGTGTCTCTGCCAACCTGGAACCAGAGTGGTACAGAGGACACAGCTTCTCTGCGCACTGTTCATTGTTCTCCAACAGCGATGTCTAACATATTATATAAACTCTACCCAGCCTGGGCCAGGGTCTAATTCCTCTTGTTAATACTAATAGGAGCAACTATTTGTCTACACTTGATGTATTTCTGTGTTTGTATATATTCCTTTGGGTCTGGTCAGAGGCAGTGTGGTGTACACTCTGCCCTTTACTCCTGCCATTGTTCCTTGGACTTCTGTTGCTGCAGAGATAGCAGTTATCACTCTGGAGCTGGAGCGACCTCTCGTAAAGATAGGCCTGAATAGAATGTTTTCTCGCAAAAAAAAAAAACACCTACAGATACAAGACTTTACATGACTGCCTGCAATGCAACCTTTGACCACTGCGTGACACTTCATGCACACATGCATACTTTTGCATTACACACCCAGTAAGCCCTCTTCATGTAGCCTAAGGGAATGGGTGTTGAAGTGTTACAGTCTTTCATAACCTTCCGTAGAATTTCACTGATAACCTTCATTCCTCAAAATGTCTCCCACACGCTGCTCATACTTACAGAAATAAATTGTTCAAAACTTTGCAATTGAAATAATGAGTTAGCGGGGGGCCGGTTGGCATGAGTACTTCTATAGTATTCTACATCTGTTTGTGTGTGTTTGTGTGTGTACAAGTGCTTGTTCATGCATTGGCTGTTTGGGTCTGGGTGTGGAAGAAAATCACAAACTGAATAGAGAGTGTTTTATCTGAGGCAGACGTGAGGTGTTTTACATTATAAAGTTATGAAGTCATATCTAAAGTTGGATTCCAGTACAGAAACAAAAGCCCTCCTCGCCCTTCCTGTGATGTAATTTATGGACAGCTCTAGTTTGGGCATGTGACTAGCTTGACCAAAAAAGGCCCATCAATTGACAGGCCGACGCTGCTGCTCATGCAGTGTGTCACACAGACTCATGCCAGGAGTCTGCCGGGCTGTGATGCTAACCACTGCTGCCTCCAGTCCAACTCGACAAAGTGCTGGGAGGCTGTGATTGAGGAGAGACAGACAGAGGCACAGACAGGCGGATGAAAGACGCAAAGCGGGTTAGCTGGATGGGTGAGTGATGATGAGAGAGAGAGGGAAGGGCACATGGCTCCAATCATTGCTCTACCACTCTTTATCTGTCAGACTCCTCTTCCCACATGTATCCTCTCCCTCTCTCATTTGCTCGCTGTCTTTCTTTCTCTGTCTTTCATCATACAGTACGACTAGTCTGTTGCCTTTATTCAAAATAAGATCCTTAAATGTCTTTTTCAGCAGATTTCTTTTGTGTCTGTGACTCGAATGGGAGATACATGATAACCTCCAAGTGATTATACATTGACTTCATGTCTTCCTCTGAAAAAACACGATAGGCATGTGCTCAGAGTTTCAACTGAAACTATTTTTGTTTGTTTGTTTGGGTGGGAGGGAGGGAGGGAGTAACGGGTGAAAGTAAAAGTGAGAGTGGGATGTGTTGTTGTGTATTTGGATGTGGGGGGGTCAGCCTGAGGTTAAAGGGTGGGATGTAAGTGCTGGTATGTGGATAAAACGATGAGTATTGGATAACTTTAGTGGCTTGGATAAGAGGTTGTGTGTGCGTGCTGTGAGTGCAGAGTTTTTTGCAGCCTTTGTTTGTCGACAGTATTTGCGTGTTGACTCAGAGTCACTCTCCTTTTTGAATAGCAAATGTGTTGATTGACAGCCTGTTTGGCATCTGCAATATTTTTGACATTATTTCAGCCCCTGTCGTTGTCTTTTGAGCCCTTGTTGTTGGTATGCATCACGATTCTGCGACTCGGTAAAGGTGTCTCTCCCTGCGCCTGTCTCTCAGTGAGCAGTGACACAGGACTCTGGAGCTGTGCTGGAGCAGGGTCAGGCGGATGTCTGCTTCTCAGGGTTGTTGTGCCTGTGAAAGAGAGAATAGACAGCAACCTGAGACTCACAGGCCTGTTTGTTTCCTGTTAGTGCAGATTATCACATTTCAAGCCAGGAGGGACGAGAACTAAAGCATCATGGGAGAGTGACAGTCTTCGCTGGGAGATGTTTGTGTGTTTGTGATTAATGAGATTGTCTCGGTACATAAAAACCCCTAGACAGACGTAGAAGCCTATCTTTAGCATACTGTCTGCAAGTTTGTCCACATGTAAAAGACCTCAACTCCTGTCAGGTAGGACCTCATTTTCCTAAACATGCAGACATGTTTTTCACAAAAAACGTGACAAGTTCAGTTTGTTTCAGCCGTGTAGTATCTCTGCAAAGAGGAGAGTTTGGTCCGGGCCTGTAAAACAGCATTCCACCACACAAGGTTTCAAGTTTTAAAAATGTTTCTTCCTGTTCGTCTCTGCTTGTTTTGAAAAAAAAAAAAAAAAAAAAAAGCCTACAGGAACATAGCTTCAAGTAAATGATTATCTACTTTGTGACTCAACCAGTTAGGCCTAATTATGTATTGCAACACAGCACACTCTGTGCCCTCTTAAGAAATATTGACATCTCGAGTGTGTTGAAATTTTACAGCTCTTGAATTTGACAGTGCTCTCTTTTCATATCAAAATGATATCACCTCGCCTGCACGGCCTCAAAGGAATCTTTTACCACATGTGATCATCTGTCTCCGTCTCCCACTTGTTTCGTGTGATGTCGTTCAATCTCTGAGCTGCGCCGTCATTCTCCTCTGTTTGCGGTGTCACGTTGAGCTGTTCTGTGTGATGTGTTGTTGCCACATCAGATATAGGCTGTTGCTCCCCCAGCAGAGTCTGTGTTTGGCGTCCAAACAGCAGAGAAGTAAATGGTGGTGTGTGGGGGCAGCCAGGTCAGCAGCAGAGGGGTGGAAGGGGGTTAGGAGATGGGAGGGGGTGCAGGGTAGGGTGAGGGCTTTGTTAAGAAAAGCAGGAATTCTTCCGGCTGGCAGATGAAGTCAGTGCATTCCTCCAAAGCAGCTCCCTATAGTCAGCCACTGGAGCAGAGCCAGGCGCTGAATGAGGGGCAAGATAATGGTGGGGCTCAGCTTTAAACACCTCCCATTGAGAACCGGAGAGACGGAGAGAAAGGGAACACCATCTGTCTGACTGTGGGTGAAGAGTTGTCTTTTTTTTTTTTACCCACCTAGGCTACAAAGTTTCATTCAGTGTGCCAAGTTCTATAGAAAAATCCTGCCACTGCCCAGGGGCATTTCACTTTTTATGAGCACTGCGGTATTTTATTACGTTGTTTTGAAGCTTGGCTGTAAAAAGTACAGCCTGGCAGAGAGAGCCCTGGATAATGATATTCATTTAGGTTAAACCTGCCGCCTGGACGCGTGTTCGCCTACCTGCCGATCTGCTCTCTGAAGTCTGATGAGACCCAGTTCTTGTCCTGCTGAGGCGGATCAAACTGAGACACACACACACACGCTTTTCCTACCCCTCCTGCTGTGTTCCTGTGTATATGTACCCGCGCAAACACCCTATCCCAAACACAGACACACTTGAGTTGCTCCACTTTCCCCTGTCCGTTCCCCTCGGCAGTAAGCTATCATAACGGCTTTGAAGGAGGGCAGCGGAGCGTTTAATTGGGTTACAGATTGGCATTTATGCTCCCAGGTCCACAAGATACTGCTGGGACTTTTCACTAACCACCAGGAACCTCACCAAATTTGACACTGCTCTTCCTCTTGACTGCTGTGCTCGAAACATACAGTTCAATGGTGTTCTCACCCAGCACAGAACATTCATGACGTCTGTCCACTTAAGTGTAAAAACAGGTTTTTCAACAAATTGCAAAGGATATGACACCCTCCAGTGTTATTTGTTTCGGGTAGCAACATATTGTGTCGTATGTTGGGTATAGGATTACATCATGATCTACAACTCAGTGAGGCCTTAAGAAACTCAGTATGATGTCTTTATAGTGGACCCCAAGAGCTCACTAGTGCTTCTACATGCAGAAAGGTCTGCTCTCAAGGCAGAAAAAGTGTATTTCTGGACTTGGCATCAATGATATGAACACACACCTCTAACATATTTGTTCTGTTCTTGTCTTTCAGAGCCAGTGCGATGCAGTGTTGAGTAAAGTGAAGCTGAAGTCACTGTTTTAAGACCGTCTAAACCCTTCATCCCCGTCCTGCGTGGTCCCAGATGGAGCTCAAAGTGTGGGTGGACGGAGTGGTGCGGGTGGTGTGCGGCCTGTCTGAGGAGACTTCCTGCCAGGATGTAGTCATAGCTCTGGCTCAGGCCATCGGTGAGCACCTCAAACTCTTTTTCGATTAAGAAAACATTTAGCCGTGATGTTGGGATGCCATTTCTACAGCTTTTGTTGCTTTGCACATTGTTTGTTTGCTTGAAAGTTTATCTTAAGGGGCTTTAAGTGATTAGATAACAACCCTGCCTGTAGAGACGATTCAAAACAAAGAGTTCTTGTAATTGCCACGGTTGCTTTAAATCTATGTCTGCTTTCAATTCTCTACTGACCCAAATGGAGCACTCTGCTGGACTGTCAGAGTGGTCAGTCTGGATTTAAGCCAGCTCTCTGTCCCCATGTCATCCGGCTATATTCAAACCATACATTTCAGCTGTGTTGAACAACATAAATCCAGATTTAGCGCTCTCCTTCTTCCATGAGTGAGCTGCCTGCCAAGTCATTAGGGAGGGTTTGTCCTAATTTCAAGGTCCTTGTGGAAACTTCAGTTTATTTGAACGTTTTTTACATTTCATGCGAGTCTTACACGGCAGCTTTTTATTCCTCTCCTCAAAGGAAGAGATTTAGAGGTATCGGCATCATCATAGTGTCTCTGTCATTTGTTCACTCAGCATTACGTGCATAGAAGCAGTGGGAGGAGTCAGACTAACGGCTTTACACTGAAGGTTATACAGATCTTATACGAAGTTTTTTTTTTAAATGTTTGTCCATCAGCTTCTTTAATTTGATGTTTTGTTCAGGTTGAGTTTGTGATTTACAGTGTCAAGGTGATTGTCTTTGCACTTATTCTCAGTCTCTCTCTGTCTACAGGTCAGACAGGCCGGTATGTCCTGATACAGCGTCTAAGGGACACAGAGAGGCAGCTGCTTGCCACAGAGAAGCCTCTGGAGTCCCTGGCTAAGCTGGGCCAACATGGCAACGAGGTTCAGTTCTTCCTGCGTCGCACCGGCCCAAGTAGCAGTGATGCACCTGGCTCACAACAAGACAAACCAACTCCCCTCCCTCTGCCCAAGCACCCCGAGCCTGAGAAACGCAGCCAGCCTAAGAAAGCGCTCACCTTCAACCTGGGGCCATCCACCTCCCCTAGAACCAAAGCCAAACAGTTTAAGAGATCTCCTCGGGACTCTCCGGAGCAAAGAGCCTCCCCCTCTCCTTCACCAAGTTCCGTTTCCTCTCATGTGCCATCCCCCTCTCCCTCTCCCACCCCACCTATAGGCCCATCCAAAGAGGAGGTCTTCAGAAAGGTTCTTCAGCAACAGGAGAGACTGAGGGCTTTTGAGGCCCAGTTAGAAACCCTGGAAAGGGAGTCACATTCCTGGGAGCGTCCCCACCCTTCTCCGTGTCCCTCACCTGTGTCTGACGCTCGGTTGCAGGAAGAGATGAACGCTCTGGAGATAGCGATGCGGAGGAACCAGGCTGAGCTTGCACACGAGCAGTACTGGGATGAGGAGCTTCAGGCGGAGGTGGAGAGGGAACAAGGGATGAGGAGGAAGCTGGGGGAGCTTCACGCACAGCTGGACGAATGCGGCCGGCGGCTGCACGAGTTCTCCGTTCGCTCCGCTCAGCTGGAGCAGGAGATCCAGCGGGAAAGCCAGGACGAAGGGAAAGCGAACAGACCAGAGGAGTCCCTCGATGCGATAAAGGCAGAGCTCCAGAGCCAGGAGCATCATGGGACAGAGCTGGTGGAGCGGTTATCTGAGACTGACAAGGCTCTGGGGAAGGCAGAGTCTCTGCTGCAGGTAAGGAGAGAGGTCACGGTTCTGGAGAAAGGGCTTTAAATCAACATCAGCACATACGTAGATGTTGTACAAAACGCCTTCTAATTATACTGTGAGACTGTATCCCTCTCCTATCTGCATACTGCAGCAAACACTAGTGCAGAGAAAACTCCTAAAAAAGGAAAGAAGAGTACTGATCCAAAAGAAAACATGATTTACTGTGGCATTTAATTACAAGAATAATTATTGGAGTAATGACACATGCATGACTTTTGTATACTAATAGCCTGCCTTGTATTAAATGTTTTATTGTCTGAATTTACAGCCTAGTTGAACTGGTTTGGCAGCTGTCTTCTTGTATGCATGTTCAGAACACGTGGTTACAAATGGTGTTTATATCACATCGCCAGTATCTTCATATTCTTGTATATTATGTGTATGCAAAAAAAAAAGAGATTAAAGAGGAATGATATATGGAACAAAGGACCCTTTTTATTGGATCTACTGAGCCTCAACTTATCAGAGTTTATGGTGTTATTGCTTGTTTTGCATTGGGTGGTTGTCATGGAAGGTTGTTATATCAATAAAAAGAACCTAACCCAGTTTTAAATGAAACCCAAGTTTCCTCATTACCCGAGACTCTAGTATCCACTTGGTTGAGCTCTTTCAGAGTTGTTGCAGACGGGGAAGTGAAGAAAATGAAATTCCTCTTTTATTGTGGGACGGTAAAGGATGTTTTGTCAGAAAGAAATGGAGTGTTACCATCCAGACTGAGAGGCTATTGTGACTCTTTCCCTATTTTTGCTCCGAGAAATAAATAGAAAACTGGCTGCAAAACGAATTAACAGTAACAATAAGCTCATTGGAGTCATCAGTCAGTCTACCCGGTGGGGATGTGCGAAACTCTGGGGGTGAACTCAACAGCTTTAGTGCCCGATTGATGGAACAGAGAGGGCTGTATCATGGGCAATTTTGAATTTATTCAGTGAGCAACCTGCTGCGGAAGGTTTATGTTTGTTCAATGCATGGTGGTGGTATAATGTGTTCCACCATGTCATTACATGTATCAACAGTTATTCAAGATTGAAGAGTTGACAATAAAGATAACCACAGAGGCATTTTAAACATGCAGGCTGAAACAAGAAGCTCTTATTCCAGGAATCGACATGTTAGCACAGGTAACATGAATACAGTATAATAAAGCTGGATGTATAGTGATGGAAAGGTGTGGATGTCTGGCAGTGTCAGTTCACTGTCATGCCTGCCTGCCGAGTGTTTAAGTGTTGGTGGTGATGAGTGCAGCATTGCTGTCATTAGGCTAATAGAGGCCAACTTACAGGTGTGAACTGCCTCAGCAGGCTGCCTCAGTCCAACATCAATTACACGTCCACACACACACACACACACACACACACACACACACACAGGCGCTGGGGTTGTTGGATGCTCACGTATACTGAGGCTGCTTCCTGTACTGAGTGCAGACACATTGATTTAGTACGAATGGGTGGTCGATAAAGACTGATTGACTGGCCTGTTTGTATGCATCACAGATTAATCTGTGGGTGCATAGGTGATGCTACTCTCTCGATGGAGGCTCTGTGAACTCCACACTTTCAATAATATAATTGAAGGTAGTCAATTTCTCTCCCCCTTTGGCATCGGGTTAATTAAAACAACTTGAAAAGGCAGCCAGCAAATGTGAGCTGTTATGTATCCATCTATATATACAGTATGTCTGAAGCTGCTGGGATCTGATGGAATCTAAAAAAATGCTTTTGGGAATGACTTTGAGTTTGATGATTCATTGTAGATGAATGGGTTTATGATGGCTCAGGTTGTAGTCTCTGTCGATGACTTGAAACTAGACTTGTAGACTCTGCTGCCCCCTTAAGGTGAAAAGATATATGGCAATTACAGTAGTTAATGGCAAAAAGAAATAGCTGTCCTGCCCAAGAAGTGTCGTACTTTCTGCGGTTGGTGCTATGATATTACAGCTGAACAGAACTATATCAATACATTGTCCTGCTTATTGAACGTGTCTTTTTTCCTATGCTGCACCTTCTTTTCTTTTTTTTTTAAAGGTAAACAAAGTGACAGTGTTGAGTGAGTCAGCGCTGACTGATATAAGCTCTCCTTTGTTTTCCTCTCCGATCCATGTTCTTTTTCCGTCTCAGGCCAAACAGGAGGAGCTGGAGGAGTTGAATAAGGAGCTGAGGCAGTGTAACCTGCAGCAGTTTATACAGCAGGCGGGTGTCCTGCCAGCGCACTCAAACTCACGCACAGATCTTCAGGAGCAACTGGAGCAGCTAGAACTGGCACATCTTCTGCAGGAGGGATACACTAATGGGGGTATGGAGATGAAACTTTCTGTTATGCATTGAATCTTTAAAATGGAAAAATACGTGTATGTTTGAAGACTAAAATGTGACATGTTGTACAGTTTTTTTTTAACGGATGGATTGACATAATCAACCCGTGTAGAACAGATTGTAGTTGAAGGTCCACAGGTGTATTGTAAACTACCTGACTCTGCTTCATTCAGACTATCATACATTTATTTTTGTATGTTTGTTTACTTTCCTAGGGCTTGATTTAAAAGTGTCAAATGTAAGAGGCTTTGTGCTTGTGACTTTTCCACTCAGGTAAAAATGATCCAATAAATGTATTTGTCTTTTCTCTGAAAGGCCACAGTTTACTTCAAGTGGACTCCCCGCCTCGCCCCACTGCCAAACAGTTCCTGGGACATCCCCGCAACCTGCAAAACCCTCTAGTGTCCAGTCTCAACCCTGAGGGTGTGTATGTGTGAGACCCTGCTGCTTCCCCAAGTCCACCCTGCCCTGCTCCTCCTCCCCCTCCCCACTTCCCCCCTTGGTCCCAGAGCCTCTCGCCGCTAAACTTTCTACTCCAGCTTGATTGGGTTTTAAAACTGCAGCTGCCCTTTTCCGGTGTTGGGATAGTGGAAGCATCTGTTTGGGTGGAGGTCCTTGTCATCTACCGTTAGAGGCTGAAAAAACTTCTCTTCTGCTCCTATCCCTGAGTCCTCTGCTGATTCCTGTCCCTAACTTTTAACTTTTTTTTTTAAATTGACTAAAACTTTCACATTCCTGCTTCGATTTTCTCTCACATTCCCCGTTTGATTTGATTCTCAAAATCCTTTTCTGATGTCTCTCCTCCCTGCCTTCCTCCTCTCTCACTGTTTGCTCCTGGACTAACAGTAGCTGCTTTTCTTATACTTTAATGCATCTGAGAACTTGCTCTTAATCCCCCCCCTCTCTGTAATACAGAGCGGCCTCTCTACCCTCGAGTCAACAATCGTGTACCGACAGCTGCTTCTCACCGTATCTCCATGTAACACATTGATCGCACTGGGAATGACTGTAGCAGACATTCTGATTGTAGTGCTGTTCTTTACACTGTGACATGGAAATATATGTGACCAATGTCATTTCAGTTTGCCTTTTATGTATGGATACTATTAATATGTGAGAGGGTGTGTGTGTGTGTGTGTGTGTGTGTATCTATACAATGCCTTGTACTTTGGTGACACTTGACTTCCAAAGAGCAAGAGCCTTCGTGGAGGGCTCTGCAAAATGTTTTGCACTGTCCCATTCTACTTCTGGGTGAAGCCTTGGCCCTTGTGAGACTACAGAGAAATGTATCTTGAAGTTATTGCCATCATTTAAAGCGAGATAAATGTTCTGGGTCTGTATTTCACTCACGCTGGGGAGAATATTCTTATTTATGTGTTTCTCTGAACCAATCACAGCTTTTGAAAGAAGGTGTCATACCTAGCGGCTAAGATAAAAGTTTCTGTACCTTCTCTCAGAAACTTTTCTCAGAATTGAAGCTAGAACTCCTTGCTAGCAATGTTTTGAAGCGAAGTTAAGAGCTCTCTGGGAATATTCTAAGACTATTTGTGAATACGGTTCTTTGAGGTCAATGATAAAAGATGCATTTCAGAAGTAGTGCCACAAACAGGGCCAAGGTTTGTTAAAGTAATTTTCTTTTCCTTTACTGGGTAGGATGCTTCTGTTTTTCTTTTGCTGTCATCCCACTTAACATTTGACCTGTCACAACTTGAATGTGCCTCTGTGTACTGTACTGTAGCTTACTGACCTTAAGTCCCTAAAAATAACATCAACAAATAAGGGAGGCTTATCCTTTTCAGTTCTTTGGACTTTTCAGTTGTTCTCCATGAATGACCATCCAAACCATCTTAACCAATATTTACATTATCTTAGCACTTAGCCTTTTATCATTTGTCTTGACAATTACGCTGACAGGTCAAAGTGAAGTGTGTTTGATTGTGAATTCCTCCTACATTGTGGTGTTTGCCTTTTTGGGGTTACATAACTGCTATCGAGACTACAGATATCTCAAAAACAAATGTGCTTAAAAACCACTTCTGCTACTCTGACTTCAAATCTTTAGTTTTCTACGGGTAAAGGATGAACACATCTTGTGTCGGATTATGTTTGTGTGAATATCTTGATTGACCCGGTCTCTCTTGTCTTAGCTGAAAAAAAATAAAGTTTCCCAAACAAAGGGATCATCATCCCCAATTATTTTTGTGTCTTGCAGTCCTGACATCCCGCGAGTCGTCATGGAGATAAAACATGGACCACATGGCCACGGGAAAACATGTTCACTGTTCTGTCACCGTCACCTCTTATTTAACCCTTCACTTTGTAACTCATTATTTAATCCTCTTTGATATACATAATGTATATAAATAAGACAAATATATTTACAGAGTTTTGCTACTGTAAACACTGCAATATCTGTATGAAATGTAAAATAATTTAGAGACATTTGACTTAGAGCAATTATTACTATGACTATGTATTTAAAGATAATAAAATTGTGTATTGTGTTTTAGATCATCTTTTGCTGAGTGGTTGTTTTTTCTTAATAATCCTGTCTATTGGATCACATGTTGTCATTATTGTTCTTGTTACAGTATCTAGGAGAGGAGGTGCAGCTTTTCTGAAATGCTCTGTGGTAAATAATTAACACACCAGTGTACACTGTCTAAAAAGGACTGTGCCATGAAGCTCCTATGTGAAATGCATAATGAATATATTATAGGTACTGAAATATGCATGCTCTCCTCATGCTACAATGGGTCCTGCCATGCTCCTCCATCATTCCTCTGCATTTTGATGCTGGTATTCACAGGTGGCTGATTTTAAAGTTCACTGAGTTCACATCCTTGGGAGCGGAGGGAAATATGGCAGACATCCTGGCATCACAGCTGCTGCTGTTATGGATGATGTAACGCAGTAGTTCTACAATACATGTGACCATACAGTCACAAGGGCGCTGGATGTGTGAACATTTCAGAAGCATGACTGGAGATCTACTTTGGCGTTAATGTAACTTGTTGGTAGCTTTTTAGGTTTCTTTTGTGTTTGTGCCATAATTAATTTCTTTCTCTTACCAGAAGAGAATGTCTGATTGTAAAAAACAAAACAAAAACAACAACAACATTGTAGCCTTAGGTCTTTCAATCCATGTCCGAAACACAGACATGTTTTGTGATATCTTATCATGTATGATAAAATCACCCTAGCGTGAGGGGAGAAAAAAACTGTTGCACAACTATGGGCTCCCGCACAACACTTTGCCACCCACGCCTTTCCTGTTTGTTTACCCTGGAGAGTAAATACGCTGGCTGTCTCCCACTGGGCGACTTGATCTTTCCTTGTTCTCTGGCTAACCCCTGATTGAAATGCTGTGGATATCTATAAAAAAATGTTGATCTGCAAACATTTTATGGATAAAAACAAAAACAACTTATTTTTCATTCCATGTATAAATGGATTAATATCAATAACTTTCTCAGAGCATCAAAAATATGCACACAAAAAAATTCAAGCATTTCTACTTTTTGCCAATGCTGTGAACTTTTGACCCCTAGGTTAGAATTATGAAAAGAAAAAAAGGCTAGAATGTCAATTCAGATATTGCGATTAATTATGCAAAATTGGATTTTACTGAGAAGGTTTAGAGCTGTCTGGCTTGGCTGGAGTTAGATAAGCTCCAAATCCTTGTTTAGTTCCCACTGTCTGGACAAGCCGCTGCATTGAGGAGCGCTGGCGCCAACATGTGGTGGTGGAGGATACTGCACAAACACCTAAAGTGAAAATAGAAAGTGTTTCTTTTGGAATTTCCCATCTACTACTTCCACATTGAAAAAGGATTGAACCATAATGATATGTTCAACTGAAGGTCTTGTGATCGATTATCTTGTGTGTTTATTACATTACTTGTGAGACTTTCTGATGTAATGTTTTATTTTTAGATGACCCCAGGTCAGTGTTGTTCATGTCTGCTATTTTCCCTTCCTACATGCAAAGTGAACAACGTCATATCTTTATTAAAATGAATGCAGTCTCATAAACAGATATTAACAGGGATGTTTCAGGACCCCCCGAGGGAATAATTTTCACTCATATATGGCACTACACATGAAGCCCATCCAAATCTGCTTTTGGAAGGTGTCAGATCAATAAAAAAGCTGTAACTTTGACAACTTGCTGATGAATAGCGATCAGTGCGTACAGCAGAGAGCATGAGGGTGGCCTCCTTCATGTGCTGGGCGAGAGTGAGCATCTGCACGTCCACATTATGATGATGAATGGGGCCACAAGTTAATGAGTCTGACATACTGCACTTATCTATTTCTCTGTGCCACAATGAGTCATTATGCACCGATGGGAAACATCCTCACTCACTAAGAAATGTATCGCACAGTGAAACAGAAAGCAAAATACATGATGCCACAATTTTTTTTTGTAGAAACTTTATACTATAGATATACTTTTATACAAAGACGATACATACTGTTATGGATACAGTTCTTCTTCTTGAAACTGCTAAATTTTTATTTTATTATCAGATTTGTTTTTTTGGTTTTTTTTAAAAACCTTAAAGTGTCTTTTTGTAACACTCTTGTTTTTTTTTTTTTAGCTGGAGGGGCCATGGGAACTGGAGCCCCTGGAGGGTTTGTCATCTCAAATTTTGGAACCAGCTATAGTATGATGATGATTATCATGTCAGATGAAACAGAAATACAACACTCACCAATAGTCTTGACAGTAGACAGCATTAGAGAGGTCGCCTCTATAGGGGGCAATGCAAATAGCTACTTTCCCTAAGTAAGAGGACAGTATGTGAACATATGGGAAGTAGCCTACACATGGAGACCCACTGGCTGAGCAGTCATGTGGAGCGGGCCTGTCCCAGAAATGTGCATGAGACATGTTCATGGAAAGCTTGGAGGTATAGGTGTCTGTCCGATCCGGCTGTGGCTGGTCTTTCACGAGCCAAAAATATAAGATGAGAGGTTTTCCCAAAACCAGGTTAGCCGCTGTCACACGCACAGTGGAAACGATAAGTGGCACAATGTGCGTTAGTCAGTGGCTTACCTGCTTTTAGAGCTCAGACTGACAAACATGAGCAATCTGTGGGATGACACAGACAGAGGCTCTGAAACAGATATAAATCAGACAAAGTCAACATCAAGAGCAGCGATTACATGCTCCACCTCTATTCATATTTCACTACAGCTATTGTGCGAAAATATCGTTTTCAAATGAATCTACACAAATGAAATTATGTAACAAATCGAGTAAATCAACACATATCTAAAAGCCTCTATTGTTCTAACACTGTTTCAAACTGCAGGCCTCCTATAGATTTATAAATTCCAGCTGGTTTCCAGTGCACGATGTATGCATTTTACAAGCGAAATATATTGACATGCTTCATGTTTCAAAAGGTTTTAAAAGTTTTTAAATAATGAATTATTACTCCTCAAAACTGCTCATAAATGTATAGAATAAACGGATGTGGCCTATTCATCCACAACATATAGACGGAATGAAGAATAGTGGTAGATAAAGGGAGCTATACTTACCAGTCACAAGTTTTCTTTTGGACTAATTTTTGAAGAAATAATATTTCATTCTCGCCGATAGGATCCTGCATACGGACTAAATAAACATCCACATTGTTTTTTCTTTAAAAGAAATCACAGTGCATGATTAAAGTTAGGTGTATTTTAAGAACGTAGTGTAGCCAACACCGACGCACAAGTTCAGTTCACTTGCACTACCCCTACCCTGCCCACTCCCCTGCATCTGCAACCCGACCTGGTTATGCAAATCGGAAAGAAAGTGGCATCACAAACAGCCAATGGGAAGCCGTGGCGGAGTTGAAAGACCTGCCCATAAAAGAACACAGACAAATACAGATCTCCGAGAGGCTGGTTTAACGAGGGCAGCAGGTTCAGCTGACTTGAAGAGTTGTAGTTGGGGTGCGGCGCGTTCAGTTTTGCACGTCGTACATTAGGAATGAACCATTATCGTGTTAACAGTTTCCTGTCCTGGAAGATTATTTATGCAAACACGAGTGCGGCGCAGGTTTCTTTACCCATAAATAGACGCAATGTGATGCGACAGCTGCTATAGGAGGCGTGATGGAGAGGGGAAATGAGGTTTGACAAAGGACGCCCCTACCCCTACAGTGTAAAGTGGTTGAACTCGGCTTACTTGTGTACAGTGTTGCCATGAGCAGAGTGTGGCTGTGCACGTACTAAGGATGCAGCATGACAGTCTGATCTGATGATGACGAGGAGGAGGAGGAGGAGGAAGAGGAGGGTGATGATCACTCAATTATTTAAGGAATGAGAGTTTGTAACAACCTTACATCATAGCAATTTTAAGGTACAATTTAAATTTAAATTACAGCAATATTTAAATATCAACATCACATGGACAAAGCTCAAAGTTCAATACAGAGCATTAATTGTGGCCTACAAATAAACAACTTATTAAAAATAAAACAAAATGACAATATAGTTGTGACAATGTTATTAACAAAATAGTGAAGTTATTCTGTGACAAACCAATCTTTTTTTTTTAGAGACATGAAAATCACAACACCCCCCCCCCCCCCCCCCCCCCCCACTCTCTCTTCATTTTGGAACATGATGTTCTCTCTCTTTTCTCTGTGATTTTAACAAACCCTTTTTTAGTGTAGGTGGGTCAGTAATTTGTATTTCCCTCTAACCATTTTTTGACAGCCAAAGCCCTGTCTGGCTCACTCACAGCCAGGATACACATAACCCCATGACATAAAAGTAGCAAATCTGGATTACAATGTATTATGTAACAACTGATTTTATCAAATGAAAGCTACCACATGGGGGCGACAGTCAGTCTAGACTGCTGTAACCTCACTGCTCCAGGCTTGGTATGTCCTGGCCGCTCAGGAAATACCTGCACTCCTATACAGTGGTATAAGTTCCTTTACTATAGACCTTTAGCTAAACATGTGGAGCTACGAATCAGTTGTTAGTAAATACCTGTTAATCCAAAATGCAATTAAGTTAACACTTTATCTACAGCATGCTGCAAATAAAGCAGAATGATGTTAGTCATATGTAAGTTACTAGTTTAATATAGCCTACCTACAGAGGAAGAAAAACAGACTTTAGAGAAAGCAGGGCCAAAGTTTGAGAAGTTTAGTGTAGAAAAAGAAAACATCGTTGGCTAGTCGGCTCACCTCTTTAGTTTGTGTTGTTGTGGGGTAGAGTCTGGAAGTGGAAATGTGTAGCATAATGACCTCTTTAGAAACCTAGTGAGTACAGTTTTAGCCTCAATGAGCCATTGTATATTGCTTCTCTCAATTCTGAAATGTCTGTAAACTAATAGATGAAGATCAATAGAAAACAATAAGTTTGCCCTTTTCTCGTGGAAGTTGGGACATTCATTGTAAGATTTGGATGAGAACAAGTTGAGAAATTGATCCTCATTTTTAGTCAGAACTACAGTGTAGCTCATAACAGGCTTAATGGGGAGTATTTTACATACATATTAGCCTTATAAAACACAATAATACAGCCTACACATAGGCCTAGGCTATATATTTTTTTCTATTTTTTTCTTCTGCTTAAATAAAAAAAACACTTTGTAAACCTTTGGTTTAAAGGTGCTAAAGCCTATAAATAAAGTTATTATCATTATATTATTATGAGCTTGATTTCCTAATTGTTGCCATTTTTGGATGATATTTAGCCTATTTATTTATTTGCCTTCTATGTTTTGTTTCCTTGACAAAGATTTCAATTATAAGGAAAATGAAAAGCTGGAACTCCCTATCATTTATAAAAATAATCAACCACAGGCAAAACACCTCACCTTAATATTTTTGTTACAGGCAGTAAATGAACCTATACTTAACCACTTAATAGGCTACTTGCCCATATTAATTGTAGTTAATGTATTTGTGATTTTCAGATGAACTGAACTTGTCTAATTCGATTTCTAGCTAGATCTGGGAACAAGGGCGATCAAGATGTAATTTATAAAACCCTGTGTGTGTGTGTGTGTGTGTGTGTGTGTGTGTGTGTGTGTGTGTGTGTGTGTGTGTGTGTGTGTGTGTGTGTGTGTGTTGCACTTACTGAACTATGTATTGTAGTTCGTAGACTAAAAAGGGTACTGTCTCTTTAAAAGTCACGATCGTTTGAGCACACTCGGCCATTTCCGTCGATAGCAGCCGGTGGTGTCACTCAACAACTGTGGAGACTTCATATTACTCTTACTTACCAATACCTCGTATTACTTAATAGGGTATGTCTAATTAGTTGATTTTGCCACTCAATCTGAAATAGGATATTTTAGTTAAGGGGGCTAAATGGTAGTATTGTAAGCCCCACACACTGAGTGTTTGTAGGACACTACGGAGGAGCTTGTAGCGGACGTTCGCTAAATGTTGCTATTCTGGGGTTAGCTAACACGCTCTACTAGCTAGCGCCATTTGTTCAGTAAGAACAGCGTGACATGCTTGTCCTGGGTACTTGTCAGTGCATATTTATCCATGTTTTCTCTTCTCCATGAATGCAACATGTATTTTGTTTACAAAGCATGGTGGGAACATTATGCTCTCGACTTTGTTTCTTTGTTTACAAATGTAGCATTAGCATCGTCTGCAGGCTGCTGCTGACTGGCTAGGTTACCCCTTCGTGCCTGTCAGTGAATGAGAATACTAGAAAGTCGTATTATTTAGTTATTTCCTGTTACATTGCCATTCGTGGGTAGCAGAAAGACCTCGCTTTTCTTAATTTGACGTTTCACTGTTGCTACATCCAATAGACCAGGAGCCCATGCTTTCTGCTCAAAGACTTGCAGGTCCTTAAAGTTAGTTGAAAATAGTTTTCCTTATAAACATGAGTGCATTGGCTGACTTTGATATTGTAAATACACCACATTTTTAACAAGATATTAACACACCTTGTTTTTTTGTAATTTGACTTTTATCAACTCAAGCCTGTTTAATTCAGATCATGTGTTATTTCATTGCTATCTGCCATTGTAGTCTATCTCCTTAGGTTTACTTGATAGAAGAGCTGTCAGGAAAACAATTCAGCAGTCGCTCTGATGGTCAGCCATGGATGAAGATGACAGCCAAGATGAGCTGATCAACCGAAGTACATCCCACAACAAAGGAAAAAGGGCTGCTTTGTGGGCCATCTCAGGTAGAGGGATTAAATTGTTGTATATTGTAAGCAGATCAACGAACAAGCACTTTTTCAAAACCGTAACATGTTTTCTTAAGAAGTTAACCTGGAATTGGTCTTGAAAGCATTAAAACGTCATGCATTGTGTGTATTTTGACATTGTTTTGCCTCCCAGATGACTCAGAGGACAATGAAGCGGAGTCTGATGAGGGAGAATCTGACAGTGGAGAGGAAGAAGAAGAGGAGGATAATCTAGATGGAGAGGACGATGAAGAAGAGGAGGAGGACGAAGAGGAAGAGGGTAAGAGTGACTTAATGTGCAACATATTTTTTTGTCAAAGATGGTAGTGGGCGCATGCCTTTTGTTTTGGCCAGATTTTTCCTTTTTTTCTGATAAAGGTTCATGTATTTCCAAATTTTATTCTGTTTTTATTTAAGCCACATAATTTTAGAGTTTTTACACCTTAACCAAACTTGGTTTTCCTGTAGAGTTGAGACAGGAAAAATAAGCTACCATTGCACTCAACTATGGTGTGACAAGATTTTAAAATGCTTGACTTTGTATTACTTTAACATGTTCTATTATTGTAGTATATGTAGAACATAAACAATACATTTTTACCTACTTTTATCAGATGATGAAGAGGAGGAAAATGCTAAGGCTGAGGGTGGAGCTTTCGGGGGAACCTCTGCAGACCTTGCAGAGATGAGCTCCGATGAGGACGCAGATAAGTGTCCCATCTGCCTTAACTCCTTCAGCAGCCAGCCTGTTGCCACACCAGAGGACTGTGAGCATTACTTCTGCCTCGACTGCATCCTTGAGTGGGCCAAGGTGGGTCTGACTTCATCACAGAAAACACTTCATCAGCTGTTTTCTTTTTAAAATTATTATCAGTATAAGTCTGTGCCTTGAAAATGCATCTGGGGGCGCGCTGGTGGCGCAATGGTTAGAGCGCGCGTCCCATGTGTTGAGACTCTCGTCTCGAGCGGCAGGCCCGGGTTCGCTTCCACCCGTGGCCCCTTTCCGCATGTCATTCCTCGCTCTCTCTCCCTGCTTTCCGACTCTATCCACTGTCCTCTCTCTGCATTAAAGGCACGAAAAGCCCAAAATAAAATCTAGAAAATGCATCTGGTGTTTTGGAACTTGAGTAGCTAATTTCCACTGTTTTTTTTTTTTTTCACCTTTCAGAATGCAAACTCTTGTCCTGTAGACCGTATTGCCTTCAACAGCATCTACCTAAGAAAATGTTTTGGAGGCAAAGTGAAGAAAGTGGTAGGGGTTTTCACTCTTTGTTAGCACAACTTCTGGTACACTTATTAGCTCAGTTTACTTGATATGCACAAGTGATGTTTATGACCTATGTCTGATGTCGTTTTTGTGTTGATGGCTACAACAAGATCACCGTACAAAAGCCTGTGAAGGAAGGTCAGGAGGAAATCATAGATGTGGACCTGGAGCAGACCAACTGTGAGGTGTGTGGGAGCAGCGACAGAGAAGACCGCCTCTTGCTTTGTGACGGCTGCGATGCTGGGTGAGATTAATTCATATATCACTCAACTAGATAGCCCATTTATTAGTGTTAAAGTCAGTCTGAAAAGCTGTGATATCTCTTATCAACAGATCAAGAGATTTATGAAGTCTGTTTGTTTCATAGGTATCACATGGAGTGTCTCACGCCACCTCTTGACTCCGTTCCTGTAGAGGAATGGTTCTGTCCTGAGTGTGTAGCCAACAACCGCAACTCAAGTAAGTCCTTAAAGTTATTTGCCTTCATATAAAACATCTATTAAAAGCCACCCTTTCTTTTAAAAAAAAAAAAAAAAAAAACTTTATTTATAGCTGTTTTTTACAATACAGAGAAGAATAAACTATTTTTACCCACTCTATAAAGTTCCCTCCGAACCCGAATCGTTTTAATGTCTCAATCATATAAGGCCATTCAATCTGATCAAATGCCTTTTGGGCGTCAAGGGATATGATAGCAGCTTGTGTATCCTATGATGGTGTGGGGCTTGGCTCCCGTCAGGGGTCGCGGTTGCAGGGTCCGGTGCGCCCCGTCAATTATCACCGATGATTGGAAGTTGTCTTCTCCGAGAAGTTTCAGGATAAGGGCCTCGACGAACTCAGTTGGTTTACCTCCGTCTTCTTGTTCAGGTATGCCGATTATCTTAATGTTGTTGCGAAGCGACCTGCCCTCGAGGTCATCCACCTTGAGCTTGAGTGCGTTGTTTTCATCCTTGAGGCTGGAAAATGCCTTTTCTAAACTGCTTATGAGGCTATCCTGCTCGGACATCTGCTCCTCAATAGATTCCACCTTCTCTAGCATTTCGGCTTGGCAGCTTTGTACCGCCTGAAGAGTCTGTTCCAGCTTATCTAACCTGTCGTTAATATGTTTCAGGATCTTATCCGAGACTTTCTCCCATATCAGCGGCAAATCATCGCGGTCCTCGCTGGAGACACCGCTAGCTTTAGCTGTAGCAGGTCGGCGTGAATCGACGTTTTCCGGCTTCTTAGGCATATCGACGCAAGAAAAAAAGTATACAAGTTGAACCTCAATGTATCAGGGAAGTTCCTGAGGCTTTTAAAAGTTAAATAGACAAATATAGATTTTACAACTTGGCATGGAGGAGCTTCTGGAAACACGCCACCCCTTCCTCTAGTTATTAAAGAATTGTTTAGGCTAAAGCCGTATGTTTTAATCTTCCTGACTCAGGGGGCACAGCTGAAGAACTCAGTGAAACAGAGAGCCTTCCATCTTCCGCCGTTCCTACCACTAGTCGCTCCCAGTCCCGCGCTCCGGGTCCAACCAGAGCTATCGCACGGACACAGCAGAGTGAGAGAGTCCGAGCTAATGTCAACCGACATCGCATCACACAGGCACGCACATCGCAGGTTTGGCATGAGGCGTGATGCTTCAGTCTTGGCTTATTATCAAACTCACTTTAACAACATATGTGCCAGGCTCAAATTTGTAGAAAAGTGTTATTGTTCTCCATAATTTGCAATTGTTTTAATGAACTAATAATTAACACTGTCACATTTGTGATATTGAGTTGTGTAATGGGTTAAAACACCTCCGTGTGACTGACTGCACAGACTACCGCATGTGTTTATCATTGTTCTTTTATCTGATTCTTGATTGAGATGTTTGTGTTTTGGAGCAATGCATGTGGTTGAGAGTACTGTTTGGACTTGAGACAAATAATGTTTTTAAAGCAGCCATTGGAGTAATGATTTTCTCTTATTAGCTGGCTCCCACATATATGATGCAGTCCACTTGGCTTGATGATACTATTAATGCTGTGGTGGCCGGGCTCAATACAGCTGTTTATATAAGGAACTTCGCACCTCGCATCCCATCCAGCCGCCGGCGCAAGACTGGTGAGCACACTCACACAAATACATGAACAAGTATTGTTTGTAGCATGGGTTAGTGTAATCACAGAACAAACATAAACATGTTTAGTAGAAGAAGAAAAAAAAACAGAGCCTTGAAGTCAAATTAGTTAATGTGATAATTTATGGTCAATTGAACAGTTAGGCGCAGAAGGACCAAGAAGACATCTTCCGCTAAGGGTAGAACAGGAAAAGCAGGAAGTACAGGAGTCAAGAGGAGGAGACGAAGAGTGAGAAGGACTAAATCCAGAAGAAAGCTGGTGAGTTCATGTTTAACATCAAACTTACAATTTACGTGATTTGGTTTTAAACTGCACACTGAACGTGTCTAACACTAAATGTTAACAAATGAATCATACGATATTTTTTCTCGTGCTAGGCGTTGAAAAAGTCAGCCAATGCTCGAAGTCGTATTGCTAATAATCTGGGAATTGTAAAGGACAAGAAAAGCTCTTCGCTGCCTACAGTGTACCGTCCATCAGAGCACACGCTCAGCAACATGCGTGCTGACATAGGTGCTGCATCCCTCTCTATCTACGGAGATCCATTTGACCTGGATCCATTTACGGATCGGTGAGAAGACCATTTCACAAACTATGAATATTCATTGAAGTTTCTGATATTTTTAACGGTTAATATGAATAGAGGTAGATACTATGGGCCACCCATGTCATGGTCCAGGGGTGCTGACTCCTTGATCCAGTATGCACCACACATGGAGGTTTAGTTTTTGGTGGTCAAACAATCACTACCAATTTAAACGTTTGAATATTTTATATAGTTCATGTTTATTTTCCTGTTTATATCAATCTATATACTCATAAGTGTATAGTACATGTGTGGATAATGTTTATTTTTGCATGGATCTTTGCATTGACAGTGTTAATTATTAACTAAATTGGATTTATGGTATTGCTTTGACCCAGTGAGGAGGAAGAGCAGCAGCACGGCCATGTGACATCACTGTTAGAGGCCAAAAGACGAGGGATCTCTCGCTCTGCTCTTCGATCCCACCAGCCTGTAGCTCGTCCAGTCACTGGAAGCCTTTCTCGGTAAGCATCAACATTTTTTCATGCAGGATTATTTCTTTTCCATGTTAAACCTACCATACGCCTTTTGATTCTGTTTAACAATCCTAAAGGGACCAAGCATTTACTGCGGCATGCCTGAGAATGGCATGAACAATGTTGTCACTTCTGTTTATAATAACATAAATGGGCTGGAAATATAGTTGTATTTAGGTTTCTACATATTAGGGATTTATTTTCATTTCAGTAAAAATACATTTAAAAGCTTAATTTGCATGAATGTAAATATAAAATGTTGCTATTACACCTGAAATCCAGACGTCTGCAAACACTTGAGCTAATAACTACAGTGGAAGAGCTAATTAAAAATCTACTATTAATTTAAAATCACCTAAAAACACTGCACATGTGCACCATGTCACACATCATATCTAAGTTTTATTTGTCACATCTTATTATAGTGAGGCTTCTTAGTTGTCTCTTTTTTCATAGAGATGAAAACCAGGTAGATGATTACTCAAGAAATATTGTTTATCTAATGAAACGTTTGCTTTGCTATCCGAGGAGGGCTATAGAAGTCCCCCAATCAGGAGGTGTTGTGGAGGCGGCTCCCGTGCCTGACCTGCTGGGCAGCATTCTCACAGGACAGAGCATGCTCCTGATGGACAGCTCTGATGTTGTTATTAACCGAGATGGTTCCCTTAAATCTGCAAAGCCAAGTAAGTGTGTGTTGTGTGTTTCATCAATTAGATTTGATGACATGTTTTGTTAAAGCAGAGTACAACTGCTTTCTGACACAACTTCAGCAACTACCAAGGAGCATGGAGAGTAAAAAGCCTGAAGAGGTCAAAAAGCTCCAGCAACACTTGTAGTATGAAGATCAACTTTGAAGAATAACTTTTTTATCCCACCGTTTTAATAACTTTTTTGTGTGTGTTACAGTGATACCCTCTGCATCAAAGCCAGGTTGCAGCTCAGGTGACGCCAGCCCCCACATCAATCCAGTGATGTCACCCAACCAAGGAGATGCATGTCCGCTGCTCCACAACAACGGAGACCTACCAGGATCTTCACATAACCCCACAAGCAGACCTTTCTCCCAGAGCTCCTCTCGCTTACCCCACAACATGCCCCCCTCAGCTAGCCGCATCCAGCCCTCTCCCCATTCTGATTTACCACCCCGAGGTCATCCCAGTTTGCAGCCACCTCGACCAATCAAACCAACCCATTCTACTGATCATCGAGGAACAAATAGAGTAATAGACTCCACCCACCCCACCTTAGACTCCAGCTCCAAGAACAACCAGCCTAAAAAAACACCTATAAAGCCTATGTGGGTAGATGTCTCAGTTCTTCCTAGGATACCAAAAATAAAAAAGGAGAGCAGTGATGCCATATATTGCGGAACTAGTCCAGATGCTGGCAGTGGCAGTGATAAAAGTAGTAGTAGTAGGGAAAGTATTAGTAACTCTACTCCCAGCCGTAATGTTTATGGCATGCCAGATACGGCCATAAACAGCCTGGCTGGGGACAAGGGAAGGCAGCAAAGTGTAGACCAGCAAAAGGGCAGAGCTGAAGGTCGACAGAGACCTGACGGAGCATCCTCATCATCTGCCTTCTCAAACTCATTCTCCTCTTCCTCCTCCTCCTCCACTGGGTTTCCTTCCAGCCAGTCACATTATTCATCCTCTTCAGCAGCTTCGTCATCCGTGAGTTTCCGCATTAACTCCAGCGGGAACTCCTGGCAGTCAAGGCGGCTCAGCGTGCCGTCATCCTCTTCTTCTGCTGGAGGTGGCACGCAGGAACATAGGAGCAAAAAGGAAGATGACGTGAGGAAGAAACAGCTGCACAGGGATAAAGAGATGCTCCTGGCAACGCGGACACAGGTTAAAAAGGAACAAGACAGCGATACTATCTATGATCCGTTTGATCCCACGTTGTCAGACTCGAGCAGCTCAGACGATGAAGCTGAGCGCTCCCAAAGCACCTCACGTGAGGTGAAAGCTCCTCGTTTAGGAAACAGGAAGAATTTAGTGCAAAACAAGCAGGACCTAGTTCATGTGAAAACTGAAACACAGGAGATTGAGGTCTCTCCAGAAGAACCAAGGGGATCCAGAGCTCAGGAAAACACATCACAGGAGGTCAGATGCTCAGAGGTATTTGTAAAGACTGAAAAAGAATCAGGATTATTAGACCCTGAGCCTGAAACACTAACATTTCCTGACACTAATTTTAAGAAAGAGCCAGGGTTAGATGGGGAAGAAATGACCGGACATAGAGTAAACAGTACATGTTCAGCGATAGCAGGCAACCCTCCACCTGTTCATCACAGCGTTGTTCATATAAAGACCGAGAGAGTGACTGCAGAAGTGAACGAGGTGAGAGTTGAAAGGTCACACAATGCAGCCCCCAACTCTGAGAACAATGCCCCCGCATCCAGCTCTGCTCCCATCAAGAAGAAACTAAAGGCAGAAGTCAAAACAGAGTCAGAGTCCCCATCAAGAGATTTGGACCATAAGAAGAAAACCTCTCATGCATCAAAGGAGAGGCGCTCTAGCAGTTCAGACACAGAGAGAGGCAGGAGAGGAGACCATCACACGTCGAGCACAGGAGGCCAGCATAAGGAAAAAGAGAAGAACAAGGACAGAAGTTCCAGGCGATCCAGGTCCAGAGAGAGGAGGAAGGCATGCTCAACCTCAGAAAGCTCTCAGTCCAACTCCCCTGACAGGAACCGCATAAAGAGACAACGGTCTCGGTCACGATCAAAAGACAGGAGGCGATCCAGGTAAATATGCGATTCTCGGTTCCAATTTCCTGGTGTCATACATAACCATCTTCATTGACACTTTGATTCCTAAAAATGTTTCTTTAATTGAGGCTTTTTTTCTATCATCTCTGATTTCAGGTCCGGCTCCAGCTCTAGCAGCAGAGAGCATTCAAGGAGAAAAAAACATAAACAAAGAAGCAACGAGAGAACTGATGGCAGAGAGAGAGAACCTGAGAAAAGAAGACCGCCTAAAGACAAGAGACATGCTCGATCTCGCTCGAAATCTCTCTCTAGATCACGTTCCAGATCGAGATCAAAGGACCGTAAACGTGGTCGTTCTCGCTCAAAATCACGGTCCAAGTCACGGTCGAGATCCAGATCCAAGGAAAGGAGAAAAGACCACACTCGACCTCAACAGTCGTCGCTCCCCTCTAAAGACAAGCAAGAGTCGAGGTCCAAAGACAAGAGGAGACGAATGTCTAGGTCCAGCTCCAGAGAGAGAAGACAAGACAAAGGCTCATCATCCAAGAGTTCACAGACAACGTCTGGGTCGAGTGCTTCATCCTCTAAAGACACAAAACCATTAAAGAAAAAGGAGAAGGATATCTCTGGAAACTCCCTCAAGGTGGAGAAAGCTACTTCTGTGAAAAAAGAGGACACTCCTATCTGCACTGCTGTCTCTGAAGTGACAAAGCAAGGCAAAGACCTCAAAACAGAGAGCCAGGCTACAACAGCAGAAACGTTTAAGGAGTTTAAAGTTGGAAAAGAAATTAAGAAAGAAAAACAACCATGTCTGGATATGTTTGAAGATACTCCTATTATTAAACCAATTAAAGAAGAAGTAACTGACACCCTTGTTTGGGAAGGAACACATGAGGAAGGGAACAAAGAAGAACCAGTTAAGACTGAGAGATGTGAAATGCTAATAATTAAATCTGAGCCAAGCTCCCCAGAATTATGCGCCTTACCCTCTGTCACCTCGTTGTCTTCACTCACAGCACCTGTGAAATCTGACAGCCTTCAGGATTCAGTCCCTCAGTCTCACCACAAGGCTTCTGCTGATCAACCAAACACTGTCGAGTCGACGCTCTCCGTGAAGCAGCAAGTCCTGCAACCCTCCGACTCAGATGATGATTTTAATGTGGATGTGATGCTCGACAACCTGGACTATGTAAAGTCAGAGCCCACCGGGGGAAGCGGTGCAACCATCAAACAGGAGAAGGACACAGAGGGGGGAAAGAATGAAGGAGAGCAGGTGTCGTCTTTACTAGGAGCTAAATCAAAGACTCATGTGAAGAGGGTTACGTGGAATATACAGGAGCCTGAGGGGCCGCAGCCAGAGAAATCGTCAAGCAGTAAGTGTTGCTACTACTTTTTTTTACCTCATAGGTTTCACTTTGCGGCTCAGATAACTTGATAACTTCCTGCTAACTGATCCGGCTAACCTTAAAAGTGATGTAAATAATTTTTATATAGAAAGGGACCATTACCCAGTGTGTTTTGTATCTGTCTCAAAATTAAAAAAGTTCATTTTTCTTTTCTCACAGAACTGGCTCTTTATAAACTGAGGCTGAAGCAGGAAGGACTTCGCAGACCTTCCTCGACGTCCCAATCAACCAGTCAGGTAGGAGAGCGTTCCTTGTCACTTGAGATTTAACCTTTGTTACTTTTAGAAATGTGTCTAAAATGTCATGTGACAAAAAGGCCAGAGGGTGGCAGTGTTTATCTAAAAGAAGCACACGTGTTTGACTCAGTAGAATCACATGGTTAAAACGAAAACTGATACTGGAGCATTTTCAGGTGAATCGAAACTAAAAGCCATTCTGGGGAAATAAAAGTTGTTGACTCCACATTTAATGTCAAAATATTTTCATAGATGATTCCTTATCTTATTGCTGAAGGTTATAAAATATGCAAGTCTCCATAGGTTACAAAACTAATTTAAAGTTACAAGAATTATAACAAAATACAATTATATACAAAAATGTATATTTTATTTCTAGAGGATTCTTTTAGAGTTGTCATGATGTCATCCATTTATACGCTCCTTTGACTTTCTAAGGATATCACTGGAACTGCGAGTGACGCCTCCAGAAAGGGTTCTCGCTCCTCTAGATCTGATGCTGCAAAACCAGAGGGGTTACCAACCACTGGACAACTAGAGTCAGAGGAAGGGGATACGTTGAACAAAGACAAGGTAAATATCACTTTTGGATGTTTGGAATCAATAAGTATTATGTCATAAAGGACGTTCTTTCTTACCACTGTAACTTCGTTAAATGTTGCTTTGTGCTGTGCTGATGGATTAAAGGTTGGGTCTTTGTAATATAGCATATACCTGCTTTTGGTGAAGTGTCTCAAGGTAAAATTTGTTATGAATTGGCGCTATACAAAAGACTGATTGATTTATCATTGGTTATGAAAACATTTTGTACTGCTCCATCTTCTTCAAGAGTACTTTTGACATTTAATTCTAATCTACCAGCAGTACTACCTGAAGAAGCTTCACATGCAGGAGAGAGCTATAGAGGAGGTGAAGCTAGCCATTAAACCTTTCTACCAGAGGAGAGACATCAACAAGGAGGAATACAAAGAGATTCTGCGCAAAGCCGTCCAGAAGGTGGGCTATAGATTTTGTTATCATACTAAAAAGATATGTCAACCAACAACTTTCTAAAATTGTTTATTTTTTTGAGAGATACTTTCAGATCATCTCTTCCATTAGTTTTTTTGAGAAATGATTTGTGATCATTTTGTGTTCCTGGTCATCAGGTGTGCCACAGCAAGAGCGGAGAGATCAACCCAGTCAAGGTGGGAAATCTAGTCAAGGCATATGTGGACAAATACAAGCATGCCAGAAAACACAAGAGAGGAGAGGACACAGGGAGGGAACAGGAGGCTCAGACTGAGGGCATGAAAACCTCTGACAGCCCCTGAAAGAGAGAGGTTTGAACTACAAGCAGGACAGCCACACATGAACAACACTCATTCATATATTTAGGTATGTTTTCCAACTGAAATAACTAAGATTTGCTCACCGCTTCAAGATGGAATACTTTCTGAATGTTAATATTTTCATCTCGGCTAAATCTTGAGAACAAGTTCTTTATGCTGAATCACTGAACAGCAATGTCTCGAGACATTCGTCTCGAGATTTTTGTGTAGTGCAGCTCATACAAACCAGTAGGAGACTTTGAGGTTTTGCCTAAAAGAGGCAACTCTGAGACTCTTCCATGGAGCTGGAAATCAGGTAGCTTTCTCCACATTTGTTTTTCTATGACTGTCTTTGTTTTGTGGGAGGGAGGGAGGGGGGAGGGGGTATTTATCAGTGTCATGGTTGAGAAGTGGTGTAAGTATGCAGAGTATGCATATTTGAGGCAAAAGACACAGTTATGCAATTTTGTAGAAAATCCGAGTAATACAGAAACAATTTTAGAGTTGGTTGTAAATACTAGATTTGATATCCTCTCTTATGTTCCTCTCTTGTGCTGCCTGTTGCGATTAGCTGGTTATATAAATGGAAACTCCAGTAGAATAGATGTATGTTATATAAATGAAAGCCTCTGTGATCTGTCTCCTACATTTCTAATCTCCATGTCTAATGAGCCAAACGTAGTCCAATCACTTTTTCTTAAAAAAACAGCCTCTTCTGTTCAAAAAAACGTATTCTTAAGTTCTCATTAGTGAAGCTTTTTTTTTGACCCATGACTGAAGTGTATGAAACAAGTTTTAAAGAACAAGGAAATATTTTGTTTTTGTGCCAAACGCATCAAAATAATATGAATAAAAAGAGGCATCATTTCTCTGAGGAAGTGAGATGTCATTTTTATTTAAGGGCATTCTGTTTTCAAACAATCAAGACCACCATGCCATGATGGAGTATTTAGATTTTAGTGTACTGCAGACTTTATGTCTTAATGGTTTAGTTGCACAACCTCTTATTTTGAAAAACTGTTCATGTCTAGATTTAGCCACTTTCAAACCTGGTGCTCTCACGTTCAAAACCATTTTAAATAAAGCAGTTTTCTGATTTTCTTACTCAATGTTTGATAAGTATTCAGCTAATTTAATCTACAGAATTTCATATTTTTTAAGGATTAATTCAAAGAACATGTATAGAAAAACAAAATAAAACCTCTTGTCGTCTGCTGCATTTTCTAATGCAGGTTTGATAGTAAACACATGCCTAAAGATGGGAATCATTTCATGAACCCGGAGGTTTCTGTAGAATCTATTCATGAATATGTTGCATGTTTAGCCTGACACTTACTCTCGGTGATATCCATTACTATTTTGGATTACTTTCTTCCCCAGTAATGTTCATGAAAACCACTTTAAAGGGTTTAAAGCTCATTCACTGCATACGTCTTCATTTTCAGACTGATCACTTAAAAACTGTAAAGACACTTTTCTTAGTTATTGTGTTTGATTTTCAGGGATTTTATTTTAATAAAAAAAAAAAAAAAACATGCTTGTCTTCATTTCTCTAGAGTTTTTCATGGCTCAACCTCAGCTTCTGGAGATGTCAAAAGAAGTTCCCTTTTGAAAGTGAAATGATTTTACTTGAACTGGCCGTAAGAATGCGGTCAACTACACCCTCAAGCTTTTGTAAAAGGATTTATTAAAAGATCTCTCAGCATTTACAAGTCATACATTTCATCACAGATGTGAAAGAACTGAGACTTGATTCAACAATAAACAATGCATGTAACATCTTAACAGCTAGATCTTCAGCATCAAAAAAAGAAGTGCAAACTTGTTTCAAACAAGTAGGGAAGTGCAACACAGTTCACCAGAGACACTGGGTGTTATGACACATAGAAAACACATCATTTCATTCTTTCTCTTCATTTTACAAGCTTATAAATATCTAATCAGATGTCTAAAACAACACTTAAAATTCAGAGCTGATTTGACATTTACAGTAGTCATTTAGGGATTCATTTTAAGTCATGTAACAGTAATATAGCTAAGGAGTTCATATCTGCTGATGTAGTGATAAAATGGTCAGTTTTGTGCGGATATGATAATGACAACATGAAGTCAAGAGGCTGGAATGCAAAGCAGCAAGATGAGGTGACAGATGATAAATACTGGCTTATGATTAAATGCCCAATTCAATGTTAAGACTATGACACATTAAACAAGCTAGCAGTTTCGTTCATTTGTATTCAATCAAATGAAAAGTAAGCTGTAGCATGGTGTGGTCCTGTATGTAGTAGAATTAGACCCTGTTGGAGGTGGATGAGAGAGAAACCTTCAGATCGTAGGAAGAAAAGGAGTGACTGCCTGTGCTGGCTCTTCAGCTGTTGGTACACCGAAGACGGTGTGAATGAGATCCAAGAGGCTGTTGTGCGAGATCTGGAGGCTAACGTTGGCGCTGTGGAGAGATGAAGCGCCCTCCATCTGGGCCATCTCGTGAAAGTATCGACATATCAGAGGGACCACCTATAGGAGCACATAGAGACATTTCACAACACTTACAACCTCAATACTTAAGGAAGTTAAAATGAATACTGCATGCATCTTCAAAAGGAAGCTCAGAAAGAAAAGAAAAACGAAGCAGAAAGGAGTGTAACCTTCACTACGATGAGTTTCTTCTCTAGAGCTTTTCCATCCGGGAACTTCTCTCCAAAGCACATGTTGATGGTGTATTCAGGAGAGCTGCCGTTGTTCTCTTTAAACTGCTTCAATTCTGAAACAGATCAAGGTAGGCTCACTTATTTCACATTGCCGACTTCATGCTAGCTTTAAGTCAAATGCAACAGTAGTAATACAAGATGTATTTTCTATTGCTGTTCATACCATTCACATATTTCTGAAAGCTGAGGAGCTCCACCATGGTGTTCTGGGTGATCTTCCTGGGGTCTGGGTGAGCCACACTGGGGTCACTGGTGCTGGCAAACACATGACACCTATCCTGTCTGTAGGCATAGATACCAGTGTCCTGCACCTCCAGGAGGAGACCTTTCTGGATGTTGTTCAGGATGCGGTTGGTGTATTCAATCTAGTGTAAAAAGAAAAGTCTTTAACAAAATGTTCATGTAAAAAGAAAGAAAAGCTTTGTCATTTTAGCATGTTGAGTTTTATATACACATAAGGAGGCTTTACCCACTGATTCTGATTCTCAGCATTTTGTTGTAATCAATTGTTTTTTGGTGCAACCACTTTTTATTTCCTCTCTACTTCAGTCGGAGACCTTCTTCTGATAGACTTATTACAACCCCCAGAGGGATCACAGGCAGAGATGGAAGGAGCCACAGAAAGCCCTGAAGTGTTAAGGTACCGTGTAGACTTCCTGTGATGGATTTCTTATTGAAAACCGGTTCATATTGTTGAGTCTCAGCAGCACTTGCAGAAACATAAATTCCGTTCTCTGTATCCGAGCTGATCAAAGCTCTTTGTGGAAGAGAAAATCCCAAATTTCTTTCAGCTCTCCTTTAAAGCCGAAGAGTGTGATGTGTTTAAATATCATGTGCATATCTGTAACGTGATTGTTCTTAGCATGTGAGTGTTGTAAAGCAGTTTCATGCCAATGGTTTTACATTATTACACTGATCCACAAAATACGGCGAGAAAAGCGATAATGTGCTGACAAAGGCCGGGGAGAGACAGACTGCTAGAAAATGTCGATTTAAATTACATTAAAAGAAAGGCCGTTAATGTACTTTAAAATAAATGACATTTAATTGTTTGATTATATCGAAAGGCGCTTTCGAGGGTGCCCTGGTTTGAATCGACCCGTGACTCCTTTCCCGCACATCATTCCCCACTCTCTCTCTCCCTGATATCAGACTCTATCCACAAATAGCCAAAAAATAAAAAGTAAAAAAAAGGTGTTTTCTGACCCCAGGAACTTTTTCAAAGTTCTACGAACTGTTGAAACCCTCCCCCTTTTATTGATTCTGCATAGCAGGAACTAAGTTCCTAGAACCCCGTTTAAAGTAACCTTTTAAGTTCCTGCTTCAGAGTAGGTTCTCTGCCAACAAAAAAAGTCCCCATGGCGTGTGGTTCTCAGGGAACTACCTGGAGGATAGCTCTAGGTAGTTTTTTTTTCATGAAGTCAGTTTCACATTTTATCACTGATGTTCTTATTCACCTGCTTTTGGTCCAGCAGACCCTCGGTGGAGGGAAAGCAGAGATGATAGGCGTTGAACTCAGGGGCTTCATGATGGTAGTGGAGCTGGAGACGAGCAGTGTTCAATGTAACCTTCAGCATCTCTTTCTTCCTGTAGTGGATGGAGATCTCAAGGTCGTAAATAGTCGGCTGAACAGGAGGACTGAGAGCCGATGGAATGTTTACTGTAAGGAAAAAAAAGGTTTCTTTATAGAAAATCAGTGCACATGTTTTCCTTATCCAGAGCAGCATTACATCTCATTAAAAATAAGTTTAATCTCATGTGGCTGAACGTACCCTCGTAGTAAGATGGCTGATCTGGTATATGCTGTTGGACGTTCTCAGCCACTACAGGATAGCTTTCAACCACAGGTAGATTCGGCTGGCCATAGTTCTCTGCCCAGGGTTGCTCCTCTGTTAAAGACAATAAAAAAAAGAGATTAAACAACACCTAACCTCTATTAGTTATTAATTATTACCCATGTAAAATCACAAACAGGTGGAGAGGACATAATAAGTATTGCAGAATTTCATTTTCACAGGAGACTCTGTACCTGGCGGATGGTTCCCAAGATCCAAGGCCACCAAACTGTTCAGTAGATTAAGCTGATTAGGCAAGAACACAGAAATAGAAGTTAGGGATTTAATAAGTATTGAAGAAGAGAAAACATTACAGAGAAAACCTTCTGTGATCTGCAATTGGGCACCTCGTTTCCTGATGGAAAGCACTGTATGGGAGAGCTTTGGATATCCACAGACATGTCCAAATCCTCCTGGGAGTCTTGTGCCAGCAAGCTTGCATAGTTGTCTGCCAAAAACAAAACAGACCCACATTAAATTACTTTCAAACGTAAAATTGTTCCAAAGTCAAAAGCTCGGATAAGATAACCACTGTCTTACACTCAGTGTTGATAATCTCGTAGATTTTATGAGGGTCGTCAGAATTCTTGGAGTTATCTTTGACCATCTTGAAGCGCACAGAGAGGTTGTTCAGAGCACACCGGAAGTTGGTTTTCCACCTGGCCTTGTCGTTGGGGAACTCGTTGATTTTCCCACTGGCGACTGCCCAAGCCTGCCAAAGAACACAGAGACGGATTCAAATGGGATCTTTCCATTCATGAGAGACTCTCAGAGTTAAACTTCTCTTCGTTTTAGATGGAAATATTGCACATCTAACTTCACAGCATTTATCTAGCAGCAGAAGTTACGATGGGGGGGGGGTACTTAATGAAATGTCATGACAGGCTCCACATTCTTTTTCAACAACAACCTAACACTTACTGCATCCACCATTTAAAAGGAAACACTGTAATCAACATGCAAACAAAAGGCAGACTACAAATCTGCGGTACCCTGTGGTATTGCTACTTTGCCTCTACTTTGACTGGATCAAAGTGGAAGTGCCACCACTGATGTTGGTATGCTGTAATACCCACTGGCAGCACAACACCACTCCGGCAGTAATTAAAGGGAGGAGCTCCTAATAAACTGATGTTATCAATTACACAGGCGGCCTATGAGTGTTTGAGGATTAGTATTATATCTTAATTCTTTGCAAAAAGTTATTACTACTGTGTCAGGAACATGCCAACACTTTGTCTAATCTCACAGTATCAGAGTAAAGAAGTTTGATAAAGGATGTTGTACCTACCCGGAATATTTTACTGTCCTCATCGTTGCAGTCCTTCCTAGAGTTGTGCTTCCAGGGGACTCTGAACTTGTTCTCACCCACATAGCGCAGGCCTGCATACTGGTCTGTCCCCACCTGCTGGATGAGCCAGCTGGCGAACTGAGGCTTGGGAGGGCTGAGAGGAGACATGACAGTGTTGTTCTTTCATGAAACATCTCATAATAGGAGAGAGGAAGTAGAGACAAGCACTTAAACCGCACAAACACAGACGCAGCCAAGTGTTTTCTTTCTCCTTTTATTACTGTACACTGACAATAAAAAAAGGAAAAAAGCTGGTCTCCAAGCAGCATTTTAATCAATGCAATCCTCAACACAGTCTGGCAGAATAGTTTGCAGCAACATGCACACTTTACAAGACAAATTCAGAACTTCATATGAAATCATTTGACTACATATATAAACAAAGTTTCACAAGGAACTAAATCGTTCACACTTTGACTACTCCACTCACGACAAAACAAATACTCATCATGTTGTGCTAAATGACGAAGGACGAGAATAAGATGAGGATGTGTACTTCCTTACCTTTGCATGTCTCAGCAGAAGTGTGGCTCTCTATTGAGCTGTTGATCTGAATGCTCAGCTGTACGGCTGCAATTTTACCTCCCAAACAGCCGTGACATCATGTGAGGTCATAGTCTCCTCCCCCCTCCTCCTCCCCCGCGGTGGGAGGGTGCAGCTCCTTGTGGCATTTCCGACGTACGAGGAGGAGGAGGGGGGCTTGATTCGTGAACGATCAAAACGTTACCGCCTCACACAGAGCATGAAATACAAGACGGGTCCGTTCACGGTAAAGACATCGAAGACACCCTCTGCAGACCGGAAGCAAGGGGAGGCTTTGTCAGGGAAAGTGGAATTTTTCAATTAGCTGATAAACTGGAGAAAGTGAAAGAAGGCCTAGCGATACTGTTGCACCTTTTTTTTTTGGTTGCGTCATCTGCGTTTCATCATCCACTTAATGAGCCACGTCATTGATGGTGTGTTTACTGGGATTTGGAGACATTGTGCCGATAATGTTACGTTTCCAGTACACTTCATAGGACCTGACTAAACTAGGCCTCTGTATTGTGTTCTGTTCTAGAGTAATGTAAAGCCTAGTGTAGGCTGTATGTTTGTATTTTTATCAACAAGTTTAACCTCTACATAGAGCTACGTAATCCTGGCTATTATTGATGCCACATATTTAATGATTCTATGTTTATCATGAGAAGGATCAAGTGACATGTCTTTGCATGCAGTAGCCTACAAAACAATGCATCAGACTTTGAAACACTGGTGCATACAAAAACATTGCGGGGCCTGCCTTTTTTTTTTCTTCACAAACAACAGGTACCAAATACTTACAGACTAAGATTTATACTCCAGTGCCCATTAAACTCCTTTGTATGCCAAGTCAGCAAGTGGTACAAAGCATACTCAGTGTCCCTTTGTGATCATAAACCTGAAACTATATTTGGGGGCAGCTGTGGCTCACAGGTAGAGCGGGTCGTCCTCTATTTTGAACCCCATCCGACTGTCTACATGTCCAAGTATCCCCACAAAAGACGCTCAGTCCCACATTGCCCCCAACGACATCGCCTACACTGTATTAGACTGTTACAAGGCTTAGCTGCCTTGAATGGCACATAGTGTGTGAATGAGTGTGTGAAAAGATAGATCCTGACGCGCTGTGTAAAGCGTCTTGAGTGGTTGGAAGTGCAGTCCATTTTAACAAACTTTATTATAGCACATCACAGATATTTTTATTATAATACAAGACATTTTAAAATCAACATGTAAGTTGTTGTTTTTTCTATACAGATGATACTAGTGGGTTAGCTTTGGGGCATTTAGCTGATACAAAAGGAGCTCCACCTGTTCTGTATGTGTTTTTACAAAGGTATTGCTCACTAAAATAGTGTCCCATGAAAGCACCCGGTTCCTGTGAATTCAGCCACATTAACACACACCGTAAGTGGTACTTTAGATTGCAACAATTGTGCAGTGTATCCAGGGGACTTTCAGAGTTAGGATCCAGGTGTCTGGTATTGTTATGTGTCTGAATGAGACAGGCTTTTTATAATCAGTGAGTGAAAGTGTAGTGTGGGGATTCACATTTTATTTTAGCCATCAATGCATTCTAACTGCTCTGCAAAGGATAACACAACTGTGAAATATGATTTTTGTTTTTCTCCCCTTCCCCACTCTTATCCAACCTGTTATCCACTATGACTGTACAAAAGATCAGGCACAATGTGCAGCGTCTGTGTGTCTTCACTAATAATGCTTCTCTTAACTGGCGTCAAGGGGGAGCATTTCTGTCTTTTTCCACCACAGACATGCGTTAATGAAGAACTGAGAATCATAACACCAATGCAATAGCCTGCCACAATTTTAAGCAAATATCTCAACCCAGTTTACATGTCTGAGGAAAGGGGAAACGATACATGCTCTATTGGATCACTTCCCTTTTCCTGCTCATTGGAAGTACTCTGTCCTCGTGAACGTTGCCCTGCATACAACATGGGCTCATCACTGAGGAAAGATGTAGTGTGGTGATTGGAGAACCACACTGGAGGTCCATATCCTGTTTCCCAAATATATTCAAGGCAATATCGTAAGTGCCAGTTTGTCTGTAAAACCAAAAGGCTGTTTGGAATAGTGCGATCCTGAAGTGGCCTGCATAAGATATTAAAGTGAGGGAAAAGTCCCATCAGCTTGCCTGCAAAGTTCTAAGGTTCAACTCAAGGTTTTAAAAGGGGGATTGTACCGGGGAATCTTGAAAGTTTCTGGATTCCCCATTCTTTTTCTTTCTTTCTTTTAAAATCTTCCTATTCTCTCTGTCTTTCTTTCTCTGTGATTTCTCTGTGATTCTTTCTCTGTGATTCTCTGTTCATTTGCAGAACAATACACATGTTTTGTTGACTTAAGCCTTTGATTAGAAAAAAAAACAACTCATAAAATCGGGCGTGTTGAGTTTCAGTGAGTAAGCCTGCCACCTGCTCTCATAAACAGCCACACCCCTACCTTTGAATTAAACTTTGGCAGGCAGCAACTTCTGTTACTTTGTATGTGTGTGTGTGTGTGTATTTTCTTTTTACTTGTGAGTGTTTGTTTTCTATGTGGATGCGTAACTAATCTATATTAAGATGTTTTGTCATGACGGTTTGATCGGATAGCCTAGGATATGTTATTGTATTATGTAGCTACATTATATTCACTGTATAGAGTGGCTGCTATTTGATTTAACAACACTACATGGTACACTCTGCTAAATCTATTTCAGATTTATTTTACCATCTTATTACTTGACATCTCTCCATGGGTTTCAAAGACTGTCCAGTGTCCATTATTTATTGAAAACACTTCATTGAGATCTTTTGGATTGGGGAAGGCATTGTTGTCCTGCTTAAGTCCCCATAACCTTTTACTAAAACCCATTTGTCCTGTTCTGGACTTTTTCCTCCAAAATGCTTTGACTGCACTGAACAGTATCTTACATGTGAACCCAACTGTACTGCAGGCTCCAACAACTGAAAATCGCAGCATAATCCTTCATACTGTTTAGAAATCCAGGAGTCATGAGCTTCAGCTTTCAACAATATGATTTCCAAAGTTGAGCCAAAAACTGAAATTTATTGTATGTATTAGTTCAGATTATAATTGGCTGAAAGGGTTTACTGAGGTTCCATTTACTACCATAGTCTCTCGCCGCCCCCTGCTGTTCATAAGTGGGATATCAGGCAGATGTGAGTGAGAGAGAAAGGGGAAATCTCTAACAAATTGAAAGTGGGGATTACCAAGAAACACTTAAGATAAGCACAACAAAAGACACACCAGCCAGTGCAGTTCTTCATTACAGCACTGTGGAGTGAAATCTTCATAAATCATATCGGGATAAACAAAAACAAACAAAGACAAAAAGTTGATTATACATGGACATCTTAATTTAAAGTACATAAGTATAACACAAACACTTAATCAGTGGTGATTCTGGACAGTGTCAAAGCCCTGGGCAAAAATCATTTGGGGGTCCCTCCATCCAGCGTTCAACCGGCATCAAGAGTGATTTCAGTCAAACAGGGCCCCCTTAGGGAAGTTTCCTATTGTCATTGCAAAGGTGTACATTTTTGGCTGATTTGGGGCCCCCTAATGGTTTGGGCCCCCAAGCAGTTGCCTTGCCTGTTGACAAGCAGTGCCTCTGCACTTAAAAAAAAGAAGAAGGGCAAGTTATGTGTGCTGTGAGTTTGGCACAGGTGCAATGGGGATCACCTTTTGTATTACACAGTCAGGATTTAACAGTAACATTAAATCTTTTGACCAAAGCCTGAAATACTCAAGTGATCAAAATCATAATGTGTGTTTTATATTAACTAGTTCACTTCTCTTTTTAAAACTTTTCCTCTTATCGCATGAAAAGGAAATCAAACTCTCATTGCTCCTGTGTTTTATATAGGCTACATGTTTTTTTTTTCTAGTGGTAGAATGTAGTTGTGGAAATGAAAGGTGTAAAAGCAGCTCTTTTGTTTTGCTCATGTGGGCTGGATAGAGTTCAGAGCAATCTCTGTCCAGAAGACGTCCAACCTGTAGCTGTCAGGGAATCCCCCCTCTCTCTGAACAATGGGCTATACATTTATAGAATATGTGGAGTTATATGAGGTAGTTGCAATTTTTAGCCACCAGAGGCCACAAGTGTCACATTTTAACTGAGGCACGGTCGTGTCCTCAAAGCCTTGTCTACCCCTCCGCTGAGGAGATTTCACCAGCAAGTTTCTGGTGAGGGACTTTTCCAAAACCACAAAATCTTCGTCGAAGGTACTTTAACGATACTGAACACAACTTTAAGTAAATTTAACCACAAACGAATGGACTTGTGTTGGGGAAAACGGTAGCCTATAAAAAAAAAGGCTGGTGATGCTGTTGTGTTTAACTGTCCAGTCGGACGTGGTGCTGAAACGCTGCAGCCGTCCACGTTCAGTCCGCTCAGACTGTTACCAGGTTACGTGGTACGTAAAAATGCAAAATCTAGATAAGCCTTGGCAGTCACATAAGAGTTACAGACGTGCACTGAAATTAACAATTATTGTAAAATCTTGTTTAACAAGTGCCATTAAACTGGACCTGCGGAACACTTGTTAGAGAAGTGACTATAAAGTCCACTTTACGTCTACACGTCATAAAACATGATGTTTACTTTTGAATAAATCGCGTCCCTGCACGAGCTTTATAAATGCCAATTATTGTGCTTAGAGACACGCTTGCGGTTTATTTGGCTCTGTAAAGCTGTAGCCTGGATACAGCAGAGAGCGTCCTTGGTATTTGTGATTGTAAAGAGCTGGAGGAGAAAGATGGCCGAGGGGGGAAGACTGATAATTTGAAGACTTGCCAGGGGTACATTGTCAAATTCAAAAGGCATTTCAAAGAAGCAAACCATTCACTTTTTTTTTTTTATTCTCTCCTCTTTTTTTTCCTTCTTCTTTCGCTGTCTTTTTTTTTCTCCTTCCTTTCTTTGCGCACGGTTGCAGGCCGTTTGAATCGACCAATGGGCCTTCAAGTTTAGAGACATTGGAATGTAAATGAGCCCAGCGCGTGCTCCCGGCGCAGTGAAAGCTCGGGATTGTTTATTGAGCTCCCGGAGCCACGCGCCTGGCCCGGGGGAGTCGGCGTGCAGAAGAATCACACAGCGGGGGCGGGGCCTCGCGACGAAGCGTGCGTCTCCCCCCCCCCCCCCCCCAAAAAAAAAAGGGATGGGTGGGGTGTGTGTTGGGGGCGCGTGTTGAAAAAGAGGAGTGCTGCCAAAGTTTGGGTCAGATCGGCTCGTGGAGTAAGCAGTCAAGAGAGAGACTTGGACTAGAGTTAGCCACACGGTCCCCACGCGAAGGACACGAGAGCTGTACACTGCCAACGCTTCCTACTTTTCTTCCTGTCCCACTGATAGAGGCTGCAACAATCCTCTGCATCCATCCCTCCTAAACAACTGTCAACAAGATGGAAACTACAACCATCACCACCACACAGACGGCATTCACCTTTGGACTTACTGAAAGACGCGCCACCATCAGCCTGCACGCGCCAGCTGAGGACTGCGGCGTCCCCGTTGTGCACTCAAACACCACCACTGAAGCCGACTTCCAAAGCAAAACCAAGGTGCTGAAGAGACAGCGCTCCAGCTCACCAGAACTCCTGCGCTGCAAGCGGAGACTGAGCTTCAACGGACTCGGCTACTCCATCCCCCAGCAGCAGCCCGTGGCTGTGGCGCGGCGGAACGAAAGAGAGCGGAACCGTGTCAAGCAAGTCAACATGGGTTTCCAAACGCTGCGTCAGCATGTGCCAAACGGCGCCGCCAACAAGAAGATGAGCAAGGTGGAGACCCTGAGGTCTGCGGTGGAGTACATCAGGGCTTTACAGCAACTTTTAGACGAGCACGACGCCGTGTCGGCTGCTTTCCAGTGCGGGTTGCCTTCCCCGACACTTTCCAATAGCTACTCCGCTGACCCTGAGTCGCCTCACTCCACTTACTCATCAGACGAAGGTAGTTACGAACCTCTAAGCTCTGAGGAGCAAGAGCTGTTGGACTTTACAACCTGGTTCGACAGGTACTGAGGCGGACAACATCCAAACCACACAGAATCTGCTGTGCGTAAAAGCATCTCTAAAAAATGCTGACAAAGACTTGCTGAAGGCGTCAGTGTTGCCCTCCGTGCTTGGAAGTGATCTGTTGCCTCCCTCCCTCACCCGGGCTGCTTCTGCAGAAGCAAAGCAATAGTGAGAAAGAGAGAGAGTGTGTGTACTAGAGAGCGGTAGCCTCATGTTGCATGGAACAGGGTCACGATGAGGCGTGGACATAAAGGGCTGGTGATGTTTTGGTTGAATAAGTGCAATTAATACGTGACACAGCAGCAGACTCTGCAGAGGACTTGAATGATGAGAGTTTCATCAGAGCAGGACTGCCCACCTCAGCTGCCACGTCTGCTGGAAGACACAACAAATATGATGCGTCAACAGACTATTTTGTTGTACAAGTTTCCCCTTTTATCAAAAATTGTAACGTACAATGACCTGTTTATCATGAAGACGTATTTTTGTACACTGAGTCAAACAAACAATGTCACTGCCACTTTTCCTAACAGTGTTTTTTTTTACAACCAGCTGTCAGAGAGGCAGTGAGTCTGCATGTATGAGTTGTGTGACTGGGCAGCAATATCAAGGCTTCTACCTGTGACAGGATATAATTGTTGTTATTTTTAATTAGGTGGTGAGGAGACCTTAATTAATGTATGCACTTGTTCTCCGTTTCCTGTATAGCCTAAAATGTAAATATTCAATTTAACAGATATATTTTGTGTAAAACAACTTTTATAAATAAATATGAATCTATTTATATTATAATCTTTTGCACTGGTCTGGTTCTTGAACTGGTATTGCACACATGTCTGCTCAGGGGTGTGAGGGGTGTGTGTCTGTAGTGTCGGCGGTAATTGAGCAAACTATTCAAAGCCCTGCATGACCTTTTCCCGACTTGGTTGGGCACACGGGGGAAAATTGCGCAGCTGGGTGAGCACTCAATAACCATTGTAGACGTGCACCTTCCACAGCGCTTTGTCTGAATTCAGGACGGGGAGATTAATATTACGTTTCATGCATTGCATTGTTTCTTTTGCATACTGCCTTTACCCAATAGCCCAGGGGGAGAGAGAGGGAGGGGGCAGGAGGGGTGCAATTCACTCCTCTCAAAGGGTATAGACACTTTGAAATACGGCCCGGGGAAAGTCAGCAACACAATGAGACGGGTCAAAATTCTTATTGCCCGATTGAGATCAATCTAAATAAAACCGGGGGTTGTAGACTAGTTGTATCCCCGACTGTGACTTTCATGGCGCACACAGCCCAATCAAGAAGCCCATCTCCTGCGAAATGGGGAGCACAACACCACATTGTGCGCGCCATTGTGCGCGCCTTTGCGCCTCATTATGCCAATTATGGAGGATCTTCTATTGTAATTGAACACTGATGCCAAATTCAGCGAGGCAGAACGAGAAATAACGAGTTTAATTTCACCTGGTGCTCACTGTGGGAGTGGAAAATTGCAAACAAGAGAGTCTGATTAGAGCTTTTTTAATAATTCAAAAAGAACATCAGCCAACATGCATACAAATAAGAAGAATATGCAGTGGCTAAACTGCACTACTTACACTTTTGATAACAAAGAGCTTACATAATGTTTATTTGAAGGTTATTTTGTACTTGTGTTACTTGCACCAGTAAGTGTGTTTCACTTTATGCAAGCTTTCTATTTCTCTCTCTCTCTCTCTCTCTATCCACACTCACACACACACACACACACACACACACACACACACGTACACACACGTACACACACACACACACACACACACACACGTACACACACACACACACACACACACACACACACACACGCACAGTGCAGCCGGCAGGTGTAAGCCACGTGCCTGTACTCGGTGACAAAGGCTCTAGCCCTCCCATTGGTCAAAGGCTCGCGTATGTGAGGTCCGTCTGTGAAGGCAGTGACAAAAATCAAACAAGTGATAAACGACATTAATTACGCTGTGCTTTATAACCTCCTACGTCACCGAAGCGCCAAAAAGACAAATCAATGTTAGGCGCAGAACACCCCGCTGCTCCATTATCATAAGGTTGAAATGGTATTTGTGATGTCCTTCAGTGTCAGACAGAGGCCAGGCCACAGAGTAAAAATAAGCGCTTGCCTCTTGTCCTCTAAGATTGATTTGCAATTTTCTCCTCAGCTAAACATGGAGGAGCAGGGGCGCTCATAGATTTATTCATGTCATCTTGTCTATGGGTCATTTTCACTTTTACAATACATGAGGGCCATGTTAATTTTGGTTAATCCCGTGCTGAATAATCAATCACATGCAGCCCATTTATGCGTGCGTTTTGTGTGCAGAGCCATGATGTATGCGTAAACCATGGAAACGCCAAATGCCTATACCTAGGCTCTTATACCGGGAATAATTGGAGAAACGGGGTGCAGATGGGTCATCTGTTGCTTTAAATGCAACAGAGTGCTCACATTTCATTAACTGGCGGCCTTATATTCATCCAGTGTTTGTAAATGTCATTGCTGAAAAAAAATTATCTTTTCATAACCTGTGTGTTTTTACCCCTTAGGCAAGAAACGTTTTACAGTTCATGGCCCCAAAACATTATTTTATAGACAGACAATATTTACATCACAACAGTCTAGCTGCCACTAGCACAACCACTTTCATTTTCACCCTTACACTTTATTAAAGAATGTGCAACCTAGTGTGATACATATAGAAATTAGAATTAGAAAATGTTTTTGATCTGACCCATCAGATCATATGTGACATACATTGACAAGAAAAACACAGCAGCTATCCTCATCATAAACCTCTACTATTGGGCTACTCTTTACAAAACTCTGATAAGTTTACATGATTTCAGTGAGACATTGTGAAATTATTTTGCTCATCTCACGTCTTGAGACCTGAAATCTTGTTCTGACAGTAAATTCTGCAGTGATCCGGATTATTAAAGCAACACATTTAAGCTGAGTGAACATGTTAACTCATAACAGCTGCAGTTACTGTGCTGAAGCATTAGCCCACCAAGAGTCAGTACCCTGATGATACTGACTCAGTGGTGGCATTGATAACCTAATCACAGCTCAGACACCTTCAGAGCAAGGTGGAGCAAGTGCATCAGAAAATGCAGGCAAGGAAAAAAAAATCTGTTCGTGTACTTCCGCCCACAATCAAAACGCTCTATGTCTCAGATTCTTTATTAATCAAACTAATACTTTATATCTTTATTCTCTGCTTGTCAGAGTCAATCCAACTGTAAATGAGACCCTCTTACACAAATGGCTTCTGGCGGTGGAAAACAAATCTGGATTTATCTCAGTTTACAGGAAACCTTTCATGCAATGTTCTATGAAACCACACATATTTTCTGCTGGAAGATTCCAAAGTCATACAAGTAATACAGAAAAACAACAGTTGCTCTGTGAAATCAGAATAACAACTGTACAGACAGAGGAGGGATGAGCAGAGGCCGAGTAGGTGAATTCAGAGCGGTGGTGTGCAGCCTTGAGGTGTTAATAATTAAACAGAGGCACAGACACATTTGTATTTAACAAAGACAGAAAAAACATGCTGAACTGATTTGGAGTAGACTCATTTACACACACACACACACACAAGCACAAGCACACACTTGTCTATGCAGCTGGTTCAGAGACAAATCTGTTGACCTCTTGGCTGTTGATTGAGAAAGGTCCCATGTAGTAGAAGGATGCACTAGTGTTTTTGCACCAATTGATGCTGCTACTCCTTTTTCACCTTATAGTAAGTTTTGTGAGTCCCTGCTGGTCACACTGTTTCCATGTTTAGTAGATAACTGAATTATCCATTGCACTGGAATATCTGCTGGAGAAGTTCTAAAGTTATTATCACATTCAAGAACTGAGTCACATTATTTCACACTTGATTGAAAGAACAGATGACAATAAAAAGTAGTTTTTCTTTGCCAACATGCCCCTTTTTCCTTTTTTTCCCCAACGTCTCTCAATACAAATAAATATTGTAAGCAGCAGTCTGTTGGAAATCCTCTACCCTGCACCAGTTCTTACTAAATAGGAGTTTAACTCACAGCTGCAATGTTACTATTACTCTGTGACAAAAAGTCAGTCATCGGGCTTTTGTTTTTTCTTCTATTTCTAAAAAAAAAAAAAAATCTCTCTCTTTTCAGATGAACATTTGAATGCATGCAGCTCAGCACTTTCAACCGACACCTCTGTATGTGAGTGAATAGGTCCTAAACTTCAGACGACCCAGCAGAAGAGGAATCCAGCTCAGGCCTGAAGGGTGGAGAGATGGAGGAGTTGTGGATGTGTGGTAGGGAGGAGGTGGCGGGGGCTGTGATTTGCATGGCCCATTGTGCTGCACAAGTTTGGGTGCTTTTTTTTGGCCTAGGCCCTTTTGGCCATTTACTTCCACTCTGGCTGGCTGTGGCGGGCTGTGAATAGTCTCTGCTCCAAGGAGACACAAAGGCGCTTTTGTGCTGCGGCCGCACCATATTCATCATGTAATGCCTGTAAGACAAATCTGATTGGACGTCTCTGTCACTTTGATGTGGGTCCAGAGTGCGAGTGGCCCTGAGATTGCTAACTTCACTCTCTATTGCCTATTCTGCAGCATTGATACGGGGGTTGGAGGCAAAGGGGAGAGAGGAGTGGAGGAGGAGGTGGCAGAGGGGAGAGCAGGCAGGGGGTAGTCCTCATTATTTGCAGGAGCAAATTCATAATAAATTTCCCCATTCTACAAAACCGGGTCGAGATGATTGACACTACTTTACGCCAGGCTGAACAAAAGGCCTGATTTGAGCAGAATACCAAATGAATGGGGCGAGCGTGGACTCAATTCAAACAATTTTAATCTCTCCCTGTCCTCCCTTAGTCCTCCTCTCCTCCTCTCTCCCCCTCTCCCTCACACTTAGCCTCTTTTTTCAACTTCAACTCTCCTGCCTCTTTTGTGCAGAGCATTCTCATTTTACAGGGTAATTCTACTCCAACGGATGTGCTAATTTTGCCAGGTTAAACTGGATGTTGGTGGACTCCTGTGATACAGAGGCTTATTCTTGCCTAATGACTGTAATGATGGCTCAGAGGGACTGCAGTCTGGAGTGGGCAGTGTGTCCACAGCTTGATAGGTAGAGGTTTTTTTTGCTTTTGTGGGCTGAGCTGGAGCTGATGTCTAAGGTTAGGTGTAGGGAAAAGGATGATGGACACAGTGATGGGACCATTATGGATCTGCTGCTGAAAGACTGGCACAGAATGATGCCTTAAAGTGCAGGATACACATGTTTCTTTCTTTTTTTCCCCTGACTGTTAGTACAGGAGGCTGAAGAAAACCTTTTTTTAAGTCATGAATCCACGACAGTCATGAAGCAAACAGTGTTTTTACAGCAATGTCTAGATGGTGGACTGGATTTTGATATCAGAGATGTTCTGGATAACGTTCCTAGTATGATTACCACTTGCATTTCAGCAGGAAATGATGGTAGACAGAAAACAAAACTCTTTGTGAAGAGCAAAAAGGGCTCTATGCAATCAGACTTAGTGCAATCCTGCAACCCATCGTCCGTCATCTTCACTTTAGCTTTAATTTATGTCCAGACATTTGTTTGTGTAAAAGTGCAGTTAAAAGGGGCGCCGTATAGCCTGGCTGTTGTGTCGTGCACCCCATGAACAGAGGCCGTGGTCCTCATCGCAGTGGCCATGGGTTCGAGTTTGACCTTGGCCCTGTATGTCGTTCCTCCCTCTCTCCTCCTAACGTTTCCTTGCCCCAGTCAGCTTTCCCACAAAAAGTGCAGTTAAATGCTCACCAGGTCGACTGGTTCAAAACAAAAAGGGACACACACATTGGCGTGCTTAAAAAACAGTGATTGGTCTGCAGTAACCTGTAGAAATGACCAGACTCTCAGATGTTTTGGTTGCGTGGCATTAGTCCATTTCCAGTGAGGTTGTGAAACTACATGTATTGCAGGTGCCAATTTATTGATTAGACGAACAAAAAATGTACTTGTTGTTGCTTGATAACTTTTTACAGCTGAATGCCGCTTGTAGAACTGTTGTATTGAAAAGAAAACTGTATGAGATGAAGTGTTGTCGTAGTGGTTGCCAGCATGGCTGTGATTGTCTTCAGCAGGCCTGTGGCTATAACTGAACCTCAGCCGTGCTGATATTGAGTACAGCTCCCTCTGATGTGATATTTCCTAACTGTTCCTAACTGAAAGATTACAAATGTTTGTGTGCAAATGAGCAAAACGTTTACAGTAGAAACATCAGAGTGAGTGCATTGAGAATATTTCTCTAAAAACCTCCATTATTTAGACTATTTATTTAATTATTTTTTTTAAAGAATAGTGAGAAGAATTAGAGATCCTTTTACTAAAATACAAGACAAACAGAAGATTAGCCTGTGTGATTTCATCTATGGGGTTAAGGGGGACATTTCTTTAATGCCCAAAGCCTAATCTAAATGTCATGATACATAATCAAAAAGCTTTTATAGTTGCAGACACAGAAGAGTAGTCTTTTTATAAACCTATAGTTGATCTGAACAAAATGTTAGAGAAGAAGTTGGGAGATTTTCTTTACTTGAAATGATCTATAGAGTTCTATGGAGACACCATCTAGTGGACACTGCTGGAAATTCATCTTCTAACACACGTTTGCCTCAACTCTTATGGCATAACGTCACGCCCCATGTAAGGAGGCTACAGTCCTCCAAGCGGGTGACTCAGGACAAGTCCGACCTGTGTCACCTTTCCTGCATGTCATTCCCCACTCTCTCCATATTTCCCATCCACTGTCATATCTAAATAATGAGAGTGCTGAAATAATCCATAAGTGCCCCCTTAATATACCATATATGAACCTTTATGAACTTATTGCTTCAATGTTTGCTTCTATACTGTCTCATAATTCTGTTGTAGAAGACGCCTGCCATTTCTTACTTTCAGGGTTATTATCATTATCCAGGTCACTTCATTTAAACCTCCCCCATGCTGTCCTGGACTGCCCCACCTTGTGGGTAAGTGTGTGATGACATAATATGTGAAGCCATCAAAGACAAAAGACAAAAAACAAAAAACGGTTACCTTCTTTAACTGTCTCTCTAAAAACATGTTATGTGTGGGCTTGCTGTGTATGTGTGTGTTTGTGTTTTTGTCTTTGTGTTTACATGGCTTTCATCCATACTTCAGTTCAGTTCAGGTGCATTCCTTCACTCAACAATACGTTGTAGGATCTCAAAAGATTGTGTATGCGTGGGTGAGTGTACAAATTTTCTGATTGTTTGCATGTTAAAGGTCACACCTCTAGTTTTGAAAACCACTTTTCTACTATTTCTTTCTTTTTAACTCAAACAAGTTCTGTCCCTCCCTATACACACAAACACACACACACACACACACACACACACACACACACACACACACACACACACACACACACACACACACACACACACGCACACACACACACACACACGCACAGAGTCATGTCCCAGGGTCCTCAGCAGGTTGAAGCCTGCCCCTGAAGAACCTGTTCAACAGTGACACACCACGGCCTCACCAGCCTCTGACACGCATCGCCCTCAGCTTCAGATCTCATGCTTTATTCTTCTATTGTTTAATGCAGACAGACAGTGGGACACTTGGATAGTTTCTTTTATACTTCTTGTGAATATCTCTGCACGTCACAATAAAAGAGCTTTCTTCATGGTATCAAAGCTTAGTGTACACTTGCTTTTGATAATGAAAGGTTTGTGTGTTAGGACACTGAATGGAATCATGACAGCACATGCAGCGATCGGATGAAAAAGGGAATTGAGTAAAGATGGATCAGTCAAGTCAAAAACATAGTTTAAGTGTGATTTATCTGGAAATTGTTTGTATTTATAAACTTAGATACACCCACTTGAGGATTGAGGCATTAGATTTTTTATACTGTACTGTAACTTATAACAGTCATAAATACACCTGCAGATCTCACTGTTAAAGAGCGAGAGTGATGATAATTCAACTGCTTTATATTAAAATCACTTTAAATCATGGTACACTTGTTCTTAACACACCAGTAATAAAAATGTAATACTATAACACTGTAAGATGCTGTGTTATGATAATAACTTATCCTTTCTGTCTGCATGACGAGTTTTTAAGTGTGTTAGTACAAATAATTGCTCACCATATGATTTCCTTATGCACACTTTAAAATCACAACGTTAACTTTTAATAGAATAATTACACAATGCGATATTGGCATGGCAAGTTTATTTTTCATTGCTACCTTTTATCTTTTTCTCTTTTCTTTGAAGTTGTGATCTTTTAGGGAACTTAAAGAAATATCCAGAGGCAGGGGAATTTTCAACGGAACTCTTTTCCTCAATGGAGCATGTTTACATGAAGCTGATTTGCATCAGAGCAACGGAAAGGATCACACCTTCCTGGCAGCAGTAACACGATCAAATGAGTGATTGCAAATGATGATATTCCTCCTTTCACTTTCCTCCACATGTCTCTTGCAAACAAGCACACCCACATGGACACACATTTACATACACACCCAAATCCATAGTCCCAGGTTCCCCTGCACCCCACAACCTATTATCAGTGGAGGTGCCCTGGCTTATAAAGGCCTGCCCCCTCCCTAAAACAAGGTAAAGGGAGGATTAGTGAGCACCATTTAGGGGTTCTTTTCAGCCCACTATTTCATTTCATTAGCTTGTGACCTCTCCAGTTAATTATTTTGATCTGGCCAAAGGCTTGGCCTGCTTTTAATGATCCTGACTGACTCACCGCCCCCAGAACGCACAATACTTAACACACCCATTGAGGGGCGAGGAATAAGAGGAGTGAAAAGGAAGGAGGAGAGAAAGGAGAAAGATTGAAAGTGGCATTTACCAGTCACCAGCAGCGGCTGTATGGAAGGGGAACCTGGTGACGGCAGGGTGGCGTAACGCCCTGAGACTTTTTGTCAGAATATACTATTGTCCCTTATTGATGGAGAGGCTCTCCTTTTTAAAGGGCAAAATCATTGCAGGGCTTTAAGCTGATTTCAGTGGAAAAAAAGGAGAGAATAAAAGAAAGGGAATCCAATGCACCTCCTTTTTATTTTAAATAACAGTGAAGCAAAAAGGCTGGCTTTTGGAAATCATTCAATTGAAGTGTCATGGTTAACTACTGTGGAAATGTTGAGAGTTACTATAGGGGCCATCAGGAGAGACTGATAATACAGTGGCCAACAAGGATGCAAAAGATGAAACTGAAAAACAAACAAAAAAAGGCAAATTTAAAAAGGCTCGAGCACTTCTACTACCAAAACGTATTTTCTGCTTGTTGTATTAGTTTTTTAGGTAACACTTTACAATGAGGGTACATTAATTAACATTAGTTAAGGCATTATTAAGCCTTAACTAATGGTTACTAACAGTTAACTAATGTGTCTAGTAATCATTTATTAAGGGTGTTCATGTTAACTACGGTGTTAATAATGCATTATTTAATCCTTATTAAGGATGCTATTAACATTATTGAATGCAGTAATAAGCCTTAACTAACAGTAAATTTATACAATAATGAACATTAAGAAACCTTAACAGATATCTCTTGTTAACATTAATTAAGGGTTCACATGTTAATTAAGCCTAATAACTAATATTACTAAATGGTTGATAAAGATGTTCATTTAGATGCATGTCTTGAGGTTCACAGCTAAATCATGTCATTAAGACAAAAGTGTTTGTTTTTATTCATGTTTATTTAAAGTTAATGACTGTTCACTTACTTGTCCATCCTCCAACTGGTGACTTATTTTTGGTAAAGGTTGAGATCAGTGGACCACACCATGGTCTTCATGTAGACTTTAGATTATTTCTTTATATTCATGTAGACGTTCTTAACTTACAGCCTAACCTATCATTATTGTTGATGTTATATAAGCATTATTAAACCATGATTAACCATTTGTTGATGCTCTGAATAAGCATTACTTAACCATAATTAACCATTTATTAATGCTCTGAATAAGCATTACTTAACCATAATTAACCATTTATTAATGCTCTGAATAAGCATTACTTAACCATAATTAACCATTTATTAATGATCTAAATAAGCATTACTTAACCATAATTAACCATTTATTAATGCTCTGAATAAGCATTACTTAATTGTATTTTTTAATGCATTTGTGACCCTTGTAAATTTAAATCAATCACAGAGCTATTAAACAGGGAAAAATTAACAAATTGAATACAATCATCATGACAACCATCTCTTTTCCACACTTATTCAAAATTTTAAAAAGATAGCGACTTTTTACTTCATGTTCAACATCCTTTTGTGACAGTGCCACTGTCACTGAGGATGGTGAGTCTTGGATGTAAATGGCATAAGATGAGTGAACTTTGAACTTCTGTTGAAGCGACTCTCACTTGTAATGGCTCCAGACAAAATGAAACAAACACTTTTGTCTTAATGACATGACTTGGCTCTGAACCTCAAGACATGCATCTACCCTTATTGTAAAGTGTTACCGTTTTTTATTCAATGTTTTCTAAATTAGTATCTAATTTTTGCTAATGGAAATCTTTCAGGTTGTTGCAGTACATTTCCCCTTGTTGGCCAGCGAATATGGAAGAAGACCTGTTGAGAATGCAAAATGCTTCAACTCAATGTAGACTTCCAATTAAATCTACTTTTGGATGTTTACATCTCATAACATGGTCATGTCTCTCTTCTCTTCGCTTCTCTTCTCCACCCGTCTCTCTGTAGCTGATCTGCACTAATTACCTGTATTTGTTCATCCTGTGGGTGTTTGGAAAGGGATAGTTTTCATTTACCCACCACAACACAGCTCCATATTGAATGCAAACATGACAAATTCAAAGCAGCTTGTGCGACTTAACGCATCATAACCATTCCACCTAAAATATTTCTTATTTTGACTAAATGTGAAGGATGAAGTTTTAGGGGCGGAGGGAGCTGATGGGCAAGTTAGTGTGATATTCTTGTTTTTTTCCCCTCTTCTTTCCTTCCCTCTAAGTCTGTTTTTGTGCCTTGTATTTGCTGGCAGCACTGCTGGCCAGTTTACTCTGTCTGGCTATGCATGTAAAGAGTGTCCCCTCTTTGTTCCAGCCTTGGGCCCACAGCCAAGCTCCCCCATCAAAACTTAAGCCACACACACACACGCACACACGCACGCACACACGCACACGCACACGCACACGCACACACACACACACACACACACACACACACACACACACACACACACACACACACACACACACACACACACACACACTTGTACCCGCAGAGTACCCCACTCACCCCTTTTTTCCAACTCTCTCCCTCTCCCCCTGCAATGCCCTCAAATTGCACATAACAAAAAAAAGGAGGATGGAGATCCAGAGACAAGCATCACTTTAAAAAAGCAGGTGTCCAGAACTTTTCAGCACTGGTTGATTTCAAATGGAGACCCTTTAACCTCTGTGCTTTTCTAGCTGGTGGCTGAGGTAGCTGGTCAGAAGCCTAATCAGTCTCGTCTGACAATACGGGGAGGTTGAGGGCTGTCAGTCCTTCTTTCAAACAGGGGCTCCAATAAAGCCGTGGCAGGGGAACCCCTGATTGATTAGTGCCTCTTTATTGAAGTGCGTGTGTGAGTGTGTGTGTGTGTGTGTGAGGGAGCAGGAGAGTTTGTGTCTATAGGGGCCCAGCCAGGAAGCGTTATTTAAATCCAGCCAGAGAGAGCACTATAATTATGACTCTTTCTTTCTGCTGGCCGGTTAAAGCTGACAGAGAGGGTTCTTACGGCTCACTTCACCCTCTCAGCCTCCTAAAGAGAGATTATTACTGGCCCCTGAGAGCTCAGGGCTAGCCAGGCTCATCAGTGGGGCTCTATAGACCTGAGAGAAGGGCCGTGTCCAGCCAGAGGAGGACTCAAAACAGACATAAAAAAAAGGTGGAAGACTGGGATGGAGACAAATCACAGTGTAATCCCATTTTGACTTTATCTAGTGTGTCAAATCAATGAAACCAGACAAAGTTGTGAGCCAGTTTGCTTCTATGACTGGCATTTAGATGCTTTACTCTCCCCCATCCAACAAACAAACAAACAAATAAACACAAACAGAAGCTGACTGGGGGTCAGATAAATTAGGAAAATGTGGAGAGCTTGTGTGGGCTTGTTGGTAGGAGGTCTTCCTCCTCTCTCTCTTATTATCAGGTCATCCACTATCAGTGTGTGTCTCCCTAGAATCGCAGTGCTGGCCGGTCCTCCGCTCAGCTCCTATTGTTCAGCAACAGCCCCTATCTGCTGCTCACCACTTTAATGTGTGTGTGTGTGTATGCCTGTGTATCTGTGTGTGCTCACCTGCACTACAAGAGAGCTGCATCATAACTCATACATTTCACTCCCATCAGCATTTCTTAAAGAAAATAAAGCAAACACAAAATGCTATAGTTAAAAGTCAAATTAAGCAAACAAAGGGAGATCCAATTTAAATTTCAAACATTGTAAAGCTGTTATTTGTGGCAGACTACAAGGAAGAGTTATTTGTTTAAGGAACACCTGTTGTAAAAATAAGGTATTAATGGGTTTATGGTCATAATTGGAATACAAAGATACGGCACATACTGTATATTCATGTACGATTGAAAAGGGCAGTGAGACACTCATCAGATTCTTCACTAAAAGAGAAATAGCAAAAATCCAACATGTAGAACGACTTTAACTTCGTAAAAGTGCTGTTGGAAAAGTACAAAGTATGATCTGATCATTATTTTTGAAGGATTTAGTATCAGAATGTTTTACTGATGTGGTCGTAGATGTAGCTAATTGATTACATTTCATATTAAAGCAACATATCACACCAGAGAGATTGCTGTTGTACTTAATATCAGCAGTGCTGTGATTCAGTCCTAGGTTCATAGACCAGAGGCCATTGCCATCGATAATCACAGCTGTCCTTATATTCAGCTCATTGTGATTTTGCTTTTGTGCAACAATTTTACGAGCACCTTTGACTTAACAGATGAATGTTTTTGTTTTTTTAACCATTTCTTTTTAATCACCAGTAAAACAGGTCCCACACCTCGAGTGAGCTTTACTACACTCTTTCTAAGTTATGTAATTCACCATGGACCAGCTACTTTGTACAATGTACATTTAAGAGAGTTGTCATTTACTTATGTGGTCTGTGTAATTTAGAGATGCAAGCTTGATCAATCAGACCAAACATCACCTGCTGTAATGTTAATAAACTATTGTAGCAACCCAAAATGTTAATGTTTGTTACACCATGAGTGTGAGAGCTGTTGCAGTTTTAGACCTCTGGCTAGTGTTGTTCCTATGTGTATGTTAAAGATGTGCTCCTGTTACAGTAACTGTATGTTAAACTAAGATGTTCACCACTGACCTGATCTTGACCACACAACATGTAAAACACCTGAAGTAGGGGTGCAGATGGCCTAGCTGTTAGGTGGCGTCCCATTAGTCCTCCAAGTGAGCAGCCTGCGCTCAAATTCAACCTGTGGCTCCTTTCCCGCATGTCACTACTCTATCTGTAGCATCTGTCCCTGGTTTCCTACTCTATTCACTGTCCAATCAATAAGGAAAAACGTCCAAAAATAAATCTAAAAACAAACAAACATCTTGTGAAGTGAAGTCCATGTGCTGCTGTACTCTATATCGTTCAGCACTCATTGAATGTCTGTGGCCTAATCAGATTACTTCTGTAGGAACTTACTACTGTTGAACATTTTACTGTAATCTACAATAACATGCTTGCATGTTCAGTCTTTATTCACAGTGCTACTAGGTTTAGCTCTCATATAAACGTAGTAAATGAATTAGTACAGTATTGACCTACAAATGTGACCGTGTAGAATAAGAATGGTCTCACTATAAACTCTATGTGTATGCATCTCTCGATAACTGTGTGTGTGTGTGTGTGTGTGTGTGTGTGTGTGTGTGTGTGTGTGTGTGTGTGTGTGTTGGTCTGTTCACATTGTGTCTGAGCTGTTATAACATGAACCTCTGGGTGTGGTAAGACTTTAACTCTACTGACAGTGCAGTGACAGAGTAAACCTCCAGGTTATTCTGCAGTCCTTGAACCACGTTGTGCTGCCAGGCCTCTGTGGTACCGACACAACACATCACCACCACTGTCACTCCTCAAACCTGAACAATGCTTTGTCTTTACCTGCACAAGAGGTACATCTATGAAGACTTTCTGCTTGATGTTTGTTCTTGTGTATTCCGAGAGGTGAGGGTATGCTGTAAAAAGTTTCTATTTTGTGCTTTTGTATGGGTCCCCCTGAAGTCCAGTGCTTTCATGTTGAATCATGATGTTCTTGTGTCAATAGTCAAGAAGAACTGGACGCAGTGACAGACCTCTGAGTCAATATTTAGACTCAGGTAGAGTGCTCGGCTTCCCCCTCCCTCTGGTGATTTTTAGTTGCCGGCGGTTACAGTTTTCTGCTCCTGCCGCCCGATACAAACAAGACAGGCAGCTCTTGTCATTTGACTCCTAGGATTAACAGAAGCAAAGAATACAATCCTAACACTTTGAAGTGCGTAAGATCTTAGTATCTTACTTCACACAGAGCACAAGAAAAGACCTTTCATTGTTATTGATCTGAAGAAACCGCCGGTCTGCTTTTTGCTTTGAACATCATATGATCTTCTGTTCTGCTTTTTAGTCATTCAGAAGAACGTCAAGACATTTCTTGGACAGTTACAAAGAAATAAGCAATGACTCACCACATTGATTCAGTATAATTATCCCCTTCATAATAAGCACAAACGGCTTGCATGTCTTTGAATTTCTGTGTATGTGTGTCAGGTTTTTCAGTAAATTTCGATGGCGTGTGGCAGCAGGTCTGGTCTGTTTCCCATTAATCACAGTTTGTTAGATAACAAGCCCATTCTCTCTTTATGTCCCGTCCAGGTTCACGGCCTCCTCAGATATAGACGATCCACAGGTAAACACACAGGCATCAGTACACACACCTACACCTGCTTAAGTATTAACCATGTCAGCCATATGTGAGTAAACGCACAGGTCTTCAAATATTCTGTCAAACACACACATACACACACACCACCACACACACCCACACCTGTGTTCAACAGGTCTTCAGTTAGAGGGGGGAAAATTCCGACATGAGCCCATTTATCATGGGGAGACGGCCAGGGATTAGATATTGGTGATAAAGATTTTGAGTCAACATCCCAGGCAGGTGTCGAGCACTTTTTTACTGCACACCGGTGACTCCACTCCTGGGTCTTTATGGGCAATAAAGGATGAAACTCTTCTTCCCTCCATCAAACCCCTTTTCCTTTATGTCTGAACAGCTTCCAGGCTGAGACTTTAGCAACCTGCAGACAGGTAGAGGGCATTCAAATCTGCCACCAAAACAAAATTACAATTTGCCTGTTTTTGCAGGACAACCTATTTGGCTACTTAAATATATATAAGCAGAGTGATTTTACCCATTAAACCCCCTTTTATATTTTGAGTATGCATGCCAAAATACCTACTTTCTACAGTGTGGTAAGCGTGTCTTAGCCTATCAATGCTAGGGATACTATGTTGTAAATGTAAATGTATTTTTTGTTTAAAACTATCTGCCCCAAAACCAAAGTTGAAAGCTTCTGGGACCCAGTTAATAAATAGAAATGGGATATGATTTAAACTATATACATGGGTCAATCCTTGAAAATGGGTTGTTGCAAAGAAATACAGGATTACAGAATCAGATTTTAATGGGTAGTCCAATCTTGGCTTTTATTTGAGTAAAACCTACACACACACACACACACACACACACACACACACACACACACACACGCAACGCAACGCAACGCAACGCAACGCAACGCAACGCAACGCAACGCAACGCAACGCATAAGGACTAAACTTGTAGTACATCCCCATGTTCCCGGGTATCTATGTTAACCAACAGTTTACAGTAAGAAATGGGTTAAGGTCTGTGTATCACACCAAGGAGCTTTAGTGTGTGATGCATCATATTAAGCCGGGAAAACATGAATTGAACCTTTGACATATGAAAAAAGTATTTTATTAAGGTTCCCTAAATGTGTCATATTAAAAAGGATGCTGAGAAGAGAAATTTGAGAAACCCATTGACCTGAGGATTGTAGATGTGCTCTCTCCAAATTGCCCTGAACGGCAGAGATGCACTTCCCATTCAGTATTGGCTCACACTATAGTGAGTATTAGTGAGTACCATGAACCCACCAGAAATCACTTACAGTAACACACTTTTCTCATTTTACAGTATTTTAGGATGCACTGAAATTATTAAGAACAGAGAAGATCTCTAAAACTGAAACTCAGTATATCGTAGGGCACAATAACGTATATTAAAAATTCCATGTCTTTTTAAAAGTAAGTGTAAGTGCCACAAGTACTTCATACATCTTTCATGACATATTGTGAAGACTTCATTCATCTCTCCTCTATAATTATTTGGGGGAAATACAAGAACACCTTCAGTTCTTTATTTCTACACCCCTCAGAAACACCAGTTCGTCCTGAAAACTACTAAATCTCTTTGCCTATAAAATATTATAGAACCATTTAGTTTAAATATTTGAGTCAAAGGGCTGGTTAGCTCATAAAACCTGTAAAGGCATTGAGTGTTGAGAGAGTTTGAAGCGTTTGAGTTGCCCAGAAGCATATAGACTGTTTCTCATGCTTTGACAGGTTCAGACATAGAAAATATAGATTCCCCCAAGTATGATCACATGGCACATACAATTATTTTAACTACAAACCTTTAAATTATGCATTGCCCTTTTCTAATTGTTGGACCAACGCATGGAAATCAGTGCATCGGCTCAAATGGAGAGGTGTGCCACCCCAGGGATCGATGCAAACATGTGTTTACAGTGTCGCTGCAGTGATAAGTAATCTCCTTGTAAACGTAGGAATTCATGGTGTGCTTTCACTTCTACTGGGAGGTCCACATTCACTCACCTCAGAGACAACAGCACATGCCTGCAACAGTAGTGTTAGTGAACCCCCAGAGCCACCTACTGGAACCAGCCACTCCATCAGACTTTGACAGGGATGAAGCCACAGGCCGAGGAAATTAACTAAGTTATCCATTCACGTGCTAGTCCGTGCTGAGAAAGGCAGGCAGGGAGAAGCTGCTCCATTTGTTGCCTGATCAATCAAAATCCATTCCTGGCTTTCTTTTTGGTTTGGGAACAGTGAATTAGGGTGGATTGTCTTCTGAGTGATCCATTCCTGTTATAGTTTCATCACAATAGACAGCAGAAGAATGCCAGTTGGTTTTCCTGCAGGGATCCTTTACTGTATTGGACAAATACAGATGGATGGACAGCATGCACTGGGAGCTATTGTTACTTGGTGGGGAGGTTGTCCTGCATCTGCTGCCCACTGGGACCAGTTAGTCCTTTTAGTAGTCTGATACATGAACATATAAAAACATTGTTGTTATGAATAAACAGAGCTGTTTTATTCCTCTTAATCCAGAAATTTGAAGCATAAGTCTTATTTTATGCAAGTATATTTATAATCTTCTAGTTTGTAAGACCATCTTTATTTAAAGCTCCTGAAAGACATTTTTAGGTCGTGCAGATTTGGGGCCCCCTGTACAAAGTGGGAAGATTTATTTATCTAAATAATTAGTCCTTCTTTCATTGTTTCTTTGTTTTGTTTTGAATGTCTTACCTGCAATTGAAAATGAATTTCTGGCATAAACAAAAATGTAAACCGCTTCATCTTAGAATTTTTCCGTGGCAGGGATGAGATCCATGTAAAATAACTGCTTAGAAATAATCAGTCTTCTTATTATAATTATATAATTAGTAAAAAAAAAAAAACTTTTCAAAGGAGCATTGACTCTATGTCTATGGGCACAACAAAATAAGTAAAAACATCGTTGTATAACTATTATCTGTCCTTTATAACTTGTGACCTTATCTAAGTAAAAGTACCTCAACACACAAACACACACAATCCCTCTATCTTGGCTTGGTCGTAAACAAGAAAGATGCATCTTTAATTCCTCCCTTCAAGATAGCAGAAGGAAGGCAGGGTAAATAAAACATGATAAAGAAAAGAGGAACCAATAGCTGCTGGTCCGGTGTGCTGCCACAGTTTGCTTAATGTTAAACCAATAAGATAAAACATGGAGCATGCAGTCTGGACTCGCTCCACACAGAGATCGAGCCTGAACTAGGCACTGTGTGGCCTATGGCCTCAGTCCCTGTATCAGCAGTTCTGATTTTCAGTTAGATAGTAGGGCTCAAACGCATGTTAAAGATAAAGTTTACAGCTCCAGGTTATCGGCAGGTGAAACTAAAAAGGAGAGGTTGAACTTCTTTGCTCTCAAACTCTCTGTGTGCTTGTTTCTCTTTGAAGAAAATAGTAAGAGAAAAGGGATAAGGTGGATTTGGAGTTGCACAGGTGGAAGATGATGCGACTATAATAATGAATGAGATCCTGAGTTTGATAACATCTTGTAAGGAAAAAAAAATAATGAAGACGTTCCGGTGATTTGCAAAGTCGGGGAAGACAAAAAGAGAAAGCGGAGAAACCAGTTCAAGAGATCCCTCTCGAGTCTCACATACTTTATAAAAAAGATGGATGACATGACGGCTCCGGAAAGAGTGGTGACTGGCTGCAGTAAGCTCGTGAGCTATACCTTCTCTCCATAATAGCAGAAGGGTCTTGGGTCAAACTAGTAAACGAAAATACACATCAAATACATTTTTCTTGTTCAGAATTTCTGGCATTATAATTGGTTATTATGATGTTGATTCATGTCAAAAGGTTTATTTTCCTGAGAGAATTACTTTTACTACTACTACTTTTTTATGTGTTTCTAAAAAATTATTATAACGCCAAGATTGATGACTTTGTCAACAAATGCGGCCCCTGCAGGGCTATATATATATACAGTATGTACATCCCATAAGCAGAGTATGGGAGGAATGGCATGAGCAGTGGTGATTCTAGAGTCTGTTGGGGCCCCGGGCAAAAACCAATTGAAGGGCCCTCAAACCAGCACGTCTGCTCCAGTAGCCAGATGCATACTCCTCTTTTTCTCTCCTGTAGATGGATAATTCCTCTTCATTGACCTCTGTTGACTTTCATTTACAAACTTTGGTTTTTACAACATTAATGAACATTAAACATTAACAGTGAGGGCTGTCAAATGGGGAAAATGTCATTGCAAAAATTTACACATTTAGGGCCACTGCTGTGGTTTAAAGTTTGTCACCCCTCAAGGGACCCCTCCTGCTCCCAAGTAGTTGCCTAACTTGCCTGTTGTCAAGCAGCTCCTCTGAACATGAGGAGACGTAACAAGGACAAACAATAGAGTCATTAGACTCTACATAACCATGAGTGTTTGCTTCAGTCCGACACAAGCATGTCTTCTCATGTTGAGTGTACCAAACTGAGGGATCTCAGTTTTTTGCTACAAGTTAAATACGTCCTTTGGTTTGTGGAATGCACATTTTCTGGGGTTGATTTGATTGATAATTTTTCTAGATGTGTTCCATCTTAGACTTCACTTTTTGTCCATACCTACCTCTGTGGCCCCTAAAAACACTACCACCTGATGAAGACCTCTGGCCAAATTGTTGTGATTTGATAAGATATAGTTTCAAGTAAGTATCTTCTTTTTCTTGTTGCTGGTTTTCAATTTACCTGCACCGACGTGATGTGCTTAAAATGGGGACGGGACGTCAATATGGCAGCTCCACCAGTCAGCTCTCATCTCGCTGGTTTCAAATGATGTCATCAACGGCATACATCTGAGCCTATTGCAGGAGGTATCTTGGCTGCTTTTTTGTACAGGAAGAGGTGAAGATGTGTTGTCCATATGTATGCACAACCTACTGTCCTTCCACATCTCCTCATCTCCGCCCACTTTCCTCTTGCTTCATTTAGCCCCACACATTTGTGCACTCCCAGGATGATCCTGTGTGGCTGAGCGAGCTTGGACTTGTTCATTTGTGACCCTTGCGAAAGAGAATTGGGATAATGGCCAGATTTTAGTTTAGTTTGAGGATCGGAAGTTGCTGAAGCAGTTGGCCCTCACAAATGTGACACACACCCACAGACTGATGACTTTGGGGCCTGAACCAAGGGAAAGAAGAGAGAGGGACGAGTGAGTTGGAGGTTGATGAGACTTTGCTTCTTAGTTGATCTTTGTGCATCCGAAAACATGCAGTATTTAATGTGACTGTTGACATGTCTTATGTTTGATTTGGTACACTTGTGTGCATGCATAACAAAGAAAAGTGCTTGCACAATCTTTGCACGTTGTGTATGTATTTGTCATAGACAAGAAGAGAGCCTGCTGCCCCCAAGGCATCAGTACACACACACACAGTGGCACACATGCACAAACACTATTGTTTTTCATCAAACATCTTGGGATTTTGTGCTGCTGCGCTGGCAAATCAGCATTCCCAAGTACCAAAACAATTTTGCATTTGGAAGACAGCACACAAGTCTTTGTTTATTCCCTGCTTCATTCAATTACCCCCTCTTTGGTTTGTTTAACATTTCGTACTCATGATCTAATTTTTTGTTTGGTTGCTCTTCAGATCTGTAAATTAACGCCTCAGCTGAGCGCTGAAGCCACATGTGGTGTAGAATTCATTAAGCCTCCTTTTCCCCTGCGCATGTGTGTGTGTGTGTGTGAGAGCACACATCACAGAACGACGGCATCCCCGGAAAGTGAGAGTGTGTGTATGTGTGTGTACATGTGATGCTACGGTGAAAGGCACCATCTGTTCCATGTGACAGTAATGAAGTGAGGGGCATTGTGGAACAAAGCCTCAGACCCATTCATCACAGCTGTAGGCGGGCCAAGCATATTCCCCCTGTCTTATAGGGATACCTCTACACACACACACACACACACACACACACAAACTGCAACCCCACACCTAACCGAATGGTGCTAGTTTGCCCTTATGATGAGTGTAAACACTTGTAGAGCAGTTATTTTATGTGGCATTTATGTAAACTCAAATTCTAATGACTTAACAGTAAAATCTTCACCATTCATTTGCATGTTCTTTTTCTTATCTGTATAATATATTTATTTAACTGACTGTAACAGCAACTATGCTGCCTGTTAGTGTGCAATCATGTCAAATCTGCAGTTACAACCTTGGGCTCCACTCCTTGAGAGACACGTAAATCAACTGGATCAAAACAAACTGTTGAAACATGAGATGTAAAATCCCCTCTGAAAACAAGGCGGCCCGTTTTATCCTTTTTTTTTTTTTTTTCAAAAGGGAGGGTTCAAGTTATCTTTAGTTTGTTTGAATTCACTTATACCAGAGGCTTGTAATAACTCTTCATGTCACAGCTGATAGTCATATACTGTAAAAGACAATATATAGAGCAATTGATAATTTAATCTTGTATATTTGAGATACATGGACCTTCAATGGCATGAACATTACAAGCTAAAAGTTGCAGGCCACAATCTCCTCTGCAAGGTGATAGGAATAATAAGATTAGAGAGCCTAAGGGTCTCACAAATAAAATGTTATCAATTGTGATTTAACCTGTAATTCCACGATGATCTGAATATGTATTTAGTAGAAATTATTTTTAAAAAGCATGCATGGATCCATAATTTGGTTAAAAGTCAACAAAATGAATGATGGACCTATTCCCATACTTGTTGAAATGTCATGGTAGAAAAAAAGCTCAAATGTTAGCATACATTGAATAAAGGTGAAGCTTCGTGAGTTGTTGTACTTTATCCAAATAAAATGATACTGATCACATTTGGAGATGGCATGAGGGACTCCTGTCTAGATCACACCTCACAATGGGCCTCATTCACTAATATATGCGTAGAAATGTTCTTACTCAGCGCACAAAATTAGTGCACACCCAAAACCACCATAAGATTCTTGAAACGTGCGTTTGTTCTCACCACCTTGTTGTTTAATAAACATGTTAGTGAACCCGCATTATTCTAAATTGACCTGCATTCAATGCAATCATTCTAAATTTGCAAAAAAAGAGCAGTGTGTCTGGGGGCTTAGATGTCGTTCCATAGAATAACATAGTTGCAGCAGTTCTGTACTTGCCTTGGCAGTTGCAATCAGCTGATAAGCCACTAGTCACACCCTTCAAAAATCTTTTGAAGGTCTGATACGCTCTCTTCTGAAGGGACCGGCTGCAGCAGAGAGAACTCCAATGATTTCCCGCTAGCCTGGACATTATCTTTTATTATTGTAGTATTGATTAAGAGCCCCCCGACGGCAAAATCGACATATTGTATCGTTAAAGTAGTATGATATGGATGAAAAGGCATACATTTCATGGTTATTTCATACATTTTCTCAATGCATTAGTAAATTCATGTTTTTAATTGTTGTCTATTAAACAAATTATTTTTACTGAATGTATTTTTATTATGTCATGCATTTAGTTAAATGAGTGTATGTTTACATTTTCTGAGAAAGCTGAAATTGAGCCTGTTCACAAATACAGCAGCTTCATTTACAACAACATGTACATTCATTTGTCAAACCATCACAGTCACAGAAAAAACTAGTCAAGGCCCTTATATATCTGATCTGGGATTAAGCTCTGCATTCAAGTTCAGGATTCAAACAGATAAGCCTTGCATTTTCAGACTGGATCATTGGTGTACAAAAACATTAATATACTGATTCTCGAACTGATTCACGAAATAATTCACTGTAATCTCATTCGATGTTTCTTTTACCCCATTTTTAAATTGATATCCTTTTAGACTTGTGAACAGGTCTCCCTAGATTGATTTGGTTGCTTGTCTTACCTTATAGAACTGTTGTCCTTTTGGGTGACAGCAGTTTGAGATTTCTGTAAAAACTCAACCGTGATAATCATGAATGCTTTCAAGGAGAGACCGACTAAACATGTGCACCATTATCTCCATTTGAGGATTCACTTAGAACACATACATACAAAGACACTGAGAGACACAGAACTCTAGGAAAGGCTGCATCTACAGAGAAACCTGTGTTCAATACACTGTGCAGTAAGTCCAGACTTATGTTTAACCAGGTTTTGAGAATTACTTGTACCTGAAGTGCAATGCACTGAGGATAGGTCAAAGACTGTTGGGAGTTTGGAGCTTTAATTCACAAAGTGGGGCTAACCCTGCCTCTTTAAAGATCAGTACATTTAAGAAGCCATTTTTGTTATTGTGTTTGTTTCTTGATACAAGCACAGCTGATAAATATGACAACTTTAGCATATGGTATAGCAACTACCCCAAACCAATCCATTTAGAAAACACTTCTTCCTCCTCTTTCTATGCAGGTCCCCCTATCAACCCAACACCAGCTCCTGGTCTATTTGATAAACCAAAGCCGACCTCATCTCTGTGCAAATGATTAGAATCATTGTTCAAACATTGACATCAGCTGGAAACGCTTTATTCTCTGCTCTGTTTAACCAGACAGGGCTTTCCTAATGCTACCAACACTAATATTGACTTTTTCCGCCTAATCCCTCAATGTCTTGCGTCGTCTCAAAACGATGAATGCCAACATTAAACAGCCCATTTATCATATTTTTGGGGACTCACTGGAGGTGTCTCCTCTGTGTAACCTGCCCTTTCTTCTTTTGTAAGAGCACAGTTCAATGCCAGAACGCACTTTCAGTTTCGTTGTTTGGTTTAAGACTCCCTACTACCCACCCCACCCCCCCCCCCCCCCCCAACACACACACCAAAACCACCACCAACACCACCCTTCAATGCTCGCCATCCCTTTAACGGACATACAATGAGCTTCATTCTCTCCACTTGTTGCCCTCTCCCTGCATGGGTTGCTTGTGTGTCCTCCATCTTTACACTATATCAACACACGCTTTGTACATTACTGCCCCCTCTGACCCCAGACTGAGGCTGCTCCCTTCATCTGCAACCCACGCACACACCCACGCAACACACACACACCACACTTGATTCCCTTGTGTTTGTGCTTGTAGATACACTGGGTGTTTGTTTGCAAGTGCGTTTAGAGTTGTGTTGTTCCCTGTGTGCAGTTTTTCTCTCGAAACATGGCGTGAAGTGTTGGTCAACTTGTTGGTCAACTTGTTGTGCACAGGTTAACTCCTCCTGCCCTTTTGAAACTCCTGTGGGAGACCCGCGCTCAAACATCAATCCATATTTCTGTATTTCCAGTCCTTTCTTCTACCATGTACAAAATAATGGACTTTTTCTAATAATGCATAACACTAGTTTCTGTACTGGAATACAATACCCCTGCACCCATCAATGCAGACTGGAGCAAAGCAGAGTTGAACATTTGCAGCTTTAACAGAGTTTCATACATAAAGATAAACTCCTTTTTCATGCTTGAAAACCATTGTAGTCACTTGTAGTATTACAAATTGCTCCTCACATCTTTTAATGGTTCTCCTCTTCTTGGTCTGTTGTGAGCTGGTTTAATTCTCCTCTCTCTTCATCGCCCTCCTTCACTCCCCGACCCGCCCTCTCTCCTCCTCGCCTCCTCCTCCTCCTTATTTACTGGGTCTGGTGTGCCTCATTCTCTGTATAGGGCCCCACTTTGCATTTCCCTACCTATCAGAGAGCTTGTGTGTGTGTGTGTGTGTGTGTGTGTGTGTGTGTGTGTGTGTGTGTGTGTGTGTGTGTGTGTGAGAGCGTGTGTATGTATAGGACCCCCCCTTGTCCCGCTAGCTGAAAGCGTAGAGACAGCGTCCCTCTCCTTCAGCCCCGAGGATAAGTCTACTATCATGCTAATGCCCATGTCCTGAGACTAATAGGTCCTTTTACACTAGAGGTTTTCATTCCCCTTGCCTCACTAAAGGGTTTAGTGCCAAGGCCCTTTCTCTCCTTCCTAAACTTTTAAACAGGATAAATATTTCTGTGATTCCTCCGCCCGGACGATGGGTTTGGAGGCCGCTCTTTGTATAATTGGCTCCAATGGCCTTGTTACGCTTTCTGTAAATACACCATGCAGAAGCGCACAATTAAAGAGGCCGATCAAAAAAAAGAAAGAAAAGATAGAGGATTATGCTGTGCATTTATGTGGGAGTATGTGTCCGTGCATGTCTGTGTGTGGGTGCGTGCGTGTGTGTATGTGAGCGTTAGTATTGGTGTGGATCAGTCAGTACCTTTACATGCACAGATTGGTCGAGCGATCAGATAGTCCATTTAACTGAACAATTATCCTCAACCCTGTGTACAAGCATCAGGGGAGAATCCCAGTATGTGTCCGACTCCGCTATGGTAGGTGGCGACATGCCCCCCTTGAGCTACTTACTATTAGACTTTCTTTTTTTTCCAATTGCCCTTTTACATAACATACCAAACAATCAACAAAAAAAGTTAGCAAGCCGTTGGCAAGTTGGGTGCTGAGTAAGACTGATTGTGATTGGTCCACAGTATATACAGACAGAGTCAGTTCAGTGCAGTCTCAGCTGTGTGAAGTTCACCTTCCTGCTTAAGCACTCACCTGTATGTACATGGCTGCAACTAAATGCTATGACTTACATGTTTTCCCTCCGTCCATGTACTTCAATATGTTTAACTTCTTCAGCTGACACATAAATTGTGTCTCCTTGTCCTTCCAAAATTTTTTGGTTCTCACTCTTGCCATGTTGATAAGTTTGTCTCGTTTTTTCCCCGTTTTTCTGTGCATCTTTGCTGTTCAACTCCCGGGTCAAAGCGAGTCGAATGATCTGTAGAGCATGTGCAGAATGCCAGTGGTTAGTATGTATGGAGGCTGTTGTCCTCCAAGTGGACAGCCCAGGATCGAATCCAACCTGTGGCTTCTTTCTCGCATGTCATTCCCCACTATCTCTCTACCCAATTTCTGACTCTATCCACTGTCCTATCTTCAATTAAAGCACAAAATGTCCAAAAATAAATCTTAAAAAAAAAAAAGAAGAATGGCTTGGCCAGTTTGGGTCAGATTGAGGGGTAAGCGCAAGAGTAAACGGACCCCTGATTTCAGTCTGACTAACATGTTCTGCATTTTAAAAGTCCAATTTGAATTGCACTAACAATAAATGCCCTTTTTAACATCATGTTAATGTACTGAATGTGGGTACAAGGCTGTGTTTACATTGAAATAGGCCTGGTTTCAGCATCTATACATCTAAATCTATGCAGATATTGAACTCACTAAAACTGTGAATGTTTTAGCTTCGAAGTTGGGAATCATGACAATGCATCAACAGTATTGAAAGCTGAAGAAATTTACTGTTTGTTTTAGTTTTCATCTGGTTTTGTGTTCATGCCATTACATTAACTCTCCTGTTGTTTCAGATCTTGCAACTCCTGCCTGCCATCAACTATACACAGCTAGTTTCCATTTATTTCTTCTTAATTCTTTTTTTACCAAGGTAACACAGCAACTATAGATTTTCAAATAATATCAAATGTCCGATAAGTATGTATGTAAAAAGTAACACAGATCCTGCAGTAGATTTTTACAAATTATGTCTATCACTCATCCAGTCAAAAAACCCAAGGGGCTGCAATAACACTGCCTTGACAAAAATATATCAAATGACTTTTCATTGATAAATGGCTAACAATAAATGTTGAAATGAATCACTCTCATCCTTTCCCTCTTGCTTGAAAATGTAACGCCTTTGGAGCAGTTGAATGGCATAAAAAAAGAGTGTTGAACCATGTTGTTAGTGTCCAGCTAGCTAGCCTTAAATTAACTCCAAGATTACCTATTGACACTAGTCCCATAACCCATAACTAAATAAGTGGGTTGGTATAGCTACAGATATTTCACCAGTAGTGAAAAAAATACAGAAGCCTTCAGTGGGGTTGATAGCTTAGCTGAACACAAATGCTTAATTTCACTTTCACTTTCACAAGGGAGTCCAGTCACAATGTCTACTAGAATGCCTAACAAAGTAAAATGTCTAAGAAGAGGAATCTTCTCCACCCTTAACTTTAAATTCAAAATATCGACACAGCACATACCAGTGATGAAAACTGTATATACTGTTTATTTGTGTTTCAAATTAAATCAGTTCTCCAGACAGTCATGTCAAATCTATCTAGAACTATGAGGCATTTGTATAGGCGCATAATAATACTTCAATCAGGAGATCAAGTCAACAAAGAAAACATGATTTCTCACAATAGATATCATGGAAATATGGCTGGACAGAAGGTCTTTATTGCTTGGTATTTATGAGGTGATTTTTGTGATCGGGAAATGTCAGTTCTGAGTGGCAACATAATAAATCCCCCAATCGAGTTCTGGTGGTGGTAGTGGAGAAGCTGATGACTTGCTGAAACTGGATGAGTGAAGAAGTGATTGGCTGATGATTCTACTAAGATGGGCGGTGTGGAGGTGGAGGGTCACACGAAACGTCAACATGAAGGAACTAAAGGCAGAGAAAGAATCTTATTGGAAAGGGAGCAGAACGATGATAGGCCAACAATGAGGGAGAGATGCCATGCTATTGGTTGGATAAGGCCAGCTGTGGAGACAGCAGTTTACCCAATGACAGCCCCAGACAAAGACAGCGCAAATGCGAGTGAGCATGCAAGAGGGATGAATGACATAAAGAAAGAATGTGAATTCAAAGTATTCCTGACTTGAACTTGAGCTAGGACTGAATTTAATGAGTTGTTGTTATTATGTGGCTTACCTGGCTACAGCCAATTTCCACAAACTGGGTGTAATGGGATAACTGCAACACAAGACTGTGAAGTGGAGTAAACATATTCTGGCTCTAATATAGACTATCAAAAAATCCTCCTACAGTACATTTTAAGATCAGAATATGTCTCATTATGGCCTCTTTAGCTTCCCTCAGACCTTGGCTAGGTCAGTCAATATGGTGTGACAACTGGCTAACATTGCAAATTCACAACTTTATCAAACTCAGCGCTTTATTCTCACTGATTTTACTTCGCCCAAACTTCAAATGAACTGTATTGTACATAATTGTAATAAACTTATTTTGCTCAGACATTTTATGACAGCTGTTAGCTTGTTAACCCCAACACATACTCTTGGATGTATTTTAGGCTATGCGTATTGTTCAAACTTTTAGAAAATATTCTATACGGGGTCATAGCAATGTTACAGTTCAAATCAAATGTCAGATAAGTATATGTATGTATAAAGTAATGCAGATTATTCAGTAGGTTTTTCCAAATTATATCCATCAAGTCAAAATACCCTAGAGGCAGCAATGTGGGATAATAAAATATCTGCCAAACAACTTAACAGTGATGAATCACTATTGATAGATGTTAAAATGAACGACTCTCCTATTGATTAACTTCAGAGAAACTGAGATGGCATTCCAGGGAATAAGGATGAGCGTTGGAACTTGCTGAGCATTTACTTTGTTTGGGGTTTTTCTTATCTCATTGTACAGTAAACAAATAGACAAGTCGTTGGCAGCAGAGTATCAAAGTGTAGGCCAACGGCTCCATCCCAGCATGTGTGAATCTTCCAAACACACACACACACACACAACACTGGACTTGCAATTACAGCTCCTGCCAGTGTTTATAGTGACATCAAGCATGAAGTCAGGTACTGTTGTGTGGTGGTGTTGTGATACGCCAAAAGATGATGATTCCAGCCGGGTGACTCAACAAGATTTTAGCAACGTCTTTCCATTTCAAGTTTAATTTGTCCATAACAACCTCACCCTGGAGAACAAGAGACTCTCATATTTAACCAATGATCCCTTATCAAGGATCAGTACAGCTCAAAACTCTAAGTTGGCATTTAATAAAATGTATTCACAGTCATCTGTATGAGTTATGAGTTTTATATGTCAGTGATGGTAAATGATTGAACCTAAAGGAATGTATTATGATAGTAGTGAGGCATGATTTATGAACTTGAGCCTCAGCAAAAGGTTCACTTCATGTTATATAATGTATTACAAAGACAGGCGTAAAAGCAGTAAAATGTTGGAATTTATTGAGACAAAAAGCAAATTACTTGAATTAATGTCACAGTATTTGCCTTCACTTTATCGTGTATTTTTCGTTCACATACACACAAACACACCTTAGGAGTCAGTTGGCGGTTAAGGGGAACTCTTTTTGTAATTTGCTTTGGGATAAGAGAGGCAGGTTTGCGCACGTCTGAGCGCACAGCAGAGAATGAAAGTAGCCTGGAGCAATGGTGGATTTGGCTTTCTGCGCATGAAGTTAAGGGGAGAATTCAGTCTGTTGCATATGCTCTGTAAAGTCAAAGTTCAGCTCTGTACCCCAGGTTCTGTCCAAGTGTCTGATTCTGACAGGCACAAGGTATGGCTCTCAGGGCCTCAAAGTGTGTCCTACTGTCAGCTTCTGTAAGTTTACAAGTCTACCATACCTTTCTTTGTGCATATCTGTCTACCCTTATGTACGAAGACACCTTCCAGGTCTCATGCTTTGATTTTTTGATGGAAGAATGCATGCCCTGAGTTCCTGAAAAAGAGGGGACTAGCCGATTCATTCTGACAGCTCTGTCAAGCGAGAAAAATGGCTGCTGGCTGTCGTTGATGCTGCTGGGTACCCCACCCTACTCATACACTGGAAAGAGAGTACATTTAAGCATATATCTAAGGTAAATCATGCATACTATTCCTTTATTTTTTTGCTAAATTTCTAAATGATGGACTCATTATAATTGAATTAACTCTTTCTTTCTCTTTCCTCACATATGCAAACATGGCAGTAGGCAGGCTGAGACCAAATGACTGACGGTTTCATACCAAGTCAGTGCAAAAACACAGCTGAAAGCATGCATTATTTCATATTGATACTGGTACTATACCAGCTCTTATACTGTACAGGTATTGTATTTCTAAAGTATGTAGGGCAGTGTATACGTGTGCGAAATTTTGCACGTGTATTTAAAGTTCATGAGAAGATGTCAGGCCTGATAGAAGTGAGGAGTCTCTTCTCTTTCTCTCTCTCTCTCTCTCTCTCTCTCTCTCTCTCTCTCCCTTTACCTGTCAAACACGGACAAAGTGGCACACAGATGTACAAGGACAAACACAGACACACACACACACACACACACGCTCAAATAAAGCATTTAAAAACTTAGCCTGCAGTTCCTTGTTCTAATATGCGTGACAGAGTGAAAGTGTTATATATACATATATATATATATATATATATATATACACACACACACACACACACACACACACACACACACACACACACACACACTGAATAGAATGAAGAAAAAATTTAGAAACTATTTGTAACTACGCTCCTCTGTTTCATCAGTTTGCCAGCATATATTCAAGGCTGGTTACATTGAATTGTTATTATTCAAGCAGCGGTAATATTCGACGGTGACATAACAAAAATGTCATTCTGTTTGATCTCTCATGTTTTCAAACAATGCCTGCTAAGTGTCCCATAGCAGGAATAGACTTAATAAACAACAACTCAGAGTTTAATTGTTAGATCTCTGTATGTTTTAAGGACTCAGAGTTCAGAAATTAATCTCTCTCTCTGTCTCTCTCTCTCTCTCTCTCTCTCTCTCTCCCAGTTCTACTGCTTAATACTTCTTTGAGTGAAGAACTATTTAACATCTGGAATATCATGTATTGTCAACTACCTCATTTTAAAGAAGTTATCCTTGTGCAACATGTTTATCCAAGGCTGCTGTCAGCTGATCTGAAAAGCCGTATGCCCTGTTTAAGTGCCACTGAGTTGAAGAATATTTGATTAAGGATGAAAACAGTCTGAGCTTGTGAACTGGACTTGGAAGGTGAAGGGAGGGAGGAAAAAGGAGAAGGCTGCTACGTGGAAATGCATTGACCCTGCAGGCAGATGTTCTTACATTTTCCCACCAACCATTTTCTCAAGGGGAAATATGCATCAGTGCGGAAATATGACAGATAACAGTGTCGTCTTCTTTACACCTCTGACCTTTTAACTTTTCTTTAGCTGGTTGGCTTCAGGCCGTGAATGAACTCCAACTGAAAATGCAAAACTGATGGTGGAAACAACCCTTACTTTAACAAACAGCTGATGGATCAAATCAGCAGTCTTTCAGCATGTAAATATAGTTTGAGTTTTTATTTTATTATTAGAAGGGATTATGATAAACCACAAATATAGCCATCTTAATCAGTCATGTTATTAAATTGTGAATACTTGATTCAAGATTCAAGATTTGTATTTGTCACATGCTCATACAGATGTGCAGTGAAAAGTAATGACTGTTCTGAAAGAAGAAATAACACTTCTGATCATTCCAATTGGTCATCTTAACAGTTAAAGAAAACTTGTATTTAAAGTCAAAAGATTGATCAAATCATTCTTTTTAATCATACATGACATAACTTCTGACTGCAGTTACATGTGACCACAGTGATGTAGGAGTGCTGTGTGAGCACTAATCCGTAGTTTACTCAACAGGGTCGTGGCAGCCTCTGTAAGCCGTGACCTGCTGTGATTGACAGGTAACCTGCAGGGGAGAGGGCCAGGTATGCACGCGGCTCTCCCAACCATCTCCACATGTGTGAACACTTGATAGCGAGTGACAGACAACTGTGCAGTTCTAGCTTTGCATGTGTTTATGTGTAAAGAACACAGCAGAAAATGTGTGTCTTTAATCAATCATCTCCCTCTTTGATTGTGTACAGTAATCAGTAAGAGCCTAAAGTTAAAGTGTCAATGAAGTGCTTTAATGATTTTTCTTTTTGGTGAAACTAGCCGTGGGCTTTGTAATCCTGACACCCAGTTACAAGTAATTACCACTCCAATGCAAATCTCCAAGACAGCATGAAAAGTTCACACACACACACACACACACACACACCCACAGAGTTCCACAGAGTGCATTTGAACACAAATTACACGTGTGTGTGTGTGTGTGTATAATATAGTGTTTACCACCATGTGTTGACAGGGTCTCTGTGCTGACAGATGGATGCTCTAAGTATGTTTGTACTAAACACATGTGCGTGTGCACACACAAACACACACACCTCAGCTACCGTTAACTGCTCTTAGTGTGTGGTAGTGAAGGAATGGGAGACAGACATAAGGAGAGAGGATGATGACAGGTAAAAAGTAGTTCAACCCTTCTGTGTGCAGGGCGTTGCAGACTTAAGTTAAACTGGCAAGAAAATATCAGACAAACATAGGTGGAACCCCTCCCTTCTTAAAAATACAACTTCAGTTAAATGTCAGTCAGTGTGTAGTTTATTTTCTGCTTGTCAATTCTCTTTGTTTTTCCTGTGTTTTGTTTACTCTTTACATGGCGTTTTGTTGTCTTGGTATATTTGAGATTAAAAACTAGATGATTTGGAGTTTTGATTTGTGCAATTACAGACTGATAAGTATCAGGGCGTCTTCAAATTAGGCACAATAGATTCTTTTGTATCTTGCCCAAGTAGATTGCACGAATGTCCCGTCCCACCTTCTCTGTTGTGATTGGTTAGTTTTATCCCTTTTCAGTTGGAAATAAGTCATGACACGGCAGTTAGATACTCTCCAAGTTTTGTTTCATGGGGATTTTAATTCTGTGAAGAAATCAAAAAGCAATCCTTCAGAGTTCATCCCTGAGAGACAAATCTGCTGCACTCTGTCTATTAAGTGATTTGTTCACATTCTAAACACCAGAGAAAGGAAGGTTTTAATAGGTTTTTTTTTTTTATGCCTTGCACTCTGAAAGTGTAATTTTAAGGGTTACATCAGAAGAGCAGGCATCTGTGTGCCTGAAAATTATGAAAGGGGAACGTCTTGTTGTCGAAGTTATTCTTTAGGAAGTCTCAAAGGTTTCACAAACAGGCTACCTTATCTTTTGGCACAAAAGCATCACATTTTCACAAGTAACAGAACTCAAGAGGATTACAGGAAACTGAATCTTTTCCGAAGAGGGGCAGTCTAAAAGCTTCATATGCCAAACACATCATCCAACACATAACTTTAATTTATCATGTTATTACACATGTATTTCATGCAGTTTTGGTTGTCAAGCAAACACAAGTTTCCAGTGTCTTTACTCGTAGTAGCATATCTCTTACATTACAACCAAATATGTTAGCTTCAACATCACCTTCTTACTCTCAATGCTTTGTTTAAAGGCTGCAGTCTTTTGCTATGGCCCACCTCCACACTGGGTGATTTGCATCCCACAGATACTAAAGTGGACTGTCTGGCTCGCTCACTTTGGCCAGGGAACTTCTGAATGAATCTGCCTTTCTTTAGCCTGAGCAAACAGAGGACACTAAGGGGAAAAGATAGAGCCCATAAAGCCAGAGTGTTTTGCTTCCAGTGCTATAGCTTATTAGACAAGGGATGCACCAATACAATCCATATTTGTCATCTCGCCTGAAATATACCTAATACTGAACAAATATCTACTTCAGACCTATTCAGATTTGGCCTATATTGGACTTATTGCAAAATAATTTCACAGCAAATCAAGATTTAAATCAAATGTAACAAAAACACAATGTACAGTAGAAGAGGATTCACAAGATAGCACAGTCTGGGTTAAACTGACAGCTACACAAAATGTTTATTTCAATCTGTACTTATGGGTATAATTGTAAGTTACAAAAACTCCTTCCATGTTTTGTTGTTCTGAATGACTACCACTGCCCTCAAGTGTGCCCTACTTTAATACTAGACCAACCAAGCTCTTTTGTTATGACAGTTTTTAGTCCGTAAATGTTTAAATTAAATTCTATTTCAGTTAACGCCCAAACCCCCCTCTAACAGTGTAAGATGGGCCGCAGACAACCTGCCATCAAATGCAACTTGCTGCCTGCACTCTAGAGAGCCTGTTGGCCTAAAAGGGAGAGCCTTTTCGCTGCCCTGGTCGCTTTTATTGTGAAACTTTGCTTGACCCACAACAATGTACTTCCAGAGCATCACTAGAACAAGGAAGGTAGTTATATAAAAAGTTTCTATTATTTGTAGATTTTCTATACAGTGTCTATGTGTATGTTTGAGTCAAGTCATCATGGCCATAATGGCTCCACTCCACTCCACTGTTTTAGTAGTTTTTGATAATACCAGTTAACATGAACATTAATGTCAACTTCAGTTCATTAATAATGGAATCACATGATGAAGTACTATCAAAGTCAACAACTTCGTTCATAGATTAACAGTTATCAAAGTTCAATCTTTGGTTAACTGAGGCAACCTCTGGTCACAGCTAGTCCTCCAGAATGCATGATTAGAGCCACATCTTTAACAACTGTTTGCTTTTCTTGGTCACAGTTTGTCCATCTTAACAACAGTGATATAATAAGGGGTTGCAGACCATTGCTATGCAGAATTGGCCAATCAGAATATCAAGTATTCAGAGCTTTGTCAGTTCTAAGGTGGACTTCTCACTGAGCAGGTATTTTCTGGGTTTTCCCCGCCACTTTATGTTTTCCATGTATTTGCTTCTTATCTCTGGTATCTGTTGTGTTTGTGAGACCGCTGCCTGACTTCAGGCAAAATCCTTTTTTACTGCAGCATTATTAAGTCACATGCCACAAAGGCTAACCTCTGCCCACATTGTTGTTTACTTTTCACATTTTGTGTAACATTGCAATTCAGCATTGGTTTTCCCCTGAGTGGAGACTTTGATACTCAGCCAACTTCAGTTGGTTTTGGAGCAGATAAAAAAACACAGCCACTCCCCGCAAACACTGACTATTTCTAAAAGGTAGGCAAATGAGGATTACCTCATTACTGTAGAAGCTCCTCGGCAGTTTGTGAATAGTTTTAATCACTTTGATCCCATCAGTAAGGTGAAAGAAAAAAGATTGTGACAGATGATTGTGCACACTTAAAGAAGTGCTCATGCTCTTGAACCCAGACCTGTCCTGAGAAGAATTACTGTAGCGTGGTTATGAAACACTAATTTATCTTGTAAAGATTCTGCCAGATACAGCAAATCACTCAGGTGCCTCTATGCGCTGGAATGCTATTCCAATGACATATCAGGGCATGGTGTCAACATTAACATATCCTTTCTTTTCTCTCTCCATCCCTGATAGCTCTCTCACTCTGTGGTTGATGGAGTTGATGTGAAAGTAGACAGATGGGGTTGGCATGCAGACAACAGGCTGTTGTCCTCTGCGTCTGTTCCTGGGCTCTCTATTCTTACTCCCATGTATCCTTTTGAACACCTCACGTCCTTTACTACTTATAGCTCATATGTCCTCTCTGTACTTCAATTTAAATCTCAACGTCATTGCTCACCCTACCTTCTTTACTGCTTACCCAAACAAGTTTCACCATATTTTCCCTGTCCCCTCCTTTTCATCCCATTCCCCCCCCTCTCCATTCTTTTACCCAGTGCCACTATGGCCCCTGCTAACAGAGGCCTTCATTAAATGTCAATTATACACCGGAGACCACACAGTGGAGGGAAAGCAGACAATGATTTCTGACCCCTAAAGGTCAACATGCTCATGGTCATTCAGCTTCAGTCTGTCAACTCTGAGGTCTTATTAGATTTTGGACAGGATTTTATTTTTTTTATACCAAGAGCTGCATTATGATGATAATAAATTAATGATGAATGATAAAAGGAAAACTTCAAAACGGGAAAAAAGTGAAAAGAGGTTTTATGTATGTGCCAATTTCAAGAAAAAAAAATATCAATGAATTTGTACGTGCATGAGCATGGGAATATTTTGATTGCACATCTGTGCACTCTGCGTATTCCCTAGCGTGTTGCAGTGCGCGGGTCTCATGCCGCAGAGAAGACCAGGCCAGATGGTGAGTGTTGGTGGGGGGTTTTGACACATGTTGTGAGTCGCTATTCAGACAAGCTGTGCAGTGCGGACATGCCCCCAGCTCTAAATAAACCTGTGGCAGCACCCAGGGTGGAGCCTTTAGCACCGAAACCGAAGGACAGGAGGGTGAGATAGAGGATAAAGCGAGTTTTGAGATTTCACAAAACAAGAGCCTGTTTGTTGTTGTGGTTGCATACTGTGCGCTGTCACATATTTTGTTTCAGTCTTTGAATAGATTAAACCAAACTGTACATAGCAGCTAAGCTCTACATGACTGGATTTCTACATAAGTGCCTCCATCCTCTGACCCTGTGTGAACCAGATTGTCTGCTTTGCATCCAAACTACATGAGATTATTTGCACAAGACTTCATGCGTATTTGCGTAAGAGAATTGGGAAAAAAATGGGGTGCATCTGAGGCAACAGACTGTGAGACAATAAATTTTAGGGAGGGATAGAACGATAGTAAGCCATCTGGCAATTTTTAGCTGGCTGCTGTGAAGGGGGTGCAAAACAAGGATTTGGTGCACAGTCCCAAATGAGTGCAGGATATTTCTAAAGGAGCATACTTCATGAATTTATTTAATTTGTGCCAGAGCATGCTGTATATAGATAAAGGCACCTCTATCACAGGAGAGATGTTCCTTTGGGATGTTTGTGGAGAAACTTCCTGGGGCACATGCAAACCCACCGGCGCAGCAGTTTTATCCTTTCTCCGTTCTTTCCAGGGAATAACTCCCAGATTACTAATGCATCTCTCTGTCAACGGGGGCTGAAAATAGGTGAGTGCCGACCCATTTAATAACACTAGTTTTGACCCCCAACTAAGGTGAGAGCAAACGTTTGGTCAGGCGTTGCAGGAACTGCCCTGCAGACTGTACTTTGAAACTGAAAGTGTTGTGATAATTACAGGTAACATCTAAGCAAGGCTGGTTGACTTTGGAATAATCTAATGTTTCAACACAGAGGTCATGGAGTCCTTTTTCGCAACACTTTCCCACCCTCCCTGTTCGTTTGAAGGTATGGATTCTGGCTCTGGATCACAGATTGTTTGTCCAGCTAACTGGTTTAGTGCGTTCTGAAAAGGTGGACAGAAGTGACAGAGGGTAGATTCTTGTGGGAGACTGATGGTTAAGTTCAGCTGACTCGTTGACCCACATCCACCCTCTCTATCTCTCCCTCTGTCCTTCACGGTGCCCCTCTGTGGCCCCCCGGTCAACACCTCTGGCCCCTTTGCCCCCCTGATGTCCACCCCTAGTGTGCTCCTGTCCACCCACTGTGTCCCCTCAAAGAGCCCAGGGGTCAAACTAGCAGCCGTGAAGGTGAAAATGCATCTCTTCTAAGGCCCGTTTGTTCAGGGCTGCCTTTATGCTCGGGTGTGATCAAGCAACCAAGTTCAGCTCCAAGATAAACTGACCCCCCCTCACCCTAGACTCTCTCTATATCCCAAGGGAGATGCAGCCCCAGGCACAGAGTCCTCTCTCTTTCATTGCACCCCATCTCTGGCAGAGGACCTGCTCCCTGTATATTCTCTTTTCAATAGCCCACCTCTTTTGTATCCTCCTCCTTTTTGGTCCGTTTCTCCTAACCCTCACCCATTTTTTTAGTTCTCAATCCTCTATGTTCCCTCGTCTTTCTCACCACCTTCATTCCTGCATGCCTCTTTATTCCCAACTCATCTTTTCCCCTCCTTTTTTATCTTTAATCTTCTGTCCCCCATCTTCTCTGTGATCTTCTATCCTCCTTCTATCTCTCTTTCAGTGTGGCCTAGACACCCCGTAGTCTGGAAACTGGCCCATCCCGGCCCTGCCCCTGAGGCCCTCCGCCTTGGCCCCGTGGGTAATGGGCATTGTGTATTCCTACTGATCCCTGACGGGGCCATATTGTGCCTCGGCGGGATGTCAGGAGCACAAAGCCAACCGGCATGCCACATTGTCTCACACTCCAAATGAAGAAGTTCCTCCTCTGGCTCACAAAACAGCCTTCAAATGTCAGCAGAGCGGGAGGAGGTGAAGAGTGGTGTTGGTAGTGATGTGTGTGTGTGTGTGTGTGTGTGTGTGTGTGTGTGTGTGTGTGTGTGTGTGTGTGTGTGTGGTGTGTGTGTGTGTGTGTGTGTGAGTGTGTGTGTGTGTGGGTGTGTGTGTGTGTGTGTGTGTGTGTGTGTGTGTGGGTGTGTGTGTGTGTGTGTGTGTGTGTGTGTGTGTGTGTGTGGGTGTGTGTGTGTGTGTGTGAGTGTTGTGTTTTTTTTTCAGAGAATGGATGTGAGTATAGGGGATTATTGTTAGGGAAAAAAGGTTGTGTGTTACTCATTAATGCACCAACACTCCACTCATTTAGATCTAAATCCCACAGGCAACTCCAAGAGAGAGAGACACACACACACACACACACACACACACACACACACACACACACACACACACACACACACACACACACACACACACACACACACACACAAGCTTATATACATAGAGATGAACAGACACACACACAAACACATCGGGTTGGATTTGGATTTTTAGCTGGGAAAATAAGCATTAACTTATGAAAGAGAGCTGTTTCAGTCTGAGAAAGTTTCACTTAACATCAAAATAACATGAATTTTAGAATCAATTCACCATAATCACACTGTGGCCGGATAAGAGTGGGGCGCTCAAATGCTGTTATGAGATTTTTGGTTGCACGTCAAATGAACGTAGGAAATCTGGATGATAATTGACTCTTCGCTGCTTCCTGATTCATCATGAACTGAATATACAACACACTATAGGTCTAGATGAACCCTTAAGAAAACAACATTCCTAGCAACCATATCCCAGCTAACATCACTGTTTGATATTGTAACATGGTAAAAAAGAAAAACAATAAAGACCTGTAAGCTACTCCAGGGCTAGCACGTTACCCTGATAATTAGGTTGGCTATGCTAACAATTTAGCTTGCCAAAAGCTAGAAAACAGTGAAGAGCATACATTCCTAGTTTACATTAGCCGTAACAAAGGTTAGGCCTTGTCCTCTTGTATCATGTTATACTAGCTAATACGAGCTACCGGTAGCAGGGTTTTCAGTTGCTCGACAATAGGTTCACGTACTGTGTACAAAAAGTCCCATGACAATAAATGCACCTTGAAAGCCTTTAATTCCTCTCCAATTCAATCAAATATACACATGCCCCACCCGCTCTTAAAAAAGTTTGGCAACACCTGAACCTAACCATTCACAGCAGTGTAGCAGCGACCTCCATCCGCATGTCTGTTAAGCTACACACTAGCTGAGCTAAAGAGAGGAGATTAACAAGCTTGATTAGCTTGATTCATGATGGACGATGATGGTGGCTATGCCAAGAAAATGCAGAAAACGTGCTATGGGAGTGGGAAATCAAGTATGTGTGCCTCATCTGCGTACTAATGTTTCACTTGACTAAAGAAGCTATATATGTGGAGTGCCACCACACTCAAATCCATTTGCACAGACTTACCTGCAGGCAGCATGTAACAAAATGAAAGGTGATGGGCTGAAATAAACACTTACAGAGGAAATAGCTGCAGAGTGAGCATTGTCCATTGTCGCTCAAAATGCAGCATTATTTATTTCAGTTGGTTTTTGTTTGTAGAAGAAGTAGGATCCATCCACTCAGTCATGTTCACCCTCGGTGCTGTCACACATACACATCATGACTATCAAAGGTGTGATTCAGATGCTGCTGTTTTTTGCAGCTAAATAAATAGAGATAAGCAGCTTCCCAGGCAGGTCTTCACCTTCACAGCTATCACAGAGCAGGAATGATTGTGAAGAGACGTGCCGTTCAGACTCCTCTGTCTGTCTCTCTCTACTAGAAGTCAAATAACCATCTGGAGATTAACTGCTGCTTCATTTAGATGTTTGTTACGTACCTGAAATTGACTGATTTCAAATTGCTTATTGTTTAACGTTTAGTATTTTTTATGTCTTGTTTTTTATGTGCCTAAATGGTATTTGTTCAGTTTTTGTGTGGTGTCTTGACTGTGATTGCAGTTGCTGCTATGACAGTGTAATTTCCTGTAAAGGATTAGTAAAGTACCCATCAACTAATCACTAAGTATAATAGGAAAAAACAAACAAATCAACTTTGATACATACACAGTATGGTAATGTTTATGGAAGTGCTACAAATAATGTCTGCATTCATGGATCAATTGATTAAAGAATAATCAACATTTGGAAAGTATCCATGAGTTATTAAGTGTTACCAAAGTTCCTTACCCCAGCACTAAGTTATAACTACTTATGAGATCAATCAAAGAGAATTTTCCTGCTATCAATATTCTTTGAAGGGTCACTTCATTTACAAAACATAAAACTGATTTCCCCACTCTGTCAGAGCTCTTTTTTTTCTGTTCCCCCTTAGAACATCATTAAAAAAAGGTATTATAATTGTTTATTTGGACAAAGAGGGTGTCATATATAGAGTAAGCTTAAGACCATGTTTTAATTGAAAGCATTAATCTTTATAAATCTGAGCTACAAATTTTGCCGCCCCCCCCCCACACACACATTAACTTGTACATAGTGTGTTATGTAAAATTTAGCTTAACCTCTATACGTTTGTTGCATTAACCCTTTATTTAGCTTCCAGTCTGCTTCTTTTCCATTTCAATTCCATCCATTATAAGGGGGTTGAGAATTAACCTGTGAACGGAGCTTTATTTGGTTTACTTGTCTAAGTGCAATAACAGCAAAGCAGCCACTTAATCAAATTATTCCTGCCTGTTGACATTGCACTTTTCTCCTCGCAGGAATGTTGATCTCTCTCACACATACTTTCACATTCTTAATGCCACCAAATTCCAGTCCCTAAATGAGTCCCTTAACAAGGGGTGTATTTGTGTAACACTATCTATCTATCTATCAGTATGTACATACGTTACTCCTGTATGTTGACGAAAGCCTTACAGACATCCCAGTTCAAACTAAATAGACCGAAGCCACATATGTGCTTTTAATTGAGATGCACTTCCCCAACAGCGCTTAATGAAGTAGTGTTTGTGGGCCAGAGTGTAAATGTGTGTATATGCATGCCAGCTGAAGCAGCCTGGTCAACAAGATGTCTGAGAGGGTGTAAGCCTGCAGGTTGAGCAAACTGCCCCCTGTGAATCCAATGGCTGAGCCGTTGACACTGAGCACAGTTAGATTGGCTGTGGCTATAATGCAGACATGGCCGGTGCTCAAGGGCCTTGGCTAGGGGTCGAACTCTCCTCTGCCCACTCATTCAGACGCCCCGGAGAGAGCCTGTCAGCATGTCTGAGCTGAAGAGCGCTAATCCTTGTAGTTCTAGCCAATGCCAGGACCTGCTCTCAGAAATGTCCATGTTGTAGATTGAAGTTTTATTGTCTCTGTTACCTTTTTGGCTGCATGCTGTGAGAATTCTCAGTTATTGATTTGAAAAAGATTTCCACTCAAATAATTTTATTAACATTTATATAGGCCTACAGTATACAGTATATCCCGTTAATTTCAACGTTTCTATTGAGAATCAAGAGAAAGTCCAGATAATCAGACACGTTTTAGGATGGAAAGTTGCCTGGATTATATTTTTCATCCATGTAGTGTAGACACTTTATGTCTACCAAATATTGATAAATGCATCAGTGAAATTTGACAAGTGCTTCCTGGTTGCACTGTTTATAGGTTTCCTCCACAGCATTTGATCTTGCAGTACAATATATGATACAACATGATAGAAAATGATACAACATGATACTGCATGATGCGATGCAATACGATACAAAACAATACGATACAATATGAAATGGTGCGGTACAATACGATATGTTGCTTTAAAATATGTAACTATACAATGAGATACGACATGATTCATGGCATTACGATAAGGTAAGCTACAACACTATATGCTGCAGTGTGGTACAATATGTTATGATGCTATACAATACGATGCGATATGATACCATACAGTTTCAATTTATTTGTCAGGCACAATACATGTGGGTATTGTTAGCTCTAATTAAAGTGCAATCGATGAAAAAGGACTTCTAGCCATGGCTAATTTGCAGTCCTTGTCCCTGGTTAGGTTTTTTGGAAATAACACACATGATACAACAACACTGTAACATAGATATAAAAACTGATGATTGCAGTAGACATAGAATCGGAAAGCAGTGACATACATGCATAAAAATAAAGCTTAGTTAACCGTTTCTTATTTCTATGTCTTGGTCTAAATGGAAAGTGAGCAGGGAAAACATATTAAACGCTTGGATATGCATAACAAAGTTGTTATGTTTTATTCCTCTTTTTTCTTTTTTTTAATAGGATTTATTTTAAGAATGTCTTTCTTTTTTTCAATTGCCAAAGTCACTGTTCTTGGTACCTATCCTCTTTTCTTGTACTCAAGCAGTCTGAGGTTTCTCACCTTGAGTCGTTCATTCAGTCAATTCATATCTTCCCTCTGTTTTACACTTGAGCTGTCTCTCCCTCGCTCCCTCTTCCCTGTGCCTGTCTCACTTTCTGTTACTCTCTCTCTCCTTCTCCTTCCTCAGACTTATCTCTCCATTCTACAGTAATGAGCGTGCTGTAGCTGCAGGCCTGTCCGTGCTCAGTGTTAATCCTTCCTTTCAGCTGGAGGGCCATTAGAGCACAAGCACCCGGAGCCGCTTCCAGAATTTAATTAAACATTCTTGGTGTCGTTGTATTACCTAGCGCTCGCTCTTTTTCTCTCTTTAAGACATGCACACGCACGAAGACCCATGCTCACACCTTCACACACGAAACACACTTTTGGAAACCAGACAAGCCAGACAACTTCAGGTCTCTCCCATGTCAGGGTGTACTCTTTACCCCCAGCACCCAACTAGTGGAATTAATGCACATGAATTTTAACTTTTATCCTGGAACTTATTGTGCCCCATAGGTCGACAAAATTCAGTCATCCATCACACTCAACAGAACATATGAACTCAAATTTAAATGACTGCCAAAGATCCGGTCATGGAAACCTGTGAGTCGTTCTTGTTGATTTGACTCTTCTCTGAGTGATACCTTACAGGTGCAATTGGAAGAGATTCCATCGTGAGGAGATGAAGCATTGCAAAATGGCCTTGTCATTCCTCTACTTAGTGATTGAAGGAGGGCATGTAACAGTTTATTTGACTTTGTGGAATTTGCTCTAGGCTTCTCTGCAACCGCATGTGGCTAATAAAGTCTGTGTTCTATAAATCAAATCAGTGTGTTTCAACACAACTCAACCCTATTGCTAATTATGCCATGTGCACACTTTTGTGTACATACAAGTCTGAGACAAACATGCTAACAATTTTCTTCGACAATGTGCACTCTGAAGACTCTAATTTGTTGGTTGCCTTCCAACTTTGACTTCTGCATATTTGTTGTTTATGTAACAGCTTGGTTTGGACTGCTTCATCTTTTTACAGTGCAGTGCAGGTCTGGCAGCTTTTATTGGCCTAAAGACCTAAATATGGAAGCTATGGAAGCTAGAAACCTAATCAAGAGGTAGCAGGGGGACTGTTCATTTCTGTCACACACACATATATTAAATAGGAGCAGTATGTATGTACACACAAACAAAAAATGCATCCAACAGTTGGCCAGGTGTGAAAATGTCCCATTCAGTTATGCTCCTCAGCGAATTGGGGCAGAGATAAATCATTTTCTTGCCAATCACATGTGTCGTAGGGCCGGAATACACAACTCTATAGTTCCCCCTTACTGTGAGTGAGTGTGTGTGTTATCTTCCCTAGACTAACAGAGGCCCTCATTCATACTCAGGTCTTTATAACTGGCCAAAGAAAGACTAATTTGGGTTGAGGTTTTTTTTGGGTGGAGGGGGCAGTATGGGGGAGCCTTATTGTTTGCCTAATCCGCAGTGACTGGGAAGTTGTACGCTGTGCAAATAGCGCATATTTGAGCAGCTCCGCTCCAGAGTAAAGCCCCTTCTGCCCCAAACGTTGAGATAAGCATTGGGCTTGGTTTTTATTCAGAGAGCGGTGTCTTAACGGTCATTCTTTTTGGCTCTGTGTCATGGCGTTTTGTTTCCCAACAGGGCTGCATAACCAATCAAATCACAGTCATAAACAAGGAATAGTATCAGGGAAAATTTGAACACAGTCGAGACTGTGAGAGATGATTGTGGAATTCTTATGGCCAGTGATTTAGCTGATAGTTGGGAAATAGAATGTCAAGAGTTATGACATTTTCCTTCAATTGTTAAATCAGTTAAGAGTGACAGAAGAGACGTTGTAGCTTCAGGGAAAACCGGCTGCAGGACTCGAGCAGAAAACTAATTCTCCCTTGTTTTGTTCTAACCATCATTTCTTTGGGCCTTCTTCTCTTCCCTCCTCTCTTTACCTTTCTCTCGTCTCTCCTGTCTGAATTAGAGTCCCCACATTGTTTAGACTGGTTGTTCATCTTGTTTCACACCACACACTATCAGAACAAAACTGTTTAATTTGCCACGATTTGTCGTCATGTGGGGTCTCTCACATTTTTAAAATCTTTTGAAATTTAAAACATATAGTTTAGTGTGTGCCAGGCTTAAGCTAAACAGGATGCCCATATGTCAAAGATTTCTTCAACCAATGAGTGATCTGGGTGGAGTTCAAAATGTGTTGCAGGGAAGACGATAATGCTGTGCCAGGAGACAAAGTGGTTTATTCTCAACAAAACAACAAAAAACAACACAAGGGTTAAATCATATTGGTGTGTGTATGAGTGGCATAGCCATGTTTTTGCGTGTGTAACAGTTAGTTGGCATGGTCAGACCTCAGTGAAACGCCTCACCTTGTTTGACGAGGAGGATCCATGCTCCTACCTTGGCCTCAGGCTGTGTTTGGAGTGTTTTGACAATGTGTCATTGTAAATCTAAATGTTTCTGATGCACTGCCTTCTGCACAACTTCACGTTTCCTTTCTCATGGCCCGAGGCTGACTTTACTATCTTGCCCACTGTTTGACTTTCAGATCAGTCAATCTATTACATTACCATAGGATTGGTTTTCAAACAGTGCAGACGTTTTGGCTGGGAGCACATAAGTCAAACAGAGTGCACTGGGAGGTTTGATAAGGAGTATGGGACCAGCAGCTAAATCTGCTGTTTATTCTTTAGCATTTTCAGGCTCAATACATTTAGACAGCTGCAGCAGTTAGTGCCATTGTGCTACCGTTTGAATTACTCTGATAGATCTCTGTATCACAACTTTAAAGGCCTGTCCTAATCTGGCTTCATCTGCACAGAACTGCATAAGACTACCACTCACAATGGCAGTGTAGATCAACACCAACAAGGCTAACTTGTCCAACAAAGTGCTGCTTTATTTCAGCCATCCTTTAAAACACACAGGCTATAATCTGTGGGGGGCGGGGGGGGGGGGGGGGGAGTGTTTGGATTTGAGGTCTGAATCTCTCAAAAGCAGAGCTCCCCTTTCTTTTCCTTTTTGCTGTTTTGAGGAATTCCCTTATCTTGCCCCACCAGTGGCGTAGCACAGAAAAGAGCAGGACGCTCCATTGTCAGCCCCTTAGAGTTCCAGTCTTGTTTGATAGTGTTTTCTGCGGGTCACTTGACACCCCCCTCCTTTTTTTTCCAACACCCCCAATGCCCCCTCATTGTTTGCCTCTTCTATTATTCCCCTAACCAGATTCAGTGTGGGGATGGGGGGGGATATTGAGAGTTGGATGAAGGGAGGATAGGGAAGTTTGTCATCGGTTTGGAAACTGTGAAAAGCCTCAGTCTGCTAGCAGCCAGTCGGGGTGAACCAAACATCTATGGAACCATATGGAGCCTCCAGACAATCAAATTAGGTTTTTCTTGTCTTTTCTTCCTCATCCTTTGGTCTTTCTTTCTTTATATTTTCTTAAAGAAATTATCGACGACCTTTGCATTTTTCAGCCCATGCAGGGAGGGCATAAGTGGAAGATGTGGCCAAATTCCACTGGTCCTAATAAGTTAATGAAATAATGAGATCATCACGTGTCCAACGTGGCCTTAAGAATTCTGCGGAAAATACTTTGGTCTTTAGAATAAGACCCCTTCAGGGAACAAATATTTTGGACTCCATAGAAGGATTTCCCCATATTACACAATAGTGTTACAGCACAATAGCCTTTGATTTTGTCATATTACTAAAAAATATCTGAAAAACCAAATTTAGGTTTATCCAGCAACACATGGCTTTCTACTTATTTTGAAACTAAAAAATATTCTTCAAAAATAATTGACACTGTTTTGAAGCCATGGTTGCTCAAAGATTTATAGTTCATTTCAAAGATGACTGTTCTACAACCTGTAACAAAACATCTCTACAGGGAGTTTCTACCTGTCACCATGGTGAAAGGTTCCACCCCAGTCATTTAAATGGCAAGGTGAGTGGAGAATAGCCAGGGGGTGTTTCATGGGACCAAGCGGCATGCACGTGTTTTGGGATACAACTCCGCCAGAGTCAATGCCTGGGTGGCCAATTAGCAAAAAGGAAAGAAAAGACCCTGTGCCATCAGCCAATGACGGCTGGGGGAGCAGAGAAGGGGGACATTTTTTGTGTGTTTTTCTCCCTCCCTCTGTTCCTCTTTTACTCTCTAACTTTGTCTGTCAACTTGGTGTCCACAGCAGAACTCTGTCAGAATACCCAATGAGGATTACTAGACTGGAAGCAGTGGGACTTCTAGGGATGTGTGTGTCTGTGTGCATTTATGTATGTCTGCGTGGCCATGCAAGTGTGGGTCTCACTTGTTCGTGGAACAAAAATGTCCTAGTGTGTCGCTAGACAGACATTTGGCTGTGGCCCATTGGCTATAGAGGATTACAAACCCTCTCTTTGCCTCTTCACACTGGCCCACAGTGCTTCACTTTCCCTGGCTAATGACCCAGTGAGACACATTCACTCCTTGAAATAGACTTTAGATCTGTGCTCTTCCCTGATAATTCCTCTACATCAAACAAAATCAGGAAACTACAAAATCAGAGGAAATTAGAAGAAAAAAAAAAGACAGGCTACTTTTGCCACATATTCAATATTCCTTGTTTGACTTTTCTGGTCCTGGAAAAGTTCTGGTTGCCAAAAACTGAAGCTCAGCAAGGACCAATTAATTCAAATTATGATATGCAGAATTGTTTTAGCACTGCAGGGATGAAACTTAAAATGGAATAGTTTGTGACTCATTTTGCACCTTCTAAACTGTAAAATATAATTAGCCTAAAATTCACCAAATAACTGTCTAGACAAAAAAAATTAAATAAAAGCATTAAGTTAAAAGTGAGTAGTCATATTACAAATACAAAAAAACAGGTCGACAGATCTTTTGAAAATCATGCCGGATGCTGCATATCTGACTTGTGCACACAGTGTTCGGCAATTCTTGTTACTTATGAACGTGAGTGGTCGTTCTCGGACTCGAAAGCAATACGTCCACATTCTCAAATTGACTCAATCAGTTCCCACTTCCCCAGAAATATGAGCACATTCAGTGAACCCGCTCGTTTAGCGTGTTCAGGCACAACAATGTAAGTGGTACAATTAGCCTCCTTCTTTTACTATGCCAGCTTATTAATGATTTGGGGGCCGATGGAGTGTAACAGAGATCTGTGGGAGCTTGTCTTCTCCTCTCTTTGGCTCCATCTTTTTTCTCTGCCCCTAAAGATATTCCACTGAGTCGATCCTCCCTAATGCAACGCCAAGCCCTGAGCATGTTACTCTGCTTACAGCCATACAGACTATTTATACTCATCCGGGTTATAGAGAGTGGAACATTGCCAACTGTGGAAGAATCAAAGTGTTGTTATATTAAGTGTTGATTAAAAAGGACTCGTCTTAACTTTAAATTATACTGTATCAGCAACAAATCTTACAATGCTGCCTGTTTTCTTGCATTGCCTGTTTTCAGTCTGCTGCAGGGCATTATTTTTGTTGAGCATGAGAAGCAAACCCTTATCCTTTCCAACAAAAATAGTTGTAGGTGAATGAAAATGTACTTCTGCTTCTCTTTTGCTCATATGTATTAGAATGAGTGTGTGTCTGCACAAGTAGCCCGTTTTAATGGCTCCAGGCCTTGCTGTTGAAATCAGGAATAACTAATGAGTGTGTGCTAGTGGGCGTGCGTGCATTTCTGTGCAAGCATGCATCTTTGTATGTGTCTGTGTGTATGGGTGTGTGTTGAGGAGCACAGACCTGGAGTGGGGTGCTGCTACTGCATTTGGGTCTTTGTGGCTCTCTGTGAAGCGGGGTCGACCTTGTGGGGCTCTCCTCCGGGGCCCAGACAATGCCAGTGCAGGATTATCCACCCCGGGACAAAGTGTGTGATTACCATGAGAAAACAGGCAGCTCCAGCCCCACAGCCAAGGACTGCCAGGCCTGCTGGAGAGGTGGGCCGCCACTCATTAGCTGCAGGGAGATGCTGAATGCGGGCGCACACTCACCACAAAACACACACACAAGGAAGCACAATGAAACACACGCACATAGTGACATGCATGCTCATACTGATACACATATCAGCATGCTCTCCAACAAAGTTTGTAACTTATATGTAGGTATAAACACACATAAATGAGGTTTAATAAACTATGATTATTACAAAAAAAAAAATAGATTTTTCGGGAAATGTGAAGTAACTTTTTTTTCCACAAAAACACATGAAGACACTTCGGATTAACCTGGACTCTTTATACAAAGCCAAGCATGTAAAGTAAAAAAAAACTTTTCCTGATCAAAAGCATAGAAAATAATATACTGAAAGTAAAAAAAGAAAAAACCTAAAACAGTTTGCC